>NC_134827.1:96149649-96821659 GCF_004210375.1 Tachypleus tridentatus | reverse complement strand
GTTAACTAGCTGTTTGGCGATTTCAAACAGCTTTCAGAACCTATATTACACTGGAATTTTCAGCTTTTAACGGCACCTTATTTGCACTTTTGAACAATTGACCACTGGTAAACACAACACTTGACGTCACTATAGAGCTTTCTTTACCCGATTGTTGAATTGACTATAACTTTTACGAGGTGCCCACATCTGAAAATGTGGACAATATCCAGGAGAATAATATTCCAAACCCCTTGTCTTTCGGTCCGCGGCCATAGACGCTAACCATTAGACCACGCCCGAGCCAATATATTAAATAACTGTCAACAATTTCTTATTTCATGAGTAACATGTTTATAAAGCATCTGCAGGAACACAGCTTTTGCGCTTCTACGATTAGGCCTTTTTTTAAATCCAGTTCACTTTTCATTACTAATTCCATAGATGTGTAATGGACAATGAACTCAGACTTAGACACTGCAAAAAGTACCCAACCGTTGAAACAAAATACGCACAGACTATAAAAGTCTGGCTGTAGTTTTGTGTTATTAAGAAGTGCTGATTTAAAACCAAACAAAAAGTTTATCTTACATTGAAAATCTGGTGTTGACAGGTTACTGTAACAGCCCAACATTTCCTACATAAGTAGCCATCTAGTGACTTGAAAAGTTTTATTCATTATTATTATCACACATCTTGCCTTGAATATATTTTGATGGCATTTCGGAAAACTTACGTATACTTTCTGGTCGATTACGCGTTCCTAATGGAGAACTCTTGTGTGATCTATTTTCCTATAGGAACAAAAAAAGAAGACTTTGATTGGTTATTTTTGTCAGTAAGCCTAACTTTAAACAAAGCTATAAAGCTTTAAAGCGCAAGCTATTTATTTCCTTTATTAATTTTCGTCCGCTGAATTTAATGCTTACATAGCTTTACATAAGCTATTTCACTAACCTGAAGAAGGAACCGGTTAGTGTTCACAAAACATAATATTCAAGACAAGATATCTGATGGTGGAAGTGTTTCTAATTATTACCTTTTGAAAATACGGTTTTCCAAACAGAATTCAGTAATTGCTCAGAAACTCCTAGTTCTTCGTTTATTACCTATAGAAAATGTAATTTTTCATTGTTATTCCAATATACTTGAAATACTACAATTTAAAAAATGCATATGGTACCATTATACTATCCTAATATTTTTGTTCAGTACCTTCGCTTGTTTTCTGTGCGGATAGTTTGATGTGACGTTTAATTATTTAATTTTTTTAAGGTATAAACTTTTTTTTTTTCCTTTTATCGATTATTTTCGTTAAGCCTAGAAATAAACTAACGATAATATTTAGACCTTTTATTTGATAACAGAGAAATGGTAGAAATAGCTTTCATTATTCATACCACACAGGACTTTATAGTATTATTCAGAATAGTTGAGACTTCCCACTTTTTGTCCTAATGTACGGTCTCCTAAACAGCCCCTTATGTCAAACCTGAAATGTGAGTGGATCAAAGCTGTATGATATTTATCGACTAGTTACACATGTTTTTCAATTTTAAGTTTCATTACAAAACTTCATAACGGGAATCTTTTAAGACACGTAAACCAATACATATGTTCAACTCATTTAACAGGAATAAATGATTCTTTCATTGTGTAGCAGATTTCGTAAGATTATCAGAGCTTCAAGTAGATGGAAAAAAAACACTTGTCCAAAATATTTTTTTTTTTAAAACTTGGAACGTAATGAACTTCCGCAAAATCTGAAATTAATTCTTACTACTTCAAAGCATCATTTGTAATCAATACATAAAAGCGCTGTTGTTGTTTTTTAAGTACGAACAGAGATAGGAAATATAAAGTGCATCTATTCAAAAGTTCTGAAACGTCGACTGTCTGGAGAAAGACGTGGCAAAAATGAGGAAACAGTACCGTATGAATTTGGAAAAAAAATGAGTTGCTAAAATGAATAAGGTTGCAGCAAACATGAATTAGAAACAGCAGTTAGAAGCGTGCGGTAGCCCGGCATGGCCAAGCGTGTTAAGGCGTGCGACTCGTAATCCGAGGGTCGCGGGTTCGCATCCCCCTCGCGCTAAACATGCTCGCCCTTTCAGCCGTGGGTGCGTTATAATGTGACGGTCAATCCCACTATTCGTTAGTAAAAGAGTAGCCCAAGAGTTGGCGGTGGGTAGTGATGACTAGCTGCTTTCCCTCTAGTCTTACACTGCTAAATTAGGGACGGCTAGCACAGATAGCCCTCGAGTAGCTTTGTATGAAATTCAAAAAACAAACAAACAATAGAAGTGTGTGTGTATTTTAAAATTCTGATACTATAATAAAAACTGTTGATTAAAAAAGCAATTGAAGTAAAGAGTTATTTGTTTGTTTGTTTGTTTGAATTTCGCGCAAAGCTACTGAGGGCTATCTGCGCTATCCGTTCCTAATTTAGCAGTGTAAGGGAAGGCAAACTAATAATCACCACCTACCGCCAATTCTTGGGTTATATTTTTTAAACTAACAAATAATGAGATTGGCCAAACATTGTAGCGCCCCCACGGCCGAAAGGGTTAGTATGTTTGCTGTGTCGGAGATTTAAACCCTTGACCTTCAGATTACGAGTCCAGAGCCCTAACCACCTAACTATAACGGACACTTTGTTTTAAAATTTGGTATTATTTGTTTGGAATTTAACACAAAGCTACGCAATTGACTACCTCTGCTCTGCCCATCACAGGTATCGAAACCTGATTTCTAGCGTTGTTAGTTCCAAGTCAAATCGCTGTGCTAGTGGGGGCCAGGTATTAATTATAAAATAGTCGTTTCAATAGGTGGAAAAGTTTTAACGACTTTTTTCACTTTTATTCGGGGTAAATAATAACTACATTTGTCTTTTATATTTAGTTATTTTAACTTACCAATAAATTCGATAATTTCGAGACCAGATAGTGTTTAATATTTTAGTATCTGAATCTGTAATGTTTTGAAAATTGTATTTTCGAATATCTCATTAACGGTGCTTCTATATCACCAACTTTATTTTGATATATCTCTCAATGTGCTTTTTTTAAATTTTATTAACTATAGACCCGAGCGTGTTCTAAAGAGTGCCAGCTTCAGACAACGCGTGCTTTCGTCTGGTTGTCTTGCCCCTTGTTCGTTAGGAATGTCTCTGCCTGATTGTTTGGCGCACTTTAAATCGTTCAGGTGAACAAATAAACATATTAATTGTAATTTATTATGTTACCAACCGTATTTCTAAAAACCTGACTACATTTTATCACATGACCTCTATAAACTAATTTCTTTTGTTAACTTGAGTAAACTTCCTTTTCATACTGTATGCCTACGAAACTGTAGTTGGCTTTGTAGAAACGGTATTAAAATTAGAAATTGACATTTAACAAATAAATTAGTAGTGTTAAATGTTTGCTTGCACTAAACATGTACATTCATGAAATCAGCCTGGGAACAAGAGTTGTTTTTACTCCCACACTGAGCTGTAGTTTTCACGTTCAAAACGCGCCACGTCAGTGGTTGATGTTGGCGCTCTAACACAGTCAACATCTATTGTTAGATTCTTAGTTCATTAATTTTCTGTCGTCGAAAGTGTCTGGTGATCCAGGAAGGAAAACAGAACGTTGGAGGAAGCGCAAATCTACAGCAATGTAAAAATAAAAAGGTAACACTGTTTGTTACTGTACTCGCGGTTTTGCCTGAAACTGCAACAAGGCCTGAACATGTAACAGAAAGGATCAAAGAGATCGTGTTTTAATTCTGTTGTGGCCAGTGTATGAATGAAGCTAAACCCACAACTTCTTACTTTCTGTCGTGGTTATTTTTTCCCATAAGATTTCTAATCGTCATCATGAACAAGGACTATTTCTTGATGCTCCTACGTCTTAAAACCTGATAACATGTCAAGAACAAATAAACAGAAAATATTTAATTACATACCCCCCCCCTCTTCGCAACGGTAGCTCAGCAGAATGTCTGAAGATTTATCATAGTAATAACTGTTTTTTGACATCCCTGGTGAGCACATTATGTTGCTTGGGGTTAACAACTTATAAAGCTAAAACTAGGGTTTCGATATCCCTAGTGGGCACAGTGTGTAGCTAAAAATCAGATTTCATTACCTGTGTAGCTTTGAGCTTAAAATCAACAAACCACATTTAATTACATCAATCATTCTTGAAAATAATGTTTCTATATGATATGCATTAATTTTAAACACTACATCACTTGAAGGAGTTTTATTGATACAGTTAAAGTTTCAAGACGAATCATTAAGTTATTTCTAAGTTGTGATATTCAACACGTGTACGTATAATTGTTCTTAATTATTCTATTGATGTGTATTTATTACGTCACACAGAACGATCAGAAATTAAAACTGAGTTCTCATTTCTTTACTTAGTTCATCCGAATTTTATCACTAGTTTTTCTTTTCTTGTAGAGTTTTTTTACTGAGAAGTTTATTACAATGAGACCAGAAAACAAGATGTTTTCGGAGGATTTACTTCACGCATTATGAATGGATCGATATTTGCTTAGAATGTCAAGGGCCGCCTCTTCTAGAGTTTCAATTAGTTGCTAATGAGAGGTACTGGATTAGATTTAATAAGCTCACTCTTTGATCTTATTTATTCTCTTAACCACAATAAAGGTTGAACTTAATTCATTTTTTTCAAACTTTTACAAAATTAAGCCTAATCTCTAACTAACTGAACGTTTTATATTTCAATACAACTTTGATCATACTGAAACGTTTTCCTCGCGCTTGGTATCTCTTTCAGTCCTATCACGTTTCAGTGAGATTTCGAAGCAGCTAGCAGCTATATGGAGCTTCTAGAAAATCTAAGAAAAATTTTTTAAAAACTAAACCCATTCTCTAAAACGTATACAGAAAGATATAAAAATACTGGTTACTTAGCATCTGTCTCACTGAGTTTTGTGTAACCACTTTAATAACTATACCAAAGTTTTAGTTAAAAATCAAATTATTGAGTACGAAACCTGTTTCGTCTCCCAGTCTGTTTTTCCGCCGGATTTCTAATCCCTTAGAGGATCGAATTTACGAGTAATAGGCGAACTGACTATTACCCTTGCAAGAACATTGAATTAGTCTTACCAATTTTGTTTTCACCTTTGTCCTATCACACCACACAAAATATACCTGTTTTCACTACAACACCAAACAATTCAAACCAACAGGAAAGGAAGTCTTGTAGTTTTACTTTGTGTATACACCATATCACACTTAATTTAAAGTAACTTTTCAATACGTGTACCGAATACGTCTGTAAGAACATTTGGTAATCGAAGTCAAACATATGTATTTTTGATAAAAATTTAAAGGATTCTCAGCTGTTTCGAATAAATCTTCGAAATTCTAAGAAATAAGGCATAAGAAGGTGTGTTTTTTTACTAATTTATTGTTTATCATGTTATCACACTTTCATAGTTACACTGTAAATGGTGTTTGTTCAGAACTCCTCCAAAAGTCTTACAATACATAGATACTCCTTATTTTAAGATAATAGATTATAAAGAGTAAAAAACGCTAAGGCAACAACAACCACCAACGTTTAGGCTACTCTTGCTTGATCAATTAGAAGCAGTAACCGTTCACACTTAGGCTTAACAATGGCGCCAAAGTACGAAGTATGTTTTCGCAGCAGTGGCTCGCGAACTGTATCTTAAATAAAGCCTATCTTTAATATTAACTTGGCAATGATATTATTTTAAGATAACAGTAAGGTTTACACATCTTTTGTACTCTTGCTTCTTACATTGTTCTTTACGTAAATGGTCTAAGTACAAGACCATGAATTATCAAACCACGCATTAAAGAATCAAATTTGCCAAAAATGGTAAACGATTCATGATTAAATTCCTTTTAAGCGGTCGGTTGATTACCGCTTATCAGTTCATATATTATTCTAATCTTGTTAATCTAGACGGATAAGCAATGTGTTTCACTCTAATCTTGTTAATCTGGACGGATAAGTAATATGTTTCAACCTAATCTTATTAATCTGGACGGATAAGCAATGTGTTTCACTCTAATCTTGTTAATCTGGACGGATAAGCAATGTGTTTCACTCTAATCTTGTTAATCTGGACGGATAAGCAATGTGTTTCACTCTAATCTTGTTAATCTGGACGGATAAGCAATGTATTTCACTCTAATCTTGTTAATCTGGACGGATAAGCAATGTGTTTCACTCTAATCTTGTTAATCTGGACGGATAAGCAATGTGTTTCACTCTAATCTTGTTAATCTGGACGGATAAGTAATGTGTTTCACTCTAATCTTATTAATCTGAACGAATAAGCAATGTGTTTCGGAGCCACAGGACACGTACAAACTGAGTGAAATAATAAATTTTGTGGTATAAAAAGTAAGCATCATAAATTTATCACGAAATTTGATGGCAACATTCGTGTGACCGGTCAATGCTACGTTCTCTTTAAACAACGTTATTTCATGTCAGGATAACATTAACACCAGAAATCACGAAAAAGACTCTCATGTCTTCAAAATTCGGGCTCACAATTTAGCTTTCATCGTGTTTAAAAATAATTAAGAAAATTACAGATACTTTTCGCCAAGCGTACGACTGGAATTTTGAAGACTGCAACATGAGTCTTGTATTAAAATGTTAATAAACAAATAATTCTCCACATCAGAAATGCGCTGACCTCCGTCTTTTTGTCAGGGTTTCTTCAAACATTAGTTGGAAACTGGTTACGTGATTCATTGTAAGATTAAATATCATGCATAATATCCAGGCGCTGAGAAAGGGATGAAATACGAATCAAAAACTTTCTATTCAAGTAACCGATCTTTTTAACAACCTGATATTTTATACAGTGGAGAATTAGTTTGATACATTCAATCTTTGCTTTTCCAGCGTTATGTAACAAGCTCCAACGTACAGTTTATTGATATATTTGAGTGAGAGGTATAAGGTTTGCTATGAATGATATACTTGACTTACCTCTAATGTACTACTATGGGAATATAAAGTTTGATGTGCATGGTATAATGGTATAATATAACGTTTGGTGTATGGTATAATATAAAGTTTGGTATGCATGGTATAATGGT
Source organism: Tachypleus tridentatus (assembly GCF_004210375.1). Taxonomy (NCBI): domain Eukaryota; kingdom Metazoa; phylum Arthropoda; class Merostomata; order Xiphosura; family Limulidae; genus Tachypleus; species Tachypleus tridentatus. Next base: position 96,814,566 of record NC_134827.1, on the reverse strand, counting down.
ATAATATAAAGTTTGGTGTGCATGGTATAATGGTATAATATAACGTTTGGTGTATGGTATAATATAAAGTTTGGTGTGCATGGTATAATGGTATAATATAAAGTTTGGTGTGTATGGTATAATGGTATAATATAAAGTTTGGTGTGCATGGTATAATGGTATAATATAAAGTTTGGTGTGCATGGTATAATGGTATAATATAAAGTTTGGTGTGTATGGTATAATGGTATAACATAAAGTTTGGTGTGTATGGTATAATAGTATAATATAAAGTTTGGTGTGCATGGTATAATATAAAGTTTGGTGTGTATGGTATAATATAAAGTTTGGTGTGCATGGTATAATATAAAGTTTGGTGTGTATGGTATAATATAAAGTTTGGTGTGCATGGTATAATATAAAGTTTGGTGTGCATGGTATAATGGTATAATATAAAGTTTCGTGTGCATGGTATAATGGTATAATATAAAGTTTGGTGTGCATGGTATAATGGTATAATATAAAGTTTGGTGTGTATGGTATAATGGTATAATACAAAGTTTGGTGTGTATGGTATAATGGTATAATATAAAGTTTGGTGTGTATGGTATAATGGTATAATATAAAGTTTGGTGTGTATGGTATAATGGTATAACATAAAGTTTGGTGTGTATGGTATAATAGTATAATATAAAGTTTGGTGTGCATGGTATAATATAAAGTTTAATGTGTATGGTATAATATAAAGTTTGGTGTGCATGGTATAATATAAAGTTTGGTGTGTATGGTATAATATAAAGTTTGGTGTGCATGGTATAATATAAAGTTTGGTGTGCATGGTATAATGGTATAATATAAAGTTTCGTGTGCATGGTATAATGGTATAATATAAAGTTTGGTGTGCATGGTATAACGGCATAATATAAAGTTTGGTGTGTATGGTATAATGGTATAATACAAAGTTTCATGTGTATGGTATAATGGTATAAATATAAAGTTTGGTGTGTATGGTATAATGGTATAATATAAAGTTTGGTGTGTGTATGGTATAATGGTATAATATAAAGTTTGGTGTGTATGGTATAATGGTATAATATAAAGTTTGGTGTGTATGGTATAATGGTATAATATAAAGTTTGGTGTACATGGTATAATGGTATAATATAAAGTTTGGTGTGCATGGTATAATGGTATAATATAAAGTTTGGTGTGTATGGTATAATGGTATAATATAAAGTTTGGTGTGTATGGTATAATGGTATAATATAAAGTTTGGTGTGCATGGTATAATATAAAGTTTGGTGTGCATGGTATAATATAAAGTTTGGTGTGCATGGTATAATATAAAGTTTGGTGTGCATGGTATAATATAAAGTTTGGTGTGCATGGTATAGTGGTATAATATAAAGTTTGGTGTGTATGGTATAATGGTATAATACAAAGTTTGGTGTGCATGGTATAATGGTATAATATAAAGTTTGGTGTGCATGGTATAATGGCATAATATAAAGTTTGGTGTGTATGGTATAATGGTATAATATAAAGTTTGGTGTGTATGGTATAATGGTATAATATAAAGTTTGGTGTGCATGGTATAATGGTATAATATAAAGTTTGGTGTCCATGGTATAATGGTATAATATAAAGTTTGGTATGCATGGTATAATGGTATAATATAAAGTTTGGTGTGTATGGTATAATGGTATAATACAAAGTTTGGTGTGTATGGTATAATGGTATAATATAAAGTTTGGTGTGTATGGTATAATGGTATAATATAAAGTTTGGTGTGTATGGTATAATGGTATAATATAAAGTTTGGTGTGCATGGTATAATGGTATAATATAAAGTTTGGTGTGTATGGTATAATGGTATAATATAAAGTTCGGTGTGCATGGTATAATGGTATAATATAAAGTTTGGTGTGCATGGTATAATGGTATAATATAAAGTTTGGTGTGTATGGTATAATGGTATAATATAAAGTTTGGTGTGCATGGTATAATATAAAGTTTGGTGTGCATGGTATAATGGTATAATATCAAGTTTGGTGTGTATGGTATAATGGTATAATATAAAGTTCGGTGTGCATGGTATAATGGTATAATATAAACTTTGGTGTGCATGGTATAATGGTATAATATAAAGTTTGGTGTGCATGGTATAATGGTATAATATAAAGTTTGGTGTGTATGGTATAATGGTATAATATAAAGTTTGGTGTGCATGGTATAATGGTATAATATAAAGTTTGGTGTGCATGGTATAATGGTATAATATAAAGTTTGGTGTGCATGGTATAATGGTATAATATAAAGTTTGGTGTGTATGGTATAATATAAAGTTTGGTGTGCATGGTATAATGGTATAATATAAAGTTTGGTGTGTATGGTATAATATAAAGTTTGCTGTACATGGTATAATGGTATAATATAAAGTTTGGTGTGTATGGTATAATGGTATAATATAAAGTTTGGTGTGTATGGTATAATGGTATAATATAAAGTTTAGTGTGTATGGTATAATGGTATAATATAAAGTTTGCTGTGCATGGTATAATATAAAGTTTGGTGTGCATGGTATAATGGTATAATACAAAGTTTGGTGTGCATGGTATAATGGTATAATATAAAGTTTGGTGTGCATGGTATAATGGCATAATATAAAGTTTGGTGTGTATGGTATAATGGTATAATATAAAGTTTGGTGTGTATGGTATAATGGTATAATACAAAGTTTGGTGTGTATGGTATAATGGTATAATATAAAGTTTGGTGTGTATGGTATAATGGTATAATATAAAGTTTGGTGTGTATGGTATAATGGTATAATATAAAGTTTGGTGTGTATGGTATAATGGTATAATATAAAGTTTGGTGTGTATGGTATAATGGTATAATATAAAGTTTGGTGTGCATGGTATAATGGTATAATATAAAGTTTGGTGTGCATGGTATAATGGTATAATATAAAGTTTGGTGTGCATAGTATAATGGTATAATATAAAGTTTGGTGTGTATGGTATAATGGTATAATATAAAGTTTGGTGTGTATGGTATAATATAAAGTTTGGTGTGCATGGTATAATGGTATAATATAAAGTTTGGTGTGTATGGTATAATGGTATAATATAAAGTTTGGTGTGTATGGTATAATTGTATAATATAAAGTTTGGTGTGCATGGTATAATGGTATAATACAAAGTTTGGTGTGTATGGTATAATGGTATAATATAAAGTTTGGTGTGCATGGTATAATGGTATAATATAAAGTTTGGTGTGCATGGTATAATGGTATAATATAAAGTTTGGTGTGTATGGTATAATGGTATAATATAAAGTTTGGTGTGTATGGTATAATGGTATAATATAAAGTTTGGTGTGTATGGTATAATATAAAGTTTGGTGTGCATGGTATAATGGTATAATATAAAGTTTGGTGTGTATGGCATAATGGTATAATATAAAGTTTGGTGTGTATGGTATAATGGTACAAGACAGTCAGATAATCCATTGTGTAGCTTTGTGCTTAATTTGAAAACAAACAAACTATAATGTATTTCTGTGGGGATATTACTTTGGTGTGATGTGTGATGTGATTATATGGGAGCATCTGTTCAGTTACATAAGTGTTCACAAAATAATGACAGGCTAGTATAAGTGTTATTACTGAATTATGTATGCTATGTTTGTATGAACATAGTTAATATGAAGGCACATAGTAATCAGTGCCCTATATATTGGTGTGAAAATATCTATGGGAATATGTATATGTCACTGAAATATAAATATCTCTGTGTGTATGTGTAATAACTTGTATGAAAATACCTGATGGAGTACATATGCTAGTGTTTAGTTATATGTATACTCTTCAACACAAGAAACGCAAAAGGGATATTTTTGTTATTTTAAAGAGAAATATATGTAATAACGTTACAAGCTCAGAGTATGTGATGTTACACGTGTTAAGGCACTGATTGTCAGACCAAAATGACAATAAAAGTTGTGCACTTTGAAAACGGAGGAAAACATCGGATTTTTCGTCAAAACGCATTCGTGTCCAATAAATTTGTTTGAGAGATCTGCATGTTCTGCAAGTGCAACATGTGCAAAATCCCTATAAAAGTAACGGGTTCTCGGTTTACATAGTCAGTGTTAAGCCACCGACACGCAATACAGTTACGCCAAGACTGACTGAAGCCCAACGCAACCATGCCATTGGTCGCTTGGAAGCAGGCGAATCTCGATCAGATGTTGCCAGAGTTGTGAATGTCCACCCGAGCACCATCACAAGACTATGGAATCGTCACCAACAACATGGATCAACTCGTGACTGTCTACGATCTGGCAGACCTTGTGTGACCACGCCCGCACAAGATCACAACATCCGGTTATGTCACCTTCGGGATAGGACCACCACTGCGACGTCTACTGCCTCAACCATACCAGGGCTGCGTAGGATTTTTGATCAGACCGTACGCAACCGTCTACGAGATGCAGGAATCCGACCTCGACCTCCAGTCAGAGGCGTCATCCTCACCCAGCAACATCGTCAAGCACGGCTGCAGTAGACTCGGGCACATCGGGTATGGCCTCATCGACGATGGAGGCATGTTTGGTTCAGCGATGAATCACGTTTTATGCTTCGTAGGCAGGATGGAAGGACCCGTGTTTACCGTCGCCGAGGTGAACTTTTTGCAAAAAACTGTGTGCAGGATGTTGACAGATATGGTGGTGACAGCATCATGATGTGGGCTACCATCGCCTACAATGCCAGAACAGACCTTTTGCACATTCGAGGGAATCTTACGGCTCAACGATACGTCGACAAGATTCTTAGGCCCCATGTGCAAATCATCATGGTGAACGTCAACGACGTTTTTCAACATGACAACGCCCGTCCTCACACAGCCCAACTCACCACTGTCTTCTTGAGACACCACAACATCAACGTTCTTCCCTGGCCCACCCGATCACCAGATTTAAACGCCATCGAACATCTTTGAGACGAGTTGGACCGACGACTGCGACGGCGACAACCTCAACCGCAGACTCTACCTCAGTTTGCAGCAGCTTTGCAGGCTGAGTGGACAGCCATTTAACAGGATGTGATTCGTCATCTCATCGCTTCCATGGGCAGGATATGCCAAGCGGTTATTGATGCTCACGGGGGGCATACTCATTATTGACGTTGAGTGACGTTAAACTTCACCTAGTGAGCGTGGACTTCGCCTTTGCAGACTATGGATGTTCAGCAGTGAATGTGCAAAGTTTTACACATGTCATACACAACTACCCGGAATAAACTTGTAAACAATTTGTCTCATATTTTGCCTTTTGCGTTTCTTTTTTTGAAGAGTATATATATGTATGTATGTACGTAGATATCTTTATGTATACATGTCGAGCAGATATCAACAAATTAGGTCGAGTAACCTTTCACGACAACCTTTTATCAGTTCATTTCTAGCTGACCGATATGCTGGTTTATATGTAGGTATCTACTGATGTTTATATGATGTGCTACTATGGAATTGAATGTTGTGTTGGTGTAAATTGAAGTATTTTCTAATTTGTCTAAGATGAGCTGCTATAAAAGTATCAATACAGATATGTATGTTGTGTTGGTGTAAATGAAAGTATCAACACAGATATGTATGTTGTGTTGATGTAAATGGAAGTGTCAACACAGATATATATGTTGTGTTGGTGTAAATGGAAGTATCAATACAGATATGTATGTTGTGTTGGTGTAAATGGAAGTATCAATACAGATATGTAAGTTGTGTTGGTGTAAATAAAAGTATCAACACAGATATGTATGTTGTGTTGGTGTAAATGAAAGTATCAACACAGATATGTAAGTTTTGTTGATGTAAATGGAAGTATCAATACAGATATGTAAGTTGTGTTGGTGTAAATAAAAGTATCAACACAGATATGTAAGTTGTGTTGGTGTAAATGGAAGTATCAATACAGATATGTATGTTGTGTTGGTGTAAATAAAAGTATCAACACAGATATCTATATTGTATTGGTGTAAATGGAAGTATCAACACAGATATGAATGTTGTGTTGGTGTAAATAAAAGTATCAACACAGATATGTATGTTGTGTTGATGTAAATGGAAGTATCAACACAGATATGTATGTTGTGTTGTTGTAAATGAAAGTATCAACACAGATATGTAAGTTGTGTTGGTGTAAATGGAAGTATCAATACAGATATGTATGTTGTGTTGATGTAAATGGAAGTAACAACACAGATATGTAAGTTGTGTTGGTGTAAATGAAAGTATCAACACAGATATGTATATTGTGTTGGTGTAAATGGAAGTATCAACACAGATATGTATGTTGTGTTGGTGTAAATGGAAGTATCAATACAGATATGTATGTTGTGTTAGTGTAAATGGAAGTATCAATACAGATATGTAAGTTGTGTTGGTGTAAATAAAAGTATCAACACAGATATGTAAGTTGTGTTGGTGTAAATAAAAGTATCAACACAGATATGTAAGTTGTGTTAGTGTAAATAAAAGTATCAACACAGATATGTATGTTGTGTTGGTGTAAATGGAAGTATCAATACAGATATGTATGTTGTGTTGATGTATTGATTGATTGATTGATTGATTTAGTGTTTTATGGCACAAAGCAGCGAGGCTATCTGCGCCAGACATTCGGTAAAAATGTAAAAAAAATAAATAAATAAATAAATGTAGTAATAGATATAAATGGAACTGAAGGTAAAACAAAAAAGTATAAAACCAATGTTGACACCTAGTCTACAATGTTAAGATAAAAGGTAGAGTATAAGAAGTTGTAAGGTATTTACTCTAGCAAAAAGGTAATGATCATAACCCGCCAGGAAGATTAACAGGTAAGTTCAAGAACCACCGTCAATCACCTGAAGTTGGCCTTTCCAGTCCATGTTCTGGGTTATGTGTCATAGCAGCTATTATCAAAATGTAAAAGAAAGTAAAAGTTTTAAAAGACACCCGCAAAATCGTAATAATGAGTAGCCAAATGTCCAGTAAAAGGATAAAGTCAAGTAAATGGGTAAAATTTGTAGAAGTAATTGAAGATAGAAGCAAAACGGCAATTAAGACAGAAAATGGCGTAAAAACCAATGTTGACATCCAGTCAACAAGGTTGTAAAGAACTACCTGTAGCAGAATGGTAATGATCGTAACCCGCCAGGAAGACTAACAGGTAAGTATAAAACCACCGTCAGTCACCTGAAGTTGGTCTTTCCAGTCCTGGTTCCGGGTTATGAGTCAATATGGCCAGTACTAAAAAAGTTAATTAGTAAAAGTGTGAAATGATATGCAGTAAAGTATAATAACAACTCGCCAGGATGACTAACGAGTAGTTCAAACGGATAGTTCAAACAGGAGCGTTAGTCACCTGAAGTTGGCCTTCCAGTCCTGGTGTCGAGTTATTTAATGTTCTGGCTATTGTCCAATGTCAAATTGAATGAGAGAGATTAAAACTGTAAAAAAAGGAACCACAATTAAAAAAGGTGTAATGAATAAACATGCAACACTTAAATGAGATTAAAAGGTTAATGGCCATTAAAAAAATTAAAAACATTATCAAGGTGGACAGAGTCACCATCACCAATAACTCTGTCCAATGTTACAGATTGACCCTGGGAAAAAATATGTTTAAAATATTGCCGTCGTTGAGAATTGTAACGATGGCAAGAAAGTAAAATGTGGCTGATAGTGATTTGAGTGTTACACAAATTACACATTGGTGCATCAGTTCCAGATAAAAGAAAATGGTGAGTTTAAAAACTGTGACCAATGCGTAGCCTAGTGAGAACAACTTCCTCCTTCCGAACTTTACGGAAGCTAGATGGCCAAAGTCCAATTTTGGGTTTGATTTGAAAAAGTTTGTTGTCACGTTGCTCACTCCAAGTGGACTGCCAGCTGGCACGGAGCCGACCCTTGAAGATAACACCATAGTCCATGTAAGTGTGTTGATGTAAATGGAAGTATCAACACAGATATGTAAGTTGTGTTGGTGTAAATTGAAGTATTTTCTAATTTGTCTAAGATGAGCTGCTATGAAAAGTATCAATACAGATATGTATGTTGTGTTGGTGTAAATGAAAGTATCAACACAGATATATATATTGTATTGGTGTAAATGAAAGTATCAACACAGATATGTAAGTTGTGTTGGTGTAAATGGAAGTATCAACACAGATATGAATGTTGTGTTGATGTAAATGGAAGTATCAACACAGATATGTAAGTTGTGTTGGTGTAAATGAAAGTATCAACACAGATATGTAAGTTTTGTTGATGTAAATGGAAGTATCAATACAGATATGTAAGTTGTGTTGGTGTAAATAAAAGTATCAACACAGATATGTAAGTTGTGTTGGTGTAAATGGAAGTATCAATACAGATATGTATGTTGTGTTGGTGTAAATAAAAGTATCAACACAGATATCTATATTGTATTGGTGTAAATGGAAGTATCAACACAGATATGAATGTTGTGTTGGTGTAAATAAAAGTATCAACACAGATATGTATGTTGTGTTGATGTAAATGGAAGTATCAACACAGATATGTATGTTGTGTTGTTGTAAATGAAAGTATCAACACAGATATGTAAGTTGTGTTGGTGTAAATGGAAGTATCAATACAGATATGTAAGTTGTGTTGGTGTAAATAAAAGTATCAACACAGATATGCAAGTTGTGTTAGTGTAAATAAAAGTATCAACACAGATATGTATGTTGTGTTGGTGTAAATGGAAGTATCAATACAGATATGTATGTTGTGTTGATGTAAATGGAAGTATCAACACAGATATGTAAGTTGTGTTGGTGTAAATTGAAGTATTTTCTAATTTGTCTAAGATGAGCTGCTATGAAAGTATCAATACAGATATGTATGTTGTGTTGGTGTAAATGAAAGTATCAACACAGATATATATATTGTATTGGTGTAAATGAAAGTATCAACACAGATATGTAAGTTGTGTTGGTGTAAATGGAAGTATCAACACAGATATGAATGTTGTGTTGATGTAAATGGAAGTATCAACACAGATATGTAAGTTGTGTTGGTGTAAATGAAAGTATCAACACAGATATGTAAGTTTTGTTGATGTAAATGGAAGTATCAATACAGATATGTAAGTTGTGTTGGTGTAAATAAAAGTATCAACACAGATATCTATATTGTATTGGTGTAAATGGAAGTATCAACACAGATATGAATGTTGTGTTGGTGTAAATAAAAGTATCAACACAGATATGTATGTTGTGTTGATGTAAATGGAAGTATCAACACAGATATGTATGTTGTGTTGTTGTAAATGAAAGTATCAACACAGATATGTAAGTTGTGTTGGTGTAAATGGAAGTATCAATACAGATATGTATGTTGTGTTGATGTAAATGTAAGTATCAACACAGATATGTAAGTTGTGTTGAAGTAAATGGAAGTATCAATACAGACATGTATGTTGCGTTGGTGTAAATAGAAGTTTCAATACAGATATGTATGTTGTGTTGATGTAAATGGAAGTATCAACACAGATATGTTTGTTGTGTTCGTGTGAATGGAAGTGTCAACACAGATATGTAAGTTGTGTTGGTGTAAATGGAAGTATCAACACAGATATGTATGTTGTGTTGGTGTAAATGGAAGTGTCAACACAGATATGTATGTTGTGTTGGTGTAAATGGAAGTGTCAACACAGATATGTATGTTGTGTTGTTGTAAATGAAAGTATCAACACAGATATATATATTGTATTGGTGTAATTGAAAGTATCAACACAGATATGTAACTTGTGTTGGTGTAAATGGAAGTATCAACACAGATATGAATGTTGTGTTGATGTAAATGAAAGTAACAACACAGATATGTAAGTTGTGTTGGTGTAAATGAAAGTATCAACACAGATATGTATATTGTGTTGGTGTAAATGGAAGTATCAACACAGATATGTATGTTGTGTTGGTGTAAATGGAAGTATCAATACAGATATGTATGTTGTGTTAGTTTAAATGGAAGTATCAATACAGATATTTAAGTTGTGTTGGTGTAAATAAAAGTATCAACACAGATATGTAAGTTGTGTTGGTGTAAATAAAAGTATCAACACAGATATGTAAGTTTTGTTGATGTAAATGGAAGTATCAATACAGATATGTAAGTTGTGTTGGTGTAAACAAAAAGTATCAACACAGATATCTATATTGTATTGGTGTAAATGGAAGTATCAACACAGATATGAATGTTGTGTTGGTGTAAATAAAAGTATCAACACAGATATGTATGTTGTGTTGATGTAAATGGAAGTATCAACACAGATATGTATGTTGTGTTGTTGTAAATGAAAGTATCAACACAGATATGTAAGTTGTGTTGGTGTAAATGGAAGTATCAATACAGATATGTATGTTGTGTTGATGTAAATGTAAGTATCAACACAGATATGTAAGTTGTGTTGAAGTAAATGGAAGTATCAATACAGACATGTATGTTGCGTTGGTGTAAATAGAAGTTTCAATACAGATATGTATGTTGTGTTGATGTAAATGGAAGTATCAACACAGATATGTTTGTTGTGTTCGTGTGAATGGAAGTGTCAACACAGATATGTAAGTTGTGTTGGTGTAAATGGAAGTATCAACACAGATATGTATGTTGTGTTGGTGTAAATGGAAGTGTCAACACAGATATGTATGTTGTGTTGGTGTAAATGGAAGTGTCAACACAGATATGTATGTTGTGTTGTTGTAAATGAAAGTATCAACACAGATATATATATTGTATTGGTGTAATTGAAAGTATCAACACAGATATGTAACTTGTGTTGGTGTAAATGGAAGTATCAACACAGATATGAATGTTGTGTTGATGTAAATGAAAGTAACAACACAGATATGTAAGTTGTGTTGGTGTAAATGAAAGTATCAACACAGATATGTATATTGTGTTGGTGTAAATGGAAGTATCAACACAGATATGTATGTTGTGTTGGTGTAAATGGAAGTATCAATACAGATATGTATGTTGTGTTAGTTTAAATGGAAGTATCAATACAGATATTTAAGTTGTGTTGGTGTAAATAAAAGTATCAACACAGATATGTAAGTTGTGTTGGTGTAAATAAAAGTATCAACACAGATATGTAAGTTGTGTTAGTGTAAATAAAAGTATCAACACAGATATGTATGTTGTGTTGGTGTAAATGGAAGTATCAATACAGATATGTATGTTGTGTTGATGTAAATGGAAGTATCAACACAGATATGTAAGTTGTGTTGGTGTAAATTGAAGTATTTTCTAATTTGTCTAAGATGAGCTGCTATGAAAGTATCAATACAGATATGTATGTTGTGTTGGTGTAAATGAAAGTATCAACACAGATATATATATTGTATTGGTGTAAATGAAAGTATCAACACAGATATGTAAGTTGTGTTGGTGTAAATGGAAGTATCAACACAGATATGAATGTTGTGTTGATGTAAATGGAAGTATCAACACAGATATGTAAGTTGTGTTGGTGTAAATGAAAGTATCAACACAGATATGTAAGTTTTGTTGATGTAAATGGAAGTATCAATACAGATATGTAAGTTGTGTTGGTGTAAATAAAAGTATCAACACAGATATGTAAGTTGTGTTGGTGTAAATGGAAGTATCAATACAGATATGTATGTTGTGTTGGTGTAAATAAAAGTATCAACACAGATATCTATATTGTATTGGTGTAAATGGAAGTATCAACACAGATATGAATGTTGTGTTGGTGTAAATAAAAGTATCAACACAGATATGTATGTTGTGTTGATGTAAATGGAAGTATCAACACAGATATGTATGTTGTGTTGTTGTAAATGAAAGTATCAACACAGATATGTAAGTTGTTTTGGTGTAAATGGAAGTATCAATACAGATATGTATGTTGTGTTGATGTAAATGGAAGTATCAACACAGATATGTAAGTTGTGTTGATGTAAATGGAAGTATCAACACAGATATGTAAGTTGTGTTGATGTAAATGAAAGTAACAACACAGATATGTAAGTTGTGTTGGTGTAAATGGAAGTATCAACACAGATATGTATGTTGTGTTGTTGTAAATGAAAGTATCAACACAGATATGTAAGTTGTGTTGGTGTAAATGGAAGTATCAATACAGATATGAATGTTGTGTTGATGTAAATGGAAGTATCAACACAGATATGTAAGTTGTGTTGATGTAAATGGAAGTATCAATACAGACATGTATGTTGCGTTGGTGTAAATAGAAGTTTCAATACAGATATGTATGTTGTGTTGATGTAAATGGAAGTATCAACACAGATATGTTTGTTGTGTTCGTGTGAATGGAAGTGTCAACACAGATATGTAAGTTGTGTTGGTGTAAATGGAAGTATCAACACAGATATGTATGTTGTGTTGGTGTAAATGGAAGTGTCAACACAGATATGTATGTTGTGTTGTTGTAAATGAAAGTATCAACACAGATATGTAAGTTGTGTTGGTGTAAATGGAAGTATCAATACAGATATGTATGTTGTGTTGATGTAAATGGAAGTATCAACACAGATATGTAAGTTGTGTTGATGTAAATGGAAGTATCAATACAGACATGTATGTTGCGTTGGTGTAAATGGAAGTATCAATACAGATATGTATGTTGTGTTGATGTAAATGGAAGTATCAACACAGATATGTAAGTTGTGTTGATGTAAATGGAAGTATCAATACAGACATGTATGTTGCGTTGGTGTAAATAGAAGTTTCAATACAGATATGTATGTTGTGTTGATGTAAATGGAAGTATCAACACAGATATGTTTGTTGTGTTCGTGTGAATGGAAGTGTCAACACAGATATGTAAGTTGTGTTGGTGTAAATGGAAGTATCAACACAGATATGTATGTTGTGTTGGTGTAAATGGAAGTGTCAACACAGATATGTATGTTGTGTTGGTGTAAATAGAATTATCTCCTATTTTATGACGTTCTGGTATATTCGTTTGTTTCCTATATTATCACAAAACTATGCATGAATTAGCGCAGGTGAGACTGATGAGGCTAGAGGGAAGGCAGCTTGTCAACAGCATTTTCCGCCAACTCGTGGTCTACGCTAATAGAATAGCGAGATTTCCCCGTCACTGTTATAGCACATCCACGACCCAAAAGTGCGGAACGTGTTTTTGCGTTAAGAGGAACGCGAGCCACGGACCGTCATGTTCACAGTCCAACTCACTTGACACACCCGGCTCCGTGCTGACGTTCTGACATGTGCAGAACATAACAAAGTAAGTTGTACAATGTTCTTCACAGTCTGGCTGTTTCTAATGATATCCTAAAGTACGTAACACTGAACATGTATCATAACAATCAAACGTGATATTCAAAACCTTTTCCACTTTAAATTCTATATGTCAGAGATTAATGAAGACAAGTAACCGACTCGACCAATTCTCGTAATTGTATCTTCCTGTGTGTATTATATGCACTAATTTTCACAGTTCAGTAGAGCTTCAACGTGGATGTAGCATGTCAAACGTTATATCATTTGACGTTTAAAAACAATCTACGTGTTCTAAACATCTATCTATGGTCACGTTATAGATAACTGGGTCACACTTAGTGTTCTGTATTATGCAGCTTCAGAGTGGACACCAGTGTATAATTACAGTTATTTATGTAACGCAAAACAGGAATTATTTCAAGCGAGGTTAGGTACCCATGGAAACGTATGTCATTTTTACTAGCCCTTTGTTTGTTTTCTGAATTTCGTTCAAAGCTACACGAGGACTGTTTGCATTAGCCATCTCACCGCCAACTCTTGGGCTACTCTTTTACAAACGAATAATGGGATTGGCCGTATCGTTATAATACCCTCCGCCGAGCATGTTTGATGTGATGGGGATTCGAACCCGAAGCCCTCAAATTAGGAGTTGGGCGCCCTAACTATCTGGCCATGCCGAGCCTATCGACCCTTTATTGTAATCTGTAGGTTATTATGTAACTTTTTAAAAACGAATCTAATATTTAATGTCGAGAAAATAGAAACTGAATTTGTAATTAACCGTTTAATCTTTCTTTTCGACTTTATTACGTTAATCCCTCTTCATTAGTCACTAATGCTTACATAAATAAAGCTTCCTTTTAAACGATAATGCATAGTTTAGAAATCAGATTTTCCTTGCCCGAATATTACTTTCTCTAATTGCGTGTAACATCAGGTAAAAAGTGAGTTTTATCGTGAATGTCAAAGTAAAACATTAACTTGTCTAAACTTCTCGAGTCTCATTATAAAGTCATTTATTTGTGCATGCTATACAGGGTTTTTTACAACATCCAACAGCCGAACAATGAATACGATACACAGTTATATTAGAATAATTATTGAAGGAAGCAACGAGTGAGAGGCTTAGCTAATAATTGACCAAATCTCGTGAGTTACGTAAACAAATAAGACCTTTAAATCGAAATCTATAAAAATCTAATAAAGGTTTACATAGGCGTTTCTGGTACAATGACATACATCGAATCATCAGAGTGTAAGAAAAATGTTTTTAAAAACGTATTAAAACAAAGTGTTTTAAGCAGATAAAATAAAGAACATTAGCGCCAATAACAACTGTATCACTAATATTAAACAATTAAGTTATCAATACACAAATCAACGCTAACTTTTAAACTATTGAAACATCCATGTTTTATCTGTTATTTGTTTAAAGCACAGAGATTATACAGTTAGCACTTCAATACCAAAAAAGTTAACACTTTTGTCGAGACAAGCTATAACATTTTTATTACGTTAAATGTATCGCAATAAACAACACAATATACAGTTTGATTACAGAAAATATATAGTATATGACTTACATTAAACAACGTAAACTACCCATCTTTTACTGAATTTGTAATCCAGTTCCACGTTTCTAGATTTATAATTGATAATTAGAAATAATCGTTTTAGTTCTAACTTTCAGCTTTTTCGTACTAAGTTTCTAAATACTGACTAAAATTGTTTGTTAAAGCGAAGAAGACAACTGACACTTTGAAAAGATTTTGGAAAAATTGAAAGCATCGAATATTTTCGTGTCCTGAAGGACTTTTACTTCGAATTCGCTTATTTGCAGGCATCATATCCTCTCACATGCGTGTGGGCAAAGGGTGGTTGCAATCGTTGTGCCCATATCTTTTTGAAACGCATTTAAAAGATGTAAAAACAGCCCCATTTAAATGCACCATTTTCAATGAAAATTCGAATTTTTTTTCCACGGTCGCAATGCCTTCAAACTGCACCTCCTCTGTATGGACTTGCCACTCATTTCCTCTTTCCCTCAAAAGCAGCGCCCTTTACTTCTGCCTACACCCCATATAATTTGTTAATGTAATGTAACCTGTGCATTCTATTTTAATCGTGACACAAGTTTGTATTTGTCGGATGTAATTTTAAAGTTTTATAGCTTTGGAAAATTCCACAAGAGCGGCCCCAGTCCTAGGCATCACTCCATAACTACCTATAATAGTACTTGTGCTTCGAGTATTCAACTTAATACTGAGGTGTGGTTAAATCACGCTTGTAAGAACTGTTGAACCATGCCATGAGCAGCTAAAATTAAAATGAGTTATGCTAAACCTGCTGAATTCCTATATGGATAATGACCAAAGTTAAAATGAGTTACGTTAAGCTAACAGAATCTCGACATGGATAGCTCAATTAAAACTGCTTGTTTTGTTTCCACTTATCCAGACTCAGAGAGTTTACACAATTTCTCGCAGTTCCAGGTTTGATTATTATATGTCTTTAACTAGCCACTAGTAACACTTGACACCTTTAAAACACATTTAAAGACAGAGTTCCAAATTTTACCGTTCACACAAAGAAAAATTCTTGATTTAATATTAAATAGTTTTAAAATGGGAAAATACTATAGTTAATTTCGTGTGCAAAAAGGAAAATGTGCACTTGCTCAAAGTCTAAAGCTATCTTGTATGTAAAATAAGTTGAAAAAGACGTTATAATGCATGTAGTCCAAGCAATGACAACAGAGATTGATCGCTTCTGTATCGCTATATCAAAGCCCAAAATAGGTGGCACAAATTGACTTCATATTTTCTCTGTCTCTGTTAGTGTTTATTTTTTTAATTTCGCGCATAGCTACACGAGGGCTATCTGCGCTAGTCGTCCCTAATTTAGCAGTGAAAGACTAGAGGGAAGGCAGCTATTCGTCATCACCTATCGCCAAATCTTGGGATACATTTTTACCAACGAACAGTGGGATTAGCCGTAACGTTATAACGCCCCCACGGCTGAAAGGGCGAGCATGTTTGGTGTGACGGGGATTCGATCCCGCAATCCTTAGATTACGAGTCGATTGCCTTAACCACCTGGTCATGCCGGGCCTCTCTGTTGAACCCTACTATCAGATATTTATTTAAGTCAAAAATCAAAATGTCACGATTCGTTCAGTATAGTAAATCCACGTTAATTAATTACTTTTTTAGAATCGTAACTGTAACAGATGGGTGAGTGTTTGTGAGTGTCTTCTTATTGTAAAGCCACATCGGGCTATCTGCTGTGTCCACCGAAAAGAATCGAACCCCTGATTTCAGCACTGTAAATCCACAGACTTATTGCTGTCCCAGCGGGGGGGACTTGTCAGAGGAACAATGCAGAAATTTTTTGAAATCAAAAACATCACTTTGTTGAGCCCCATTTGTAATGAATGACTTTCAATTTTAGTGAACACAACAGAAAGCCCTTCAAATTAAGGAAAGCTCTAGTCGGACACTTAGAAGAGAGTAAAATCAGTTTAAGATCAGGTTTAAGGTTTATCTATAAGCTAAGCCTATTATTTTCGATTGTACATGTATTTTTACTATTTTGTAGATATCTTATTTGTTTTTAAATAGTAGTAGCAGCAGTTACTTTATTTTCACCCGTCGTTTGAATTTATTTAAAAAATTTTCAAGTGCTCTAATCTAATCTTAAATGGTTTCTACGACCCAATTGAAACACTCTTATAGAAGAATGGATTGGTCAACAATTTTCAACATTTCAAAAGAATGATGAAGCACAAAAACAGCCCCACTATTTGTCATGTAACCCATCTCTCTTCTGGTCCTTAACACAACAGAATATTCGTTAGTCTGTTTTAGAATTTTCTTGCAAACTACACGTGTTACCGTCTACGCGTAGTCGCTCCCTAATTATGAACTGATAGATTAGAAGGAAAGCAGTTAACCTACAGTACCCACCAGCTCATAATCTATTCTTGTATGTCCAAGATGCAGACTGTTTTTGTGGAAATGGAACGCGAGTAATGAATACCCGGATTCACGGTATGGGCACGTTAATTAATCACTCACGCCTGATCTCAAAATAATTATGTCATCTTATCTTTCGCTTTAAAAATTCCAAAATTTTGGCCAGTTGTTTAGAAACCTAGAAAAGCGCCACAGCAGTCATAAAATAGCTTAACCTGTTAATATGAAATAAAGTACATATCTGCACAAGGCTCTTCGTGATATGAAAATACGAAACAAAAAACAGTGGCTATTACTCTGTCTCGGAGAAGAATACATATCAAACAAATTACAATAATATTCAGATAAAATAAATCGAAACATTCTTGATATTATAAACATATTCAGTCATGTTTTATCATAATTACCCTTTAGCCTCTCATTCACCTTTTCAAATAACTACAATGCAGTAACATGGTCGAACAATGTAAAGTTCCAGTTTTCTAATTACTGTTGTTGTTATTTTTCTTCTTCAATGTTAATAACAAGTAATCCTACCATGACACTCCAAGTAGCTTTTGAAGAAACTATACCAAAATATACTCATCCTGCAGTTCCAGGTCGATAGGCTGTCAGAAGCAATTCAACGATTAAACAATTGTAAAAGATTGGGATGACACCTAATGGATGAATTCAAAAATAAAGTTTTCGTATCTCGTTTGAAAAACAACACTATTTCGCTTTCACACCGAAGCCTTCTGAAGATACAAGCAACAATACTCTTGACGTTATTCAGGTGATATCTGGTGACAAACAACTAGAAATTATGGCCTAACAAATACAAACTCGTTATAGTGGTTCCACCGATTCTCTTCTGAATCCATTCCAGGCTTAAGTGGTTCGCCGGTGCCCCCACATGCCGTTCCGGAACCTGCAGCTGCAACGCAGCGGAAGCTGGCTCCATTGAGATCGTCGAAAGCTTGCTCCAAAAAATTATGTTTCAGAAAGAATCGTGCTGTGTAACGGTCCATGTTACATCTGTCTGGATCTCGGCTTTCGTTTAGATTTTCTCCAAATACCTCACGACATAGACCAACCTTTCCACAAACCAAAATGCGAGTAAGTTTCCGAAACTTGACGTCTGCCAATCCGTCTCGACCAAAGGCGAAGGTTCCTCGGTAGCCAACCGTTATATATCCAGGAGGTCGAGAAATATGGGAAGCTGCTGCTTGGCTGAAAGGTATCCGGTGGGAGTGGGAAGTTGAGGGAAGAGCTTCAATATCAGCCACCATACCTGGAAGTATGAAATACTCGGCTTCTTGCTTCAAGCGTTCACGCTCGTGGAAGTTTTCGGGAAGGATCACCTTCTGATTTCGAAGATAGTCCAAAATATATCGGAAGATCACGCCATCTCGGTCAATGAAAAACTTCCCTTTGGAATCTCGCATTGCTGTCTTTATGCCTTCGCCGGTAAACATTTGTCCCAGAAGAGAATTTGGTTCTTTAGTTAAAGTGCTTATGGAGGTCGTGTAGAATACTCCGCCAACATTCAGTTCCACCACCGACGGTAAGCTCAACAGGCGAATCTCCTGTAGACCATCTCCATTAGAAGTCAAAGACATGTTTTGTATCTTCGAAGGTAAACAAAAAGAAAATCACTGAGGAGGATCTAATTAGAATGTTACTTCGTAAAAGATGAAAAGGGAAACTTCATTAACCGAATTAGTGCAAAGAGATTTTTTTTTTTTCAGGGTTCACTTCCTCCACATTCGGTATAGGTTGCAGATTTTCCGAAACCCTATCGTCCAGATTTTAAGAAATGTTGCCAAAGTAACGCTTAATAACGCGTGATGAAGTTTTAGAGAATTTACAGTGTCGCATTATAGGCCCAACTTCTTGTTATCAAGACCTACAGCAACTACGACTGACTCTGTGCCTTGAAACTCTTTCACGGCTATATGTAATCCAACTGACGCTAACAATCGATAACTGAAAATTACGTTAGAAACGTTACTGCCATCTAGGGGCTATAATGTGAAACATTTTATACAAACTTAATACGTGTATGAATTTATATAGGTATTTTCGATACATGTACATACAAATATAGATGTAAAATATCAAATCCCCAAGACTACAAAAATAAAAATGACCACACACCGTCAAGGAGTATAAAGTTTAGATTATCAGAAGAAAAAATAATTAGAAAGAGTATAATAATTAGACATTTTATAAATATCGAACTCCACAAATATTGGTCATCATTGTTTCTTTGTAATGTTTTCTGGTTAATTCTACGAAACCATGAATTAAATTAAAAAATAAAAGCCAGTGTTCGTGTTTGCAAAATATATAAGTTATCTGTAGCGAAACAAACCAAATCTACTAAGTAAAACACTCCCCGGTGGCTCAGCGATTAAATCTGAAGGCTTATAACACTAAAAATCGGGTTTCAATTCCCTGGTGGGTAGAACACAAGTTATCCCATTGTATAGCTTTCTACTTATCAACAAAAACAAACTACATAAAACGAATGTACTGTCAATGTGCATTTAATTAATTGGTTTCAAACTTTAACCTGCGTCTCCCAATTTAATATAGAAAGCTTCTTTGTTTGTAGTAGAGGAAAATCACATTGGGCTGTCTGCTATCCACTACAAAGAATCGAACGACGGATTTTAGCGTTTTAAACCTGTACACTTACTGTTGTCCTATTGGAGACAGAAAAGGAATATATCATATATAGAATTAAATGGTAATTTTGCTCGCTCTTTCAGCCGTGGAGGTGTTATTATGTTACGGTCAATCCCACTGTTCGCTGGTAAAAGAGTAAACCAAGAGTTAGTGGGAGATGATGATAATTAGCTGCTTTTCCTCTAGTCTTGCACTGCTAAGTTAGGGACGACTAGCGAATAGCTTTCCTAGAAATTCAAAACAATTAAATAAATTGTAATCATTATAAGTATTAATTAAGTAGTTCTGTGACAATTTTATGATTTATTCAATTTGTTGTCATCACCCTAGTGATTCAGTTGCAAGTTAATATTGTTCAGCTTTAAGTTAACAACAAGCATAATTATTTTATAAGATCATTTTTATTCGAAAAAGCAAAACTCACTCAAGTATTCATTCGATTCGAATTATTTAAAATTGTTCAAAATAAAATATTTGACCTCTCACAACTGTAAAAATTCATTAATTTTTGCAAATAAATGGATACATTACACAATATGCTACGTAGGTGATTACTAAGTTCCTCCTGAATTTCATGAAATTGTTTACTTATAATTTTCGATTTTTGTTACGTCCATAATTCAGTTTTCTTTTAATATTTTTCATCATTAAAGAATTTCTAAAGGTTCGAATTTTTTACAAGATTAACAAAAAAGTTTAATTCATAAATACAACTACAAACCCCTATTTTGGCTCCACGCTCTTACCTAGAAATACATTTGATGGAGTGTAAATAGGAACTTAAAAGTAATTTGAGTAAGTGACGTTTACAGTATCTCTAGTCTTGCTCCCTTAATTATTTTTTACGATCTGAGTTTCATGCTTTTAAATTTCTAATTCTTTTATTTATCTTATTTGCTGGATTTTTTTTCTTTTGCTAAACTACTGGTAAAGAGTTACTTGATATGGTAATTAACTTCATGCATTGTAATGATAATAAACATGGGTATTAGCTAACTGATATGGTTCATGATGATTTACTGCAGCTATTAACTATTTGATCGCATTACTTCGATATGTAAAATGTTAAATTAATTAATTAAATTCTCTCTACATGTGGTGTATAACAATGAGAGAATATATGTCTGGACTAAGACAAAATCTCTACCAAACACGAAAATAAATTACCACTAGAAAAGTAGCCTTTTCAAATAAAACATATACGTTTAAGATGTCGCTTTAAATCTAATAAAATTTAACATTATATTTATTAATTTTTTATGCTTTTTCAATTCATACATAATATAGGAGTTGGCTCCCCAAAAACACCTATTGTATAGTGTACAAAGCACTGAGTATCTATGCTACAGTCATCTATTATTGGCCAGTAATTCCTATTTCACCCTGTACTTAATTTATTTTAAAGGAACACTAGATGTTTGTAAGAAAACTAACCTCAAGGAACAATTATAACGTCGTTTACACAATGATCTTTTTTAGCTTATGTACAATATAAAAGAAACAACTCGATTTTTAACTACGCCTACAACCTTCGCAGTATCTTATTTAGTATTCTATAAAAGGTTTATGTCTAATATACCAAGCTGTTTTGTTGTGGACAGACTAGGAAAGAAGAAGAATTACAAACGGATTGTTTAGAACGGCGTTTTTTTTTTCTATGAGTCTAAAATACGTGCTTTTCTTATGTATGTTTCTGTGTACATCCTTAATAGTCAATAGTAAAGGTTTTAAAGTGTTGTTTGAACCGAACCTTTACTGTTTAATAAAGTATTTCTTGCTCGAACTTTCTGTTAGAATTATGTGAAATTCCTTGCACTCCCTATAGGCCCAGCATGCCCAGGTTGTTAGGGTACATGAATTACAAGCTCGTGGGTTCGAATTCCTGTTCCCCCAAACATGCTCGCCACTTCAGCCGTGGGAGCTTTATTAACTGATGGTCAATCCCACTATTCATTGGTTAAAGAGTAGTCTAAGAGTTAGCGGTGGGTGGTGATAATCAGCTGCCTTCATTCATTCCTTCTTTTTCTGCTAAAATGGGGACGGTTAACACGAATAGCCCTAGCGTAGCTTTGTGTGAAATTCAAATCAAACTGGTCCAAACTGCGATCCCTATTATGAACCACTATCGTGGTTGATGACGAATTAACCTGAGACCCTAAGCTACTAGGTTATTGATCATGCATAGACCTGGATTAACCAATACTCTCTCAGTGCATTTTCACAAGGACCCACTGAGTCCGCACCTGACAACCGGGTGAAAGACCTCAAAGACATTCGAAAAGTACCAACCCAAGCTAAAAACGCACAATCACGCCTTATACATGCGCACATACAGATGTTGTCCCCCGATGAATTAGCGGTAAGCTTAAGGACTTTCAATGCAGAAATGTAGGTTAAAGTTTACATAGTGTACACAGCAGACGGTACATTATGGCTTTGCGCTTTACCAAACAACATGTTTTAATCTTTTAATGATATATACATATAGGGTATATTTAATATCTTTTTTTTATTAGAATAAGAACACAAAATAAGCCGAAAGTGTTTGTGTGTTTTCTGCTGAGAAAGATTCAGCTCATTATTACTACAAATATGTAGAAAAGTGTTCTAACAGGAATTGAGCACTGGTGAAACCAATACATAGCTTTCTACAGTCAACCGTCACATTGATAACTGGTGAACTAAACCTGTAATTCGTGTGTCTCAACTCCACGAGATGGTGGATACAATTCCATTTTCTGTATAAGAAACGCGAAAGTATCACATATAAATAGAGAGCCACGCGGCTCTCTTTTTCCATATGTTACTATCATTTTCTTCGAATGGTAGTTTTGTTTTACTTCTAATTCAGTTGAGCTTTACAATGATTATAAACAATCATGATAAAGTGACTGACAGACACTTTCGTGCTGGCAGAACAATAAATTCTTCTTTTAAGCTGACACAAGAAAGATTTACGAGTGGAAGAAAACAAGTCAAACATTTTATTGCCAAATAAAACTCGTGTTTTGAAAAACTGTGATCAATTTCTTGTTGTTTATGGTGAGTTAGAAAGGAGTTTACTATCAGGTTTTCAGAGTAATAAAAGTGGGGTTTTTTCCCCGTATGGAATAATACCATAACAACTGTGAAACGGTCTGAATTAGAACTATAAACATTATACATTTGCTAAACAATCTGATACTTAGTGCATCATGTTTTAAAATCATAGACAGAAAAAGTAAAAATATTTATATAGTTAAAAACAAATAATTCAACCTAAAATCGAGTCTAAGTTATTTTTAGACTATTCTAAAGAAAAATATTGTTTGTTTGTTTGTTTCGCGCCCGGGTAGGTTTTCAACTCCTAATCCCTGCAATTGTCTAATGATAAGTTAGGGTTAGAAACGTAATATATATATATTCACTTGATTTTGTCAGGGAATTCTGTATTTCAAATTTGAAAAAAAATTGTATATTATAACTGTCAGATATAAAAAACCGTTAGTGCAGGTTGTATTACTAATTTATTTATTTTGTCTTTGTAATTCATTAATGTCGAGGCTATGGAGATTTCTACGAGGCCTAAGTGTTAGGCGTATAAATAGCTGCAACCAGACGAACTGACATGAGTAAAAGTAAAGTTTGATCTGGAGAAAAGTTAGAAAATGTAAAGTTAACCGTCGTGGAAGTGAATGGGTTAATGGCTAATATGTTAGAGTGTGATTAACAGCTTAGAGAAATAAGAAGAATAATATTTCTTATCAAAGGATATTCTAAACTAATTCAATTCGCCTGTGTGGTATTTGACAAAAAACAGAAGATTATTTGGAAGTTCGAGATATAACTGCTGTAGCTCACGCGACAGCGTAGGTGAATTAGAGAATAGAGAAAAATAGTTCGGCTTCTCAGCTGAATTCTAAAGCAAATTAATTGGCCTAAGTGGACTTATGACAAAAAGATGAGAGCTGTATAGTGCTTAAGATACAATTATGACCTCCATAGTGTAAAGAAATTTTGTACATACTTTTAACTTGCTTCGAATATACATATATATATTATTTTAAAAACAACTGGAGTGCGTGCTGTTCGTTTATAGTCACATTTATCGACATCAAGTCCATCTATTGTAGAATAATCATTAGCTTAGCACTTCCATATATTTACATTACTATATGTACTACTAAATATTAATTTCTTGCAATAACATACTGTAGATATCAGGCTCACGTTTAAATACATAAAAACTGGGAGAATTTGTTACTTAAATGTTTCTTTTCGAGACAAAAATTTAAAAACTAAATAATCCTAGTTTAACTTAAACGTCTTTCTTCATTATATTCTTTTGTAACTTCGATGTCTAGTATATTACGAATGCATTACATAATTAAAGACTTAAATATTTTGGTCCCATCGCACGAAACATGCCTGCCCTTTTAGCCGTGGGGGCGTTATAATGTTACAGTCAATCCCACTATTCGTTGGTAAAAAAGTAGTCCGAGAGTTGGCGGTGGGTGGTGATGACAAGCTGCCTTCTCCCTAGTCATACACTGATATATTAAGGACAGCTAGCGCAGATAGCCCTGGTGTAGTTTTGCGTGAAATTCAAAAAATAAAACAAAACAAACATGTTTATATGATGCTGTTATTTATACCAATTATGACCCTTTTCTATTCCTAACTTTCGTGAACTTTCCAGAAAATAACATTATACGCCCTCTAGCAAATATTTGAATTTAAACATTAAAAAAAATTGTTACAAAGCGGTTTAAATATTAATGTTAGTACAACAACGAAACACAAAATTAATGAATTCGGAACTATGTAAAAGATAATAAGACCCCAGAATCTTTATTTCTTTGTTTATTTTAGAACAAAGCCACAGCGGGCTATCTGCCGTGTCAACCATGGGGAATAGAACCTCGTATTTTAACAGTTTACGTTCATGAACTTATCATTGTTCCGCCTAAGGACAACCAGACCTAAGCGCTAACAAATAATACATCTTTCCGGCACAGCATGGCCAGATGGTTAAGGAGTTTGACTCGTAATCTTTGGGTCGCGGGTTCGAATCCCCATTGCACCAAACAACGCCCTTTCAGCCGTGGGGGCGTTATAATATTACGGTCAATTCCACTCTTTGTTGGCAAAAGCGTAGCACAAGAGTTGGCGGTGGGTGGTGATGACTAGTTGTCTTTCCTCTAGTCTTACAGTGCTAAATTAGGGAAGGCTAGCGCAGATAGCCCTCTTGTAGCTTCGGGCGAAATTAAACAAAACAAATATTTTGAACTTAGATTATCACATTGAATATGTTTCAAAGCTTATTCTACCTGTTGATCTTTCTAGGTTTAAAGTGAAACTCTTGTACTTTATTAAAACAACATCATTCCTCACATTTTACCGTTTTCGTAATTCCTGATCTAAAAGAAATAATCATTTTTAATTGAAGGTGTTGGAAAGAAAACAAAAACATTTACTTGCTGTTAAAGGGTGTCTGAGGGTAAAGAAATATGTAATTTTGAACAGAAGGTTTTCAGAAATAAACGGTTACCTACTATTAAATAATGATGTAACTACGACTAAAAAATCAGTTTGTTTGTTTGTTTTAGGTTTCGCGTAAAGCTACACGAGGGCTATCCGCGCTAGCCGTTTTAACTGCGTTACCTGTCCCTAATTTAGCAATGTAAGACTAGAAGGAAAGCAGCTAGTCATCACCGCCCACCGCCGACTCTTGGGCTACTCTTTACCAGCGAATAGTGGGATTGAGCGTCACATTATAACGCCCTGACGGCTTAAAGGGGGGGATATATGGTGCGGCTGGGACTCGAAGCCGCGACCCTCAAATTATAAGTCGAACCCTTTAGCCCACCTGGACATGCTGGGCCTAAAGAAATCAGCAGGGGGTTTTCCTACTGTTCAGTTGATCACAAATTATGCACCTGCAAGAAATATCTGTGTAGTTGAAGATTCACCAACATAAGTAAATTCAAGTGGATAAGCGTTAAATATATATATATATATTTAAGAGCATAAAATTCCATTCAAGGGCTGATAAATAAGTGTATTTACTGCAATATCCTTCATTTTATGGATCATTTGTTACTAGGCCTAAACACATGAGGTGCAATAAAGCGTCACGTATTAAAAAATGAAGTTAAAATATAATCGTGCAGTGGGAAAAAAATTCTCAGGAAAAGCTTTGAAAACAAACATTATGAATTCGAAAATAAAAGTTATTTGCTTTCTTTCTTCTAAGCGTTCAGAAAAAGAAAAAAAAAACGGTTACCTACTACTACTACTCACGAATTTTGTTACTACGTCTCCCAACGTTATGTTATCTGTTGCAGTACCGAAACGTTCCTTTAGTTGGTGTTACTTATTTGGACACAATATCGTTTATTAAATTATCACCAATAGGTGTCTTATCAAACTTATTAAATGGTTTTCAGCAAGCTACTGTTGAACATCATTTCCGATAAGCTTATCAGATGAATTGGAGTACATCAGTTTTATTTATTTACCTTTTAGTTTGAAATGAAGGAGAGTTAATAGCAATAATTATGATAGAGACAAATATAAAGTTTGTTTGTTTGTTTTGAAATTTCGCGCAAAGCTAAATGAAGATTACACAGGTCAACAAAGTTTTTTTGTTGCATTTATATCAAACACTTGGTATTACATAATTTCTTGCCCTGATTTCAGATCTGAAGTTAGTTTTTTCCTCAGTGCTCTACTTTTTTTGCAATCAAGGTATTTGAAAATCTCAAAATTTCGTCATCATCACATTGACGTCGTAGTCTATCATGAAAAAATATGTAATAAAATATGTTATAAAACTCTTTAATATAGCTGGGTAATAAAAAAGAAAATGCAAGATAGTATAAATGTATTCAAGTTATTTATATAAATTCAATTTTATATCAAGTTATATTTCAATTTATTTATATAAAACTGATTAGTAGATAAGACATTTGCTACTATGAGGAGGCAAAGCTCAATTGCAGTCTACTCAGGCATGAATTTCTGCTTGTAGCTCTTGCGTTTGTGGACTGTCTCAGGGCATTCTCGTTTAATGCTCCAGCAGTAATCTGCCATCATATGTTTGTCCCATCTCCCTTGGTGACGCTCTTCCATGGTGTTGAGGTCTTGATGGAACCGCTCGCCTTGCTCGTCACTTACAGCTCCTGGGTTCTCAGGGAATCTATCAAGATGACTGTACAGGTAATGGAGTTTAACACTCATGTTACATCCAAGATCGCGAAAAGCTGACAACATATTCGCTACAAGGGTTTCATAGTTGTCAGCTTTTCAGAGGAGGAAATATGATCTTTTCTCGACTGACAATTGGATCGTTGACAATATTTGGCATACCTGCCTTCAGAGTCTCACGTATGGGCCACTCCTTCTGGTTCCAGTGCTTTTCTCGAGCTCAGCTGTCCCACATGCAAAGATAGCAGGGTACTTTGTAAATCCTCTTTGTTGACCTAGGAGGAAATTAACCATTTTGAGGTCCACACAAATTGTCCAGTTTTGCTCGTGGTATTTTAGTAGGTCAATCACAGTCTTAATGTCATTATATTCCTCTCGTAAATTACCAGAGTGTCCAATTGGAACAGCTGCATAGACATTGCCATTATGAAGTAGAACGCACTTCAAACTTTGCTTAGAACAATCTAGAAATAATCGCCAGTCATTTGGATGGTATACTGGCATCCCTAATTCCTGGAGAAGACCTGAGATATTATGACAATAAACAAACATATTCTCTTCTGTAAAAAATGGCACAAAAGTCTGCTCCCGATTTCGGAAGTACGACACTTTAGTTGTATGGCTCAGCTGATTCTTTTCTTGCATCTTGGAAGCTAACACTTCAGCTACATTTTTGGAAAGACCCAAATCACGCACAAGGTCATTCAACTCCGGCTGGCTAAACTGTTGAGGAGTTAATGACTGTGGGGTCTCATAAGAAGGATCGCCAGATTCTGAAAATATTTTTTGAGTTTCATCAGCAGTCTCTTGTTCTTGGTCACTACCCACATCTTCAGATGGAAGAAATCCTTTGAAAACTGGGATTGGGAGCTCATCAGAGTGCAGAGTAGGTCGGATTGCTGAGGGGATACTAGGATATGAGATTTTGTCTGCTTTTTCTTGCCAATGCCCTTTGTATTGACCAGACAAAATAGCAGTCAGTTGTGTGGTCCATCGGTTCTTGCCAGGTCATGGGAATTCAAAAGGTAAACCCTTACGTTTCACTTTTGTCCAGTCACGCAGCATTTCCTCGCAGTTATGACACACAATATGTGGGGCCCATTTCTTGTCTTGGTCACCAAGAGCAAGTCCAAAGTACGCTTTATAAGCACGCCTCACAAACGACGTTATATTACGCCTTTGACGAATAAGCGTGAAGCATCCACAAATATAACAGAAAGCGTCCGGCTTGTTCTCACATTGATGTCTCCTTGTAGCCATGATCAGATCTGAAACAAAATCTAAACAATTTTAATATCTCTGTTGATAACATAAACGTGTAAGTAATTAACACGTTTCCTGCGATGGGACCCACCGGTGTCCCACTATTGTCTTACCTTTAACTAAGTTGCAGGCTGGAGACAAATGTAACGACAACCTCACGTTATCATAGCTCATGCAGCACTGAAGCTGTCAGATGTACAAGAGCATCGCAGCAGTTGCCGGTTTGCCAATATAGGCATCGCAGGAAACGTGTTAATTTGACCACAAACGGCTAGAATGAAAAACTTAAAATTGCATTAAAACTAGAGCATGTAGAGCTGAACCGTTTTCATATTTGAATTTAGCAGGTCACAAAGGGTAAGAATGAGTAAAAAAATCTTATGCAACTGAGATTTCGAAAAAAATTGTTGACCAGTGTTATCTGCACTAGCCGTCAGTAATTTACCAGTGTAAGATTAGAGGGAAGGCAGATAGTCATCACCACCCACCGCCAACTCTTGGGCTACTCTTTTACCAACGAATAGTGGGATTGAATGTCGCATTATAACGTCCGCACGGCTGAAATGGCGGGCATGTTTGGTGAGACGGGGATTCGAACCCGCGACTCTCACATTACCACCTTGCCATGCTAGGACCAACATGTAGAAGGTACATCATTAAAAACCGATCAGTTAACTGTTAATGTACTTTTATATTATTGGTCATAGCAAACATTTTTTCCTCACTGATCAGCGCCACGTATATCATTTTGTTCAGCAAAATATGAGTCATAGTTTAATATTGCATAACAATGTTCGATCGGTAACTAATTTTTTTTAATATTACATGTTTAACATTCGTCAATTTTTTTCTTTTTATTTCATTATTATAATTTTTGTTAGTTTGCTATTTCGGCTATAGATGGCTTATTTTTAGCATTACAAATCCTGAGACTTAAATTTAGGTCACCAGGGGCTAGATGTGGGGTCAACGTTTCTCTGGAAAATTGTACAAAAGCTCATAAATGAAAAGACGACACTTTTAAAATTATTTATAGAAATTCAGACAAGGAAGCAGATTTTGTCACTGCTTGTAATAAAATTGGGGTATTTTGTTGTTTTTTAATTTTAGTACTGTACTTGAACAAGATTAAATTATTTAACATCGTAAAGAATAGATAACACTGCCGTATGTGGTATTTTGAAATATTTGATATATGCATTTATAAGTAAATGTACAATCTCTAATGTAATTTCTAACATTTTTATGAATGTAGGTATTAAAGGTCAATTTTAACAAATTTAATAATTGACTTAGAAACTGTACTTTGGTTAGGTAAAATTCCTGTGTGGTTGCCATATTTGTAAACACTTTAGTTTTTGAGTAAAAATAAAACAAAATATGCGGGTTCTAGAATTCAAGTTCCTCTCGGTCCTTCGGCTGTTTCCGTGATGTTTTACAACTATGACGTAATAGTTGCCAAACACGCTTCGTTGCGCGCCGACCATTTTGTTCCTTTCAGTGCTGGTGTTTTATGTAAATTTATCGGTGTTTTTTTCGGATTACATACTTTGTGAGACTATTTTTTGTCTTGATATTGCTACTTTATGTTTGTTTTATCATAACATGGTTACTGGTCAACAAATTCATAGTATGATGCTTCCAAGACATCGATATTCGGGCAATTTCTATCAAAGCCTCGAGTCTCGGTAATGCACTCTTCATCTTTTAATCGGTTTGACACCTTGTCGTATGAGCGACAACAAACGCACTCTCTCCTGGTTGGTATCTACTCGCATAAACCACATCTTCACCTTGCACAAACATACGGAGTATGTCATATAAATTATACATTTAAGGTAAATATTAAATTAACTATTCAGACTGCTAGATCTAGTTTGATTTTTATAGGCAGAATTATGACGCATAATTGAAATTCATTTTGTTACGAGTTATAAATACCCGGTACAATGATTGTGGAAGGGCCGAGTATTAGTTACCATAGTCGGCAAAGTAGAAACAAATAAAACCCAGTCTGTGATACCAATAATTTATAAACACCAGACAGGTTTCGAGATGCTTAAAATTGCACGTGAAATAATACAGACCATATTTGTTGTCATGACTTAGGATTACAATTCTTCCACTGGAGGTATGACCGACTCGCAATCGGCCTGAGCGCTATCAGTATCACTCACAGTTCCGCTACTCTCGCTCGTGGAACTGTCCTCATCACTAGAACTTGTCAGATCTGTGTCAATAGTAAGTGTTCTAGGTTCGTTCAGAGTAGGTTCGAATTGATATGGCGCTACTCAACACTGTTCAGAACACAAAGTCAAAACAGACTCCACCTCTGTTTCTCCGTATGCACTGGCCATGTTTATTTACATTCAATGCGCTAGCGTTGGCGGTTTGTTTGGCAACTATTACGTCACAGTACTTTTCCTAGCGGCAAACGTAAAAACTAAAATGTTCGGATTGCCGCTTGGAAAGGGCTCTTCTGAACCAACTTCTATGTTTCATTTATTACAAATATTTTTTATAAAAAATGTGAATCTGCAAAATTAATCAGTATGAGTAGTTCTTTTGACTGCAAAGTTTTCTTTTTTTTTTGTAAAATTCACTTTTAATATATTTAGTGACATTAACAACAACAATACATACGTTCAGACTATTCTAATTTGAATCTGAGGGTTGCGGGTTCGAATCCCCGTCACACAAAACATGCTCGCACTTTCAGATGTGGGGACATTATAATATCACTGTCAATCCCACTATTCGTTGGTAAAAGAGTAGCCCAAGAGTTGGCGGTGAGTAGTGATGACTAGCTGCTTTCCCTCTAGTCTTACGTTGCTAAATTAGGGACAGCTAACGCAGTTAGCCCTCGGGTAGCTTTGCGCGAAATTCAAAACAAACCGAACTCTATCAGTGTGGTGGTTATTAATTTGTTGCCTAGATGTCGCCCGGGAGCTCATTCAATCTACTATAAGTTTGTTTTATTTTTCGCATAAAGCTTTACGAGAACCGTCTGCCCTAGTCGTACTTAATTTAATAATGACAGGCTAGAGGGAAGCCTTTATCATCTACCGTCAACAATTATTCATTTCTTTTATCAACGAATAGTTGGACTAGCCATCATCTTATAACACTCCCACGACTGAAAGGGCGAGCGTGTTTAGTTGGAAAGGAATTTGAACCCGCAGGTCGCGAATCCAGCGTCCTAACCATTTTGCTGTGCAACTATAAGAAACACTACCAAAAAAATCATCAGATTATTAAACTATTATGTTTCTGCACTATGCGTCCGCCAGGGGGACTTGCCCCTCTGGTAAATGAGAAACATAATTATTTCTTTATTCATTCACGCTGCTTGTTACACTAATAAAAGTCACATGATTTGTCAGCAGCTTCACGTCAAATCTCTAGATACCTACTTGTAGCTAAATATTGACAAATGTCGCTACCACAGCGGCTACTTAGATACTGGACGTGGCAATTCTCACTCAGGTAATCAGAAAGACAGATGTGATCTTACCGGCATACCCTGAAACAGTGAGATCAGTTATCAAAGAGGTTAACGCAGTCTTGCAAACATAGTCTCTTTTGGAATCAAGTAAAATTTATTACTATGGAATACATATATATGTGTGTGTGTGTGTGTGTTTTTGCTGTTATTGTTTTGCTTAACAACAAAAGAAGTATACTTTTTAACTTCCTACTGTTGTAATATGTGCTGTCGTTGTTTTCGTAACAGTAACGAATTTATTTATTTCTTCAGTGACGTTTCTACAGCTACATTGACTTTTAGGGCTAATTTTGTGAATAAATTTTTCATCATAAATTCCACAACTAAACATATGTTTATCTTTAAACACAAATTTTCAACGTCTAACTCACAAAATTTACTCGCCAAAGTAATCGGTCGATAAACAACCCATACTCACAGAGTAACTGAAGAGCAGAATAACGCGATAACTCTCACTTCGAAAACTTATTCTAAACTGGAACAATAAGTAAATACTTGTTGGTTTCTTTCTTCATTTTCACTGAATTACACAATTAACTCAACTAATACATTCACTGATTCACCACCTAGGAGCTGACTGGCAGAGAAATAACTCAGTCTTTCATTCCTCACCAACTCACCGATAAAATCATTATTACAAAACTACTCATTATGCGAATAACTTTATCTGATTTACATGTTAATGTGGTTGTGGTTCGAATCCCCATCTCACCAAACAAGCTCGGCCTTTTCAGCTGTGAGGGTGTTATAAAGTGACGGTCAATCACACTATTCGTTGATAAAGGAGTAGCCCAAGAGTTGACGGTGGGTGGTGATGACAAGCTGCCTTCTCTCTAGTCATACACTGATATATTAGGGACGGCTAGCGCAGATAGCCCTCGTGTAGTTTTGCGCGAAATTCAAAAAATAAAACAAAACAAACATGTTTATATGATGCTGTTATTTATAACAATTATGACTCTTTTCTATTCCTAACTTTCGTGAAGTTTTTGGAAAATAATATTATACGTCATCTTGCAAATATTTGAATTAAAACATAAAAAAAAAAATTGTTACAACGCTTTTAATGTTTCACAAAACTTCTACGCGGTTTAAATATTAATGTTAGTACAACAACGAAACACAAAATTAATGAATTCGGAACTATGTAAAAGATAATAAGACCCCAGGATCTTTATTTCTTTGTTTATTTTAGAACAAAGCCACAGCGGGCTATCTGCCGTGTCAACCATGGGGAATAGAACCTCGTATTTTAACAGTTTAAGTTAATAAAGTTATCATTGTTCCGGCTGAGGACAACCAGATCTAAGCGCTAACAAAGAATACATCTTCCCGGCCCGGCATGGCCAGGTGGTTAAGGCGTTCGACTCGTAATCTTAGGGTAACGGGTTCGAATCCCCATCGCACCAAACATCGCTCTTTCAGCCGTGGGGGCGTTATAATGTTTCGGGCAATCTCACTATTCGTTGGTAAAAGAGTAGCCCAAGAGTTGGCGGTGAGTGGTGATGACTAACTGCCTCCCTCTAGTCTTACACTGCTAAATTAGGGAAGGCTAACGCAGATAACCCTCTTGTAGCTTTGCGCGAAATTCAAAAACAAGCAAACGGTACATCTTCCCATAAATGTCGCTTGCTCTTGATTTGGGAAAACCCACTTGTCAAAAGTCTTCTGGTTATTTAACTGTTTTTATGGCTGCCTTAAGTGAAGAGTGTTTAACCGAACTGCAAGTTATATTTTCCTTGCTTTCCAGTTATTTCATCAAGACGTATATTTAGAATTTGTGTCAATTCGAATAGGAATGAAGAATACAATTAAACACCATTCAAAGTTTTATTCACGGTATTTAAAGTGTAACGAATAAAATTCTGATCGACTGAGGAATATAACATTAAGCTGGAAATATTAATAACTGTGAGTATGTGCAGATCGGTCTTAGAACATCTTATTAAGTACAGACTTCGCGCTGATTAATGTAGATGCTGGCGATAAAGACTTTTATGTAAAAACGTGTTTTCTTGAAAAGTATTTCTTTGTTGTTTGACTCCTACTATCCATTATTTTCAAACTGAAGTTTCGTGCTCTGTTTTTGCCGCATCCTGTTTTCCTTGTCAGCTGGGCTCACACAAAATTACTTGTCACGTCCTGTTACTATGCCAACAGGAAGAAGTTTAACCTTGAAGTCCCCTTCTGTTATATAGAGGTTTTTCTCGTGTGACGTCATAACAGCTAATGGAAGACGTTCGTCTGTCAACTCGGTTGGTAAAATTACTTCAGACATAAATAAGTAATAAAACCTCTTGCTATATTCACGTGTTACAATATAAGCTTCTGCTGAAATTTATAAATCTGTCACTGCTGTTAAAGATGGGTGAAAAATTATCACTATTTTTTTTTCAGGTAACAAAAGTTTATGTCATGAAAAATAACATTTTGCTTATTAGAAGCTAAGACAGTCAAAACGCACTACATGTTATTGACTAACACAAATAAGCGCATCATGTGACAATGATGGACAGTTTATGTCTGCATGCTAGAATATTGCCTTTCGAGTTGTTTTTGTTTTTGTCTGCATTTTTCGTTAGACATTTGTTCAACAATCATTAGTTCTCTCAGTGGGTTTCTTTTTGTTTAATTTTTGAAATTCCCGCAAAGCTACACGAGAGCTATCTGCGCTAGCCGTCCCTAATTTAGCAGTGGAAGACTAGAGGGCAGCTAGTCATCACCACTCACCGTCAACTCTTGGGCTACTCTTACCGACGAAGAGTGGGATTGACAGTAACATTATAACGCTCCCACGGCTGAGAGGACGAGCATGTTTGGTGCAACGGAGATTCGAACCTGCGACCCTCAAATTACGAATGGAATGCCTTAACCTACCTGGCCATGCCGGGCCATCCCTCCCGGTGGGAGAGCAGTAAGTTTACGAACTTAGTAACGGTGAACACAACAGACAGCTCAATGTGGCTTTGCTTTAAGAAACAAGGAAAACATACTTCTGTTAGATTTATGACAAGCAAATAACTGTTCTTTCTAATTGCTGTAGGTTTGTTTTTTTAACTTCCGCAAAGCTATACGAGGACTACCTGCGCTAGCTGTCCAGCTTTCTTTATGTTTGAATACAAATAGACCTAGCCAGGTGAGTTAAGGCGTTGGACTCGTAATCTTAGGTTCGCGGGTTCAAGTCCCCGTTGCACCAAACATGCTCGCCCTCTCAGCCGTGGGGGCATTATTCTGACGATCAATCCCACTATTCGTTGGTAAAAGAATAGTCCAAGAGTTGGCGGTGGGTGGTGATGACTAGCTACCTTCCCTCTAGTCTTACACTGCTAAATTAGGGACGGCTAGCGCAGATAGCCCTCGTGTAGCTTTGCGCGAAATTCAAAACAAACCAAACCAAATATATCTAAACATTCACGTAGCAGCTCTTGAAGGAATTGGTGACTGGGAATACATTCCAAGAGAAGAAGCCAGTTTAATAGATTTACAAATTCAGTTGATGTGGGTTTGTTTATGAATTTCGCGAAAAGCTACCCGAGGATTATTTGCGCCAGACGTCTCTGATTTCGCAGTGTAAGACTAGAGAGAAGGCAGCTAGTCATCACCACCGACCGCCATCTCTTGGTCTACTTTTTTACCTACGAATAGTTGAACTGACCATAATTTTATTACACCCCCATGGCTGAAAGAGCGAGCGTGTTTGGTGCAAACAGGATTCGAACCCGCGACCCTAAGATTACGAGTCAAGCGCCCTCAGGCATATTTACATAACTCATATTGACACAGACTAATAAAAGGTCTGACTGATAATCCAAAGAATGTTTTCTTTTGGAATGTTTATGAAGTAGGCTGATTGATATGTCTCCCTACTGGATGTGACGACGTCTTTGGCATATTAAGTTTGGCCTTAGCAAAAGTTTCAACAGTCGTTTTTATTAAAGCGTCAGTTGTTTCGTATCTTTCGTTTGCTATAATTAATTTCATAACGCCCCTCAGTGAATTATCACGTGCGCTTTAAATTAGATGGTTGTTCAGACTATATTTCCATCCTGTATATCTGAACGAACCATAGAAGTCTCCAACCTAACCATTTCGCTGAAGCTCGGAATGGGCAAGTGGTTAAGGCGTTCGACTCGTAATCTGAGGGTCGCGGACACATTCAAACTCTCTCTTTCTTAACCTGAAGAGGACCTAGAGGTCGAAACGTTGTTCTCTCCTTATCAATGAAAGCGTTAATACCCATACGAGCCGTTCTGAGATGCATTTTTATTCCAAGTGGGTTTCTCGTCATCAAGTATAGTTAGAAGTACCAATGTAAAACTGATTGTTGAAGAATTCAGCAATAGCGACATATTTAAATCCGAAATGTACTCTGAGACAACCTTCAGAACATGTTACGGCCTGGTACGGCCAGGTGGGTTAAGGCGTGCGACTCGTAATCAGAGGGTCGTGGGTTCGAATTCCCGTCACACAAACCATGCTCGCCCTTTTAGTCGTGGGGCGTTATAATGTTACGGTCAATCCCACTATTCGTTGGTAAAAGAGTAGCCCAAGAGTTGGCGGTGGGTAGTGATGACTAGCTGCCTTCCCTCTAGTCTTACACTGCTAAATTAGGGACGGCTAGCGCAGATATCCCTCGAGTAGCTTTGCGCAAAATTCAAAAACAAAAACAGAATGTGTTACAGCCAAAAAAGATGACAAAAACAGTAATCTACAATTCCACTGCAGCATAAACTGCAAGGTTTTTGTTATACACTTACTTTGGTCCCAAATATGACAAAAAGCTTCCATGGCAAAATTTGCTATGGTTACTTTTCCTATATAGCAAAAACTGAGTTCCAAAAGACGTGAACATGATGAAAGACATTTCTGTTTAAATTTTGGTTTACCTGGTTATTGGCTGTGGAAAGTTTCATATCATGTTATGTGGCAGGATCGTAAGGTACAATTATCAATCTGTCTAATGTCACAGCAGATGCAAGAAAGTCAATAACAAGCTTTAGCTAAAGCTGCTTTGTTTAGTTTAAGCTCATAAGTTCAAGTTGGATTTGTATATCAGCTTCAAAAAGAACATTACTCAACTTGTATCCAACATCATGATAGCCTTGTATAAACCAATGACCATTGGTGTCACATGGTATGTATATGTAAAGCTATACGAGTGTGAAGGTAAAATGTCATAATAACCATGATTTGATCAGTCAACATAAACTTCATTCTGAGAAATTGTGATACGCCAGATGAGAGTGGAGGGATACATCTCCAACGTTTTGTTTTGACAACATTTACTCTCCAGCTATAATTAAGTATTAGCATCGTGGGTATGCAACTGCTCTAAAAATTGTCAGTTTTTTTAGCTTATGCAATAGATGAACGACAGTCTTGTAGGAAAAACATTCAGTTCTGAGCCTATTGGATTTAAAAACAATGGGTTTCAAGCATGGACGCTGAAGAAAAAAAAACAGTCATAGCTCTCATTTCATTAGTGATGTACTGGGTTGTACGTCAGATGCTTTTGCTATGGTGATAGAACCAATGCATAATACACAATGGATTTGTAAAAAAAAAATACCTCTGTGATACGTTAAACTTTCTAAACTATTAATCAGTGGTCGCATAGGGTACTAATAATGAAAATAATTGATATGCAATAACCAGAATCTTACCGTAAGTACTTAGTATTTAGTTAGTGGCTCTAACATTTATGTGTTTTGAACTAAATCGTTTAAAGACAAAAAAGGAAACAGATTTGAATATATCATTCTGTCCTTAAGTCAAGTAGATCATTAATTTGGTTTGATCACACAATTCTGAAGTAGCCAAATCAAAGATTATATTCCAAGGAAGATATCTTTCTGGTTATAATGACCATCATTGGCTATTGTGCCACTCTTAAGTTTGGGCGTGACTCGTAATGTTGATTGAAATAATCCAAGTACGTGTATTAGTTTGTAAATAGACCTCTATGGTATCTGTAAAATTTATAAACTATTGATTACTGTAAGGTAAAACTGACTACATCCTGTTTATAACCAGAGTAATCAAATGCAAAAACACTTTCATGAAAATTCTAAAATATTGACTACAGCACACCACAATAAAACACTAAAATATTGACTACAGCACACCACAATAAAACACTAAAATATTGACTACAGCACACCACAATAAAACACTAAAATATTGACTACAGCACACCACAATAAAACACTAAAATATTGACTACAGCAAACCACAATAAAACACTAAAATATTGACTACAGCAAACCACAATAAAACACTAAAATATTGACTACAGCAAACCACAATAAAACACTAAAATATTGACTACAGCAAACCACAATAAAACACTAAAATATTGACTACAGCAAACCACAATAAAACACTAAAATATTGACTACAGCAAACCACAATAAAACACTAAAATATTGACTACAGCAAACCACAATAAAACACTAAAATATTGACTACAGCAAACCACAATAAAACACTAAAATATTGACTACAGCACACCACAATAAAACACTAAAATATTGACTACAATGAACCACAATAAAACACTAAAATATTGACTACAGCAAACCACAATAAAACACTAAAATATTGACTACAGCAAACCACAATAAAACACTAAAATATTGACTACAGCAAACCACAATAAAACGCTAAAGATATTGACTACAGCACACCACAATAAAACACTAAAATATTGACTACAGCACACCACAATAAAACACTAAAATATTGACTACAGCACACCACAATAAAACACTAAAATGTTGACTACAGCACACCACAATAAAGACACTAAAATATTGACTACAGCACACCACAATAAAGACACTAAAATATTGACTACAGCACACCACAATAAAACACTAAAATATTGACTACAGCACACCACAATAAAAACACTAAAATATTGACTACAGCGCACCACAATAAAACACTAAAATATTGACTACAGCACACCACAATAAAACACTAAAATATTGACTACAGCACACCACAATAAAACACTAAAATATTGACTACAGCACACCACAATAAAACACTAAAATATTGACTACAGCACACCACAATAAAACACTAAAATATTGACTACAGCACACCACAATAAAACACTAAAATATTGACTACAGCACACCACAATAAAACACTAAAATATTGACTACAGCACACCACAATAAAACACTAAAATATTGACTACAGCACACCACAATAAAACACTAAAATATTGACTACAGCACACCACAATAAAACACTAAAATATTGACTACAGCACACCACAATAAAACACTAAAATATTGACTACAGCACACCACAATAAAACACTAAAATATTGACTACAGCACACCACAATAAAACACTAAAATATTGACTACAGCACACCACAATAAAACACTAAAATATTGACTACAGCACACCACAATAAAACACTAAAATATTGACTACAGCACACCACAATAAAACACTAAAATATTGACTACAGCACACCACAATAAAACACTAAAATATTGACTACAGCACACCACAATAAAACACTAAAATATTGACTACAGCACACCACAATAAAACACTAAAATATTGACTACAGCACACCACAATAAAACACTAAAATATTGACTACAGCACACCACAATAAAACACTAAAATATTGACTACAGCACACCACAATAAAACACTAAAATATTGACTACAGCACACCACAATAAAACACTAAAATATTGACTACAGCACACCACAATAAAACACTAAAATATTGACTACAGCACACCACAATAAAACACTAAAATATTGACTACAGCACACCACAATAAAACACTAAAATATTGACTACAGCACACCACAATAAAACACTAAAATATTGACTACAGCACACCACAATAAAACACTAAAATATTGACTACAGCACACCACAATGAAAACACTAAAATATTGACTACAGCACACCACAATAAAACACTAAAATATTGACTACAGCTACAGCACACCACAATAAAACACTAAAATATTGACTACAGCACACCACAATAAAAACACTAAAATATTGACTACAGCACACCACAATGAAACACTAAAATATTGACTACAGCACACCACAATAAAACACTAAAATATTGACTACAGCACACCACAATAAAACACTAAAATATTGACTACAGCACACCACAATAAAACACTAAAATATTGACTACAGCACACCACAATAAAACACTAAAATATTGACTACAGCACACCACAATAAAACACTAAAATATTGACTACAGCACACCACAATAAAACACTAAAATATTGACTACAGCACACCACAATAAAACACTAAAATATTGACTACAGCACACCACAATAAAACACTAAAATATTGACTACAGCACACCACAATAAAAACACTAAAATATTGACTACAGCACACCACAATAAAACACTAAAATATTGACTACAGCACACCACAATAAAACACTAAAATATTGACTACAGCTAAAATATTGACTACAGCACCACAATAAAACACTAAAATATTGACTACAGCACACCACAATAAAACACTAAAATATTGACTACAGCACACCACAATAAAAACACTAAAATATTGACTACAGCACACCACAATAAAACACTAAAATATTGACTACAGCACACCACAATAAAACACTAAAATATTGACTACAGCACACCACAATAAAACACTAAAATATTGACTACAGCACACCACAATAAAACACTAAAATATTGACTACAGCACACCACAATAAAACACTAAAATATTGACTACAGCACACCACAATAAAACACTAAAATATTGACTACAGCACACCACAATAAAACACTAAAATATTGACTACAGCACACCACACACTAAAATATTAAAACACTAAAATATTGACTACAGCACACCACAATAAAACACTAAAATATTGACTACAGCACACCACAATAAAACACTAAAATATTTGACTACATTGCAGCACCACAATAAAACACTAAAATATTGACTACAGCACACCACAATAAAACACTAAAATATTGACTACAGCACACCACAATAAAACACTAAAATATTGACTACAGCACACCACAATAAAACACTAAAATATTGACTACAGCACACCACAATAAAACACTAAAATATTGACTACAGCACACCACAATAAAACACTAAAATATTGACTACAGCACACCACAATAAAACACTAAAATATTGACTACAGCACACCACAATAAAACACTAAAATATTGACTACGGCACACCACAATAAAACACTAAAATATTGACTACAGCACACCACAATAAAACACTAAAATATTGACTACAGCACACCACAATAAAACACTAAAATATTGACTACAGCACACCACAATAAAACACTAAAATATTGACTACAGCACACCACAATAAAACACTAAAATATTGACTACAGCACACCACAATAAAACACTAAAATATTGACTACAGCACACCACAATAAAACACTAAAATATTGACTACAGCACACCACAATAAAACACTAAAATATTGACTACAGCACACCACAATAAAACACTAAAATATTGACTACAGCACACCACAATAAAACACTAAAATATTGACTACAGCACACCACAATAAAACACTAAAATATTGACTACAGCACACCACAATAAAAACACTAAAATATTGACTACAGCACACCACAATAAAAACACTAAAATATTGACTACAGCACACCACAATAAAACACTAAAATATTGACTACAGCACACCACAATAAAACACTAAAATATTGACTACAGCACACCACAATAAAACACTAAAATATTGACTACAGCACACCACAATAAAACACTAAAATATTGACTACAGCACACCACAATAAAACACTAAAATATTGACTACAGCACACCACAATAAAACACTAAAATATTGACTACAGCACACCACAACCACAAAAAACACTAAAATATTGACTACAGCACACCACAATAAAACACTAAAATATTGACTACAGCACACCACAATAAAACACTAAAATATTGACTACAGCACACCACAATAAAACACTAAAATATTGACTACAGCACACCACAATAAAACACTAAAATATTGACTACAGCACACCACAATAAAACACTAAAATATTGACTACAGCACACCACAATAAAACACTAAAATATTGACTACAGCACACCACAATAAAACACTAAAATATTGACTACAGCACACCACAATAAAACACTAAAATATTGACTACAGCACACCACAATAAAACACTAAAATATTGACTACAGCACACCACAATAAAACACTAAAATATTGACTACAGCACACCCACATTGATAAAACACTAAAATATTGACTACAGCACACCACAATAAAACACTAAAATATTGACTACAGCACACCACAATAAAACATTAAAATATTGACTACAGCACACCACAATAAAACACTAAAATATTGACTACAGCACACCACAATAAAACACTAAAATATTGACTACAGCACACCACAATAAAACACTAAAATATTGACTACAGCACACCACAATAAAACACTAAAATATTGACTACAGCACACCACAATAAAACACTAAAATATTGACTACAGCACACCACAATAAAACATTAAAATATTGACTACAGCACACCACAATAAAACACTAAAATATTGACTACAGCACACCACAATAAAACACTAAAATATTGACTACAGCACACCACAATAAAACACTAAAATATTGACTACAGCACACCACAATAAAACACTAAAATATTGACTACAGCACCACAATAAAACACTAAAATATTGACTACAGCACACCACAATAAAACAAAATATTGACTACAGCACACCACAATAAAACACTAAAATATTGACTACAGCACACCACAATAAAACACTAAAATATTGACTACAGCACACCACAATAAAACACTAAAATATTGACTACAGCACACCACAATAAAACACTAAAATATTGACTACAGCACACCACAATAAAACACTAAAATATTGACTACAGCAAACCACAATAAAACACTAAAATATTGACTACAGCACACCACAATAAAACACTAAAATATTGACTACAGCACACCACAATAAAACATTAAAATATTGACTACAGCACACCACAATAAAACACATATTCGTATTTTGGCAGTTCCTATTATTCAAAATTGTACTAAAATGTTTTGGATATTTGTGTTAGGGAACGAAATATATATAATTCCTAAATTGTTAATGTTTATGTTATAAAATTGTTTAAAATTGAACGATACTTACACTTAGGTAAGTTAATTAATTAACAGATCTGTCAAGTTTTTGAGAAAACACATTCAGTTGTTTGGTTTGGTTTGAATTCTGCGCAAAGCTACTTGAGGGCTATTTGCGCTAACCATCCCTAATTTAACTGTAAGACTAGAGGTAAGGCAGCTAGTCATCAACACCCACTGTCAACTATTGGGCTACTCTTTTTACCAACGAATAGTGGGGTTGACCGTCAAATTATAACACCCCCACGACTGAAAGGGCGATAATTTATGATGTGACGGGGAGTCGAACCCCCACCCTCAGATTACGCATCTAATTGTTATTAACTTCAAAACAAAATAAAAGCACTCAATGCCAATGCAGACAGGATCACAGCCAACACTGATGTTTACAGCTTCCTTTGTCTCTTGGTATTGAAATCTGCAGAATTAAAACATGGTGGTTAATACAGATATGGTTTTTACTAAAACATTTCCTAACAGAAATGAAACAAGGAAACATGCTTGAATTCGACAAGCAAACTCGGTTTTAGTCCAGTCGACAGTATCATCCTGTGACTCTTCCTTTCTCAAATCTTTCATTAGCTACAACATACAGACATCATCCATTTAGCCATCAGGGTATATTACAGTCAATGATCTTTTCAACATGTATGCGCGACGTTACAGTAATATGTACTCAGACACCATAAATATGGTCTTATATACAGGTCAAAAAATAAAAACATACAACAAGTCGACTTCAGTTCTGGACACATGTTTTATGCCAAAATGATAATTAAAGGAGATCAACAAAAATTTCAGAAGAAAAAATTCTAGATCACTGAAGCAACTTACCATGTGTGTTCGTATCACATTTTCTCTTCTTCATCGCAGACATAAAAATTCAGCTCTCAGTGTTATAAGCACAAAAACTTACATTTGAACCATTAGGGACCATTAAATATTTACTTGTTTTTTAAAACCTAACAAAATATATTA
Organism: Tachypleus tridentatus; assembly: GCF_004210375.1. Taxonomy (NCBI): domain Eukaryota; kingdom Metazoa; phylum Arthropoda; class Merostomata; order Xiphosura; family Limulidae; genus Tachypleus; species Tachypleus tridentatus. The sequence goes on along the minus strand of NC_134827.1, from coordinate 96,770,443 downwards.
TTAAAATAAGTAAAAGAAATCTCTAAACTTTAATTTTTGAATCAAAATGTGTTGTAAAATATCACTACTCGCGAGCAAAACCAATAAAAAATATCACTAATCAGAATCAAGCATTTTACATTTACTTTCTAATAAAAAGATTAATGACAGAAGATATCTTTAACATAATAATCAATGCACCAGTACACACTTATATTTATTCAAATTAAAGCTAAAGAAAAGGAAAACGAGGAAATAAAGAAATACATAAATACTACGTTTATCTTAAGAGTAGACAGACAAACACAAATTAAACACAATAAAAGAGAAACAATAAATTTTAACATCAATGAGATACAACAAATAAATTTTAACATTTTGCACATTATTATATTAATTTTATAGAGATAAATTACCATTTTTGTTAATAATATGTATGTTATGCAAAAACTAAAATACTCTAACAAAAAACCATTCGCGGGTTTGTATCTCCGTCGCACCAAACATGCTCGCCTTTTCAGCCGTGGGGGCATTATAATGTGACAGTCAATCTCACTATTCGTTGGTAAAATAGTAGCCCAAGAGTTGGCGGTGGGTGGTGATGACTAGCTGCCTTCTCTCGAGTCTTGCACTGCTAAACTAGGGACGGCTAGCGCAGATAGCTCTCGTGTAGCTTTGCGCGAAATTAAAAACAAACAGATAAAAACCAAAAATCCTTTATACAGTAAAAAGGAGAATTGTTTGTTTGTTTTGAATTTCGCGCAAAGCTACTGGATGGCTATCTGCGCTAGCCGTCCCTAATTTATCAGTGTGAGACTAGAGGGAAGGCAGCTAGTCATCACCACCCACCGCCAACTCTTGGGCTACTCTTTTAACAACGAATAGTGAGATTAACTGTCACATTATAAGGCCCCACGGCTGAAAGGGCGAGCATGTTTGGTGCGACGGGGATGAGAACCCGCGACCCTCAGATTACGAGTCGCACGCCTTCACACGCTTGGCGATGCCAGGCCTGTAAAAAGAGAAACATACAGGACTACAACACAACAATAAAAAGAAAATTCTAACTACTTATATTACACACACACTTATGAGCATGAGTTTGTAGTGGCATGTTACACACAATATATATATATATATATACTAGTTTTAAGCATAAAAATAAATACACCTTGAAAAGACACATACTATTGGAAAGAAATGTAGACTCCCTACTTTTTGTATGTTTCTGTGAATGAAAGGGTCAGAGCTCCCCCACTCCCCCACTCTCACAAAACATACATATATTTAACATCAATAAAATGGTTAGGCCCTATCTTCCAGACGCAGTCTTATGTGTTGAAGACAGCAAGCTCTCATCAATAAAGACACAGCACTAAATATACTAAATAAATTATAATAATTTAATATTATTTAAAATACGCACTCATTCCACAGAGTGGTCAAGGCTTTACTTTTCATTATAGCCCTCCAGTGGCACAGCGGTATGTTTGCGGACTTATAGTGCTATAAAAACCGGGTTTCTATACCCGTGATGGACAGAGCACAGGTAGCCTTTTGTTCAGCTTTGTGCTATTAACAAATAACAACAACAACTTTTCACTTTAGCTCCAGCAGCAAAGCTTCCAGGGCCGTCATCGTCTTTTCATAGGTAGCTGTTGACATCCTGGAATTGGATCTGGCTTTTTCCAGGTTCCATTTGGCCACAGATATTTCGGTTCATAAGCACTTAACCTTTTCCTTGTATCACAATTGGGAAGCAGCTCTTAGTCTCTGGTTTTCGATAATTTTCTTCACAGTTGTAAAGAACCAAGGCTTACTTACTGCTCAGTTGTTATCTTCCGTCAGTGGTACTTGAGTGCTAGAATTTCCTTTAATATGGATCATTTTACGATCACATTACATGGTTCTTTAGGGAGATCCAACCTAAGACCCTTCTTGGATGTTTTCTTGGAGACTCTCCTCTGCAATTATTTGCTGGCTGTGATGGCGTATATCCCTTCGGATCACCCAGCCCGCGACATTGAGGTTGAGCTACTTCATTGATGGTAGAAACTCTTGGATAAGTTATCTGACTTATATGCACTGCAATCGTCATATTATTAGACTCCAAAGTCTCCTCAAAGTGAGGCCACCACCTACAATGAACAGTGTTAATGGGTCCTCTTACTCCTCAGTTTTGATCTCCTAGGATGTTATCAACAGTGGCGCGAACTTCCACGTGTGAGTTATATACGTGTTTATCTCCTTCAGTTAAGATAGCATTGAGTCTGACTGTCTGTTGCTGGAAATCTCTTTAAACATCCTAGTAGCACCAAGATCTTCCTCAGACATCACAAGAAATTTGGCTCTTTGAAATATCAATGCGTACTTATTAACCAATTCGGTGAGCTCTCCAAAGTTGTAAATGTGAGCAAATAATGTGTCTTTACCTATTGTCTTAGTAATGATAAACATAAGTCTGGTACTCTTATTTTCTCACTGTAACTTCAGACCCCTTACCGTAAAAGAAATATTGAACTTTGTTTTTGCAGTAATTATGCAGCCTCAATGGTTGATCCAGAATCCAATACTTCTAGTTGAAACAGGAAATGAGACAGTAGTACTAAGTCATATTCTGTCGAGTTGAAGTTTAAAATGAGAGACTGACCATGGCTGTAGTTTAACCTCAAATGCTTAAAGTCGAGAATCAAATGCAATATTAACTGAATTATAACTGGGCAAAGGTTCAGTTAGATCAAAAGTAGATATAAAACGTGGTAAAGACCATAAACTCAACACCAGGTATGGGTTAAGCGAGACATACACAAGTTTAATGTGTGCTCTTGTCCAACCTTTCCCATAGATCCAACTAGATCTTATGTAATCAATGTCCAGTTCTAGTAGGAAATAATGGGAAATTAAAACTATGGTATATTCCTATATAGTCGAGTTGACCTCACCTTTGACCATTATATTTTGCCAACGCCTTCATTGTCTTTCTATAAAATATTTCTTCCAGTTACAAAATGTGTAATAGTTATGACATAAATTACAAAGCTTCATTGTATGTGTGGCATCTTATTCTATTACACTTACTGCCTGCATTTCATTTTTCAAAACTGTGTTTTACTGCACATATTGTATTACGTTGTTTTAAAAACACTGTCTCTGTATAACGCTTTTAAACATACAGAGGAAACAATACACATCTATTTGTTTAGATATGCATACGGCCAAATACACATGCTGTCATTCATTACACTTTATCAAGTGTTCTAATAATTTGTACAGCTCATCTCCTGATATTACATGTCCCACTTACATAACATTTGAGTTATCTACATTTTAACACGAGGAACATGATCTACTTGATCTGTGCAGCTGTCTAAAGCTTTTCCCTTACAGGATCCTAACCTATAATACGCTCAAATACCATTGATTTCATGAACTCTTGATTGAAGTTGTTAACCAGAAAGTCATCAGTTAGATAGACAGGCAGTCTCTGGTTCAGGGTTACAAGCTATTCGGGGTGTCTCATCATACAACATTATTATGCAACCCTGTGTATCAAGAGCTACCATCTTGATCACGAGGAACAACTTTTGAGTCATGAAAGATACATTTCAATATGGTTCACGTTCTTTGCCCACGGATACCCACTGTTTTACCTGCTGGGAAAACAATTCTGATTGATAGAGATTGTTCACCAGTAATACGTTAAGCTTCTTTCTACTAGTCATTAGTGGTCTGAATCAGAGCTAGAGCTGACTATTAGAAGTCTAATAGACACTTTCCCACATGATCTTGAATTCACCATAAGCCATTCTACTCTGATAATCCTCAGTAATCTGTGTTTCCTTCCTGCTGAGATCAACCCACAGGAGCACTGTCTACTTAGATGGTTTGGATGTACCAAATGCAAGTATCTCTCCCTGAGTCTGCACTTACTGGTTCACCAATGTCATGGATTTTGAAGCATTAACAAAAGTCCTATTTTTAGAAGAGGACTTCTTCTAGCTTAAAAATCTCTTCTATTCAGCTGTCTTTTTCTATCAAACTTTCCTTCTTTGTCGTGAGTAGTTCTTCACCCAAAATAAGCCACTGTAAATGAAAATGTGTTTCCTTAAACTTGATTTAGAGATTAAGTAAGGATTAGTATACACATTATGAATATATAATCTCCATAGTATATCCTGTGATCATGGTACCAAAATTTATCTTTCTTATCTAGTTATCGTATCCCCATTTAAAATATATTTTATCACTAGTACAGTATAAATACCTTTAACAGCAGGAATGATCAGAAAATGTATGAAATAACTAGGGTCCAGTTCTCCATCGTGGATTGGGCCCAGATAGTTTATTGTGTGGCTTCAGGCTGAAAATGATTTGTTTTGATCTGAATTTTGCGCAAAACTACACAAAGGTTATTTGAGCTAGTCGCTAATTCTTGGGATATTCTTTTACCAATGAATAGTGAGATTGATCGTAACATTATATCGTCCAAATGCTGAAAGGTCAAGCATGTTCCCTGACAGAAATTCAAACCCGCGATCTTCAGATTGCGAGTCGAGCATCTTAACCACCAATTAGTGTCAGGCCCTTCGCGATGAAAAACCAACAACAACAGATATTGTATAGACAAAAGAATTACGTTAAAGAGTGAATGGAAATAGAAATTCTTTACCCGAATAGTGGGATTGACCGTCACATTATCACGGCTGGGAGGGCGAGCATGTTTTGGCGCGACGGACGCTCTTAACGCGCTAGGCCATGCCAGGCCCTTGTATAGACAAAAGAATTACGTTAAAGAGTGAATGGAAATAGAAATTCCCCGTCACACTAAACATGCTCGCCCTTTCAGCCGTGGGGGCGTTATAACGTGATGGTCAATCCCACTATTCGTTGGTAAAAGAGTAGCCCAAGAGTTAGCGGTGGGTGGTGATGATTAGCTGCCTTCCCTATAGTCTTACACTGCTAAATTAGGGACGGCTAGCGCAGATAGCCCTCGAGTAGCTTCGCACGAAATTAAAAACAAAACAAAAATAAAATAGAAATATTAAGATCACACATATAAGTAACATATTATTCTTAAATAATTGTGCAAATCAATATATGAATAAACCAAAGAGCGTGTCATAAAGCAATTTACAGATATAAATTGCAAAAAAACAAAAAACAACAGGAAATAATTTTAAATAGAAAATACTGAAATAAAATTGGTCCAACTAATGCCGAAACCTTATTAGAGGCATGACACAATTGCGCATGAGTTAAAATATAGACCGTTCAAACCAGTACAGGAACATGGTGGATGTACTGTCGTAGTGGGATTTAGATGGAAACTGACTACTATACAAAGTTTCGTTGAACCTATTGAATTTATTTCGCTTCCGTGAGGTTTGTTTTACAAAAGGTATTTGAGTATTTATCAATGATTAATTAAGGTAGTTTAGTGAAATTGTATTTGTTGTAGTTGTTTTAACTGCGATACTCTACTACACCAGTCATAGAGTGCGTGTAGTAGTTCTAACTTCCACTGTTTCAGTACGACCGCTAATACTACGACTACGCGGAAAGGGACAACTGTTACTTTTTTGTAGTATGTTTACTTTTCTTTAGTTAGGCCTAAGTATGAACATGGAAGGTCACCTGCTCGCCATTTTTCATATTTTTGTTTGTAATTTTTAATATGCCCACAAGACAAGAGTACAAGTTTTGTTCAATAATAGTATTTCATTTACTATATACATTATATAATGACGAAAATTGAAAGAAAAACGGAAGCATGTTGCTTTGAAGCCGAATGAATTGGGAAATTGTCACGCTCTTGTATATATATAGTTTTTGTAATTTTGTACACATTACTTTATAAAACTAAGCCAAGGTAATATTGTGTACGTATTTTTTTGCGAGAAAGATATACATTGGATTTTTTAAGGAAGTATTTTTACTAAATATTTGTGAAACTATTGAGTCTTTCATTACTAGTTTAAGTGATTTTCAAGTTTCGATCAAAAAACTATTCTTTGTTCCCAAAATCTTAACTATTATTTGTGTAATCTCTAAAACCTCTAAATACATTTCAAATGTTTGTTTTCAGTAAGATTTTATATTTTCTGTTCTTTTCTTTACCCTAACTACATGGGGTCTGTAAATTTGAACATCCTTATAACCACTATATAAAATTAGGAAGTACAGATTATTTTTTTTTTGTTCTATAATGTCTACAGATTGTAACATGAAAATACTAATGTTTAGTGTACATAGCTTAAGTCTCATAATATCATGTACATGTTTTATTATATTGACCAGTTGTGCTGAGATAAAATCTCAGAATTTGCATTGATGTGGGTCATGTGTACTCATGTTACAATATTCAATAATATAAAACTGATCTTTAGTCTTTACAAAGTGGTCCTGTCTTGTCTATGTTTTAGTAGATCAGTATTTTGTAATATACAGTCACATTTCAATTATACATTATATATGTACGTGGATGGATTATTACTGCTAAGAAATGTTATTAAGTGTATTTTTCTTAAAATGTAGAATGTTAAACAAGTAAAACAAACAATTATCTTTTCTAGCTACAACCTTCATGCTCGGTTGCTGCTTGTCATAGGTTGTTAAGCCTATTAAAATTTCACACATGGAAGATATCAAACTTTATATACAGTTAAATAACCCAAAACCAATAAATTACTATATTGATATAATAAAATTACACTGTACTTTATCAAGCTTAGTAACTAAGCTGTATTTAGGTAAAAAAAAATGTATAAAATATCAAGTGGTCTAAAGATGCAACCATCTTCCTTGAAATCTTGGTTTGAAAGAATTGGGTAGCATTCTAACAGATAACTGATAAAGCCACTAGGTGGACATTCTGTCTGTTGGTTGTTTACATGTTATATATTGGAGTAAGTATATATAAGGGACGGTTTACAAAAATGGAAGGAGTTGAACAGAGCCATTGTGTTTGATTTCATACATAAGCCATATCTCAGCAAAATTAAAAAGTGAGGATCTCATTTTGTATTCTAGCTTGTCAGTATTGCTAATTTAAGTTCCTGATTCATACAAAACTATATACTTGGTAGTTTGACATAAAAACCATCTAATTTGAACCAGTGGTGCATTCAGCATACCACATGACTTCCAGAAATTAATATTTAGGTCTGTTCTTTAAATATATACTTTTATATTAAAAAATTAACCAGTGTATAATACTAAGCTTTTAATTATAATCTACAATTTGATACCAGACTTATTGACATAAATTCATAGCATAGTAGTTCAATAAAATTTTGAATTCAAATCAACAAATGCAGTGACATGGCTTTTGACCCATGACCTGTCACAGCAGGGTAAATAAGATCATTGTTTTTTAAATATTCGAAATATAAGATTGAAAATTACCAAAGAACCAGAAGTTCTGTCTGCTTCACAGCTTTGAAACAAAGATTTTTTTTTATTGTTCCACACATTTTTTTCAAACAGCCTAGAGGAGTTTGCCTACAACATTTTAAAGTTGAAATTGTTTGAACAAGCATTACAGCATTGATTATAATTTTTAGTGTTTTTATTATTCAGTGCACAATGAATTTTGTAATACATTTTTCCATAAAAATGGTTTAACAAATGCATCATATGTAATGCATATCTTAAAACTGGATAATATTCTGATCAATTCCAGTAGCATTCAAAAATGAACTTTAGATTTTTAACTAGGCCTACTGTGAAGAGCATAAATATACAGGTGCAGCAAAACAAAAATAGGCTTTGTGAAGATCTTATTTTTATTTCTTTAAACTTAAGGTTTGGACTCTGCACTGACTTTAGGGATTTTACAAAAGAAACTAAATTTACGAAACTTTGAAGTCGATAACAAAGGTATATAAAAACAAAAAATTGTGGTTCTATGTCAAAAAATGTGATGGGAATTTTATTAACAGAATGAATTCTATTTTAGTCCATGTGAAACAGTAGTTAAAAGTTAAGAAAAATTTAAAAACAAGAAGTTAATGTAGGGGTGGCTAAAATCAGTCTTAAATAATAATGTAAACAAAATAGTATATGTGGAATTTCCATCATTCCTACAAAATGGCACAAGGAAAAAATAAACAATATACACACACAAATATTCAATCAAAACTGAGTTTATCTTATTTATCTTTGTTAACATTCAACTACACTATGCTTGTGATTTTAACTGAAATTTGTATAGATATTTAGTTGATTAGAAGTTAATGTTAATATTTTTACAAAATGATTTAACCTTACCAAGATATTTACATTCTACTACACTATGCTTGTGATTTTAACTGAAATTTGTATAGATATTTAGTTGATTAGAAGTTAATGTTAAAAATATTTTTACAAAATGATTTAACCTTACCAAGATAGATCTATGGTCATGGGTCAAAGGCCATATCACATTTGTAGACTTAAATTCTGAAGTTTATTGAACTACTATTATATGAATGTACGTCGATAAGTTTGATATGAAATTGTATAATTCAAAGTTTAATATTATACATCAGTTAACTTTTTAGTTTAAAAGTAAATTTTAAGGAAAACACCTAAATATTTTTGTGTGCCGTAGTTTGTTCATTAAATTTTAAGAGACAAAAAGGAGCTTAACAGCCCTTCAAAGATGACCCTTCTGACTCCCAACTATAACCAACCTTTACTACTCGAGTATTCATTGTCTTTTCTTGAATTCAGTTACATTTTCTGCCTTCACCACCCTTGAAGATAGCTCATTTTAAAAGTCAACCACCCTGTTTGAAAATAAGTTTCTGAACTGCAAAAAACTCCTGTGTTGCCAAAATTTGAATTTATGACCCTTGTCCTATTATTTTCGCTGTGAAACAAAAGTTTAATGTATCTTTATTATAAATACCATTAATGTTAAACACTTCAATGAAATCCCCTCTCCCGTCCAGAGAAAACAAGTTTAGAGATTTTGGTCTTATCTCACAGGGCAATCCTACCATCCAAGGTATCATCCTGGTGGTTCTTCTCTGAACCTTCAACAATTAAATATCCTTGAGGAAAAGAGCCAAAAACTGTACATAGTACTATAATTGAAGTCTTACAAGTGATCTGTACAGTAAAATAATATTCTGTTTCATATTCAATATTTATATATATATGTGCTACTCAAAATCCTATTAGCCCTATTGCTAGCTGTAATATGCTATTTAGATGTCTTAAGTGATTTTTATTTCACAGCTCAGAGATTTTTTTTTCAACCATAATATTTAATCTTTCTCCATTTAAATTATAACAATGATTTGAACTGTGAAAATCTGTACACGTAACCTTACATTTTGTATGATTAAACATTACCTGCCTTCTATTGGTTCGTTGCATCAAAGTGATTTAAATCATCCCATAAGTCTACAATATCTTTGATACAGTTACCTGCTCCAAAAGTCTTAATGCCACCTGCAAACTTCAAAATTTGGTAGTGATTTCAGAGTTAAAACCATTAATATAAATCACAAACAGCAGAGGACACAGTACAGAGCCATGAGGTACACTGCTTATAACTATGATCCAGTCAGATCTAACTCTTATTTATTACTCCTATCTGCTTTCTACTCTCCAGCCAATTTTCTATCCAGTCGAATAACATTTTCCTCACACTTGCATATATAATTTTTATAACAAATTTTTCAGAAAATCAAAATAAACCAAATCTACAGTATTTTCTTCATCAACTCTTGCAGGAACATCATCAAAAAATGTCAGCAGATTTTTTTAAAACAAGGCTTTCCTTTATTGAAACCAGGTGGCTCTTTGACAGTATATCAGACTGCTTTAAGTGACTGCAATACGTTGGTCCAGATCAAATGTTGTTTATGTTGTTCAAATATAAAGTCTGTAGTTACTTATGAATTAGGAGCTCAAATTACTGATGTTTATAAGGTAGAATATAAAATAAGAACTCCCTATCTTTTGTATTTGCTGGGATATTGTTACATTTAATGAATTGAACATAGTGGCTCCATCTACCTCCTTTTCAATTTTGGAAATGCTTTTATACCCATACTTCTGACTACAATGTGAATAAACAGTTAAAAGCTCAATGTCCAGTATGTGCTGGAATCCTTTTCTTTTCGTAGTAGATTCCAAGCAGAAAGGTAAGACACTATTAAGCTAAAAAAATTTTTTTAGACCCAAATATAACTTAGTTACTGAGCCTGATAAAGTATTATGGAATTCTTTGGTATTTATATAGTAATTTATGATTTTTTTTATTTTAAAATGCACATATAAAACATAAAAATAAATTTTTTACATTATTCATAAGTAAAATTTGAAAAGGCTTTGCAAATTGAAGCAAGCAGCAAATGAGTACAAAGTTTGTAACTAGAAGAGTAACTAAAGAAGAAAAACAAACAATTCTCTTCTAGTTACAAACAAATAATAATAATTTATATGTGTATATAAAGTAAAAAAATGCAACTTACATCTGTGTTCTACTTTTTTTTATGGTTGTTATGAGGTCAGTTGAATAAACCAAACCCATTCAGAATTAGAGTAGTGAAAATAACAGGTAAAATATTGTTTGTTTGTTTAAAAAAAAATAATCAAAGTTTGGGTCAAAAATTTGTGTTTTTAGAAATGGATGCTTAGCATAGATTAAAAGTTAGTTTTCTTGTCTCAATAATTAGTGGCACTTGCTTGTCAACTGATAAATTGCCATATTAAAATCAGTAACATTTGATTAATCAATGGGTATGGTTTCTTCAAACCTGGACCTCACAAGCAAAATAATTGGCAGTAGGTACTGCCATTATAACCAGTGGTTTAAGCATCTTGTGTTCTATTCCTATCGAGCGTTCCTACTTTGCTTTTGTTCTGACAAAAATAGTAAGACCTTCCACTGTCTCTGATATTGCATTACTGACTAGAGAGACAAACTTTGAACACTTTATAAACTATTCTCACTGACAGAAACCTGACCTTGCTTCAAGAAATTGGTAAGCATGCTGATGTGTCAGTTTTATTTGTTTTTTACAGTTTACAACACAGATACTTGATTTTATGGTATGATATGCTTCTTTGATTTTAAATTCCCTAATTTATGTTAACATAACAAAGGAGCATAATTTTGTTTTATGTGCACATGCTATATTGTACAATTTACAAGATATACCTTGAGACTTCATGTTCTCAAATGTTTACTCACTTTGGTATGCCAAAATTGATTTTCTGTATTCAAGTTGTTTTTACACACATTTATATATAAATATATATGTATTGGTGTTCTCTCATTTATAGAATGACTATAGTTGATAAGTATAACCTAATAATATATTGCAACTTTCTGTTCTTAGCATGAACACAACAGACTGTTCTAAAATCTATTATTAAAAAGGTTTAATTTAGTACTGCTTGTTTTTCTTCATGTGGTGTCATAAAGTTACTCCATGAGATTCTTTTTAACCCCGCTTGTAAATAAGCTGATATCAGTTGTATTTGGTTTATGTATTGCATTGTATTATGATGTAGATGTGAGGTGGAATATTGCTATGCTAGCAGATGCCCATTGAGAAAGTTTAATACTGTTTTTCCTAAAAATTGTGGTGAATAAATACAAGTTGTGCAGTCAACCAATCCATTAGGTCAGAGTGTATGTATGCAGTACAGTTATCTAATGGATCATTTACAATATTTTGCAATTTCATGTGTTATTTCAATAATGATAATTGCATAGCATTTATTTTTGAGCAAAGGAGACAAACTGCAATGCATTGTTAGCAAAAATGATTTTCAGTATATTGGGTGCTTCCAGCACAGTAATTTTCAGGTTTGCTAAGTAACACTGCACAACAAAGTTTTTGCTTCTTGAACATTGTTGGGTGTTCCTTATATATTTTTGGCTGCTGATCACGAAAATCACATCCAAATTTGCCCATCACATACCATTACATCAAAATTTTCAGTTTCACCAGGACATTGCTACAATGGAAAAATGATATCAGGGCAACTGGAATCTGTCAATGCTTGCTGGCTACTGTTGGACACTGCAACGTGATGCACCGGACATTGAATACAAACGAAAATCAGGAGCAAAACACTTTTAATTATGTTGAACTTAATAGCATATTAGAAACATGAATGCAATTAAATACATTATTGCTGGTAAACAGTTAACTGTCTATTTCTCAGAGTTCCTACGTGATGAAACAAAACCAAAACTATATTTATGCATACCCACCAGGTACCTGTCACAATCAGCAAAAACTTTTCAAAAAAATTGTGAAATGTAATTGAAGGAATTTTTTTCACTGGATGCCACTGTTCCTTGTCAGTTTACTGAGCATCAGAAAGGACTGCTACTGAAGTTATCACTGTTTGACAATTATAGTATCTATAGAAACTGTCAAAGGGGAGATATTTATTTAAATTCAGATCAGTTTGTTCAACGTGCTACAATAAAATCATGAGTGTACGTAATACTGACATGAAAACAATAACAACATATATATCTACTCACTTTCTTCTGTTCTTGCTTCTGTCTTTGAAATCTTTCTTCCAAGCTTTCAACAAAAGAATTCCTGTTTGTTTTTCAGTCGTTTTTGTTAAATTCCCTCATGAAAAGAAACATTTTTGTTCTTAATTGGGTTTTTTTCTCCACATATACAAAGACTGAAAGATTAATGTTGACATTATATGAAATTTTTGAAAGTGCAAAAAATTAAACTTCTTCCATTTATAGACATTTCAAAGGAAACATTATAATATATAACTTTTTCTATGATTTACCATTCAGGAGGTACGGAGCATAAGAAACATTTATCTGTAATGTGTATAGATTTTTTCTGAGGATTAAATTTCTCTTAAATCAAATACATCTTTTTTGTTTAAAAATCTATAGATATACTTAGTGTACCATTTAATTTTATATTATCAATAATTTCTAGAAGCAAAGATCGATGGCCATGGCCTCCAAGGAACTTTCCCCACTTCAGTCATCTCCAACATCTGAAAATGAGCAGATTTGTAATCTTTGTAGTCAGGAATACAAGCAGCCCAGAGTTTTATCATGCCTCCATGTTTTCTGTGAAACGTGTTTACAAAAGCTACTGTTGGACTCCACAGACAAACAGTTCGAAACTGATACACCCGACCAATTTAATGTTTTGAGTTGCCCTGAATGTAGCCAGGAATCTAAGGTATAGTAATTATTTTAACACCATGCTTGTATTTCTCAAAGTTGAAGTAACGTGTTCAAACCATAACCTATCCTTACATAAATGAATGAAAATATGCAATAGATATATTTAAACAAAAGTCTAGAATTATTTTGACATAATGAAACAAATTTGTGAAAGTATTCCTGTCATGGTGCCTAGTATTTTCTCCCATTTTATACATTTGTAGGGCTGTGTTAAATAGAACTTGTATCTAGAACAGTTCTAAGCTCTAGAAAGTGTAACTAGCTTTGTGTTCTTTGAGTCCTTAGTCAAACTTTGTTTCTATGATTTTAATGGTGGATTCACACTTCATGTTTTTTTTTCAGGAATGAAACATTGCTGTTACATGAAACACAACTAATGTCATGCCATTTTGTTTTTATTTCTCTTAATTCAACCAATCAGTGCATGTGTTTGAGACTCAGATGAGACTAAAGGCAGTTAGTTCAGTTTTTATTGATATCATGATTGTTAGCATGTACTCATTATTGTGCAAGTAAATAAATATACACTGTAGCCCCCATCTCCTGCTAAAAACAGTTGTGAAGTTAGGCATGCCTAGTTTTGGGGCTGGTTTGTTGGTCTGAAAATATTCCTCAAGGCCTGATATTTGTAGGCACAGCTGGTGGTGTTTACTGTGAATGAAACTGCCTTACCAAAAGAGGCATTATGTTCAAGCTGTTATGCCTGCATCAACTAAATTTGAATGTATGGGTTTTGAACACATGTAAACCACTTCTTATTTCTGGATCAAAACACATCTTCTCTTTGTACATGTGACAATGATTTTAAATTATTAAATATTAGAACTATAGAATACAAGAACTCCTACCTGCTGATACCAGGTATGCTTAATGAAACATCTAAAACATTTTGCTACATACGACCAATAGGAACTTGTTTGATTTTATGTAAACATTTCAGATGTAAATTTTGCCATTATCCAAATTATTACTGCAATGTTCTCTCTCAGTGAATGTTAATTAGTGACACGTCCAATAGAATCTTGGTAATCTCATCTCTAAAGGTGGCCACCTTTTTAATAACTAGTATGTAATTGTTTATTATAGCATATAATGAATTCCTGTCAGTATATACTTCCTGGTTTCACAGACAAAACATTTTTTAATCTGCTTTTCCTCTGGGTTAAGGGAAGTTATTGAAGTACTCGTGTGTTCCAAATAATAGTGCAGGATGGAAAAATGCAACTTTAAATTTACTGATTGTATAGGTTGAAATCATGGTATGAAATTATATTTTGTGTTATTTATTAAAGATATCTGAATAAAAATAATAATCATGCAGACTAATAAACATGTTGCACAGCAGAAAAAATTCCCCCAAATTAATTACTGTACAGGTAAAATTATTTGGAACATGAAAGTATTTATCACCTTTATAATAATTGTTGCCTATTGAATGAGTCAATATATATGAAGTTAATTTTATAAAATGATTTAGTGTGGATTTTGCATAAAATAGATATATTGTGTAATAACTTATTACTTGTAATTAAAATATGCAAAAACTGATTTTCTATTTTTGTAAATTAAAAAGATGTATTTTATGTGCTATATTTTCCTACTTTTTTAATTAAAAAGATGTATTTTATGTGCAAAATTTTTCTACTTTTTAAATTAAAAAGGTGTATTTTGTGCTATATTTTCCTATTTTTTAAATTAAGATGAATTTTGTGTTATATTTTCCTACTTTTTAAATTAAAAAGATGTATTTTGTGCTATTTTTCTACTTTTTTAATTAAAAAGATGTATTTTATGTGTTATATTTTTCTACTTTTTTAATTAAAAAGATGTATTTTATGTGTTATATTTTCCTACTTTTTAAATTAAAAAGATGTATTTTATGTGCTATATTTTTCTACTTTTTTAATTGAAAAGATGTATTTTATGTGCTATATTTTTCTACTTTTTTAATTGAAAAGATGTATTTTATGTGCTATATTTTCCTAAACAACACATTTACATGCACATTTTAATTCTTGTTTTTCCAAAATTCAAATACACCATACTTTTTCTGTTTTGAAATTGGGTATTACCTTTTCAGGTTGATTATTTGTAGCAGAAGCCTTCCACTTGACAATGTTGCTGGCACAATTGTTCCAAGATTTAGTTATAAAGTTTCTGAAAGTTTTCTTGATATTAAAAAAACCTTACTATGTACATATTAAACATGTACAAGTAATTACTAAATAAGTATTTATTACCATTCATCTGAATAAAATGAATGTCAGGTTATTATCGTATTTAATTATTATTCTCTGTTCTTTTAGAAGATTAACACATTTTCCTCAGTGTGCTGTTGAAAGAACTGTTTTCTTTTAATAGCCTGTATTAGCATTTGAAGTATTATAATCATTTGCTATAGCTGTAATCTTATATCTTGTTTTTCTGCCTTTCAAAGCTAAGTCTTTGGTAACTTTTTACTGTTCGCTCTAATATCTGCAGTTCTCTATTTGGTATATTTCTAGCTCGTTCAGGATGGGCTGTTAAAATAATGCATTAAGTTTCATGTACTGTTTTATCTTAAAAACATTTTTATTCTTCATTATGTAATCCCAGGTTTCCAGAGCTGCAATGTGAGCAGATGTCAATTTTATTATCCATCCAAAACTTGCCCTTTAGTATCATAGAATTGCAATGTGACATATTGTTCTGTTGGTTATTTATATATAGTTCTGAGAGATGCTTAAATGAATTATATCAATAATATTTGCAGTTTGCATGCAGTCCCATTTTGGTGTTTAAATTACTACTTCATAGCTAATAGTTTGGCATCTCCAGTGAGAAGCTTATTGAAGAAACTTGTAATTTGGTGTCTCACTTATTCCAGTTTCTCTCAAAATCCTTGTTAACTGCTTGACTAAAATAACATAGGTCTCTGTACTAGTTAAATGTTGAACTCTGTTTTCAAATGTTTATACTTTAAATGAAAATAATTCATAGTTGAACAGTGTGGTTTAGGTGGTAGTGTTATTGGTAACAGAGTTAAGTCTTCGTATATATGTCATACATGTTCTCAGAAATACATGTGCTTGGTTAAATTTAGTTATTTTCAAGCTTATAATAAATCTTTCAAACTACCTTGAAAAACATCAGTAATGACTGATTAATTTCTATTCTATTCATGGCATTTATGTTAAACTATTGTAACAATTTTACAATGACCTTAAAGTGAGGCTAGAGGTCAGAAGTTATTAAAACTGTGATTATTACTGATATACATGCATATCTATGAAAAAGAATGCTCTTTCATGAAATTTTTGCATTTCTGAGAGTTTATTGGTACAATCTGCCTCCCAAGATGTCTAGATGTACTGAAATATTCAAGTGGTTCTGTGTGCATGTATAAATGTTTTAGTTATGAGTTTACTTTATGCCAGCTTGATCCCAATGTTTATTCATACATTTCTGGTCTCATTTCTTTCCTACATTGTGATATATGTAGGATGTAAACATTTAAAGGTATTACAATTATGATTGGAATATTCTGAATAACAGTATTGATATAAACTTCCAGTTAGGGCAAACTGGGTATTTAAAGCAAAACTAAAAATGAACTTTGCAGTTATTAAATAAGAAGTGCATGTCTATAGCATGAAGCGTATTTAGTGGGGCTGATGTAGCCATAAACAAACTTTATTTTCTATCAAATTGTGTGCTTGAGTGGAGTAGTAGTTATTCTAATAATCTTTGAGTGTTTTATTTCATGTAGATTTTGATCTGTCATGGCAAAAAGTTTAAGGAATTTTATAGTGGCTATATATTTCATGCTCACCGTATAAACTTGTGAACTTTCACATTGAATATCTTTTATCATTTAATTAGAACAGACTCTTGTGACTAAAATATTTTTTCTTTAATGGATATTAGTAAAATAAGTTAACCAAAAACACAGTGTAAGTCAGTTGTTTCCAATAACTATCATGATATGTACATTTTAAAAATTGAAGACTGTAGTGATGAACAAAACTGTTTTGACTTGCATAAAATTATTACAGAAAAAAATTAAATATTTGCCCTTATTTGTAGTTAGCTTATTTTCTGTAACCTTAAAAGCAGCTGCCAGTTAAAATCCTATAATTCAGCTGTGTGTTTACATCACATTTTGTAACTATAAAGAATTCAGTAATTAATACTTGAAACCGTCTGTACTGGGGAAACCGTGGTCATTAATAAGTAAAGTTTTTGTGAAACATGTTGTGTTTGATATTATCCTTAATTCTGGATATCAGTATAGTTTGTCACTGCATTATATTTATGAAACCTAACTGTAAAGGGAGGGAAAAAAAAGAATTCTTGGATTTAACATTTAACTGAGTTAACTTATACTAGTGATATGTTTTGTGTGTCTGTGATATTCTTTCAGACAGTTAAGTTTGTTTACATTGACTTTCATTCACGAAAACTACCATTGTCATACAGATAATTGGAGAATAGTTAACAATAACTAGGTATACTGTTTCATCTAATTGAATGAATTGTATAATTTTTCTACATATTGTATTTATGCCATGTTCTTATGTGTGATAAGCTAGGTAAGTTGTTTGTCACGCATGTGTAACTATTTTAATATTCATGATGTTGGGAAAGACCTCAAGTAACAAAAATAAAACAGTGTGAGAGATAACATCAGTATTTGAACAAATGGCCTTCTGTGGGAGATGAAGTTTCACTGCATTTTCCAGCACAATGTGTTGCACTGTAATATGTTTGTTACTTCTCATGTTTGTGTGTGTAAATGTGTATAAATTAATAAAAAAAAATTAATAGTATATTGATTTACATTTTAGTATTTGTTGATTAAAATAATTCATTATTATTCTATTTTATATTAAATAAGAATTTAATCACATATTTTGTTTATATAGTTATATGTTAAAGGTGTTACTGGACTTCCATTGGACGTTGTAACCTGTAACCAGCTGGAGATCTCGGCCATTGAAAATACCCAAATTGTCTGTACCAGTTGTAAAGCCAAAGAGAAAGCAGTTGCCAGGTGTAGTGACTGTGCAACATTTCTTTGTGCAAACTGTGTTACAGCTCATCAGTATATGAGATGTTTTGAAAATCATAAAGTAAGATATCATTATTTATATTTTATTACTGCAGGTTATTACTTTATCTGTATAAAAATGTATTTTTAAAAGTATTTTTTAATAGTTAGCTGCAAGTTGAAAACAACTGTATAGTGATCTATTTAATCCTGATTTTAAAAAAAAACAAAAAAACAACAGGAAAGGAAGCCTCTCTTTGGTCATTTTTCTAAGTAAAGAGAGACCCCCCCCCCCAGTGGAATGGTGGTGTGTCTGCAGAATTACAATGCTAAAAACTAGGCTTTGATATTTGTAGTAGGCAATGCACAGATATAGCCCATTGTGTAGCTTTTTGCTTAGCTATAAACAAACAGAATCTTTAAGCAGTTTGTATAGATAATTTGGATCTTTAGGAACCTACGACATTATAGCTAAATTTTGATTTCTTGGAGATCCATGATCTTTCTAAACTATACAAATGTGATTAAATATGTTCTTTAGGTGGTTACATTTGATGAGATGAAAGCTGCTGGTGATGGATTAACTCTCCACAAAATCATCAACTGTCCAAAACACGTGGGTGAAGCCATGAAATTTTACTGTCATACTTGTGAGGTAGCTATTCTCAATTCCTACACTCATTTTTACCATAACTGGTTTATTGAAGTTAATGCATGTTTTGAATCTAAACTGTATTTTCTGCTGTTTAGAAGCTATTAATTTTGTGTTCGTTCAAATATTAGAGCATGCTTGTTGGTTGCTTCCATTATTTTATGTCTTCTTCATGAATGATTCCCAGCCTGTGGATGTTTTTTTTTTTTATGAGTAATATTTCTGTTTTCCTTGTTTTAATTTAGGATCCTTCCCAAGTACAACCTGTCAAACCAGATTTGTGTGTGGACTAATTCAGAGGAACAAAACATTTTGCAAAGATCTTCATTTCTCTTTCATAAATTGCTGTAGTCCCATCTGTCTACCTGCCTTCTCAGTTAAATTGTCTTCATAGATTTTTGGGAATCCCACTTTTGTGCAGAAGCTTCTCTGTCTTCCATTTATCATTCAGTCTTTTTTGTTTGGTCATTCTGTGCCTTTTTGTTTTGATTCAGAGTGGTTCCATCCCTTATGTTAGTGTTCTAATTCTGTATTTGGTATTATATCCTCATTTCTCTTTCATAAATTGCTGTAGTCCCATCTGCCTACTTGCCTTCTCAGTTAAATTGTCTTCATAGATTTTTGGGAATCCCACTTTTGTGCAGAAGCTTCTCTGTCTTCCATTTATCATTCAGTCTTTTTCGTTTGGTCATTCTGTGCCTTTTTGTTTTGATTCAGAGTGGTTCCATCCCTTATGTTAGTGTTCTAATTCTGTATTTGGTATTATATGGAAACTACCTTGTGTTACTTGTTACTTTTACTTGTTTCTTTAACCCAATGAAGTATTGTAGCTATAATTTAAGTACCATGATGTATGCAGATATCGTATTCATAAAGTGGATTCAAGGTTTTAATAAAGATGACTTGTAGAGTTGTATTAGTCACTTAGATCTGCCAAATCATCACATCTCATCACTGCATGCTCTCAGCAGTTTTTGTCATCAGTTAACTGAGCAGAAATTAGGTGGAACTGACATTTTTCTCTGCTTTTCTGTGTTATCTTTTTTATGTTGTTTGTTCTTTTCATCCAAAGCTGAATGGGGACATTGAATGAGCAAGGACATAGGGTGATCCTACAAGTTGATGGTGCACCAGAAAATTAGTTGTACTCATGGTGAGAAAAATAAATGGTGACTCATGAACTTCAGTGGCCCTTAGAAACTGGGATGATATAAAAAAGATTAAAAAGAATGCTGAGGGTTCTCTTCCCTTAAAGTGTGTAAAAATGTAATTATTTTTTTCAGTGTGTTTCTAAATTGTAGAAACTATTAAAGGTCACCGACATTGGAATTTTTTTTCCAAATGGAATAATTTTCGATCAACCTGAAATTGTCAGTTATCACTTGCAAATGAAGGATATTGTTGCTGTTACTGAGCAGCTAGTGATGCTACACAATATTTGTTTTTAAATGTATATTTAGGATTTATAAATAGAAATTTCCATGCTGTTTTGACTCCCATGGGAATTCTACTTGGAGTTGACCCTGCCACTCCTACTTACTTCTACACAAGCCTAAAAGGAGCATTAGTCCCACCAGTTCTCTGTAGCACTACTAAAGATCAAAACAAGAGAAAACTTTTAAGATAAAAGTTCAAACCTTCTCTTAGTCAAAAAAAAAAAAAAAGAATCTAACCCTTTTTTAAAACAGTTAAATTAATCTACACTTGTTTCAGTTGTATACCTCATTAGTAGGAGTTACTGATTAATGTCAGTACATAAAGTGTAGATATTACAGATTCTCGAATGTATTTGTTATGAAAGTAACACATAATGAAACATCAATGTTTGACAGTAGGTTAAATAAATTACAAGAAAATTTTTCCCTATCATTCAGCTTACTGTTTACAAAATCTTTGCCCAGCCTGCTTAAAGTGTTCAGCTTTCTAATATGTATTATATGTTTTCATTAAACCCATACACTGTTCTATAGGTGAAGGGTGAATATGACCCATGAACATGTGTTTTTTTTTTAAATAAATTATTTGTGGTGTTTGTGATACTGTTGGCACTACTTGATATGTTGATACATTAAAAATTATATTAAAGTAAGAGGTAATTCCTATTGAGGTTAAAAATCCTTGTATTGTACCAGGATTTGGTTTTGAAAATGTTTGAGTTTCAGTTTATAAATCTATACTTGAATCCATTTCCATCTGAATAGGTTCCAATATGTAATGACTGTATAGTAACAGACCACAAGCAATGTGACCATCACTATGAACGAATTTCTGATGTTGAGCTCAAACAACGTGAAGAAATTGAAAATTTGGTGAAGGAGAGTGAAGAGAAGATAACATTTTGTGAAATAGCTTCTTCCACTCTGCAAAACTCTCTCACAGACTTACAGGTGCAGCGAGATGACACGAAAACTGTCATTCAGGTATGTTGTGTGAAATGTTAAAAGATCGACTGAAAGAAACAGCATATCTTGTCTGTTTAGAAAACAGCATCATTGGTACTGACATAAACAGGTATTACATTGTTATTCAGTTCAACTTAATGGGTCTTGTGGGTGTACTTTGACATGAAATGGTCTAAGTGGCTAATTATAAAAAAATTAAATGGTGTATCCAATTACTAATAACCCCTTAAAAAGTCAGTAGTTGGTGTTTGATGGATTAATTTTTTTTCTACTATGTGACTGAATAAGCAGGCTATGCAGTTGTGTATTTTTTGTTTTTGATAAAGTAATATAATCCTTACCCCTTTGCCAGTTCTCTTTAAATAAATCCTATATACAATTGCATATATAGTAACTTGAAATAAGAAATGGAAGCATGATTTTAAACAACTGGTTGAATGGAAGATTTTTGGTCAAATCTAACTTTTGTTATAGTCAAAGGTTGCCTATTACCATCAGTGTTTGAATCTTTATTAAATATAGGTAAATAATCAAATAGACATTCATGGTGGCTCAACTCCATCTATGGAGGAGAAAAGGTCTTTTTATTTATCGATTACAAATGGTGGATGTAATATTGGCAAAGCACCTTTTAATAACAAAAATCATCAGTTTTGACAGACGTTTGTCATTTGTTTGTGCTAAGTTGCTGTTAAATTTGAAATATTCACTTAATTAACTTTAGAACAATGTATCACATTTTTATGTATCTCAGAAAAATTGTTCAAAACTGATTTATATTTAAGTAAAAGAAAACGGAATGAGATTAACACAGACATCAAAGTTGTGCATGTTTATTAAAAGTTGTAACTTGGGAGAAAGAGACATTGACATCCATTGTTCTTTTTTCTGTCTCACATTGGAAATCTTAACCAAATAACATAATTGTCAGTAAAAACTTTCCAAATAATATATAATTTGAATTTTTAAAAACTCAATTAAACTTGCATTTTTTATAGTGTTATGAAATTGCCAAAATATTGTTGAGTATTCTAATAAAGAAGTAAAGATACTTTTATCTTAAAATATATTTGTTATCAGAAAATTACATTTTATAAATGTATAATAAATGTCAACTCTGTTGATATTTATTGACATATTTTCTTGCTGTGTTTAGTCTCCCAGTTGCTATAGTCACCATTTTCAGCCATAATTCTTTTAAAAAAAAGACAAAGATCAGTGACCTATGACCTGACATGTTGTAATGGTACCAGGTCAGGCTAGATAACAGCATTTTTGACTGAGCTAAATTAATATGAATGAATGTAGTTTCTTTTCAATAAAGTAATAAATATAATTATTGACATTGTTTGAATAGCATTAACCTAAGAATAATATTCAAAAGATAAGACCCCTCAGTGTGGATTTCTGTACGTGGTGAGGGGACCTCCCAGGGAAGGTTCTGTTCTTTCAGTTTACATCCTCTGGGATCTAAAAGCCACCCACATGTTTGCCGTGTGTGGCGACTCGTGAAGGGGAGGAGAGGATCCTGGTGGTTGAGGGGTCCAGCCCTAACACACCACTTTGGCCTTGAATTCCTGTAGACCCCTTGGGTCAATCGGCTGGTCCACTTGGGTTAGAGTCAACCAAGTACTAATGTTGGAAGTTCTCAACGGGTGTTGTGGACATTGTGTCTGATGCTGGTGTTTGGGAATAGTGCTCACGAAACCCTGGCATTGCTGCAATGTCCTTGCATGACATTGTAGTGCATCCGCTCGTAGGGCTCCATGGTGGGTGGGGTCAGTGGGTACTGAAATTTTCCTTTTTCCTGTGGGTCCTCCAACAAAATATTTAAATAAAACAGTGAAAAAACAGTCAACAGGTAAACGACCACGTCTTGAAGACTCTGAGCAGCAATCTTCAACATCTGTAACACCTGTACCCCATTTTCTGAAATCACATTCTCTTTCAGAAAAACCTTTAGGGCAAATGTCTCCCTTTTTTATTCAGAAGGGACTAGAGGGACTTGCTGGCTCTCCAAAGTCACTAAAGAAGCTTCGATGTGAAGATATATTGGTTGAAACACCCACATTCCAACACAGTGAACTCCTCTTGAATTCAAAGGCAATTGGGGATGTACCTATTGAGGTTATCCCTCATGCTACATTGAATTCATCATGAGGAGTTATTGTTGACAGGGATTTGAAGCTGAACGTCCTCGGGTCCGAGATTTCTTGCTGGTCTCTCCACTCAAGGAGTTTCTGAAGTGAGGCGTATCTCCCTCGATGTTTCCAATGTCAGAGGTTCGCCACCAAAGTTGTCCTGTCGTGGTTCCCTGAAATGTGTTTGTTACACTGCCGACAAATATCATTCTTGCCCAAAATGGTTGGAGGAAAAAGAGGTGCAGCATTTGAAAACAACCCATAACATTAGTTATCCTGAGGCTTGGAAATTTATGTTCACCACTCCATCTCGGACATATGCTGCTGCACTTCATTCCACAACTACAGTGGGAGTGCAGACAGATCTCTCTGTACCTCCAAGAGAATCATTTTCAAAATAAATGAAAAGCCTTTTGACCTCCCTGGCTAAAAAGGTTGATGAATCGACTTCCACACCCATCTCTGTTTCTCTTATACAGTCCAACAAATATCAAGATCCACATCCTTCGGTTTCAAATACAGGCATTTCTTCTGATACATCTTTTTCTCCAACCCTACGATTCAAAACAATCATTTGTTTGCGTCCTCAGTCACTGGAATCCCCTTCCAACAACAAAGACCTTCCCAATCGTCTCAGGGCAGGATCCACTGAGGTCGTTAGACCTCTGAATAAGGACAGTAAGAAAAAAAGACGTGGTCATAAACAGAAGGGTTTTCCAGTCACTTCATCTACCCATCATTAAAAATGGCCACTTTGATACAATGGAACTGTCGAGGTTTACCTTCTAATCTGGATGATATCAAAACACTGATTGCTTCCTACCATCCTGTATGTCTTTCCTTACAAGAAACATTTCTAAAATCTGCTGATACAGTCACCATTTGGCTGTTTCCTCTGTACAGAAATGACAGGCTGTGTGATGGATGAGTACATGGAGAGGTGGCACTATTGGTTGATCAGCATGTGCCCACCCTGTCTCTGTCACTCAACACACCTTTGGAGGCTGTAGCCATCCATGATTACTTCGGTCATGCCATCACTGTTTGTTCTCTCTACCTGTCCCCTGGAGAGACATATGATCAATCAGACCTTCATGCTCTCGTTGAACAGTTGCCGTCTCTATTTCTAATCCTGGGGGGACTTTAATGGACATCATCCCCTCTGGGGAAGTGCTGTTATTGATGGGAGGGGTTGCTCTGTAGAGCATATGCTCTCTGATTGCAACCTTTCTCTTTTCAATACTGGTTCTTCCACTTATTTTCATGCACCTAGTCAGTCCTTTACTGCTATTGATCTCTCAGTTTGCTCCCCTTCATTATTTTCCCATTTTTCATGCAGGGTTGACAATAATCCACTAGGCAGTGATCATTTTCCCATACTTTTGAGAGAGACTGGCCGTGGTCAATGCCACCCTACCCGTGTGCCCCAGTGGAAACTGGATTAGGCAGACTGGTCCACTTTCACTGCTCTCGCAAAACTTGATCCTGCCATTGTGAATCAACCATCAATAGACGACTGTGTGGCAGCGGTAACTGACTGTATTATACAAGCAGCTGGCCAGTGTATTCCTAAAACCTCGACACATTTTCCACGATATCCTCGTTCGTGGTGGAATCCTGCTTGCCACTTGCCATGGAAGGCTCAAAAACGGGCCTGGGTTATTTTTCGTAGATATCCCACACTTTTGAACCGCATTGCTTTCCAACGGGCCCGTACACATGCTTGGTGGGTAAGATGTCAAAGCCAGAAGGAATCTTGGATTAAGTTCACAACTAGCATATCTTCTGCCACCAGTTCCAAGGTCATATGGGACAGGATTTGAAAGGTTAGTGGACACTACAATTCTGTCTCCTTCTCCATCTTACTCTCTGACAGCCAAGAGGTAGCTGATGTCTGGAGCATCACCGTTACTCTAGGTGAAAGCTTTTGCCAAGCATCTAGCACTTCTCCTTGTTCCTCCACCTTTTTGGCCATCAAGACTCGGGCAGAGTGTTCACCTCTTTCCTTTCAAACTGACTGTCTTTTTGACTATAATTGTCCCTTTACACTGGTGGAACTGAAAATGGCCCTTTATTGGTCTGGCAGTACATCTGTTGGACCTGATAATGTACACTATGACATGCTGCACCATCTATCTCCTGCTTCTCTTGATGTCCTACTAATTATCTTTAATCAGATCTGGCAGGAGAATGTTTTTCCTGATGCCTGGCACCAGGCTATTATTTTACCTTTCTCTAAGCCAGAGAAAGATCCCAAGATTCCTTCAAACTACCATCCAATTGCTTTGATGAGCTGTCTCTGTAAGACCTTAGAAAGGATGGTTAATGCTCATCTTGTTTGGTTCCTCAAATCAAACAACCTCCCCTCGCCCACCCAGTGTGGGTTCTGACGACAGCATTCCACCACAGACCACCTAATTCATCTTGAAACATCAATCAGAGAAGCCTTTCTCAAATGCCAACATCTTGTTTCAATATTCTTTGACATTGAGAAGGCTTATGACACAACATGGAGGTATGGTATTTTGTGAGACCTCCATATATATGGGTTATGTGGTCATTTACCCATGTTTATTAAAAAATTTTTAATGGACAGGAGATTCCAAGTTCATGTGGGTTCGACACTTTCCCATTCTTTTGTACGGGAACTTGGGGTCCCTCAGGGCTCTGTTTTGAGTGTCACACTTTTCAGTATAAAGATAAACACCATCACTCAAGAACTCACTGTTGCAAACGGGCTCTATGTTGACGACTTTCACATCTCGTGTCAGTCGTTGATCATGAGATATATTGAGCTGCAACTACAATCTGCCCTCAATCGTGTACTGAAGTGGACTACAGTGAACGGCTTTAATATTCCTCTCTCTAAAACCGTTTGCCTGCACTTTTGCTGCCAACGGGGTATCCACCCTGATCCTGAACTTCGTATTGATGAAGTTTTGTTGCCAGTGGTCCCTGAGACCAAGTTCTTGGGGCTTATCTTTAACTGTGAGCTGACCTTTATACCACACTTAAAGCAGCTACGGGTCAAATGCACAAGAGCACTGAACATCCTCCGTGTCCTCTCTACTGCCAGTTGGGGAGCAGATTGATGTTCTGTGTTAAAGATATATCATGCTCTTATTCGTTCAAAACTCGATTATGGATCAATGGTCTATGGCTCTGCCAGACCCTCGGCCTTAAAGATGCTGGACCCTATTTATCATCAAGGACTTTGACTCTGCACTGGGGCTTTCCACACCTCCCCAGTTCAGAGCTTATATGTGGAATCTCATGAACCTTCTCTGCACCTTTGCTGTTTGCAACTGTCTTTACTGTATTCTTCGAAACTTCGCTCCTTACCAAAGCATCCCACTTGGAGATGTGTTTTCCTTCCTCAGTGGGCCTTACTTTTTCAAAACAGGCGATCTGCCATTGCTCCTTTTGGCCTTTGCATCCAGGCACAATTGGATGAATTGGGTATGTCCTTGGAAAACATTGGAGAATCCACTAGTCAGCCCATCCCCCCATGGCTCATTACAGCCCCCAAATGTGACCTTTAAGTCATCTGAAAAAGGCAGATACTCCCGATTGGAAGTACAGTCTTTTATTTACTGAACATCTTTCGAACAACCTTTCTATTCCAATTTATACGGATGGTTCAAAATCAGGTGACTCTGTGGGCTCTGCCATGGTTTGTTGCGGTTCAGTGGTTGCTCGCGGAATCCCCTCTACAGCTTCTGTGTTCAATGCTGAACTGTATTCCATATCTCTTTCCCTGGATCATGTTGAAGCTGAGCAGTACTCCGACTGCACTATTTATACTGACTTCCTTAGTTCTCTGCTGGCCTTGGAATCACTTCATGTTGGTTCACACCCTGTTCTCGTGATATTCAAAACTGACTGGCCCATTTCTCATTAACATCTACTTCTATCCAGTTTTCTGGATACCAGGCCACGTTGGTATTCACGGGAATGGGCTTGCAGATGTGGCAACTAAATCTATCTGCTCTGGCACTATCACCACTGTGCCTATTCCGTACATGGACTATGGTCCTGTATTCAAGGTTCGGCTCCATACTAGCTGGCAGTCCACTTGGAGTGAGCAACGTGACAACAAGCTTTTTCAAATAAAACCCTATATTGGGCTTTGGCCATCCAGCTTCCGTAAGGTTTGGAAGGAGGAAGTTGTTCTAACTAGACTACGCATTGGCCACAGTTTTTAACTCATCGTTTTCTTTTATCTGGAACTGATGCATCAGTGTGTAGTCTGTGTAACAATCAAATCATTATAAGCCACATTTTACTTTCCTGCCATCGTTACAACTCTCAAGGATGACATTATTTTAAATATGTTCTGTCCCAGGGTTTGTCTGTAACATTGGACAGTGTTATTGGTGATGGTGACTCTGTCTACCTTGATAAAGTTTTTAGTTTTATAATGGCTATTAATCTTTTTAACCTCATTTAAGTGTTTGATATTTATTCATTACACCTTTTTTAATTGTGGTTCCCTTTTCAGAGTCTCAATCTCTCTAGTTCAGTTTGACATTGTAAAATGGCCAGAACATTAAATAACTCGACACCAGGACTGGAAAAGCCAACTTCAGGTGACTAGCGCTGCTGTTTGAACTATCCGTTTGAACTACTCGTTAGTCGTCCTGGCGAGTTGTTATTACACTTTTGCTGCATGTCATTTAACACTTTTATTACTTTACCTTTTAGTACGGGCCATAATGACACATAACCCAGAACCAGGAATGGAAAGACCAACTTCAGGTGACTGACGGTGGTTCTTGTACTACCTGTTAGTCTTCTTGGTGGGTTAGAATTATTACCATTCTGCTACAGGAAGTCCTTTACAACATTGTAGACTGGATGTCAACATTGGTTTTATGCTATTTCATGTTTTAATTGCTATTTTGTTTATACCTTTGTTTCTTTTTACGAATTTTACTACATTTACTTTACTTTTACCTTTTTACAGGACATTTGGCTAATTGTTTTACGATTTTGATAATGGCTGTTATGACAACATAACCCGGAACCAAGACTGGAAAGGCCAACTTCAGGTGACTGACGGTGGTTCTTGTACTTACCTGTTAGTCTTCCTGGTGGGTTATGATCATTAACATTTTGCTAGAGAAAGTCCTTTACAACTTCTCTTACTCTGCTTTCTCTCTTAACATCGTAGACTAGGTGTCAACATTGGCTTTATGCTTTTTCTGTTTTTCAATGATGTTTTGTCTTACCTTCATTCCCTTTTATGTATTTTCCTATATTTAAATTATTTTTACCTTTTTACTGGACATTTGGCGCAGATAGCCTAGCTATTTTGTGTCATAAAACTAAATCAATCCAATCAATCAATCAAAATATAAGGATTTGAGTCATCAGAATACCTTGCCCTTGCTTAGTGTATTTTGAACTCAACTAGGCTTACCTGATGTCTTGTCATAGAAGAAATTTTATGTAGTTTTTTTAACAAGTATAATTTAACACAAATTATTTTCAAGAATGGAGATAATTTCTAAGAGAACTATAACAAAAATTCCAGTACTGTATATTGTTTTTGAGTCTTCTGCATTTCCTATGAGGTTTTATTGTTTTCCTTATGGAACAGTAATCACTTCTTTCTGTGAAATTAGGGCTATCCACAAGAAAAGTCCACTGCTGGTCACAATCACTAATTAGTAATTATTTTACAGTCACTGCATGCAAAAAAACACATTGCTTGACCAACCTCATTTAGAAATAGGATAGAAAAATAACAGCTTTACTGACAAAAAATCATTTGGAAGTTATATAGGATGTTTTACAGATTAGCAAATGGTGTTTGAGATTTTTTAAATGAGCAAAAGTATTCTTTAATCTCAACACGAATCACTTTCCACTCTGAACATTGACCACTTTGACTCCATATATTTATGAAGAAATATTCTGTGAAAATATTTGTTTAAAAATTTGGACTTTTTTTTTTGTCTATGAATGACTTGTTGATTACTGAAAGCTTGAAAAAATTTTGTGTAGATAAACCAAACATAGAAGTTATAGTATGAATATTATAAAGGTCAGTTTGGGGTCATGAACTCAACAGGTTCGGCCAAACCCATAAAAGAAAATGAATTTATATCCATTATTTTATTAATTTAACATCTGTTATTTCCATATATAATGTACTTAATATAACAAGAAACTAAATCTTATGGACATTATTTTGAAATGTTAAGAGTGCTACTATTATTTCTGTCACATTTCTTTACCAAGAAATATAAATGGTTACTGTACGACTTACTGATCTAAGCTACAGCAGAGTGTAAAACAACCATAAGGTATTTAATACAAATCTGAATTTGCTCTTATTATTATTATTATTATTACAGAATATCTTTTCCTCACAATTTTTCTAGAACATTTGTTTAACTGAATGTATGTGTTCAGTTAGTTGGGCAAACCCCATATTGGAGAAGCAATCCATACTTTAATTTCAAATTTACAGAATGTGTCAATCTTTTGGTCAACAATACAAGTCTGTTCTAAAGATATGTTACTAAAGTTCTTGTGCTAAAGATATGTCTGTGAAATGCTAAGGTTAGCCTGACTTTGACAGGTGAAATGAAACGTAGAAATTCATTAATAGTGTTTTGATTCACACAGTCCATAAAACTGTATATACCATGTTTTTCTCATAAAGTTCTTTGGACAAACTGTTAATACAACTTATTTTAAGTCAGTTTATCAGGTCTAATCTGTATGGTTGAAGTGTGTGTGTAAAGAATAAACTTACTTTTATCCATTGTTTGTAACTTTTACAGATTGTATTTATGTAACATCTGTGATCTCCTAAGTGCATATTTCAAGTAATATATCGTATTAATAATTCTGACATAAAATGAATTGTACCATGTTAAAAGTTAATTTCTATGTACAAAGTTTTGGCATACACACTTTTACCCTCACCTGTGCACCTAGGACTAACGTATGCACAATGAGGATCAGAAACAACCTAGCGAATTCAACTCTTACAACTAAAACGTAAGAAAACTTGTTTATCCTAACATCATTGAAAACAGTTTATTCTGTAATAAAAATTAGGTGTTTTTATAAAGAGAAAGAAACCTCTCAAAATGGGAAACATTTTACGTGTCTCTCACAGTATCATATATCCTCATTATTTTTTTTTTTCATTAAATGAAAAAATGTATTTACTCAAAGTATTTATAATACAAATTGGTAAACTTCAAAAGTTGTGTGCATTTTTGAAGTGAACAATATTTTCCTAAGAATTGCTTTTGGTAACAAATATTTTACTATTTGCACAACAGGAAACCTTTAAAAGGTACCATGCAGTGTTAGATAAACAACAAGAGGATCTTCTTCAGGAATTGGAGAATGTGCATTCTGAAAAAGAACTGCTTCTCATGGAGACGCTGCATAATGTGGAAAGAACAGCAGACAAATTTCAAGATGCCTGTAAATTCACCAAAAAACTCCTTCAAAATGGAAATGCCATTGAAGTGCTCACCCTGAAACAGGTAAGGATGACACTTTCAGTTAAATATTCATTAAGATATAAAGGCGACTTTTCTTCTTTGGTTCGATCAAGTGCACCTTTTTTTTTTTTTAAGTTATGCACGTAAATGAAAATGAATTTTACCCTTTTTTCAAGTTAGCTCAAATTGTTTTGTATACTGTTTATGTACCTGTTAGATGTAAAAAAACAATATGGTTAATGTATTGTGTAACTTTGCAATGACTCCATGAATGTTTCCTGCTTTGTAATTTTCTTCTTGTGTTTCTTAATTTTGTTAAAAGTTAACTAAGCAGACTGATATCTGATTAATTTTTTTATAAAAGTCAGAATAATAGGAGAAATGAATCTGTAAAGTTAAAAATTAAAGAAAGTCTTAGATATTTTTTGTTAACATAAAAGTGCCAGCATTTTTTTCTTTTAAAAACGTTTTAATTTCTAAGAAAAGAAAAGACATTAGTTGTTTTCCATTCATAAAATATTCCTAAGGTATTCAAAGTACTACATAAGTTGTCACTAAGAGGTGATAAAAAAACATGATGTAATCTCTGCAATATTTGTTAAACACTTGATAGTTTTGCACGTAAAACATTGAACAGGAGTGCAAAACACGATTTTGTATGTTTTCAGTTCTAGATAAGGTGAGTTATTCTATTTATGTTGTTTGGATTACTTGTATTAAAGCCAAAAAAATACCACATTAAATAAGGTGAACTAATGTTCCAGGTTTTAGTAACTTTTTTGTATGTCAATTGCAATGACAAAATTTTGTTAGAATGAGGTTAGAATAACAATGTTTTCTATGTTTTATGGAAAGGCCAACTTCAGGTGACTGATGGTGGTTTTTGTACTTACCTGTTAGTCTTCCTGGCAAGTTATGATTATTACAGTCATGCTACAGAAAGTCCTTTACAACTTGATTTACTGTAGTTTTTTTATTGACATTGTAGACTAGATGTAAACATTGGTTTTATGTTATTTATTTATTTATTTTTTAACTTTGTTTTACCTTAATTTCCTTTTATGAATTTTACTGAATTTATTTTTACCTTTTTTATATGTTTTACTTTTTGTATAATCTTTTATAATTTTGACTCTTTGGACATCAGAAAATTAAATGCATATATTAGATCCCCCAGCAATATATTAAACACAAAGTAGACAGATCAGTTTCTTTCATTACTTTATTTATACTAATATACATTTTGTATATGATTACACATGCCTCAAAATTTAAACTTAAAGTAGTTTTGGTTTTAACAGCTGATTTTCTATCACTTAGTTGTACAGATTTTGAAAATATATTTCTATGATGTAAGGATATTTTGCAAAACGGGAAGAAAGACTTAACACAAATGTAGCAGAATATGTTTGGGTCATTTACACAACCTCTTGTTGCCATAATGATGAATAAATAATATTGAAAAGTACACACACAAACAAATAGTATCCAGAAATGACATGTCAAGTGGAATGTTAACTGTTTATATACTAGCAGTGTGTTTCTCATGGGTTCTAGAACAACTGATAAGACTCGTGTTATAATTGGTCTAGAGAAATCTATAGCCAGTGATTGTCAGCATTTTTAAGCATAACAAAATGTGATATAAGTTCAGTGAAAATCATTCACTGACACAAAAGTTCACATGATCTTTTGAGAGGAATCTGATGGAGCAAACTGTACATCATATTTTGTATTTATTGTGTAACAGTTATTGTAGAAAAGGTAAAACTTTCCAGGCAATAAAACCATTGCAAGCCTGTTTTATCACTTTCCTTTATGTGGCTTATTTTTGACATTTAAAATGTATCCCTACAGTTTGTCCGTTCCCAGCTTATGTATCTGATCAACAACACACCCAAGCCTGACGTCAACATAGAAATCAAGTTTAAATATGATGAGTCTAAATTTGAGAAGAGTATACAAGAGATCTGTGGATTTCTGTGCAAGTCTTCAATACTGCCAAAACCTGAAGACACTCCACCTCCAAATCAGACTTCTCCCATTCATTCAGCTTCTTCTCTTGATAACGAGGGGTTTGTTTTACCTCCTGATGTTCTTGGTGATAAAACTTCAGTGCCTTCATCTCTAGATGTAGACTTGGCCAGTAATGTTGTTGCTCAGTATAACTTGGCTCAGTTAGCTGGCATGGCGGAGCGTAGCTCATCTCATGAATCTTCTAACCCAACACCTCCACCAACCCTGTATGATCTTCTTCAGATTTCTGCTCCTGGTAGTGATGCAACAGTAGCAGCTCACCTAAATGCCCTGAACAACTTGTCAGCTTTGGCTAAACTTGGCTCTGTCTCAATGAATGATTCTGGTGAGTCGTTTTTTTTTTCCTGTCTTTCATTTTTAAGGAGTTAATTTTTAGTAAATTAGCTATTGTTTACATCTAGATAATACACTATTTTTAACTAATAAATGTTTTAGTGTGCATCACAAAAACATATTTTCAAGTTATACAAACAAGCTCGAAACCTGATGCGTGTTTCCTAAACATGTGCGAGCCATTACAAAAAAACAACAAATTTTTCATGTTCTTTCTCCTATAAATAAATTAAAATATACATTGTTTGAAGTACTTGTGCAGATAGCAGGAAAATAATTTTGTTCATTCATGTCTCGTATTTTTTGTTTGCTATGATATAATCTGTGTGTGTGTGTGTGTGTGTGTATATATATATATATATATATATATGTATAATTTTAATAAATATGATAATTTATCTACACTTGTATATGTAAAAATGGCTGGTTTGGGTTGATAAAATTTTTATGTAGAGGAGCGAACAACGTTTCGACCTTCTTCGGTCATCGTCAGGTTCACAAGTGGGTTTTCTCGTCATCACTGATTATCTACGCTTGCTGAAAAACAATGCTGATTATTCTTCAGTTAGAAAAGAAACCACTGACACACCAAATAAAAAATAGCAAGAATTACTTATCAGGGATGGGTAAGAAAAGTTTATTGAACCACAAAAAATCATTGTCATGCTTTTGAAGAGTGTGTAGGTGTATGGACATGCATACTTATAAAAGTTGCATCTTTGAGAACATTAATTAGTTTTGCACATCTAACTAAACTCATTTTCAGACAAGAACACCCTAAGAAAGTTATGCAGAAATTATCATTAGAGATAATTTTAATGCTGTATACCAAAGCTTTGATTGCAGGTTTTTACAGTATGTGTTCACGTGTGTGTGTGTGTGTAGAGGAAACACTAGGCTCAGAGGTTGATCATTCGAAGTAAAATCTGAGGCAAACAGTGCATGGTATCAGATAAAACCAGTTGTTGCATCTTCGTTTTTGATCTGGAATGTGAAATGGTATGTACATAGATAAACAACAGTTTTTAATTAATTTACAAAATATTAAAGCATGCTGTTAAACTTTGTGTACCGTAGCAATACTTAAAATTAATTGTAAGAAAACTTAAAAGCTTTTTTTTTTTAAGTAACAGGCCTAGTTAGTATTTAATGACACATTTTGTTAGGCCTGAAAGTTATTAATTCAAATCAGAATAAATTAAACTTACTTTTTACGTAATTATAATGGGTAATTTAAAACTATGTGCATAAACATAGTGAAGTATTTTAATCTTTATTAATAAAATCTTGAAAGTGTCTAGATAAAACCAACTGAAATATAAATATTTAAACATACATTAATATTAAGCTCATTCTAACTGTATTTCTTAATGTAATTATTAAGCTTAATATAAAGTACCCAAATCTTGCATGTATTTCTTAGTGTAATTGTTAAGCTTAATATAAAGTACCCAAATCTTGCATGTATTTCTTAGTGTAATTGTTAAGCTTAATATAAAGTACCCAAATCTTGCATGTATTTCTTAGTGTAATTGTTAAGCTTAATATAAAGTACCCAAATCTTGCATGTATTTCTTAATGTAATTGTTAAGCTTAATATAAAGTGCCCAAATCTTGCATGTATTTCTTAGTGTAATTGTTAAGTTTGATATAAAGTGCCCAAATCTTGCATGTATTTCTTAGTGTAATTGTTAAGTTTGATATAAAGTACCTAAATCTTGCATTTTAGGCTTACACTCAATATGTGTTGACTGTTTTAATTGTAATTTATGCAAGTCTAACATGTTTTATTTTCCAGTTGTTTGTTTTGTAATTTTGCTTGCTTTTTTTTTTTTTTAAATAGAATTTGGGCTTCAGTGGCTTCCAAGACTAAGTGTAAAAACATTTGAATTTGAGTAACTACAAGTAGGAAAGCACCAAAAGGTAAGTTTTACATGAAGCATGGTACTATCAAATATTTTAGTTATATGTATGTATAAATACTTGTATTAACAAAAATCTTTTTTCTGCTTATATATATGAATAGGGAGAGAGAGATGATGACATAAATGGTACTAAGCCTTCTATACACTGATACAAATGTTGATGATTTTGGTAGTTCTAATGGAACATCTGAAACTAAATTACTTAGATGATTATTTCAACTACGTACAAGAAGGTTAAGGACTCGTAAAAAGAACCTTTTCAGTGTGGGATACCTCGGGTTTAATTATAAAAGTAAACTAAAGAAGCCATGGGTTTTAGGAATACAGCTTTATCTTAGTTATAGGATATGCTAGAGGTAATGGACAGGGAGCAGACGTAGGGTATTACTAAGTCATTTACAAAGGGTTTGAAGTTTTATAGGTAGAATAAGCTGTACAGAATTTCAGGTTGCAAGTTATGTATGTGAAAATAGTTATTAACTTGATGACATTAGAAGAAAAGATTAAATATAATCTAGTGAAACATTTAGTTGGCTTTGAGGTTGAAGTTGTTAGTGAGGTTGAAGTCCCAGTAGATTAATGTTACAAGAGGTATATTGCAGGGTTATGTGTTAAGGCCTTTGTTTTTTATCATTGTCATTAGTGATGCTGATAATGAAATAACCAGTAAATTAATTTGGCATGCAAATTAAATTAATAGTTTTTCCTTACTGTACTTAATGGTCAGTTTTATATTATTGGATATGTAGTGTTGAATGCACATGCACCTTGTTAATAAGTTAAGTTTAGTAATTACAGTGAACAAAATATCATGTTAACTTGTGTACTTAATGTTTAAGTGGTTTAACCAGTTTTTCTCCACAAATTTTTAGTCCTAGGTCAGATGAATCCAGTGTACTTTCATTATTTTTAACTTTAAATGTTTTTACTTCAAGGATCAGTATCAGATATGTGCCTCATCAAACACCTGTTCAGTTTTTAAATAATATTTCTTAACTACAATTTTGTACCATCTATGTATTTTTGGATCAGTATAAGCAGAAGTGACATCCAGTTGGATTTAGAAATCCATACTGTGTACCATGGTTATATATCATAATGTTATGTAACCAGTTGCTTTGCTTCTTGATGTAGTTTATTATAAGTTACCTGATAGAGCGAAACGATCTGTTTTAACATCTGTTTGTAACATTTTATGACTTTTTTTTTTTTTTTACATCTATAGTTAATAATATTTTAATTTAACTTTGTGAAGTGTAGAATGTGTAAACAAACGTGATTTGCTACAGGTGTAAGGTTCTTAAATTTTAAAGGTGTTTATTACACATGCTAATGTGATAGACACATTGCTAATCTACTGAGAGAGACTGCATTACTTCTAACCTTATATGTATTAAAGGCACTGTTATATTTTCAGTCTAAATATGTAACATTGATTATAACAAGTTAAAATTTTGAAAATATTCCTTCCTTCAGATTAGTGATTTCAAAAAAGTATGAAAAGAAATCTAACATTTTGGGTGTGAAGTGGACCTGTAATTCTTAGAAATTAAAGTGAGTGTATCACAGATAGTTAGAGAAGCTATTCTGAAAAAAATATTCATGTAGCACAAAGAAATGGCAAAATACTTAGTTATAAATGTGTATCCCTTTCCCCACACGCACGCATGCACACATACAGAGAGAGAGAGTTTATCTTAAGCTTATTTATCAAACAGTTTATCACCAACAACTATAAAGATATGAATTTAAGTTTATAGATGTGAATAAACATTGTTATCGACAACCAAAGCAAACATTAGAACCAAAGATTAATGACGTAAATAATGTATTGCTTTATCTGCTTCATACCTTATTGTTAACAGTATTTTTCACTTTAATATTAAGCACATAAATGTAACAAACGATTTGACTTGTTACCTGTATCTACATGCTTGTACTGATTAATTCATAAATTTATTGACAGGAAAATACCTGTTTATAAAACATTTTGTTACCATACTACCATATGAGAGAACTACTGAAGGCCATGACCTTTCAAAATTTCAATTAATGTGTATCATAACACCAAATTTGTCAACTGAAAAAAATGAAAGGAACAACACATGAAGCATTTTAAATTTATAGTTACAAGCATTTAGTGCAGATGAGTTGAACATCCTAAAAGTGTTGTTAAATAATGGAAACAAGGAATAGCTGTATTCAAAATGATTCCCAGGTGTAACAAATATTAGTGATAATTTCACTGCTAATACTGGTTGCTGCTCTTGGTCTGTTCTCTTATCATACATGTGTCACTGATACAATTCTTTATCTGATGTTAAGGAATTAGGGATAACATTTATGTGGAAACCATTTGGTGTAGAATCTGGCAACAGTACTGATGTTGTGATGAAATTACCCCCCGTACAGTAAATCGTGATAAACTGTTCTGCTGAATATAAAGCCGTTTGATTAGATGAATTCAGCTGCAGAACCACATTTGTGTGCTACCTGAGGTAGGAATCTTTATTTTGCAATTTTTAAACTTGATTTGACCCCGCAGTGTTTCAGTGACCTATTTCTATCATATTTAGTACATTACACTCAAACTTAGATCTGTGTAAGATGTAATGATTGGTTTTCAACCTTCTGTTGCACAAAACCATAAGCACTAGTGGGATATATGCACATAACTGTTGTTTTTGAGAAGCGGCATTAATAAGTTTTTTGGTTTAAAATTTCATTAACTGTCTGTACCTTTGACAGTCTGGGTGAATGGCATATATCTGTAAAATTATTGAATGATATGATCCTGATGGCCTACAATGGTATTGTCACTAAGTTGTGTCACAGTGTCTCATTTCACACTGCTTACTGTTATTTATCAGTGCATCCCCATATCTGGATAATTTTATATATTTGTAGACTTCTGACTCATCCATTATATGTACATGTATTCTGTACTAATTTGTGAAGGAATCTGTTTTTGTATTTAATTCTTCTTGGTGAATATCACTTGAATGGGTATCAAGGTTTAGAATTTATGGTAGGCTAGTTTTTATGTTATATAACTTTTTTCCATTAATAGTGTGAATACCATATTAAAATAAAAATTTTAATTTCACAGGAAAGGAACAGAAACTTGAGCCGTTGTCCAAAGAAGAAAAGAATACAAAGTGGATAAAATATTGAAAACTGTCCTTGAGAAGAAAAAATTATAGAAAAGAACATGAAAAATAACTGGGAAATTCCATTAGATTACCATACATAAAAAAAAATAAATTAATGACACAATCAGAGAGATGCTTTGTCTGTACAATCGTGTGAAAAGAGACGTGTACAGTTATTCAGCTGTGATTAAATATTGCTCAAGAAATGGGTTGAGTGCATCACGAGGAAAATGTTTATTTTTTAAAAGTTTTGAATAATAGAGCTTAATTAATGTAACCTACCTCATTCTACGTGTTGACACAACTTTAACTACAAAAATATGCATTTTAACAGTTTGCAGTTTAATTTAGCTTTCATTTGTTAATGTTAAACATTACGTGTCAGTGTTATTGTTGGATTGTTTTTTTGGTATTTTTTGTTTAATCTAACTTAACAATATTTGACTAGGTATGAGTTTAGCCTGGTATTGTAAACCAAACTTTGTTGCTGGATGAATCTTCTGATACAAATAATACAAAATGTTCTCTGTAGTAATGTATTCTAGAAAAACATTATGCTTGAGTGGACTGTCTGATAAATATGTGCACTGTTTCATTTTAACCCTATGGAGACAGGGCAGAATTCAATAATATAGCTCCTATTTAGAATGATACGTGGTGTAACAGTATTTATGATAACTCTAAACATTCTTAATGTGTCTGACTAAATATTGGTAAGATTTTAAGGATTACAAATATTTTGTATAATAAATTATTTCCATATTATACCAAGAAATGCTTATAAAAGAAATGTACATATTAGTTTTTGTAAAATTATCATTAAACATCTTGTTTTGGTTGTATTCTTACTTGTGTGCCTTTACATTTTAATATTCCACTTATTTTTCTTTTTTTGTGTTTTTTTCAAGTCTTATTCAAGATGCATAGTTCTAATGTTTAAAATTTGTTGTGTGTCAAACTAAACTTTAAGAACTTTTAGTTAAGGTTTATTTTAGAATAAAGGCATTAGAACTTAGATAATATAGAATTTTAAATTGTAATATAAACTTTGATGTTAAATTCATTGGTTAGAGGGTTGCTTAACTAAATGTTTGTTTAATGAGCTGGCTGATGAAAACAAAACATTCACAATGGTATCTTTTATGAAACTTTGCAGGTTTGTTCCATACCATAACAGAGAATAATTTCCCTGTATTTTTGTCCTCTGTCATGAATATTTTTGCAACTGATACTGCTGTATGTTTGATAATGTGTTACTCCTTGCCCATATTATGACTGAATAAACTTAACACCAGTAAACACGACAGTGTTCCATATTGGTTGTTTAGTTACCTTTAACAATCAAAAGAAATGAACTATTTAAGTCATAAGTTTGTGGGTGCCGTTGTTTTGTAAGCACTGAGTGAAAAAAAATGTTTTTGCTTTTAGTTTCATAAAGAAAATAAGTACCACTTATACTTTACAAACATAGACAAATGTATCAATAAAAACATGTTGACTTACAAGGAAAATGTTTTGGAATGTGTAACAGGTGAATATCATCCTTTATGATTCATGTTACTTTTCTAACCACCATAATAAAACATTTCTTTCACCACAATTTATATATATATATATATATATAACGTTTAACTCTGTTGATAAACAACTGAATTTTCAGGGACTAAAAAACTATAAACAAAATTGATATGACCCTTAAATCGTTAACATCTGTCTTTTCAAGAAATTGTTACAAACTTCTATGTAAAAGGTTTGTTATTAATATAAAGATTTCGATTAGTGGAATTTGTTATAGCCCATTATTCAAACCTAGTATGTAGCGTGTATGTTTGGATTGGACTAATGTTAACAATGATGTGTATATGTATTGTTAAATTAAGTGGGAATAACATGTTTCATATTGACCAATAGCTGACCACATGCAACGTTGTTTGCTCCTCTACATAAAAAAAAAGTTTGAAATTAAATAAAATATTTACACTTTAATCTATGATCAGTCATTAATGTGTTTTAAAATTGTACTTAAGATAATACTGTTTCCAGTTGGTGACAGTATTGTTTTTTTTATATCACTGAATAATTATCTTGTACATTATTAAAAATTAAAAACTTCCTTTTTAACAATTAATTAAGAACTCATCTGATGTGATCCTAAGGCTACAAGTAGTCTTAGAGAATAAAGTTACTTTTCATGTGTCACACACAGAATTACCATCATCTCTTAAGTACCTGCAGAGAAGCGTTTTATTTAAATAATTATGAAAACAATCATTATATTCATGACCTTCAGTGAAAGTTTAAGGTAAACCCTTTTTATTTCCCTTTGCATCCTCGGGTAATCAAAATGCGTACAATGATCTTAGTTGTGTATTTAAATACGTTTTGAAGTCTTAGACGAGGGTGCATTTCTGTTGGGTTTGTTTTATTGTTTAGATATATGATTTGATTCCTCAATTGCATATTAATAGTATCGTTTAGGTTAACCTCATTTGGCTGTTTAGATGTACACTGTGTCTAGTTAGATAGCAAAGTGTTCAGAATCTCGTATGTTCAATCCAGCCAGAATTTTATGGCTGTGTGTTTCAAGGCTTAAACTGTGTTGAAAGGTTTAAGTTCAGGAATAGTTTTCATAAGTTATAGAATATCAAAGGTATTTTGTTAGTGTTCATTTTAGCACTTTATACAAATATGTATGTGGTGTTTATATTACAGTGCTTTACTGTTGTGATGCTTGGAACGAGAAAGAAACTTATCCATAAAACTGCTGCTTTGTATACATTACACATAATTTAAAGATGTGTTTTGTATATAGTATTTCTTACGGATAGCAATCAACTTTTACATCTAGGTGCTTGATTTAAACAAAGAATCCAAGGAACAGCATTATTATCTATACAAAACAGGAGAAATTAGTGTTTACGTACGTGCATACACGCATACCAGTAGTCCAAAAGTGTTCTCTCAAACTATCATTAGAGCCAGGTTTGGCCTAGTGGTCCCAGTAGTGGAGGCAAGTACTGTAATTGTGCAAGTAGAGTGTTTTTTTAATTTACAGTAGCTGATTGGTTAACCATTGCCTTCAATTTTATTGGTGATTTTAAACTAGGGAATGATATGTCTAAAATTTGAGGTCTCTAATCTGGCTGTTTAGTTCCTTTGTCACATGGAATGCCACTGGTTAAAAATAATATTACAAGGTTCACTTCAAACAAATTACACTATGTAACACACATTTTGTTCCTGGGTAGGGTGTGTTATTTCTTAACTGCTTATGTTGTAAAAGTACAGAAAATGGCTATT
Source organism: Tachypleus tridentatus (assembly GCF_004210375.1). Lineage (NCBI taxonomy): Eukaryota > Metazoa > Arthropoda > Merostomata > Xiphosura > Limulidae > Tachypleus > Tachypleus tridentatus. The sequence goes on along the minus strand of NC_134827.1, from coordinate 96,728,838 downwards.
ATTCCCTTCAAACTTTGCTTTTGTGACCTGGATAATGAAATTTAGAAATTAACCTATTTTCTATGTAAAAATGGACAAATTTGCACATTTTCATTTACATAAGGTCTGAATAAAACAACATATGAATCAAGACTTGCATGTATTTATACTAAAGTTGTACAAAAATGTTTAGAAGTGAGTAGTTTTTCGAGATTTGCGACTGTAACGTAAATCACTTTCATGTATCAGCCTCCAAATGTAGGCTTCCATCATGTTTTTGTTATATGCTCCTAGGTCACAAAAGCAAAGTTTGAAGAGAAAAATAAGTCTTTTCCATTTACTTTAGGCATAAGCAATTGGAAAAGAACACTTTCTTCCCAGGAACAAGAAAAAGTTAAAATTTTGTTACATAGTGTTATTTATCAACATACATTCTCAGGTGAAGTACACATAATGCTTGCTAGGGTTTTTGTGCTTTGAGATATAAAATCTCTACAGTAGGTGTCTGTAATTTGTTTCCTATCTTATGAAATCACAATTTATTTAAAGATGACTACTATCAAATTAGTATTCCATTTTGCAGTCTACTGTAGAGAAGGTACAGATTTACTTTCTTTATGGTGGAGGCAATCTAAGACATGCAAAACAACATAGGTCTCTCATATTTTGTGTTCAAAAAGTTACCAAAAAACTTTCATAGAGCACAGTTTTTTTTTCATAAAAATACCTGAAGTTTGTTTACAAATATCAATTTTTTTATAACAATTTTTATTATTCAGTGTTGTCTGAGAATGACATGCTATATTGTTAGGATCCTAAATGTCAAATGAATGTAGCATATTTGAAACAACTTAAAAGATGGAATTGTGTTTCTCTACCAGTTTTGATGTATATATTTGTTTTTTGATAGAAGTACATTTATGCTTTCAGTAATACACTGTAAATGATAATGTAGTCATTTTCGAGTGTCTTTCACAGGGCAAGTACTCCTAAATGGACAGATAGTTTCTAGCTTGAGTCCAGATTCTGTTAGTCTGCCACACACTCCCACATCCCAGCATCCAACCCTCACTCAAGGGCTAAGATCTTTACAGCCATCACCTTTAGACTCAACGTTGGGTGGTCTTCTGAATGGTGGAACGTCATCTATTCCCACACAATCAACCAGAACTGGTAGCCCTCTTCTTGGGTCACCTCTGAGTGATGGATCTGTAATCAGTGCAAATCTACACAGAGGTGTACCACATACTGTGATTCCAGGAAATGGTAAGAAATAACTTGATGATTGAACTCTGGAAGTTTATGTAACTTTCTTTAAGTTAATTTTTAATTGTAGAAAGTTTACTCTAGCATGTGAATTTATCATATTTTTACATAAATATTTACGGCCAGATATGACCAGATGGTTAGGGTTTCTGACTAGTAATCTAATGGTCTCAGGTTCAAATCCCCATTGCACCAAACAAGCTCACCATTTCTGCCATGTGGCATTATAATGAGAAGGTTAATCCCACTGTTTGTTGTTGAAAGAGTAACCCAAGGGTTAGAAATAGGTGAAGATGACTAGCTGCCTTCCCTCTAGTCTTTACATTGCTAAATTAGAGACAGTTAGTGCAGATGGCCCTAATTTATCTCTGTGCAAAATTTAAATATAATTTGTTTGTTAATATATCATTGTTTGTTTGTTTTTTCTAGTTCACTGTTTTTAAACCACTGCTGTTCTGGTTTGCTATTTGTGAACTTTCTACTCTCTACTCTGTGTTAGTTGCCACTTCATTATATTAGTTTTGTAACAGAGTAATCTAAATGTTACTTATTAATCCTGCTTTAATACAGGTTTGTAAGAAGTTATATTGTGATGAAATGATTCTTGTTGCTGAAATGTAACAAATTTAGTGAATATATCATTGATAGTAATATCACAACTGTGAAATGCATATACTAACCTGATGGTTCTAGGTATGTTTAACAACAAATAGTATTAACCACTTGTTAACTTCTGAAATGGGGGTTTTATTCTGGATATAAGGTTAACAACACTAAGCAAGCAAACATGTAGAAAAATATATGAAGTATTGTTGTAGCATCTGTTAGTTTTCACACATTGTAGCAGTCATAACAAACTATTATCTGATGATGATCAGTTCTACTGATATTGTGGTGCAACAACTTGTAAGTTTAGTGTTACCATATTTAGTATAATCTCACCATGTAACAGGTTAGTGTAAATATAGGCAAGGTTTATAGACAGGATTAAATTTGATGTATATTTATAAATGTAAGTATCATAAGAATAATAAATTCATTACCGATATTTAAAAAAAACAACCTCTGGGTAATTTTTTTTAATTGTATAACATATTATGAGAATGAACATGAGGCAACAGCATCTCTGAAGGCAGTATTTAACTATCAGAATTTGGTGATACCATTTCTCCTTAAATATAAATTATTATTAACGTGTGCTTTTTATGTCATTCTGTGCTTATATTTAGGTGTTTCCAACAAGAAATAGTTAGTATTGTTTTCTGGAAGTATGCTCAATTGCCAGAGTTTTTGCTTTGGGCCAAATCTAATTATTTCTGTTTATATGTATGTATCATCCAGGTTTCTGATTTTAAGTAAAAATGCACACCTTTTTCCTAGTTATGCCACCTGGGACAGGAAGCTACAATCCTCCACCTCGAAGTGCTACCACTAAACTTAACACAATGCAGATCAGGTGAAACAGGCATATTTGTTTCTTTTATCTAAGTATACAAGTTGAGAAATTGGCTTGAATACTTTTGTTCAGTTTTCTTGTATTTTACAATTGAATTAAAAGGCTTTATAAAATCATGAAATGTAACATTAACATCAAATTTTGAAATTTATGGTATCATACATTTTATTTCAGACAGCACTATTTGTCATTTAGAGCAGTGTATGTAATCTATCATATTTTCTCTTTCATTTAAAGGTGCAAGTTTGGCCAACTTGGGCCAGGAAGAGGACAGTTCAGTTCACCACATGGTTTTTGCTTGGGTTTGGATGAGGAAATTATTGTGGCTGACACCAATAATCACAGAGTTCAGGTTTTTGACAAAATGGGGGAATTCAAGTATCAATTTGGTTTTCCCGGAAAGGAGGAAGGTCAGCTATGGTATCCACGAAAGGTGCGAGTTTCCGTGTTACTGACAACAGTTTGGAGATTTGTATATAAAAAAACAACATAATAAGGGAGATTTATAGTCTAACAGCACCCCAAACATGATAGTAGATTACAGTAAATAGACCCTGCAAGAACCTGATGACGTTGAAAGAGCATGGTCGCAAAATTTATGTAACATTTCTGGATTTGACGAATTGCAGACTTGTCACAAGTTACTTCTTTTCTTTGTTGTGTTATTGTTTTAAATATTATTTGAAAAATTTCATGTGATGATACGGATCAGTGTGCCTACAAACTCAGGGCAGTTTTTTTGTGTGTGTGAAGAATGTATTCATCCTGATGGGTAGTGTGAAGTGGGAAACTTTCACTGTAATACTTGTTACATATGTTACACATCACCACTGTTCTGTCAGTGACATGAAGTGGGAAACTTTCACTGTAATACTTGTTACATATGTTACACATCACCACTGTTCTGTCAGTGACATTTTCATTGGTGTGGGTCAATAATGTTTGTATAATTAATCTGAAATCTATGTTGAACTCAGCCATAATGAGAATAACATGCTAGTAAAAACGAAAATAATAAAATAGAAACTTAATATTCTACAAAAAGGTTTAATTGTAAGAAACAAATGTTCTGACTCAATGGCTTGTCAGTAGAAAACAGTGCTAACTCATTTTGTAATTAAATTTTCATTAAACTGTTGGCTTCAATAAATAAGGGAAGGATGACAGAGATGGGTCATAGCATCATGGTAGGACAAAATGTTTTGTACATTTGGGATACTAGCTAATTCTTCCATGAAAACACTTCAGTGGGGATGGCAGTGCCTTTCCTACACACGATAAAGACTACGGTCATGTAGCAAAGGTAAAACCATTCATAATGTACTAGACTAGGGTTTGTAATTTGTATCGTTGGCATTACTGGTGAATTATTAAAAGTAATTATGTTCAGAATAAATTTTTTTACTCTGATCAGTATAAGTGAAATGTGATCTAATCTACTGCTAAGACATTTTACAGAATGTGATATATTGGCCATTTTAATAAGATAACAGACTTCAACCTATCTATTTTAAATGATTTTCAATTTTGAATGAAGGTGACTTATCTTTATAACCTGTACAAGGAAAATGAATACTGATATAAAACTACAGCTGAATATTGAAAGAATTGGTTAATCTTTTGTTGACAAAAGAAAAAAATGTGAATTTATGCTCGGACAACATTAAAAACAGTTCTGATTTAATTTTTTTAGGTTGCAGTCATCCGACAGTCTGGCAAGTTTGTCATATGTGATCGAGGCAATGAGAGATCCCGCATGCAACTGTTCACCAAGAATGGACATTTCATTAAAAAGATAGCCATCAGATATATCGACATTGTTGCAGGATTAGCCATTACCAGTGACGAACACATTGTTGCTGTGGACAGTGTCTCGCCTACTGTCTTTGTCATTGCAGAGAATGGTGACTTGCTTCACTGGTTTGATTGCAGTGAGTACATGAGAGAGCCTTCAGATATAGCCATCATTAGAAAAGAATTCTACATTTGTGATTTCAAGGGGCATTGTGTTATTGTTTTTACCGAAGATGGGCACTATCTGAGACGTATAGGCTGTGAAAATATTACTAACTTCCCCAATGGAATTGATATAAGTGATGCTGGGGATGTGTTGGTGGGAGACAGCCATGGGAATCGATTTCATGTTGTTGTCTTTTCTCGTGAAGGTTCTCTTTTGTCCGAGTTTGAATGTCCATACGTTAAGGTCAGTCGATGTTGTGGCCTGAAGATAACATCAGAAGGTTATGTTGTTACCTTGGCTAAAAACAACCATCACGTCTTGATTCTAAACACATTGTATGTCATGTGAACAGCTTTTTATGTTGTGGAGTTTACATGAATGTTCCACGTTTTGTCAAAGATGTCAGCTGTAGTTGTGTAACATCATAATAATTATAACTTATCTAATCATTCAATACCAGAAGATTTCTGTTCCTTGCCTTCAATCTGTAAGGTGTATAACACATATTTTATATATATATAACAATGTATTATCTCAGTAGTCCGTAGTTTGGGGAGGGGGCTCTGGAAATTGTTTTAAAAACTATAAAGCAAGATGAACACCTTTTCATCTGGTAGCCAAAGAATTTTTTGATGTTATAAAAAAAATTACGACGAACGAGATGGAGGTCATTCCGTTCAGTAGGGAGCCTGTGATATTAACACTAGTAAATTTGTTACCTTGCTCACGACTATACATACACATATATATATATATATATATACACACACACATATATATATCTATACACATATATTTTTGTTGATTTGATCTCTTGCCCTGTCACCAGCTGTGTTAACTTCAGCTGTTCTTTATGAAGAGCTTATGTATTGGGGGCTTCAGTACAAATAATATTAAAGTTTTGGAAATTCTACACTTCCTCACTTTATTAGCATGGAAAAACTAAACAATAATATATACTTTTATGTGGGAGCTGTAACAGATCTACTGACCAGGTGTGGTATCAAAAGGATAAAAGCTACTTAAGTCATAATGGCAGCAGGCATTTGTTGAACAGGTGAGAGGTTGTAAGGTACTTAAAGTAATTGATCAAATACTTTGTTTGTGTAAATTTATTAAACATACTGATTGGTGCTCCATTTTGAGCTGCTTTTTCTTTCTTTTTTTTTATACAAAATTTTGAAATATCGGCATTTGAAGGTTTGTTACTTTCCTGTTTCTACTGCACTGTTGTAAGTGTCTTAACTATGTTTGCTTAATTCACATCTTTAGATATGTGTTATTCTCAAGTTGAAATATTTTTGACGTATGGTTTTATGCTTTGTAAGAAGACTTGTATTTCACCACTACTATCAGGCACCTAGTGTGCAAACATACATAGATTTGCCCATGGCTTCCCAAACAAATGACTGATTATGTTATTACAAACTTGACAGTTTCATGTCAGATTGAAAAAATTTGCAGACATCTTCATTTTAGTGTAACTGTTTGGAATTCAGTTTATTATTCAAAGAGATATACCAGGTGCCAAGCATGGTTCAGATAATACTGACAAGTTGTTACATAGGTGTCTGTAAAGATAGTACCAAAAACATGTAAAATATAAATTAGAATGGATACATATTATAGTATGGTATAACTAACCTGTAAACTGTTACCTAAGTTGGTCATCAAGGCTTCAGTAAGACGAATGTACACAGAATTTACTGACGCACATTTACATGGTTTTTTGAGAGTTGGTGAGAGCAAATTGGAGATACTGTATTGTCATATTATATACTACACTTTTACGTAACAATTTACGTTTCGTACAATTTTTTTCCCAAGGTCTTCTGGTTATGATTTTGAAATCCATTTGTTTCTCACCACTGTTTAATGTGCTAGGTGTTTATTTGGTATTATTCTTTATTATTTTAATAAATTTTTCATATACAATTATATTTAATGATATTTTTGTCTCTTTTTTTTTTCAGCAATCACCTTTTTTTTTTTATTGTTTAGTCTGATTGAAAGAATCAGTCAGACTCCACGTATATATACGTTTCTTTTACAAGTAGGTAATTTTCAATGCAGAAAGTGCAAAAAGTCATTTGTACTACATAAGTAGCAATGAAGAAATGTAACGAGAGAGAGAAAATATACCTTTTATTGCAGGGATTAATACAAATTATAGAGAAAAAAAAAAAACCATTGTGGCCTTACAATGTCCACACTTGTTATGTTTAATTATATAGAGATTAGGTAGTTAGTTTAATATTAAGTTTCTACTCCTATAACTGAAATTAATCTGTGCTTTACCCGACATTCCATTACATACCATGGTTTCCTGCCCTGCTTGAATCATGTTGTCATACAAATCTAGTCAGACACTGTTAATTAAAGCTTATTTTACAAGTAATAAGATACCAGGAGCTAGCTAACGGTCAACTTTACAAAGTATATAGTATTTTATAACTCTCTTCATTTAATATGTTGGAAACTTCCAAAGTATGGTTGGGTCAGTGAAAGAAAGAAAAAAAAAATTGAATGTTTATTATTATGCATGTATATTGTTACTATTTGTTTTTCTGTTTGGATTCAAGGAGAATTCACAAACATATATATATATATATATATATATATATATAGTAATTCTTAAGTTTCTTAACATCTAATCAACTTTTTTTACATTATATTTACGTGATGCCTTGAGATTTCTTGCTTCAAGTAGCCAAGAATTTTTACCTTTTTCTTCCAGTTCTTCTTCAATATTACTTTAAGATTTTTATTAGAATTTAATTTGCTCTACCTTTTTTTAATATACAAAATATGATATCATTCAATATTCACAGGATCTAATGGCTTTAAATAAAGTTTGAAATTCTTTTTAATGTTGGTTTTAAAAGCACAATAAGTACAAGCAAAGGGTTTAGACATACATACAGTTTAGTGTCTACATACATAAACTGGCTAACAAGTATATTTATCTATCTAATATATATATATAGTGAGATCATCAGATAATTCTGTTAAGATTTTTTCAAATATTTTCACACCATTAATACTAAATATTAGGGCTTTAGTCTTGTTCAAAACATTTTGCATCTCTTGTGCCATGATTTTTTTTAGGAATGGTTTAAGTAGTAATAACCAGTAAAGTTTTAATTGTTTAAAACACATGAGATACAATAGAATGGCTTAGTCAAAACACACTTTCTAAAACAGCAATATTTGTATTTCATTATTATTATCATTGTATAGTTTAGTTTTCTCAACTGAGAATTACTAATGCGTAGTTGTGTGGTACATACATATTGGATCAGCTAGAATTATAATGAACTCGCTAGCTTCTTTTGTTATTGGTATGTTCAAGATTTTATTGTAATTTTTATAAAGTACAGCTTGTTCATTTTTATAACTCAATACAGAAAGGGAGTAAAGAAGAAATGCCATTTAAAACAATTGATAAAATACTGTCAACAGTATCGCACCTGTGTCTTCAGGTGCCTTTTACAACCATTGTGTTAATTATGTGTTAGGCTATATAATTTTGTAAATCATCTTCTGGTGCAAACAAAAAATAATTCAACACTTAAAGAATACAAGTGACATTCTGATAATTTTTGTAATTTTATTTTACTGTTAAAGTTAAGACTTAACATGCTAACTAGTTGTATTTTCTTATAAACTGTGTTCCCAGTTTTACATTGGGATTTAGAATATTTTTTCTACCCCCGTTTAACTACTTATTTTGTTACAGTGTTATTACATAAGTTTTAGCAATGGTTTAATGAGTGTATCATTTCACTTTTATTGAACTTTATGGAAATGAAGCCTCAGTATTACAGAATTAAAATAAAACTTAATTTTAAATTAACAGTTATCCAATACAATACTGTCTTGATTTGATACTTATTTATTTTAAATATAACATTTTAATAGTATGCAAAATTTTGAATGCTTAAAATCAGTATAGCAAGACAGTCCATGAGTTTAAATATCATTTATTGCTTTAATAAAACAAATTACCGACAATATAATTTCACACCAGTGCTGTCTTCCACTTCTGCATTTTCTCCTGTTTGTAAGATAAAACTTCAACACAACTTGTTTGCGTTTCATGTTATTTTAGAATTAAAGATTAGAAAAGTAATAATTTCCTTTCTCACAAGGGTAGAGTTGTGAACTACTTCATGGTTTATTTGTAAACACCATAATTTGTTTCCCAGTTTTGGTCTTTTTTTCAGTAAATCTCATTATTTCATTATATTGTCAAAACTCAAACTTCATAGCACAAATTATTTAAAGATGTGCATGTTTTAATTCTGACCAGCACTGTGCTGATGAAAGTGGAACTAAATTCAGTATTAAACTTTTTGGATCATGTGGTTTACATGTATGTACATACATCCCGTGCTTTCTTATCTTGAACATGCCAGAACCACACACAACTTTTATTCAACAATTTGTTTATTAAATATGTTTGAAGGAAAACTTTTATATATTTAGAGCAATGTTAACAATCTCACTCTAACACTTTTTTTTTTTTTTACTTACACTAGACTGGTTTGATACTTTAATATCTAATTCCTGTCTTCCCATTTTTTAGAGATTAACTGTATATTGACAAGTTTTGGTGGTTTTTTTTAATAGACTGTAGAGTTGTAGTTGTACATTATTAAAAATTACTTTCTGAATTGAAGCACACTGTAATTCCTGCTTGTACTCATTTTATACAGCTTTTAACTTTTACAACTTTGAAATTAATTTACAAAGTTTAGTTTATTGGTTCATTTGATATATAGAACAAAAAAACTTGATCTTTTGGATACAATTTAATGTAGTTTCTGTGTAGACTTTTGGGTTTTTTTTTCTGATTTAGTGTTCCTTTTTTGAGGTTTTACAAAAGAAAAACTAGTCGGGATTTTGATATATTAAGTGAGGAAAAAAGTTAGCTGATATTCCATATTTTTTTTACAGGAGCACGTTTGTTTGTTTGTTAACTCTAGAAATATGCTACTGAAAGGTATTATCGGTATCTGTTTCAAATATTAATGGTATTTAAGTGTATATTTTGTTTTTCAGCTATGCAATATTTTTTTCCCATGATATCCTGACAGTTGACTGATGTTAAAATGTGCTCTATAAAGATTTTATTGAGTTTTCTTTCACCCCCCCCCCCTTTGGAACAGTTCATAGCAATATGTCTATAGTATTTTATTATTGTTTGTTCTAATATTCAGATTATATATATATATATATGTATTAAATAACATTTAGATCACGAAGCCAACTGGCAGTGGTCACAGGGTCAAATGTATAAGTCAACTTTTCTTGTGGTTTACACTTTTGAGAGTATCCTTTACATAGGCACCAGGGTATTTTGGTGCTGTTTTACAAAAATGGAACATGTACTAGAAAACTACATCTGTTAAAATGATAGGAGATATTGCTGACCCAATATTGTAATAGGAATATTAATACTGTTTTCAATTTTGGTGCCTACAAATGCCTCAATAATTTTACTAAAAAATAGATGCTGGTACAAAACTGACCCCCTGCAGCTTTTCTGCCTCCAGAAATTAGGTCAATTAGATTGAAGATAATGCCAGTGGTAACGTATTATGTCAAGATCTAATGAATGATGGAAAAGTGAACATCTTGAAGTCTGGTATTTAAGACAACAGTGTAATGTTGGCTAGATGTTCGGTTGCTGTTTGTAGAGGAATGTTTAATACTATTGGCAAATTTTTTACTGTACTTGTTTCACTGAAAATAGATCAAACTGGATATTAGTTGTTAACAAGGATAAAATATTGATTTCTAATAGGTAGATTTGGTTCTGTGTTATGAAGTGCCCAGATGTTAGAAATATGTCAGTGTTTATGTAATCATTAACATAGAAATGATGGCAGTTTGGCAGCAGGGATTTGAATGAGTTATATTGCATTTACTTGTACTATTTTTGGAAGACATTACCTGGCTATGATTTGTAATGACGTTTGCTGTTTATTCCAATAAAGGCAGTTGTATTCATTGTTCATTTTGCTGAGTTATATCGCAGATTTTTCAGTTTAATTGTATGTGCATATACAACATTTGATTTTAACCATTATATGCCTTTACTATGAAAGCCGAAAAATGGAAACTAGGTTCAATGAATAAAAATTACGGATCTCAAACACAATATACACGAAAAAAGCACTAATATATTAACCAGGAAATATTAAACTTCTAATACAACAACGTAAACCTGTACTTATATTAAATGTGTTCGCGTGGAATGTTACTGTTGATTACCGATATGATAATAAAAGTAAATGTATACAGCGCCCCTGCAGTTTCATACCTCTCATTATTGTCGTCCATTTTAGACGAGTAACTTTTTTTTAAATTCATTCTTGACCTGATTATGACTTCAGCAGGGGCTCGGCATGGCCAAGCGTATTAAGGCGAGCGACTCGCAATCTGAGGGTCGCGGGTTCGCATCCCCGTCGCGCCAAACATGCCCTTTCAGCCATGGGGACATATGTGACAGTCAATCCCACTATTCGTTGGTAAGAGTAGCACAAGAGTTGGCGGTGGGTGATGATGACTAGCTGCCTTCCCTCTCGTCTTACACTACTAAATTAGGGACGGCTAGCACAGATAGCACTCGAGTAACTGTGCGAAATTCAAAAAACGAACAACAACGACTTTAGCAGGTGGAAACGTTGTTACTTCTACTATGTGTTTAATACTCGGATATCAGCTGTCTCTGCTAAAGATTAGTTGTACTTGCATGGAAATAAAATAGCTGTTATTTGAAGCCAACTCTGCTTTTTATGTCAAATTATAAAAAATGCCGAGATGATACATGGGATCGGATACTTAAAATATTGGTTTCATAATTTCGCACAAACTACACCAGGGCTACCTGCGCTAGTGTAAGTCTTTTACAAACGAATAATGGGATTGTCCGCCACATTATAACGTCTATATGGCTGAAAGGGCGAACATGTTTGGTGAGATGTGGATTCCCTCACAGTACAAGTCGAGTGCCTTAATCACCTGGCCATGCCGAGCCTACTGAAGGTCTAATTTAATTAGTACAAACGAATGACGATGGCAATACATCTCTCAGAATCGGTTGTCAGTTCATCGCAGGTTAAACCCTAGCTACTAGTTGGTATCGATCCTAGAGCTGGATAGGATGAATGAACTGGAACAAAGTGTTTTACTCTAGGATATGTCATAATGACGCTCCCCCATTCTATCACCCGTTTCTCTTAAAATGTGCGCCACGCTGTAGTTTGTCTTATACAGTTGGTTTAAAACGTTTCTGAACGAACAGGTATGCAAACGTTGAATGCATTTAAAGGTATAAACATTAAAATTGAAATTGTTCTGTCCAGAATTCGCTTTTATGATTCTACCAGTTAGTTGCTGTAGACTGTTTTAAACAGACCAAGTACATATTTTAAATTTATTATACAATATCATCTAAGATAGCTAGTTAATTTGCTGTTTTCAGTAAAGAGCCGAAATTGCAAAAAAAATTTCTAATTGCATTAATCAGAAATAAAATGTACATTGAAGTTTTTGGAGAGAGAGAGGATTTCTGAAAAGGTTAAAATAATCGTACTTCAATAAAGAAAATGCAGAAACTGCAAAAGCACTTATGTCTTGTAATTAAATAGAAAAATCTTTTGCTGTGTTTATCTAAAAAATGAATTTCAGGTTTATCCGTTAAACTTAAGGCCCGGCATGGCCAGGTGGTTAAAGCGTTCGACTCGTAATCAGAAGGTTGCGGGTTAGAATCCCCGTCGCACCAAACATGCTTGCCCTTTCAGCCGTAGTGTCGTTATAATATGACGGTCAATCCCACTATTCGTTGGTAAAAGAGTATCCCAAGAGCTGGCGGCGGGTGGTGATGACTAGCTGCCTTCCCTGTAGTCTTTCACTGCTAAATTAGAGACGGTTAGCGCAGATATCCCTTGAGTTGCTTTGCGTGAAATTCAAACAAAAAAACAGTTAAAATTTTCAAAAAAATCTTATCTTCAAAACAAAAAAACGTTGTTTCTGCGGCGTTATACATTTTCACATTAATGAAAATTGTCATATGAAGCTTGTGAAACGTAACCGTCAGTATACAGTATAACAAAAATATCCTACTGAAAATCTTTAATATATATTCAAACGTGTAAAAAATATTTATCACCGTACTTTTAGTTACAAAATGGAACAAAAGAAAGAAGATAATGTTACAGTTACAATAACAAGTTACTAACTGTAACATAATGTTTAGGGACAACGAGTGTCCTATTAGTCCATCTAGATTCCAGACTGTCCATCCTTCTGAACTAAACTAAAACTATTTTTTAAAACATCAAAGTGTACCCTTATCATTCATATAATTATCAAGCTTTCTCTTAAACAGGGTTATCTGCGCTGGCCTTCTATAATTTAGCAGTGTAAAACTAGAGGGAAGGCAACTATTCATCACCACCCACCGCCAACTTTTAAGCTACTCTTTTACCAACGAATAGTGGGATTGACCAAAATATTATAACGTCTCCATGGATGAAAGGACGCGCATTTTGGTGTGACGGGGATTCCAACCCGCCATCCTCAGATTACGAGGCGAGGGCTTTAACTTCTTGGCCATGCTGAGCCTGTTTGATCTTCCTCTTGTCAGAAGTACTAAATTAGGAATGGCTTCACATGCACAAATACTGTTTATTATTTTAAAATAATAAAATAATATTTCGTTGAATTTTATAATAATACATTTATGAATATGTTTATTCATGAGTAATTATAAAAATATATACTTATTGCCTTATAAAAGTCTACATATATATATACTTTTTTTAAATACATTAATAGATGGCGTTAAACATTTTGCTAAACTTAAAAAGTTTTCATGGCGAAAAGTGACAAACTGATCTTATTGTCTTGTTGTTATTACTCGTTGTTATTCAGGCATATTAATTAAAGGAAGCTATTAAGTGTTTTGTACAATGGCTGGTAGTTACTATTTTGTTATTGTTGGCCATTACGATAATCCACTCTTTGAAATGGAATTCATTCCACCAAGTAAATCGGATACGAAAGTAAGTTAAGGATGTTACTTTAAAAAAATGAAGTAAAACATAGGATGATTAAGTTATACGTTGAATGTGAGTTCGCACCTGAACTTCGTTACTGTTATTAATTTCTTATTGATATTACAGACACCAGAATGAAACATTGTATTTTAATTAGTAATACTAAAGCTTGAATAGATGCGTTTTCGGTTTTTACAGTACTTTCTGTTTGACTTGTTTTTTGGTGTGTTTTTTAACGGTTATCGAGATAATTACATTAAAGGAAAGTCATTGGTGTCACTGCAGTTGTTTCATTTTCAGATTGCGCGTGCATTGTGTCTGTAGAATATATATTTCAACAAAATAAGTAGTTTCATGTTACTTTTTGTGACGCTTTCTATCATACATATATTGTCAATGAACTAAAGAATCTTATTTCAAACGTAAATAAATTTTGGGTCATTGAAATTGCTTATTCACCACACAGCATTTTTTGTATATCTATAGATGAGCTTTCACTTATAAGGAATCAAAGTGAGCAGTCCAGTTTCTTTGCCTTTTTCTGTTTAATTTAAAGCAAAATAAAGTTTGACAACATAAAGGATAATGATGCTTAAGATGAACATTATTTATATCAGAAGGGACACGGGTAAATATTTAATAATTCCATAGACTCCACCTTTAATATCTAAAGCCAAAATAAAAAGAACTACAACAATCCTAAATAAATAACTAAATTACATTTATTACATTAATGATAATTTAACCAAAACTAAAACACATGGAAAGATTTATATTATTCATGGTTGGAGAATTCTGTTTCGTATGGAGAGCTTCTTTAAATTAGTGATTCAAGCAATACCAGTTTCTTGTACTTTCCATTTTTTCATATTGGGAACAAAACAGATTAATTTAAGGCTCAAGTTGAAATAGAAAAGTACAATATAATCATAATTATAAAAACTTTGTTATATTTGAGGAATAATGATAACAGGAGTTACTATTAATTCCAGGATATAAGATTCTCAAATGATAGGTTTTTTTTGTAAAAGGGGAATCTTTTTGTGAGGTATAAACTGTATCTTGTTGAGAGAGAAGACATGAAAATTGGTAGAAAAGAGTTTGAATTTATACAGATTACAATCAAGGGTTTCAAAATTAGGATGCTGTCAATCCCTGTCTAATCTTATAAATGTTGATAAAATCTTATTTTCTCAAGATAAAATAAAAAATTATAAACTGTCCCCATAAGGTAACCCCTTCATGCTCAGAGTTTTCCAAGCAGGTTTCCTCTGAACAATTTCTAATAAGTCTATTTCTGCTCTTAAATAAGGAGAACAAAAGCATGCATAGTATTTCAAGTAAGGCTTAATTAATGATTCTTATAGAGAAATAATTACATCCTTTGACTTGCAATCAGTATTTCTATAAATATACCATAAAGTTTTATTAACTTTACTACAATTAAGAGAAAATTGGTTTGATGACTTGATTGACTTACCCATAATATGCAAAGAATTATTTCTTTAATGCAATGGCTAGATACCCAGCAGCCTGGAATGGTCTTTCAAATATGAAATACCTGGCAGTTCAAACATTTGAATGTTAATGATCTACCATCATTTCTTGCATGGCTTAGAGAATGAGTAACAGCAAATTAGAGGACTGATTCATTTTTAGGGTCAGTGAAATGATCTGAATAAAACATTTGCCATTGAGAAATAAATATTGATTGCAGTTGTTTTGTATTGATTGGTATTTGTGCTTATTTGCCACAAGCTACTAGAAATAATCCTGAAAATAATAGCTGTCTAGAAATACATAGCTTCCAACATTATATAATTTATAGTATATAATCTGTCATATAATTTTTTTAAAATTATAATTAATTACTGTTGTTATTATTGGCGTTATAGCTCATGAATATTCAAATTTTTTGGACTTCTGAATATTTAGTATTTGAAGGATAATTTCTGTCTGCCAGATGATTAGCCATTGAGTGGGTTTTCACATGTATTACATTTCTGATCCAAAGTATGATAACCAAATTGCATTATTTTGTACTGACTATAATTTGAGGTCATTTGCCAAATATTTTTCTATCTAACCAATTCATTCAGCTCATTCTGTGATACCTCAACATCCTCAATACATATAGAATTCCTCAACAGTTTAATGGTATCACTATGAAATTAGTTAACTAAGTATAATAATTTAAATAATAAAAAAACAAATGTTCAAACACTGACCATGGTTTGACTGAACTCCATTAATAAGAACATTTTACTTTTTCCTGTCTGACTACCAAATTAACTAATCTTTCTCAAACCCTCAGCAGTGTGACTTTATTAGCTATTTTTTCTTATGGTGCTTTACCAAAAACTTAATGAAAATATAAGTGCACAAAGTTCACACATTTTTTGTTGTCTGTGTAACAAATAACATCCTCAGAAGAAGCAAGTGTTTGTAATTTCAGGGTGATTTTCTTTCAGTATATCATACTTCCCTAAACAATTTTGTAAAGCTTGATGTATCACACATTAGACTTTTTCCTACTATGGAAGTGAGAGTAACTTTTCTTTCCAACTCGTAAAAGTAGAAGTGATATTAACGACTGTCCTGTTCTTGGGCACCTGTCTATTGAACCTACCAATACGAAAAGAGAGATAAGCTTGCATATCTTATATTTGACCTGTTTTAAATATGCAGAGTAATCCTTGTGCTTCATCTGTTTCTGATCTCTCTGCCTTTGTTCTTACTACCAGAGGATTAATACCTACAGATTATAGGTCACTTCCAATATTTCTCTTATAATTAATATTTACTACTGTTGATCTTTACAGTTGCCTACTTAGAACAAACTACAAAAATCAACTTGGTAATGAATATATCTATATTAATATACTTATGTATAAAGATTAGAATACATTGTTGTTGTTTTTTGAGTTAGATACCCTTGTTGCTAAGAATAATTTGGGCTGTAATAAAAATAGTGTTTTGCAAAGTTTGACCAGTGTACAGGGTGGCCCGTAAATCCATACCCATCCATATGTTATTATAAACAACGTTATAATACTAATGATGAGTTGAAGGCAGCTGTTACCACAGCATTTGAAACAATAACCTCTGCTATGTTGAGGAAAATGTCTCACAGAACATGGCGTCGCGTAATATTATGCAGCGAGAATGAGGGACAGCACACAGATACACTGGATACATAAGATATATGGATGAGTAGGGATGTACGGGCCACTCTATAAAAGAGTTAGGCTACTCCTAACTGTGTACACTAAGCTAAAAATACAAAATAATCTCTGTAATAAAAGTAAAACAACAACAAATGTTATGTTTAGATCTTTTAGAAATTCTAACCAATACTGTTAATGAAAGTAACTTAAACTAGGTCATGGCCTAGGAAGATCGAAACATTGTTCTCTGCTTTATTAGTAAAAGCATTAATACCCGTACCAGCTGTCCTAAGATACTTTTTTACTACAAGTGGGTTTCTCATCATCACAAAACAGAAAAGTAAATCATACTTAAGTAATGCAGAAATATCAGATGTTAGCCTCAAGTAAAGTAATAGATTTAACGTGTATTAAACAACGAACACCATTAGAACTATATGTAACAAACTATCTTTCTACAATCCTCTTTTTAAAATGTCTTGAAAAATTAGATACCATTAAACAGCTGTGAAAATGTTTGGTATATTTGCCAATTCTTGAAAACTATGAAGTAGGACATTTTCTGTGAGGTGCAATCCATAAAGAATTTCATTCAATTTAGTCCACTTTTTTATCCTTCCTTATCACACTTGGTCACATGGATGGCTCCGAACCAAAGTAAATAAACACTTCAACAACAGTTCGTAGTAACACAGTAAGAGAAAGTTGGCAACCCTAGACTGTTCAGGGTAAAGAATTTTACTACTGTCTTTTTACAGTAAGAGAAAGTTGGCAACCCTAGACTGTTCAGAGAAAAGAATTTTACTACTGTCTTTTTACAATAAGAGAAACTTGGCAACCCTAGACTGTTCAGGGTAGATAATTTTACTACTGTCTTTTTATAGTAAGAGAAAGTTGGCAACCCTAGACTCTTCAGGGTAAAGAATTTTACTACTGTCTTTTTACAATAAGAGAAAGTTGGCAACCCTAGACTGTTCAGGGTAAAGAATTTTACTACTGTCTTTTTACAATAAGAGAAAGTTGGCAACCCTAGACTGTTCAGGGTAAAGAATTTTACTACTGTCTTTTTACAGTAAGAGAAAGTTGGCAACCCTAGACTGTTCAGGGTAAAGAATGTTACTACTGTCTTTTTACAATAAGAGAAAGTTGGCAACCCTAGACTATTCAGGGTAGAGAATTTTACTACTGTCTTTTTACAGTAAGAGAAAGTTGGCAATTCTAGACTATTCAGGGTAAAGAATGTTACTACTGTCTTTTTACAATAAGAGAAAGTTGGCAACCCTAGACTATTCAAGGTAGAGAATTTTACTACTGTCTTTTTACAGTAAGAGAAAGTTAGCAACCCTAGACTGTTCAGGGTAAAGAATTTTACTAATATCTTATCTTGTAAAACTTCATCTTTTGCAAGGCCATCATTAACATCTGTCTCTTATTATACAATTTTTCTAATCAGGTTGGCTACAATATTTCCCAGTTGGATCTATCCAACTGTTCAGACAGGATTCAGCTCTTCACTTACTCAAAGGCTTCTCCACTCCACTTTTAGCTTTCAGACTGGGAGTCATTCATATGGAAATTATATAGTGGCTGTTGTGGTCATAATAATATCTGGCAAAAGATAAACACAAAAAATTGACTTTCAGTGATATACATTTGAACAGTACAACTTTTATATTTGTTGCAAAAAGGTCATTGTTAGAAAATGAGTTCTATATGCAGTTTGTGTCAAGATTTTGTGGAACATGCATTGTTTTGTTTTCAGTACTGGTCTGTATGCAGTGGAAGAAAGTTGGTAAATCATGTTTACCAGTTGCAAGTAGAAGGTGTGATGTTTGTATGAATTGCAAATGTTGTGAATGCAGTCAGAGTAGATGTCATTTAAAACCTTCAGAATCTGACCAAAAAAAAAAGGTAAAAAAAAACTGTAAAGTAGAAGGAATTGTGAGAACAATGTTATTGATCATTCAGTGTTTGACAGACTTGGACAAAACTCATCAAACCTCAGCTGAAGAAAATTATTAAAAAAATGTCCATTGCACATTCAGAATCAAAGTTGTGTAAAAATAGCATTAGAAAGCAATGGGCTTAAAATTTGCAATAAAAAGGCATGATAAATGCAGATGCTTTTTTTTTCATGTTCCTCTTAATTTGTCCATTAAAGGTGTTCCATGCAGGTTCAAAAGATGAGTAAAAATCAATCTTTTGTCTCCCACAAATCCCTGCTCAAGATATCTTTCATTCAATGCCAGAAATTTAGAGGAATGTGGAAAAACTTTGCAGTTTACATAATTTTTATCACAAATTAATGCCTTACCAGCTTTCAGCATTTAAATCATAACTTTTAAAACATTTATTGATGTTTCTGTTGAAAGCATAGTGTCTCAGATGTCATGGAAATGTTGAAAAACTGTTTTTACAGTGCAAATCAATTCAAAATTGAAGAGATCTGAGCAAAAATATTTTTTGCTTTTGGGAAGAATTGATTAAGTACTGAAACAGTTTCAAGGTTTTAGTTAGTGTTTTTGAAGCAGGAAATCTAACCTTAAACTTATGCAAAGAGAAATTGGACTATTCATTGTAATTAAATTTCTCTTGTTCAACTTGCCACCAAATCATAATTTCTTTATGATTAGCTAACAATTTTAGGGTTAAAAAGTCTATGAGTTTCAAATAATTTGTAATTTACAGAGTAATTCCTGTTATACATTTTTTTTTTCTTGTTTAACTGAGTTACGATAATTTCAATTACATCAGTCTTCCATTTCAACTCAATCTTGAACTTATCCATTTTTTGCCCTTGAGAGCCTTATGGGACTGCCCTCTTTACTGTAATTTGTCCTCTTGATATTTTCTAATGCCTTTTTTAAGGAAGCTGGATGTTGTAGATCATGGAAGTAACTTGTTTTTGGAGCCACATCAAAGCTGGTAGATACTTAGCTCTCCCTCTTTACACACTTGAGAACTCCCTTTACACAAGACCTTTAGGTCATACAGGGGCTTTCTTATGAACTTTTCTTGTATTTTTACACACAACTTCCTCTTTCTATCCCACAACCCCCAGATCTTTTGCATATTCAATAATACCTTCTTCCCAGTTGGATGATATGCAAATGGTCAGTTGTGTAGCTTTGCAGTCAGACATTCATATGATAATCTTCCTTATACCAGTATAGGTAAGCATCTTAAAGCATATATATTAAAGCATAAAAGGAATCTTTTCAACATAGTTATGGAAGGGCTTGGACTTTATGGTTTTTGAGAAGTGGAGTTTCATTTTATCAAAGTTCTTTCTTGTCTTCCTGTGCAAGAGATTCTGTCTCTTTTGAAGACTCTCGCTTCTCTTGGGTTCACTGTCCTTTTTTTAGTTATTTTCAATGGACTGTAGCTACATATTGGAATATGTTCAGAGAACCACTATTTTTTGGAAAATTTTTAGTCCCTTGTGCATCTGACAATGAGATTTATATGTTAATATCCTTGAGCTAACCTCTACCTAAATATCATGTGCTTAATATGAACTTCATTAGTACATGATGACATCCTTGTGCAATGATAATCCTCCATCAGCAGGAGAACAACACTATCCTTTTGCAATATGCCCCCCTCAGCACTTGCATTTAAAATAATGTCATTCTTTTCTCCAGTATTGTCTTGAATGGATGTGTTTTTTAAAGTTATTATGTTAGATTTATGACAGGTAATGAAACTTAAATTTTGAACAAGTTGATCTGGGTTCTTTTATTGCTAAAGAAAAACAGTATTCTCTCTTCTTGCTTACCCATTATTAAATTTTGAGTGGCAGTAACTTCTACTTTGTTCTGTGATGGTGATGATGCTACTAATAGGGAGCACATCTGTTAAGGATGTGACAGCAGTTGTTCAGTGTGTAGTGAATTCCCTCAAGCACAATGGACTTCTTCCTCCCATCTACTAGCTGACATTATTTTTTCTTAATTTGAACATGACGATGACTCGATGATTTTGACTTGCTGTTTCTATTACTAGAATTTGTTTTATTTAGTGCCATAAATCTTCAACATTCTGATCTCTTTCTTTTGACATGATTCTACTGGTTTGTTCTTGGCTTTCCCTTTCTACAGTATCTTTCATTTTCTCTCATTCTTTACTACATGAAGCCAATGCTCAAGCTAACTTTGTCTCCCAGCTTTGCTTGATATTAGGTTTTGTGCAGACTCATTTGTTAAAGAACTGCAGACCCATATCATATGCTTCATATTCCTAACATACTTAACTTTTTGTCCTGACTTACAGCTGCTTTACATTTCCTTTCCTTGATTCCCAATTCCTATACCTGCTCTGGAGCAGACTCCTAAACTTCTATTCCACTTTTAGTGTCCAATTGTAATCCCTTTATCTCTTTCTTACCACCATCTTAAATTACCTGTTCTCCTTTCACATTATTTCCAAAGCATTTCATCCTGACTTGATGGCAAATCAAGGGAATTGCCTCTCATGGCAAGACCAGAATTCAACCCACAGAGTGGTTGGTTCTTCTATCCTCAGTTTTCTTTGTTTCTTGGGTTTGCTCTGAATTGAGCCTGGCACACTTTTCAAATCCAAACTTTTACTCTTGTGGTCCTCAGTTCATCCTCTGGTTCTAGTAACCAATGCTCTCAGCTAGGACTGGTCTATTCATTTTTGTATTCCTATTCTCTTTTTCTCTTCTTCATTTGGATACACAAAGCTTGTTGTTGGGTCCCATTATAATGGTATAAAATGAACATGCTGCTCCAATCAGGGTTCAACAACAAAAACAATTTATTCAACAATGACAACACTTAGAAATAAATGCAACACTTACCAAAACACAGTTAATAAACACGTCTAAGCAGGACTTCACACTAATGTTACTGAACAGTATATCATAAATATTAATAATATCAATATTATTTTAATTAAACTATGTAACAAAATGTTTACTTTTTCTTGTTCCTGGGCAGAAAATGTTATTTCACAATTGCTTACTCCTAAAGTAAATGGAAAAAGACCTATTTTTTCTCTTCAAACTTTGCTTTTGTGACCTGAGTAATTAAATTTCCAAATTTACACATTTTCCAGAACAATCCAAGTAGATTTAGTTGAGTAGCTAATAGAGAATTTTCTCAAACTTATGAGAATTTTCAAGAACTTTTAGGACTTTTTCTCGAGTTTTCCACGGTAATATATATATAGGGGCTCACCACTTCAGTTTAGTTCTAGTTGCCTAAGTGAACATAGAGAACTATCTGATTTTATCAAAGGTGGCATCAAGAAGCTGCAAGCATTCACCAGACACATTCTGCTATGTATGTGGCCAATTTATAAAGACAAGAGTGAAAAAGTACTCTGTGACAGCATCTGCTAAAATGTATGAACCTACAAGGTATATTTCGGCATGCCTGTTGGAGATCAAGACAAACCCTGGACGCCTCATTTTGCCTGTGAGCACTGCCAAAAACTTTAGAAGGTAAGATGGACAATTTTTGTTTGCTTGAATAGTAATATTTTATACTATAAAAATTTTAGACCTTTTAAAATTTACATATCTCTTTTTCAATTTCCAATAGTGTAAAAAAATATCACATATAAAATAGTTTACATGAACCTCTTATACATTAGTTGTGGATGAAATAAATTTATTCTTCATAACAACAATTTTATTTTGCTCTTTTACAGGATGGTACAGAGGGGAAAAGAGAGCCATGAAGTTCTCTATTCCAAAAATTTGGTGTGAACCCACTGACCACTCAAGCAATTCCTACTTCCGCATGGTTGACCCTTCCAAACATCGGACTGGCAAGAATGCATCTGCTATCACGTATCCAGACCTTCCATCATCCATCACCCCAGTGCCACACTGCCCTGAGCTCCATGTACTCACTCTGCCAGAGAGAAAGTAGCCATCCTCAGAAGAAGAGGTAGATGTTAAAGATCCAGATTACAATTTCAGATGTGGAGCTGGTGAGAGAAACCAACCAAAGAGACCTCAATGACTTGATCAGACATCTTGGTCAAACAAAGTCAAATGCCGAACTTTTGACATCTAGGCTCAAGGAATGGGATTTGTTAGATGAAAGTGTGCAAGCCACAAGTCAGAGGAAGTGTCACTGACATTTTTCAAGCTTTTTCACTCATCAAAATGGACTCTACTTCTGCCACAATGTATCCGGTTTGTGCGAGGCAATTGGAATTGTCTGTAATTTGAATGAATGATGGTTCTTCATTGATAGCTCATCCAAAAGCCTCAAAGCTGTTCTGCTCCATAATGAGAATAAGTATTCATCTCTTCCCCTGTCTCGTTCGGTGCACCTCAAAGAAGAATGCAACAGCATCAAGACCTTGTTAAAAGCCTTGAAGTATGATGAGTATGGCTGAGAGGTTGTCGGAGACTTCAAAATGGTGGCATTCCTGATGGGTCTCTAAGGAGGCTTTACCAAGTTTCCCTGTTATCTTTGCCTTTGAGACAGCAGGGACACTGCAGCGCACTACAACAGGAAGCACTGGCCACAATGATCGAGTTCTCTGTGGGAGGCACGATGTGAAGAGCAGACCTCCAGAAAGTGTTGTTCCTACAATTGCACATAAAATTGTATCTTATGAAACAATTTATCACGGCTCTTGATAAGGAGTCTGCAGCCTTCAAGAACCTTTGAAACTTCTTCCCTAAGCTGTATGAGGCAAAGGTCGAAGCTGGTGTCTTTGTTGGACCACAAATAAAGATCCTGGAATGCACAGAATTCTCCAAGAAGCTCAGTAGGAAGGAAAAAAAGCTTGGGGCTGCTTTGTCGCAGTGGCTTCTTGGTCAGTCACAAGGCTGAAAATTATGTGGAACTGGTTGAGGCTCTGGTGAAGAACTACAGCAAAATGGGCTGCAGGATGTCCGTGAAAGTCCATATCCTTGATGCTCATCTTGATAAATTTAAGGAGAACATGGGAGCATACTTAGAGGAGCAAGGCAAGTGCTTCACCAAGATATACTGGACTTTGAATGCCGCAACTAAGAAGCATGTAATGAAAACATGATGGGAGACTATATTTGGGAGCTGATACACGAAAGTGATTTACATTAGAGTCACAAATCTGGAAAAAACTACTCACTTCTAAACATTTTTGTATAACTTTAGTATAAATACATGTTTTCTTGATTCATATGTTGTTTTATTCATACCTTGTGTAAATGAAAGCATGCAAATTTACCCATTTTTACATAGAAAATTGGTTAATTTCTAAATTTCATTATCCAGGTCACAAAAGTAAAGTTTGAAGGGAATAATGGTCATTTTCTGTAATTTTACAACATAAGCAATTAAGAAATAACACATACTATCCAGGAACAAAAATTGTGTTACATAGTGTTATGGAATCAGGAAAAAGAATCAGAAAGGAAAAGAACCTAATTTTCTCCATCAAAAAATAAATACAATATTCAAAAAAACATCTTTCTATATCAATAACAATATAGAGTAATAAACAGCAGTTATTCACTAATGGTCTCATGACTCTTTGTTTCATTTATTTAAGCTCCTGGCAGGATATTTATTCACAGAGTAGGCCACAAGAATACAACTCATGTGATTATAAACTTACAAAAACTTATTCTATATTAATGGTAACTGTACATCACTGCTAGCGAAGCTGGTGTCAGTTTCATCATACGTAGATATTTCCTTCATGTACTAATGATTAGCTAAAAGGTTAGTGTTTTAATAAACTAAAAATTTATAGATAAACTAAATGACTTAAAGAATAATAAATGAACATTAAGCAAAGCCATAACAAAAAAATCTTTCTCTATCTCATACTGTTGGGAATGCCTCTTTGACCTGCACAACCCTGGTTTCCTCTGCTTCACCAATTGGCATCGAGTGTCCAGATCCAGATTTTTCTTTGCCATTTTCACCTTTTCTCTTATTTCAACCTCACATGTCCATTTTTCATCCAAGGATGTTATATCTTCATCTTTATGTATGGGATTTGTCCTCTCCATCCATCTGCAAGACTGGACGTTCAGATTGTGTAACCCTCTGATCCCATTCCTGTTATCCTTTGTTCCTCTATCAGCAAAAATGGTGAGTTTTTCAGTTTTGGTTTTTTTACCACTCCCTTCATCTAGGCTGTCTTACTGTGACTCACCTTTTGGCCTTTTTCACATTTGTTTAACCATAGCTGTTTATTGGGCAGCTTTTATCGACCACATTTCACTTTCCCGTTACCATCAGATGTTTTCTTCTCCTGTTCTCTTCACTTTGTTCTGATCCTTCTTTCTTCACGAAGCCCCTTAACTGAATTTCATGTATGACTGGGACCTTAATGTGGTCTCACACAATCTCACATGTGCCCCATTTGAGTTTTTGGTTTCTTTTTTCTCACAGCATCTTTCTCCACATCAGTCCTTCTACCATTTTGTCTTGGGATTCTATCTGTCAGTACTTGGGTAGCTAAGTAGCTTTTTTGAAGCAAAATGTATTTCAAATATCTCTTTCCAGAACCTCCCACTCTTCTTCCTTACTTCTGTTGTTTTTGTTCTTTTATGTCACCAATAATAAGCTTTTGTTAAGGCATAACATCTCGTGGGTTTACTGCTGGCTGCATCACAGACTGGCACAGGAACAGTATACCTTAAAATGTGTAAGGATTGTTCAATTCTTGGTACATGTGCAGTAATGTGTTTGACAGGGCTATAAGGTAATACCTATTAGTTCTGAGAAGAGGTGTGTTTCTATAAGATATACATTCAGTTAAGGAAAATGATAACACTGTCCTATAGTATTTTTGCTTGTGGTGATAAATATGCTGGTTATAAGTATAGTGCACTAGATAATTGTTTTGTTTCTAGTTTTATAGAAACTATATAACAATTTATAAGTTCTAGACTTGATAATACTTTTAAATATTTTGTTTCAGAAAGAAGACCATAGACATCTTAGCCAGTTTATTGTTCATGCTGCTTTAGATCTACTTGATGAACACATGTGGGCTACTAGCAGTATGTATTTAAAGGTGGTAGACAAATTCAATGAATGGTTTGTTTCTGCTTTTGTCACAGCAAGCAATATCCTTGGAATTTTTAACAAACTGTTTATTAGTAGTAAACATAGAAATAACAGTATGAACTAAGGCATCAGAAGTTTGTTTTTTTTATTCCTTTTTTCATTTAGGTTTGTAATAATTTTGTACAATAAAAGTCTGTAATTTACTATGAGTATATTTTTAAGTGAAAACATTATACGTTAAATAGCATTTTAGAAACTACTCGAGATGCTAAAAATGGAAATCTTGCTGAAAGTTATTTAGAAAATGTTGTCTATCTTTTTGTTTGCAGATTTTTAAAACTTCAGGTAACGTATTAAATAGGCCCGGCATGGCCAGGTGGTTAAGGCACTTAACTTGTAACCCAAGAGTCACGGGTTTGAATCCTCGTCACACCAAATATGCTCACCCTTTCAGCTGTGGGGGCATAATAATGTAATGGTAAATCCCACTATTTGTTGGTTAGAGAGTAGGCCAAGAGTTGGTGATGGGTGGTGATGACTAGTTGCCTTCCCTCTGGTCTTACATTGCTCAATTAGAGACAGCTTGTGCAGATAGCCCTCGAGTAGCTTTGCACAAAATTCAAAACAAACTTATTAAATAAATTTGGTGCCAAATATATATTTTAAAAATAAAAGCAAAATTGAGTAGTAAAAAGTGTATAGCATATATTCACAATTGTTATGATGTGAATATCTTTTCCAAGCTAGCAAAGCATGATTTTAATTAATTTTTAACACTACATTCTTCATCTAGTCCCTTACTTAGTGATTTTCAAGAATTAGAAAAGGTTATAAAAAATTGTATTTCAACCATACTGTGTTTAACATATCCATTGCTGATGGCATGGTTCCCTCCATCAAGAGGTCATCAGGTATGCTGGAACACAGCATACACAGTAGTGGGTAGAACACTATTTATGTAGCTGTTTGGAAAGATGTTTACACCATAATAATTGATGTTGTAATAAATGGATTTTTATACATATATGTATTGTTTGGATCAATACTGTTTGAGATGTCCAGTCTTGTCTGTTGAGCTCTATATTCAGTTATATGTGTTGTCAGCAGTGGATGTGGCAATATTATTTCAAACATACAATGTACTGAATTGTTTAAATCTTTCATACATAATTTACACAAATAATAAGTTGTATGTTATGTGAAACCACTTAAAAAACATTTTAGGATCACAGAGTAGACATGCAGGCTAAATCCAATGAACTTTAATAGTTAAGAACCTCCTCTCCATCTTTCCCTAAAATCAACCAAAAAAAATGTTTAAGTATAATTTGTAAAACGTTTTTTATGTATTTCCCAATCTGTATACTAAAAGTTCTTTGTTAACAAGCTTCTCTGTGAGACAGAATTTAATAAGATGTAAATGAGAGCAAAAACATTATAATATGGTACTTCCAATCACATGTATAGCTGTTCTCTTTCAGTGTTGCCTTCTTTTCACAAGAAATTATTTAGCTGCCATAAGCCTGGAGTTCCCATGTACCCAGTTATTAACATAGTTCATGGTGTATTGCCTGTGGGTCATCATGTGACAGCCCTCCACTAATAGGAATGCAACACACCCTACCAACACATGCAACATCCTATGTTCAATTCTACCAAACTATCATTTCTCGTTAGGTAGTGATGGTTTTCAGTTGTGCTATCTTCACGTGTTTATTTAATTTTTTTTGCAAAGTAGTAATTTAATATAATTATTATTTTGCTACAGTCTGTTTTCTGTAGTATTTTTGACACAATAACTTGCCTTTTTTTTTCTATCATTTTTAATTCTTCACCTTTTGCGATGAATTCTGAAGTTTGCATCACAACTTCTCATATTTTTCCACCTACTTCTAGTACCTTTACATAGGTTTCAGGTTTCATTAGGAGTTTTGCAGCTCTCATTCTTCAGGAGATAGATTGTTATATAAGTTGACCTTCCTCTCCAATAATGTTCAACTTCCTCCTGAATCTTCCAAATCTGTTTGTGACCAGGATGATTTTGACAGCCTTTTCAGGTATGATTTCTCAGATGTATTCTGTTTTATTCATTCTCCAGATTTAATACTATATTATTTCTTTCTTAGAGTACCTTGTTTTCCCTCCTTCTCCTGACACCAGAGTTCTTGCTGAGCACTTCGTTTCTCATTTGAGGTTTTGTGATATCATGCCTTGTCCTTTATAGTCTTTTAATCATTGTTCTTTAGCTTATCATCAGGATGATCAACTCTTTCTTGACTCCCCACAGGTGGAGTTGCTTTTGCCTTTGTGTTGGAAGACTTAACATTCTTTCTGTATATCCCACACACAGAGTTGTCCTGCCTTTGTCTTACAGTTTAAACCTACAGTTTACCTACAGTATTAGACCACCACACACCTCCTTTCTGAGGCACTCTACCAATCCTCTGAGGTGCTATCTGGGGTTACCTTTTCCTCATTACTACTATGTTGTTAGGATAGTCTGATTCAACCCTATCTCTTCACACATGGTTTCTTTGGTGTTTGGATTTTATTGGGAGGGATGCTTTCTTGTCAAGGGTCAATCTACTTTTCACTTGTCTATACAACTTATGGATGGCTCCTTTTCTCCCTCAGTTTGTTTCTGCAGATATTCCTGAATGATGTGTGGAGTCTGTAAGAAAACATGACTCTTTCATTTATGACTGTTTGTATTATTCCAATCCCATATCTTCTCCTGTTACTGTTTCTGCCCTTAACTAGTTGCTACCATTGGGGTTTGATAATTCATCATGTTTTTTTATGTCAGATTCATC
The DNA here is from genome assembly GCF_004210375.1 of Tachypleus tridentatus. Taxonomy (NCBI): domain Eukaryota; kingdom Metazoa; phylum Arthropoda; class Merostomata; order Xiphosura; family Limulidae; genus Tachypleus; species Tachypleus tridentatus. Next base: position 96,700,136 of record NC_134827.1, on the reverse strand, counting down.
GTCACCAACAGTTTGGTGATTGTCCAATATAATTCAGTCTAGATGGAGTGCATTTGGCTGATTTTATTCCTCTGTGGCAAGAATTCACTACTGATCATTTGGTGATCCAAGTTGGTCTAGATGGAGTGGATTTGGCTGAATTTATTTTTGAATTCACTATGATCATTTGGTGACTTTTCATTCGTTTTCTTTCCATGCCCCATTGTTTCCTGTACCAATATCCTTCATGTTACAATATTTTATCTTGGGATCCTGCTACCACTCAGCATCTGTCTGAGGCTGTCTGACTCTTCTATTACAGAGAACTATCAAACCTGTATTAAACCTTCCCCAGGTTTCTACTCCAGGCTTTTCTTAGTTCATAAGAAAACCAGAAACTTGCATTCTGTGATCAACCTGTCCTGCTGCAACCACTTTTTTGGATCTTCTTCACTTTACCATGGAGTTCTTTCTAGCACTGTAATGGGCTTTTTATACAGGACTGTGGATGACCAAGGTGGATGTTCTTGAATGCTTATCTCCATATTTCTCTTTCTAACCAGTCCAATCATTCTCTTCAGTTTGTTCAACATGAAGATTCTGCATCAATTTTGTGTCTTGCATTTCAGGCTTGTTTCAATACCTTATGTCTTTTGTCAAATAATCAAAGCCTTTGCCCAATTTCTACATGTTTGTGGGTTGTGTTTACTGGTTCTGTTAGCTCATTCCAAACTGGAATCTTCACATAACTCACACACATATCTGCTACTGACAGAAGCAGCTGATGTTGGTTGGATTCTCACATTGGAGAAGTCTTATCTTTACTTATCCAATTGGGTGTATTTTTAAACACCCACCTCAATCAGACCCAGTCTGTTCCATTTTATCTCTGATGGAACTTTCAGTTCTCTATACCCTTGCTCTCTTTCTATTTGCAAGGTTCTATTACTTTTGGGGACTTGGGTTTCTCTGGAATCGCTTATCTCTTGGGTCAGGCACATATGCATTCTCTTCAATGGACTTTGCATGAACAATGGAAACTTGCTTAGGATCTCTTGGACTCAGTAACTTCCTTCCTTCTTTCCTTTTAGATGATTTACATTCATGATTGAACAAGGATAACATGGACTGTTTCCTCCATCTCATAAAGATTTGCATCTATTCACAAATGCTTCTCTCCACAGTTGGGGAGCATGGGTCAATCACAAGGATGCTTCCAGACAATGGTCTCTGTCTGAAAGGTCTTACCATATCAACATGTTGGAGTTTCTGGTGATACAACGTGCTTTAGACAGTTTTCTTCTTATTGTATGAAACTGACTCATCATGATCCATTTGGACAGTTCTATCATATCAATTATCAAGGGGACACCCATTTCCATTCTCTTTGTGGTCAAATATTAGAACTCCTTTGTTGTGGTGAATATGCTGTGGATGTTGACCTTGCAATTTGTGATCTAGGTCCTTTCAATATCAGGGTGGAGGTGGATAACCTTTTCAGACCAGACAAGACTTAACACACAGAGTGGTCACTTGACCCTTAGATTTTCCAGTGGCTATTCAACCGGTGAGGTACTACTCCTCTTGTAGATGCTTTTACCACTTTCATCAACACAGTTACCTCCTTTTTGGTTTCCTGTTACTCATCCTCTGGCAGAATCTTTGAATTCTCTAAGTCAAGACTGGACCAGTTCCCTTTACATTTATCATCTTCCTAGGGTGATTTTGGTCATCCATGCCACTTTGTTTCAAGTCCTTCTTATTACACCTTAATGGCTAGCACAACCTTGGTTTCCCATTTCATTCAGCTCCATACTACCCCTCCTATACCCCTTCCTCTCACTCCATCAACATCAATTCCAGTCGTTCCTACCCTCTTACATCATGTCTGGCATATATCAGGTCCTTAACAAGGAGATCCAGATTGTTTAGATGTGTTGCTTTCTTTTTAGCATGATGTAGTTACCTTTCCTCCCTTGAGGTTAATTAACATTAACAGAACACCTCCCACCATTGTTGGTCTTTGAGTCTGAGTTTTTCCCCTTCCAAGCCCACAGTTCCTCCTCTTACAGATTTTCTTATCTGCCTGTGTGATCATGGGGCTTCTGTTTTTTCCATAGCTGGGTTTTAAGCAACCTTATCCAACACCTCTATAGTTTTCTTCCTGGTAACATTTGGTGTATTCCTCTCTTTCCATCTCTTTTTTTTTTTTTATTGTGTTCCTTGTAAATCCATAGACCTCTTCATCAGATGGTTCTTTTGGATTGGAATGTCAATATTTTTCTTCACTGACTTTGTTTGAACCTTTGTCCTTATGTTTCTTATTTCACTTATCCCTTTAGACTTATTTCCTACTCATTTTAGCTTGGATGTATCATTGGTCTTATAACTTTATCAGTGATTCAGTTACATTATACCATTACACATATGTTCTCCTTTATCTGCATTGATCTTCCCTCCCAAAAATTTTGATAACTTGGAAGGGCATTCTTCCTTCTCACCAATTCCATTTTCATCGATATCTCTACTTTATTCCCACTGTGATTTGTGGATAGACTTCTTACTCCCATATGTGCTCTTTATTCTCACATTGTTCACATGGTTTCCCACTGTGGTTTCCATTCTCATCTTTCATCCTCTCATAACAATCTTTCTCATTCTACCATTACAAGTTGAGTTCAGGAACTGGTTAGATTTACATATTCCTCCCTGTCTCCTTCCCAGAATTTGTTCTAGGTGTCCTTGCACCAAATTAAGCACCTTACCTTTTCCCTAGCATCTCATATTCATTGTCTATTGGTGGAAATTCTTCAATCAGGTATGTGGACCACAACTCAAATTTATTTTCCACCATCTTCACTGAGTGGCTGTTTATTTTCATTGTCAGGTTATTATCTTCTGCCTATCGCCATCCTACAGTTTGGTGAGGCTGTGACTGGTAATCCTTTCTATAGGTATAAGTTTTCCTGTCAACAATTTGTCCAGTTTAGTTTAGAATCCCACTCCATGATGAATTTTACCTGCCCAGATACACTACTTATTTTTCAAACCTGCACTGTACAGCCAAGATGTTCACCCATGGCCAATAACACACATATACACACTGTTGAGATGGGGTGTTCCATAAGATTACTCATATGTTTCTTCATGGTATATTTGCTTTATAAATATGCTTGTTCCAAACCATTTTAGCCCATGGACTTTCATAGGCAAAACAGAAGGGGATAGCTGTTCATCCTTTTAATTGAATAAATCAGGGGTGGTCTTTTCAAAATAATGATCACCTGGTGCACTGTGTCCTGCATTGAGATTCCTCTGGACCTTTCATTGCTTTTTTCCCCACTATTTTCTAACAGTGTGTGGGAGTCCTTGTCACTTTCCACTTCTGAGCTGTTGGGGCAGTGGACCATAGTGGAATATTCCTGGAGCAGATAGCATTATTCCTCCAATCATGCACTAAAGCTCTATGCAGTGGTTCCCAGAAGTTGATGTTGTGCCTAGCTTTTGTGTAATTCTGCTTGGAAGGTGCAATGGCATACTTATTTTCTAGAGGTAATCCATTTCCCTGTGATGAGGCCCAGAGGTTGACTTTGTGCTTCAACTTCTGTGGCCCTATCTGGGAGATGATGTTGCAAATATTTTACAAAATGAAGTTCCATCTCTGTGCAGTGGGTCACAGAGGTTGATTCTGCACCCACCTTTTTGTGTGGTTGTCTCTGTAGAATAATGTTGCTTTGGAGTAGAACTATCACATTGCAGTTCACACCTCTGATTTGGATCCCTTGTCCTACCATCACCTGGATGTCAGTTCACAGTGAATGGTTTTGAATTAGAGATGGACCAATCAACATACATTCTAACACATTTGCTGGTTGTGATTATTCATCCTAACTTTAATTTTGTAGTCTTAGCTCATATTCTCCATCATCATGTGGTGGACCATGGAGGTTGATGCTGCTCACACATATTTGAAATCCTGTGCTGTCCCATCTAGAGAATGATGTTTCCTGGGGCAAAGGTAGAGCTCCATCTCAGAGAATCCTCCTGCTTGAGATCACTGTGTTCTGTGGGGTTCCAGTCAGATTGGGTTTAATGTTAACTGGCATCCTGGCCATGAATCAGATGTATGGTTCTGGTTGTGGATTTGCACACGTGCCCTGTTTAGCAATTTGGTTTCAAAAGTATATGCTTACATTCTGCTCAACTTGAGGTGAATACAGTATGAACCTTCCTCTTACCATGTGTCAGGTGTTATTCCTAATGCTGCTTGGTTTTGGACTGGAATTGACTGGCCACATTTGGTCCAACATGCTCCAGCCACTGTACACCTTGGTAAACATTCATTTTCATTTTTCTCAAGTTCTTGTCTATGGATGATTCTTCTTCAGTCATTCTTCATCAGGATTCAGATTCAGGTATATTTTGGTTTGAATTCCCACCCACCTGATTTTTCTCTTCCTTTTTGGTTTTGCTTCTCCCACTTTTTGCCCATGTACGGGACACTTATTTCTACACTTGGTGCTGAGTACAAAAGTGGTGTTGTCTCCCATGTTTTCTTTTTCACAGTGTGATCACACTTCATGAGTGTTCTTCGGACACTTCTTATTCTCCTTGTGCCAGTCCCTCTACCTCTTCAATGTGGGATTTTAGCTACACATGTGAGCAGAGGTAAGATACTGTATCAGAAGTTATTATTTTCCTATTCAGAAAATATATTTCTGATAGGTACTTACCTTCTCTCACGTTTCCCACTCTTCCACCCCACTTAAACTGGTGCTTCCTTTATATCTAATCTTGAAGCGATAGTTCAGTAGGAACAAACGTGTTGAAAGGGTTTGTCAAGGAGCTCAAGGTTTATGACATGCAAAAGAAATTTTTGTACATAGATGGCAGAACTGAGTGAGAATAGCTATACATGTAAGACGAGGTAAGTTCCTATTGAAAATATATTTTTCGGTATAAGAAAATAATGTCTGTATTTTTCAAAAGAGTGAAGAAATTAAGAAGAGAACAATGTGTAATAAGGGTCAAAGGTTGCCTGTATTCAATCAACTTGTTCCACCAGTTTGTCACTTAAAGATAGTCAGATTCAAGTTATTTTGTTTTTGATCTACATTCAAAGAGAATACTTTAAAATTTTGTTCTGAACTAAAGCATCTTTACCCTTTTATATGGAGTCAAATTATTGTTAACGTACATTTGGAATAAACAATTCTTACTTTTTACTTTGAGTTTAAAAGCAAGTAATGAGGAAGAACAAATCCAGACGTCATAAGATTTTACTTAAACGTTGCTTATCTAATGAGGTAGCATTTCGTGCTTTATATATATTGACATAAAGAATGCTGAAATGGCAATTGACAAGAATCTCTTGCTATCTTCATTGGAATAGTAAAGTGTAATTACTTATGAGTACCAATCTTCAACCTAGACTTTGGAGATCACAACTTGCAGTACTTTTCAAACAACACCATAACTTTCAAATCCAATTATTAAAAAGGGAAAGTTGGGGGCTGTTTTGTGTGATTTTTTTGTGAAAAAAGATTTAATGTATGATATGTATGCATTGTTTTTTAAGTAATCATTGTATATATATATAACATAGCCTTAATTAGGCCTATTGATTCTAACAAGAGGATGTTATGTTCCTATCATTCTACCAAACATAAATTTTCAATATTTTCTTGGAAAAATAAAACAGAAATGGTGTTTGAGTTATATGAGAATTAAGATTAAATATTTTATTTCAATATTAGTAAAATATCTTTAAAACTATGTTTTGGAATATACCTTATTTTGGCCTTAAAATTGTTAAGAAAATTAATTAGTGTATAAAGATTTAATTATTTCTGTACAACATAAGGCTATGAGAAATACGTAAACTGCTTCTGTTAATGTATCGAGTGAACACGGTATTCCATAGCAGTTTTATTACACAGATACCTTAACCTCACACACAGATGAGATTCCTGATGCTTCATGATGTAAAAAATGATGATGGAATCAAAAACCTTTTTTCAGAGATGTATGAAGTTTATATAAAGGTGAGTGTATTTGCAAGTCAGTAAAAATTAATTTTATAATTCCATAATTTCTCTTCACCTACTTCATGGTTAATAAAATCTGCACAGATGTAGATGATAGAGGTTAACGTGGCTCAGCAGTGGAAACAATGCTGTTTTTGTAGGTCACAGAGCAGAATACATGAACATTTATCATTTGCATCAATATAAGTATCTGGTTTAATGTTTTAGAACTGCAGATATCATATTGATTAATGTAAAGTCACAGGTTTTCAGAGCATTCTGAAACAATACGTTATTTTATGTATATGTAGACACTGTTTACTGTGCCTAAAAGTAATGTTGAAATGGAAAGCACTGCAGGGTAGACCACTTCTCATCATATTTAAGCTTATGTGCCATACAAACAGTACCTTTATATTATATATCATCATTTTCAGGCAAAACCATGATTTGTGTTTCACATGAAATGTACTTCATTAATTGCCACCTTCTACGTAACCAAATCAACGTAACATATAAATACTGCACTTTTAAATATTAAACACAGTTTTCTGGAAAAGATGTGCTATTGTGTTGAAACGAAAAGCTTATTCTGTCAGGAAAATTTGAATTTCTGGATATAACCAGTTTTGCCATGATGTTGACAGTATGTTTTAGAATTAGAAAATTAGAATTAACATCTAATCTATGGTGTTTAACTAACAGTTTTATGATATTACAGATGTATGTTTGATAACACTAGGCACATCCTGCTACAGTGTTTCTAAAATGTTATTTTTTCATTATTAAAAAGTGGTCGTAAACATGGAATATCCTCTTTGGAAAGAATGTGAATGTAAGAATTTGTTTTCTAAGTAAACTCTGTGCCACGTCCACATAACCTTCAGTCTTCAAATGTGTCTTTTACTTCACTCATATTCAAGCTTGCAAGATTTTGCATACATTATTGATATAAATTTCATAAGGAATCATAGCTGAAGAAAGAAATACATGTACAACTATGTGATCCTATATTTGATGCATTTATATTTCATTTAGCATGCAATGAATCCATTTTATGACCACAATACATCCATAAAATCAGCAGCATTTGAAAGAAAAGCCCAGTTTTTTGGAAGAAAGTATCTAACAGGATAGATGGACCCAAAGACTGTTATTTGGGCTCAGCTGTAAAATAAGCAGATATCTGTATAACCATAGCATGTTGTGATGTACATAAAAAACATCTTGTAAGCAAGTGGTAGAAATAAAATAGTTAATATATGCTTGATGTATTAACAGCTCAGTTGTTTTTTTTATCTCTGTGGTAAAACCTCTATCAGAAAACACATGCCATAATAAAATACTTTATAAAACCAAATACTCTGCTATTTTTGCTGGTATCCACAAAAATAATAGAAGTACAATGCATATATACTTATCCCATATGTCGCATTGTTAGTTAACTTTCACCTTGATATACTAAACTTTGTACTGTCAGTTTCGGTTTGCATTTTAGTGAGCAGTCCTGAAGAAATTGTAAAGTGAAACATTGAGCATCTAACTGAATAAAAACATTTTGATGTTATAAGAACATTTATTTCTAGTATAATTAAACTTTCTATACACTAGTATGCACTACAAAAGTTAAATAATGAGAAACTGTGGATAAACTGTTGTAAAGTGATTAAAATAGATCTGTTTCAAATCTTATCTAAGGATCATAGAGGAAGTGTGTCAAGCTTTCATTAAATAATGTAAGTAGGACCTTTGTGAAATTATATTGAAAACATTAGTAAAATGACTGAAATAGTACTGTAGTTAAGAACTAATACTTATGAACATACCCTGTGGAATTGTAGTCAAACTGTTGTAAAGATAGGAAGAACAGTGTGGGTTTAACTACTACTGTGTATGAGTCAAACTGTTGTAAAGATAGGAAGAACAGTGTGGGTTTAACTACTACTGTGTATGAGTCAAACTGTTGTAAAGATAGGAAGAACAGTGTGGGTTTAACTACTGCTGTGTATGAATATTGTTTCTCTTCTTGTGCTGACCCTTGTACATACTTCCTCCATAATTAATTTTGTTCAGACTAATTGCCACAGTTATGGACTTATTGCTCCAAACTGCAGTTTTGGTAGTAATAAACTTCTGTGAAGAATAGTGAGGTTATTCTTGGACTACACTGTAACAAATTGTCCACTGTATATGAATGTCTACTTTTCAAGGCTATGTTTAAGTAGACCAAAAGCATTTTTGGCCATTGGAGCTGCATCAAGGAACTTGTGTGGTTGAATGTAATTGTGATATTCTGTTATAAAATTAAGGAAATAGAATCATGATCAGACTATTGTAATATTAAAGAAGTATAGTTTTATCAGACTATTGTAAAATTAAAGAAATGTGGTTTTATCAGACTATTGTAAAATTAAAGAAATGTGGTTTTATCAGACTGATATAAAGTTAAAGAAATGTAGTTTTATCAGACTGACGTAAAGTTTAGGAAATGTTTTATCAGATGACTGTGAAGTTAAAGAAATGTAGTTTTATCAGACTCTTGTAAACTTAAAGAAGTATAGATCTGTTATACTGTTGTAAAGTTAAAGAGTTAGAACAATGGCCAAATTACTGTGAATATATGGAAATGTATAGGATATTAAGCAGTTTATAGCTTTTCTGTTTATTCTTTCAAAACATGTTTCAGTATCATACTCGGTGTGACTCATTTGATTCTTCACCATTTGAGTATCATACTCGGTGTGACTCATTTGATCCTTCACCATTTGAGTATCATACTCGGTGTGACTCATTTGATCCTTCACCATTTGAGTATCATACTCGGTGTGACTCATTTGATCCTTCACCATTTGAGTATCATACTCGGTGTGACTCATTTGATCCTTCACCATTTGAGTATCATACTCGGTGTAACTCATTTGATCCTTCACCATTTGAGTATCATACTCGGTGTGACTCATTTGATCCTTCACCATTTGAGTATCATACATTTGATCCTTCACCGGTGTGACTCATTTGATCCTTCACCATTTGAGTATCATACTCGGTGTAACTCATTTGATCCTTCACCATTTGAGTATCATACTCGGTGTGACTCATTTGATCCTTCACCATTTGAGTATCATACTCGGTGTGACTCATTTGATCCTTCACCATTTGAGTATCATACTCGGTGTAACTCATTTGATCCTTCACCATTTGAGTATCATACTCGGTGTGACTCATTTGATCCTTCACCATTTGAGTATCATACTCGGTGTAACTCATTTGATCCTTCACCATTTGAGTATCATACTCGGTGTGACTCATTTGATCCGTCACCATTTGAGTATCATACTCGGTGTGACTCATTTGATCCTTCACCATGCAGACTTCTCTCGTAACCATTTTATGTATGTATACATAAGCTTGATATATTCTAAGATGTGATGTTTTCAAGAATAAACAGTCTTATTATAAAAACAATATTTTGTCTGAAGCATGGCTGAAACTAAATGAAGTGAAATTAATTATCTGGGGCAAAGTCACATTTAATGTATATTAGAAAGTTTGCTGTTTTATCCTGTTTTTAGGACTTCATTGTTTTGATAATACTGGTGCTGTGTTATTATTGATATTACTACTTGAAATAAAGTAGTGATAAACTAAAGTTTGGATATGACAGTAAATAAACTTTAAGTGACTAAATCAATGTAAAACTAAACATACTAGTTTATATACAATTGGTAACTAACAGATTATAATTAAATATTAATGACTGTTATATATATATATATATATATATATATATATGTGTGTGTGGTTGTGTTTGAAATTTTTAGTCATTAGCTTCCCTGTGAAGTTATTTTCATGGTCGAATAAGTGTCTGAGATAAATTTTGAAGAAATACGGGTATTAAATTGCTTAAATCAAACGCCATGTTCGCTTCCATTAGGTTCTGAGTAGAGTTACTCTAACCAAGACTCTTAAGCACGGTATTAACTGATAAGTAATACGTCTGATGATTTAGTTTTAGGGACAACTGGCTATTGTTTAAAGGTTAGTTTAGGCATACGTAGTCAGAGGGTTCATCGTTAGCAGCCATTTGCTGTAAAAACAAGTTTTGCACTTTGGGACTAATTGCATTGATCATGGCGGTCAAATCACATATTCGATCAGGTAAGTGTAGCAAAAGTGGAATGTGTTCCTTCTACAAAAGATAAGTCTCTGAAACTAAAGACAAAGTACCAGATAACTTCTGTTGCCTTGCCAGTCAAAATATCGTATTTTTATGTCGTGATCTAATAATAAATACACTACCTTGAACACAGTAACCCAAAGAGCCAGTACACTAACAAAGGTCGTCATGATGGAATGCTGGGCTGTAAGTATGAAATTCTCTTTGATACACGTTGATAGAAATGGATTATTCATCGTATTGAAAGTAAAGCTAAATTTTCGACTTCCAGTCGTCATTTTAAATATATATAAATATTACAATAAAATAAAACCTTTCTCTGAAACACCAAATTCGCCATTAAAAGTATGAAAATTATTGTAAAATATATATTTCTGCTAACTATGGAGGAACGATAAAATAGTAAGATTTTAATTTCAGCCGTGGACTTTAATGGCACAGCTGAATCTTAACTGACGACAATAGTAAAGAATCGACAATTTGTACACTAGCGCCTCCTTTGCAGACGCACGAAAAGTGCTTCAATTTATTTATTTTCCGCGCATATAAATCATTTTATCTCGACATATTAATTTATCGATTTAACTTTTTTTTTTTTCCATTATGACGCCCTACATTGTAATTTCAACATATTGATATAGACACAAGTGTCAAAATTATAAATATTCTGTGAACACTGGTGTGTAATTCACTTATTCTATTTACCTGGAATTTACATATTTTCTACTCAAAACAAAAGCCACTAATTTCATTCCCTAAAACCTTAGAACAATTCAGCTGTGTGTACTCGTGTGTGTATAGAACTATGGGGTAATATATAAAACTTAATTAAACGTTTAAAATACAGTTAAAAAGTTACATTTGTTAACAATATCCGTTCTGATTACAAAATGAAAATGTAGGAAAATAAACACCTGCTAATCATGACAAAATCTGTGTCTTAATGGAATAATTGAATTATTATTTTTCATTTGATTTAATATCTTAAAGATTAAGGTACAGAAAATATTATTAATTATCTAATCAGCAATTTTTTGTAAATCGAACAGAGTTGAAAGTTATGTTTCATATACGGGCCAGTCGTGGCTTTGTTATTAGTGCGTCAGACTGTGGTGCCGATGACATACACTGCACTTTCAGTTCATGTTACTGAGCATGGCCGGTAGGTTTGTGCCTAGACTATTAACTAGTTGTTTTTCGGCTAGTTACAGCAAAAACACTCTCCACATGTTGAGATAGTGAGTACACTGGAAACTTGACAGTAAAATACAGTAATTCAATCAAGTACAATTACTTCGAGATCCGGAGTTAGCGGTGCGTGCGGTTGACCAGATGCCTTCCCAGTGGACTATCATTTCAAAATTAGGGACAGCTACCTGTATGTTAGCTCTTGTATAGCTTTGAGCGAAAATCTGAAACAAGGAGACCGTGACCGTATTATAAAAGTGACAACCAGTACTTTAATTTCGGTTCCAGTAACTGGACAAAGCTTTTGTGACGTCGGATGCTGGTGATTGGTTGGTCAATATTTGAAGCTTGGGACAACTATGCTCGAAATCAAAAATGTCTGATCTATCCATCTAGGATGTGTCACACGTTAAAATTTCACAATTGCAACTATTATTTAAAATTAAAATTGTATACTGTCCTCACAAAGTAATATATATATGCAAAAATATTCCCATATTTTACCCTAAAAGATTTGTTGTCCTGCACGCAACACGAATTTCATTTACTAAAGATTGAAGTCCTTTGTTATATGTATACCTAACATTTACGTGTTCGTATCCATGTGCATGATGCTTTCATATATGAAATCAATTTCGTCAAAATAATGAAAAGTTGTTTTCCGAGAAAAACACAGAAATGGCATTATATACTTTTAATGAAATGACCCAAAACAAAACTAAAACAGACCAGGTTTGTCTGTTTTGTTTGTTTTTGAATTTCGCGCAAAGCTACACTGGGGCTATCTGCGCTAGCCGTCCCTAATTTAGCAGTGTAAGACTAGAGGGAAGACAGTCATCACCTTCCACTGCCAACTCTTGGGCTACTCTTTTACCAACAAATAATTGGATTGACCGACACATTATAACGCCCCCACGGCTGAAAGGGCGAGCATGTTTGGTGTGACAGGGATTCGAACCCGCGACTCTCGGATTACAAGTCGTGTGCCTTAACCACCTAGCCATGACGGGCCAAAATAGATTAGGAAATTTAAGTTCAAAATATTTAAGCCGAGCAAGACAAAGCATTGAGAGGATTCAAAACGGTTGAAGTAAATTTGGTTTAAACACAAGTATAAAGAAGTTATTTCAGAACGACTGAATTCAGCAAAAGTAAACATATTGTAAATAAAACTTAAATTATTTCAAAACGTTAGGGCCAAATTGAACCAAAACGATCGAATCAATCCAAGTTAAGTGGTCTTCACGTGTGCAGAAACTTGAGAGGTTGTATTAAAATAATTTTGAATATATAAAACAGCAAGTGTGCCCGGCATGGCCCGGTTGTACCAGTAAATAACATGATCACGAAGGAACTTCATTTGAAAACTAGACCAATAGGGTATGGGTTCCCAGAAACAAGGCTTACAGTCATAATTCTTGCTTAAAATGCAAATTTTTGATCAGAATGATAATGAAACGATTATTCACGCTGTTCTGTAGGAAGCTGATGAAATTGCCAAACACAACATCCACGGATTTCTGTTCGATTTTGCTCTTGGAACGAGCACTGGAAAACTGTTGTTATCATATACTATATGGATAATGTTAGGAAGGATTGTAATGCATTGGACATGATTGTCTCGCAACGAGTGTTTCGCAATGAAAACTACGCTGCAGAGCTATTTTCAAGATGCACGGTTGTCAAATAGAGTATGACTGGATATAAACACAGAGAATATAATAATGTACAGTAACAAGGCTCAAAAATCGTTGTTATAATCGTATAATGTACCCAACTTTTATTCTTTGGATTGCAAAATATTGAAATTGTACGTGTGTCGTTTCCATATACTACTGTATTACGTTGAATAGATATAAGCAAAAAAAAAAAAAAAATTTCACTCCACTATTTGCTCTTCAGTGTTTAAAAACTGATGCTTAGCTGTTGATAGTCTCACAAGATCTTTGGTGTAGAGCCAAGCTATGATCATGGAGTGAAGTTTATTGACACCTTTTGTGTTAATGGTTGTTTTAAATACTGTAAGAAATTACTTTTTTGCTAAGAATCTTTCAGAATTTTGCTGTTGTGACGAAGTTTAATAGCTCAGCATGACCAGGTGGTTAGGGTGCTTGGCTCGCAATCTGAGGATCGTCGGTTCGAATCCCTGTACCACTCAACGTGCTTGTATTTCTAGTCGTGTGAATGTCATAATATGCCAGTCACTCCCACTATTCATTTGTAAAAAAGAATCCCAAGAGTTGGTGGTGGGTGGTGATAGCTAGCTGCCTTCTCTGTGGCTTTCACTGCAAAATTATGGACCACTAGTGCGGATAGCCCTCGTGTAGCTTTGCACAAAATTCAAAACAAACCAAACAAAGTTTAAGAATTTCAGGCTTAGGTGAGATGGAGCTGAGTATGATCCTGTAGTTAGCGTGCCGAGGTTCATGATTTGTGACTTATTGACGTGTAAACGCGCACCGCAAACTTTGGGGCCGTGGTAGCGCTACAATACAGACAGTCAACTTCCACTGTTTGAACAGAAGGTTTGGCGGTGGGCATTGTTAATTAGCTTTCTTCCCTCGGTATCGATTCAAAATTAGGAACGGATACCCTCTTCTTCACATGATGTCCTAAAAGTCTGGAATCATACGCACATCAAGTTTGGACACGGTGCTTCCATTTTCTTTGAACAGTGCGTGTCAGTTACCAACGGTCCAAAATTAGTTTCCTAAATTTCAGCCACCAACTTTCCAACAACATTATGAATGACATTTTTTCTCGCTCTGAATGGAAGGCTTTACAATCAGCAGGAACCAGACCTGGCATAATCAGGTGGTTAAGGCACTCGACTCGTAATATGAGGGTAGTGGGTTCGAATCCCTGTCACATCAAACATGCTCGCCCTGTCAGTAGTGGGGCGTTATAATTTTATGGTAATTTCCACTATTTGTTGGTAAAAGAGTAGCCCAAGAGTTGGCAGTGGGTGGTGATGAATAGCTGCCTTCCCTCTAGTTTTACACTGCGAAATTAGGGACGGATAGCACAGATATTGTTCGTGTAGCGATGCGCGAAATTCAAAAACAAACACTTCTTTCTTACAACAACTTTCTTGGAGAATGAATGCTATTGACGGACGGAGTGCGGTCTCTGTAAAATAACTCGACGTTTTAGTTCAAGCCATTTAAAGTGCATAACAAGAAAAAAGCTCTTTATGGACTGAAAGTCTGATTTCAAAACTATAAATATTTCACCAATCATGTTATTTCAAATAATTCTGTGTGGTCTAACTATTAAACAGACGTTTTCTGTGACGTTTAATATCAAAACTATAAATATTTCACCAGCCGTGTTGTAACAGATAATGTCGTTTGATGTTATAGCGATTTTTACTCGAATGTGATTATTTTCTCAAGCGTTACCTGATTATTAGCATGCTCGAAGGTTCACGATTCGCGACCTATTGTTGCAAAAACAAAATCCGTTCCTTCGAACCATGGATATACTACGAGAATGACAACCAAATTTCTCTGTTAGATCAATAAGCGCTGACGGTGGTGGATACTGTTAACTACACCCTTGTGCAAATTAATTCAAACAAGACGGAAAATTACGACTTTTTCAATTTTTTGCGCTTTGTTTCTGAGAATTCAAAAATTACTCACCAACTGATACGTGATATGACCACCTTTATTTTTCAAAAGATCATTAATCTGCTTTAGCATCGAGTCCACGAGTTGACTGCAATTTTTACTAATTTTTGGATCGCGGTACCACACCTCAATTATGGCCTCAGTTAGCTTATCTTTTATAGTACAGTCTTTTCCCCGAAGTCTTTCTTTACAAATCGCCCAAAGATTTTCAATAGGATTTAAGTCTGGAGAGTTTCCAGGCCAGTCCAGCACCTTTATTCACGTTGTAGTCATAAAATTCTTCAAAAGTTTCGATGTATGACACGGAGCCAGATCTTGCTGAAAAATGACAGATCCATCTGGAAATCTCTTTTTCAATTCTGGAACGACTCTTCTATGCAAAACGTCGATGTACTGTGGTCCTCGCATCATACCTTCTACGATATGTAAGCCTCCGACGCCATAGTAGCTGAAAAAGTCCCAAAACATCTTCAAGGGATGTTTTACGAACTGATTGATGTGAGATTCTCGAAGTTTCTCACCTGGAGATCTGCGAACATGCAGACTTCTTTGACCCTGCACAAAGAAATGAGTCTCGTCACTGAATAACACCTTCCTCCATTATTCTTGCATCCAGTTCTTGTATTTCAGACCCCATTGATACCGTTTTTTCTTCGTTTAGTTGATAAGAAGTTTTTTGACTGGTCTCCTTGCCCCTCTAACGCAATTTCGAATGACATAATATTTCTCAAAATTTCGTCACATATCCCAAAAATAGATCGACCATACAACAAAACACTGTGTGAAAAACATTTTTTAAGGAAATCAGCGGGTCCAGCGAGCCTACACTGGCCGCCATGCTGAAATATTGTAAAATGACCATTTGTTTCAATTAATTTGCACAAGGGTGTAGTTGCCTTGTGTTAAATTTAAGAACTGTAATTTGCTAGTTAACCATTGTGTATCTTTTCTTGAAAGCCCTGAAAAATAAACACTGAATATATTGCCATAAAATATTTGAAGAAAATAATAAGAAGTTGATTTGTCATAATAAAAGTTCAAGACTTGTTGTTTATAGGTATCATACTATAATGGAACTCTTGCTTGTATGATAGTGGAAAAACTTTTTATCACACGATGTGCAACTCCCAACTTCGCGAAATTTTCATTCTTTGCCCATGTACATTTGTAATAGATTCACGATTTTCCCGTTTCGCCTCCGTTTCCCATCACGAAGAACTTTATTTACTTCATTCTCAGGGTACAGATATCACGTCATGAACAAGTCACACGAAGATCTAATGCACTGCCTACACGGGTAATCGGCAAGTGTTAATAATGAATATAAGTAACGTATTTTAATAGAAATTGTAACGAACGAACAAACTATTATGTACAGTTCGACGTGTTTAGACATTACTGGGCTGGTGAATTATGTATAATATATACACACGAATAAGTAGTAATAATTTTGCATTTCGTAATGTTGCTCTTTGTTTCGTTTCTTTTCTTTTATTTGTGTGTTTAACATTATGTTTACCAAGTTCCCGATACTTCTATTTTGCTTTCAAAATAAACAAAGAATTAGTTGACATATTATGGCTCTAACTACAGAGTTATTTTATGAGGCTTTGCAAACGAATGAGTTATTGTCGAACTTATATAAAAAAGCTGTCGATCACACATGAAGGATTACAATAGATTGTGAATAGTCCTAAGATGAAAGCCGATAAAAAAAATGGTAGACAGATCAATTCCTTTAACGGTTTCCTTCTATATTCTGACTTTTCTTCTTAGAGAACTAAAACATTACGTGTCTCAACATTCATGTAGTATTGTGGACAGTTTCTTAAAATGAGTCGTTTATCGAGCGCGTGAGAAGAACTAGATTAATGCGAAGTGAAATAAAAGGATAGTTGTGAAAAGAAAATGTCATATAACAGTACCACGGCTGAATTCAATGACGAGTTATAGCGTTCTTTTATTCGGACAAGAAATGACGTATGAAATAACTCATACTTGAACTTCCTAGATCCGTTGTATAGCATTAAGATACCTGTTTTGTTCAACTTAAGCACGTAGATATGACTTCACCGGCGAAATTTCAACCGTTTGTGATTCTTTTAACGTTGACATCAGTTTCCATTTATCCTTATGGATATTTAGCCTTGTCTCTTGACGGTAAGTTGAGTTTTCATATTTCATTTCGTCTCACTGTTGTAATTTGAATGTTATTACAATGAGTTAAAAGCGCTAATTGTTTATTCGGTCATTCAGTGACCTTGCAAAAGTCATATGGCCACGGAATGGTCAGGTGGTTAAGACGCTCGACTCGTAATCCGTGGATCGCGGGTTCGAATTCCTGTCACACCAAACATGCTCGCTCCCTTTCAGCCGTGGAGGCGTTATAAAGTGACGATCATACCCACCATTCGATGGTAAAAGAGTAGCCCAAGAGTTGGCAGTGGGTGGTGATTATTAGCTGCCTTTCCTCTCGTCTTACATTGCTAAATGGCTAGCGCAGTTAGCCGTAGTGTAGCTCTGTGCAAAATTCTGAAACAAAAAACGAACAAACGATAGTCATAAACGTAATGTTATTGACATGACATTGTTTTATAATGCCCCCCCCCCCCCGTGTTTTATTATGATTTTCCCCCGTATCTGTTTTTCCTTCATTTTCAAATTATCGTAGCTATGGTTTGATACATTTTGACTTGTGGCTGTAGTTTTTATTTTTTACCACAATTCTTTTATTTGTTTTCCACGAACAAAATGATAATTCATGAACCTTACAAAACCACCTGATTCAGCGAATTAAAATAAGTGTGAAACGTCTCGGTCGTCTGTATTGGCTAACGGTCACACTGTTGTTAATGTGTATTGGTTATAATAGGAACATGTAAATAATCTTAACTTCATTATCTAACCTTATTATAAATATGACCACGAAACAGCTTTGATAGATGATGAAGAGAATTAACCCTAATGACAAAAGGGATTCAATTAGCGATAAAAAATGCTAAAATAAGTTATACATATATATAACTACAACCAATTGGATTTTTTTTTTTTTTTTGTTTTACTTGTGGCACGTTCAGCGTGATTGTTTAATTCATTTTTCTACCGAAGTAAACGAGTAATTCGAAAGTAAATTATTTTGATTACTGATATGTGCTGCTGAGTTTGTTTGTTTTTTCGAACGAATAAAATCTTCTAAAAATGAAAAAAAAATATATCTGAAACCTGGGTGATGAAGCCTTTAACTTATAGTTGTAACTTTCTAACTGTAAAAGCCCGGTATGGTCAGGTGGTTAGGGCGCTCGACTCGTAATATGAGAGTTGTCGGCTCGAATACCCGTCACACCAAACATACTCTTTCGGCCGTGGGGCGTTATAATATGACGGTCAATCTCACTTTTTTGGTAAAAGAGTAGCCCAAGAGTCAGTAGTGGGTGGTGATAACTAGTTGCCTTCCCTCTAGTCTTACATTGCTAAATTAGGGACGGCTAACGCAGATAGCCCTCGTGTAACTTTGCGCGAAATTCAGAACAAACAAACCAAATGAAAATAAAATATAGCTCAAATAAATTACTGGTGAAAGTCCAAATTTAGACGAAGTTCTTTCTTATTCAAAAGTTTCGTTCATATGAGTAAAATCACTTGAGAACAAACTTTC
Source organism: Tachypleus tridentatus (assembly GCF_004210375.1). Lineage (NCBI taxonomy): Eukaryota > Metazoa > Arthropoda > Merostomata > Xiphosura > Limulidae > Tachypleus > Tachypleus tridentatus. The sequence continues at coordinate 96,681,479 of NC_134827.1, read as the reverse complement.
CATTACAGTTTGTCAAAATTAAATAACTTGCACAACAAAGTTTTCTTTTAAAATATTTCTTGCCAATGATTGTTAATAGAGCCTGGAGTTAGATTTGTCTCCGTTTCATTGGGTTTGCATCCCAATTTTCCTAATTATTCTCAAAAAGATTTTTATGTTATTAATCACACGTGCCTGTGACGTAATATTATATTCAAAGAGCTTTAACTTAACACTAAAACAGTTTCTGTAAGGGAACACCCAGAATAAGTTATTGGATACACTTTGTTGGCTTGCTACACACACGCGCTTTTTGAAATGTCAAAAATGAATGGATTTTTTTCTACTACAGAATTGGTTTTTGCTCGTTTTGAATTTCGCGCAAAGCTACACGAGGGCTACCTGCAATATCCGTTCCTAATTTAGCAGTGTAACACTAGAGAGAAGGCGGCTAATCATCACCACCTACCACCAACTCTTGAGCTACTCTTTTACTAACGAATCGTGGGATTGACTACACATAATAACGACCCCACGGCTGAAAGGGCGAGAGTGTTTGGCGTGACGGGGATTCCTTTTTCTAGTCTTGCACTGCTAAATTAGGAACGGTTAACGCAGATAGCCCTCATGTAGCTTTGCGCGAAATTCCAAAAATACTAAAGCTTAAGATATATTGATCTCCTATAAAAACGTGTTAACAAAATTAGTATATCTTTCAGTAACTAACTTTTACTAGTATAAGATTCGCACTATTTTAGTATTACATGTGAGATCAGTATATTTCAAATAAAAAATCTCTTGATTTATTGTAACTATCACGTGAAATAAATAATTTAGTTATGAAAAATCGAGACAAATGATACAGTTACAAACGTGTTATTGTAAAGCAGTAGGTGGCATGATATCAACACATTACTCAAAAGAAACAACGAAGTTTGAGTTAAACATTCCGTTACCCGGATGTTCTAACTAGAACTCTATCTTAGAACCTGTGTATAATAAGACGAATGGTGAAATCAGGTGTTGTTTTAAAAACAAAAAGTATCGTTTATAGACCGACAAATGTGAAAATATCACATTTATTGTTATAGTTTGGCCATCATTGTGTTATACCCACCACAGGTATCGAAACCCGGTTTCTAGCGTTATAAGTCCGCAGACGTGTCACTGGGGGCTCCACGTTAGGTACTTAGTCCTCAGTATTCTTCCATTTTGAATAATGTCATACAATATCCACGTTAGGTAACATGTACGCGTACATGTTTTGATTCATAACATGTAATATCCACATTAGGTAACTTGTGTACTTCATTATTGTTATACCTTTCAGAGTTGTTTACTAATATTTTTTTTCCTTTATAAATTATTAAAAAAAACACCTTAACATTTACATCTAACACTTAAATATGAAAATCTACTCGAAGTCATCAGAAATACGTGATGGGAGTTTCCTGATAAAGTATTTAAACGTCGTGGTTATCTGTTTAAAGTTTAGCATAATAAAGGCTGCAAATAGGCAAAATATACCTCTCTTGATGACGAGAAACTCACTTGAAATGAAAATGTAGCTCAGAACGGCTGGTATTGGTATTAACACTTAGGAAGGTCGAAACGTTGTTCTCTGCTTATCAATAAAAGTGTTATTACTCATACCAGCCGTTCTGAAAATATGCCTCCATAACTTCTACTTGTATGTTATAAAATCTATTCGTCCACATGTTTTAAGAGTTTAATATAACCCTCAAGTACGTTTCTAAAGCTTATGCGTTTCAGTAATGTACATTAGTGTCGACAAATCACACAGAGGTCTGTCTCTAAGTAAAACTACCTTTTTTGATTATGTGGCGAGTTTAACCTGCCTGAGAGTAATTTGGAGCATTTTGTGTTCGTTTGTTGTGAAGCATAAAAACTATAAAGCGCCTGTCACAGGGATCAAACCACTAATTTTAACTGTCGACTTCACTGCTGAACCATCAAAAAGCCGCGGTTTTTTTGTTTTGTACTAATGATAGTTGACCAGAAGAAAGTCCTCCCTGGACCTGTTTCCCCATCTAACACAATTTTTTTTTTTCGGAGATCTATTTCATCAAATTACAAATTTTTTTGTTTGGAAACCTGTTTTATCACATAACGGAATTTTGTTGTACGGAAACCTGTTTCAATATTTAACACAATTACTTTACTTGGAGACCTGTTTCAATATTTAACACAATTACTTTACTTGGAGACCTGTTTCCACATCCAATACAGTTTCTTTCTTTGGAAACCTTATTCATCACCTAACACAATTTCTTTTTTTCGGAGGCTTGTTTTATCATGTAACACAGTTTTTGTTTGGAGACCTGTTTGATCATGTATCATAAATTTTTTGTTTGGAGCCACACGTTTATATTCCTCAGTGATGTCCTAGGACCTAGATGACCTGAAAAGGTAGAAATTACTCTCCCTGTTTCATGTTGTGAAACTATACACCCTACTAAGTTTGACACTGTATAGTTTAACCAAAGACAGTATCTACATACATGAACATTTTAATGCTTAGATCAGAAGTAAACCAGCAGTTAACAGAAGACAAAAAAGGCATTTTTGAGTTGTGTAAACAATGTGTTATTAACAAATAAAAATTATATGAATTTATTAATAAGTTTAAGTTATATGGAATCAACAGATTTTACCAATGATAAGAAATACAAAATCATATCATTATTTTATAATTTAAGTCACTTTAGTACAACCAAAATAGTTCTTTTTCCTGCCAATTCATGTTATATCTAATTTCATACTAGAAATTAGTGCCCTTAATGGTACTCAGTGCTTAATAAAGTACTAAGTTTTTAAGTCTTTCATATCTAGTTGTCATTAAATTGTCCTTGCGATGACGTGGCAGCCACTCAGTTTTAAGTCTTTCATATCTAGTTGTCATTAAATTGTCCTTGCGATGACCTGGCAGCCACTCAGTTTTAAGTCTTTCATATCTAGTTGTCATTAAATTGTCCTTGCGATGACCTGGCAGCCACTCAGTTTTAAGTCTTTCATATCTAGTTGTCATTAAATTGTCCTTGCGATGACCTGGCAGCCACTCAGTTTTAAGTCTTTCATATCTCGTTGTCATTAAATTGTCCTTGCGATGACCTGGCAGCCACTCAGTTTTAAGTCTTTCATATCTAGTTGTCATTAAATTGTCCTTGCGATGACCTGGCAGCCACTCAGTTTTAAGTCTTTCATATCTCGTTGTCATTAAATTGTCCTTGCGATGACCTGGCAGCCACTCAGTTTTAAGTCTTTCATATCTAGTTGTCATTAAATTGTCCTTGCGATGACCTGGCAGCCACTCAGTTTTAAGTCTTTCATATCTAGTTGTCATTAAATTGTCCTTGCGATGACCTGGCAGCCACTCAGTTTTAAGTCTTTCATATCTAGTTGTCATTAAATTGTCCTTGCGATGACCTGGCAGCCACTCAGCTTTAAGTCTTTCATATCTAGTTGTCATTGAATTGTTCTTGCGATGACCTGACAGCCACTCAGTTTTAAGTCTTTCATATCTAGTTGTCATTGAATTGTCCTTGCGATGACCTGGCAGCCACTCAGTTTTAAGTCTTTCATATCTAGTTGTCATTAAATTGTCCTTGCGATGACCTGGCAGCCACTCAGTTTTAAGTCTTTCATATCTAGTTGTCATTAAATTGTCCTTGCGATGACCTGGCAGCCACTCAGTTTTAAGTCTTTCATATCTAGTTGTCATTAAATTGTCCTTGCGATGACCTGGCAGCCACTCAGTTTTAAGTCTTTCATATCTAGTTGTCATTGAATTGTCCTTGCGATGACCTGGCAGCCACTCAGTTTTAAGTCTTTCATATCTAGTTGTCATTGAATTGTCCTTGCGATGACCTGGCAGCCACTCAGTTTTAAGTCTTTCATATCTAGTTGTCATTGAATTGTCCTTGCGATGACCTGGCAGCCACTCAGTTTTAAGTCTTTCATATCTAGTTGTCATTGAATTGTCCTTGCGATGACCTGGCAGCCACTCAGTTTTAAGTCTTTCATATCTAGTTGTCACTGAATTGTCCTTGCGATGACCTGGCAGCCACTCAGTTTTAAGTCTTTCATGTCTAGTTACCAGGAGATTGTTCTTAGGATGACCTGGCAGTCACTCAGTTTTAAGTCTTTCATGTCTAGTTACCAGGAGATTGTTCTTAGGATGACCTGGCCGCACTGATGAATAAGTCACTCAGCTTTAACTGTCTCGTGTTTTGTTACCATGAGATTGATCTTCGGTGAAGTGGTCCATTAATAAACATTTTATTACATATATTTATTAAAAATGAAATAAATATTAAATTAAGTAGACACACTGGTGTCTAGAATACATTTTTTGACCTGAATATATCAATTTGTGAATTCTAGCAAACACAATGTGACTGTGTTAAAGTTGCATTTCCTTGCATGAATCTGGTGTTTAGATGAATTAATTTCACTTTTAAAAATTTATTTACATTGTGATTCTGATCAAAGGAAACTACCTAAATGGAAAAACACTACGAAAAAGAACAATAATTGAAATAATTAATTTAACATAGTGTTCTCAATAACTAAAGTATTTTATTGTAAGTAGTGAGGTTTTCACTTCACACAGAGAAGTGACGTCACGCCATGACACATGAAGACGGAATTTGGGAAGGAGGTGTTTACATCACACATAATAGGTCCACGTTTTGCCACCAGGGACGTATTACTAAGCCGCCATGATGGATGATTACCTAACAATTTCACAAGGCCCGGCATGGCCAAGCGCGCAAGGCGCGCGACTCGTAGTCCGAGGGTCGCGGGTTCGCGCCCGCGTCGCGCTAAAACATGCTCGCCCTCCCAGCCGTGGGGGCGTTATAATGTGACGATCAATCCCACTTTTCGTTGGTAAAAGAGTAGCCCAAGAGTTGGCGGTGGGTGGTGATGACTAGCTGCCTTCCCTCTAGTCTTACACTGCTAAATTAGGGACGGCTAGCACAGATAGCCCTCGAGTAGCTTTGTGCGAAATTCCAAAACAAACAAACAATTTCACAAAGTAGAGAACGTGTTTTTGGCTGCCTTGACTCACACAATACATGTCTCATCGTGTCGATAGTTTATCAGTAGCTAATTAATTAAATCGTCCTAAAAAACGGTTAACATTCATTTTTAATTAATCGTTCTAAAGAGGAAGCTTAACACCAATTAATTAAATTATTTAAATCAAATTATCATAAAAAAGGACAATACAATAATTAAAACTTATTGTTTAAAGATTTTACGTACTTAATTAGTACAAGTATAATTAATTCATTCCCAAAAGGATGATACAATTATTAAAATGTAATCGATCAAGTATTTTCATTTACATGAAATATTTATTGTGATATGTTGTCACAATATACATTTTACCAGGCACATAACACGTGTATATGGGTTTAAATCGTCACTAATTTGATTTTCACGATAAAATTATTTATATATATTACTTTATATTATATACAAGGACAGTGCGATAACTAAACGTACTCAATCAAATGATTAAAGATTTTTAGCACTAAATTACTGCATTTCCTGTCCTAAAAAGCCTATATCTTACACAATACATGACTACACGTATAAATCACCCTAAAAATGACAACTTAATTATAAATGTTTTAATTAACCTATTATAAATGATTTTTTAGTTACTGTTAAGTGCCCTCTTTAGGATAATTAATTATAAATGAATTAGTGTTAAGCGTTTTTCCAGGACGATTTAATTAATCAATGATTAATTATAGGCGTATATGAATGATGGTTGTCTAACAAAATATTCTTCACTTTGTGATATTACATGTATTGGCTCGACATGGCAAAGCGTGTTAAGACGTTCGACTTGTTAGTCGCGTGTTCGATTCCCGGTCGCCCCAAATATACCCGCCCTTTCAGCCGTTGGGGCGTTATAATGTGTGGTTAATCCCACTATTCGTTGATAAAAGAGTAGCCCAAGATAGCCCTCGAGTAGCTTTGCGCGAAATTAAAGAAAAACAAATAATGAAGCCACATTGGATTATCTGCTGTGTCCACCGAAGAGAATGAATCCCAGTATTTTAGTGAGTTTATGAACTTTCCACGATTCCATCAGGGGGGCATAAGTGTGACAGCGATTTTCATCTAAATATTTCAATTCGAAATTTACACAACTTTCAACTTCTCTAAATGTATATTTAATCCTGGCACGGGAGGTGGGTTAAGGCGTTCAACTTGTAATCTGAGGGTCGCAGGTTCGAATCCCTGTCGCACCAAGTCCCACTGTTCGTTGGTAAAAGAGTTGCACAAGAGTTGGCGGTGGGTGGTGATAACTAGCAGCGTTCCCTCTAATCTTACAATGCTAAATTATGGACGGCTAGCGCTGATAGCCCTCAACTAGCTTTGCGCGAAATTCAAAAAACAAAAACAAGACATAAAATAGTACGCGAAATAATTACTTATAGCAAAGGAAATCCGTTGTAACACAGAAAAATAATTATTTTATGCTATGTGAAAGTACTTTAACAAAACTGTGAAAACGTTTTAATTTTTCATTGGATTTTTTTCCTTCTAGACGCACCTTTCCCTTCTAAAGTATTTCCCTCACGCAAGTCTGCATGCAAAGAACCTTTTCCATCTTTCATCGACTCTAATTGTACAAAATACAACACCAGGTGGCAGCACATCAAAGTAGCCGCAGTAACGGTAAAATCGTGTTTCTTTAAGTGTAGCTTTAGGTTTATAATAAACAAGTGTATACATTATTCTATTTTTTTTAGTGCTCTTTATATATAAATACGCATTTGTAATCTATGTAGTACGTATTGAGGTGGTAAACAGTTTACATTCTGTAACCTAGGAAACAAGAATTGTCACATAACATTTTATAGGTGGCATTAAACTATTCTTGTGCTGTTTACGTCTATTAATGTTGAATGAAATAAAAAAATTAAAATAAAATTTTAATTTATTTGAAATCGATGAATAGTAAGTTTTTGTGTTTTTCGTTGAAAGACGACACCTTATCATTAAAAATTATTAAATACGTGGTATTCATAGGAAAAACTGTAAGCAACAGGTAAGTTAATAAGTCGCATTTGCAGGACGTTAAAAACACGAGTAAAGTGAACACGAACAGTGTGTAAAAATAAACTGATAAAGTGTAAATATTTTTACACTCATAGTGTTGTTGTTTTGAATTAAGCACAAAACCACTCAATGGACTATCTATGCTCTGCCCTTCACGGGTATCGAAACCCGGTTTTTGGCGTTGTAATTCCGCAGACTTGCTGCTGAGCCACTGGGGGGCCACTTGTAGTGTTAAATGTATTTGTACAACAGTTATTTGGACGGGCATTATATATTACTGGTTTATCTTAAAATACCAGACTCTTATAACACCGAGATTCTCCAGATGTTGGAAAAGGCAGAAAGTAATCTTTCAGTGAACAAGAGCAAAATGGTTTATATTAATACTACAATTTTGGTTAGACTAGGGTCCTCGTGCGGTATCCCACACTCCAACGTCACTCCTGCAACTGGGTGTTACCATCCCAAAGGAAAAACGATACATAAACCTAGCCTCACTGCTGGTTCTTTAGAATGATCACTGCAATATATAACTTTGGCCTCAGACAGCGATTCAAGTTCACAAATGCCTACATTCGTTTTACATAATGTAATTAAACACAGTACAAAAGTGAGACACATGGCGTGATTATTTCTCTTTCAGTGGTTTTTTCACATGTATGTTGGCGCAGATGTTAAGATACAGTTTGTAGATAATTAGGCTGACTTTGCTCTCGTGGCATTCAAGAATAATCAAGTGTAATCGTCTTTTGTTATTCCTATACTTTTCCATGGAAAGTGTCATTTGAGAATTTCATTAGGCTTGTAGAGATGAGTTTTTCTCATTGTATGAGTCGTGTAAAGGTTTGACGATATAGCAAGATTGCCTTCCCTATTTTTGTTAATGGGCGTGAACATTGGTATAACAAAGATAAAGAAAATGTGAAAATTATACGTTTCCACAATTGGAAGTGTTGTGATTTTAAATAAATAACGCATTTATTTACTGAAATTATTATAATTCATCACGTTAGTCATTTTATCTGTGCCACTTACAACAAGACACTTGTTCAAGTCTATTTATTTACATACCTTCAAAAACTGTCAAAATTTTAATCTCAAATAAGTCTTTAGGCTAAATTTTTTGTCAACTTAATATAATCGAATTGAAATTCCGGTACATAAAAAAAAAATTCATTAATGGTCGTGGAGGAAGGAAACTGCCCTTTGAATGGATGTATAGATATGATTGTTGATTTCAGACTCCATTAGCCTGTTGACTGCCAAGTATTTCAGCTGCTACAATACAACTCTAATGCTTCTTCATTTTGTAACTTTTTCGTGACGCCATTTTGGATCGAAAGTGAAACAATTTTTAAGTACTCAAATGCATGTATGATGCTGACATCTAGCGTTGACGTTAGGTATTATTGAGAACGAATTAACTCGTCCGTGGCACTGTGTTATCGATCGGCTTGGACGAGTTATCTCGTCTACGGCACTGAACAGATTACAATATCGTATTTACAGAAGTTCTTTAGATTCTAGAAGTAAGATATAAAAAATATATATATCCAAAAGGCAACTGTAAATTCATATACAATAATAATATACGATGAACTACATGCCCATTCGCTTGATAGCTTGGTCACCAGTTTGCAGGCTTATAAATACTTAAAAAAACAGAATTTCTTCATTTCTCTTCTTTTGTTTTTGCATTCCATGTGCATCTTCTGCTAAGCTATTTTCCTACTCTGAATGCAAAGAATTGTTTCTGTCTTTGTCGACTCTAATTGTATAAAGCACAAAAATCCCTGCAGAGGACATAGTATAGACAGCACATTATGATGAGTTATACGTAAAACAAATTAACTATTTTTTAATTGTTACAACAAATGATTAAAAGATTTCTTATATTCTACTGAACTGAGAAGGGGAATATTTTCACAATGTTTGTTATACATTTTATGAACGTTTCTACAGTTAAATAACAGATTTGTCAATCCTGAAAGGAAACAAAACTACCAGGAAACATGATACTAAATTTATTTATCTCCTACAAAAAGAATAAAATAATCGTATTATTATAATAAAAACAATCGAAAACTTCATTGTGCGACATTTAATTATCCATATTGATTTGCCTTAATATGCATGTTTATTCTAACGATGTCTCTTTTTTTTACATTTAGTGGGTACCATGGATTAAAATAATTGAAAGAGGTAAATGTATAGATGTCAGAGGACCGATGGCTGAAATCATTCACAGTTTATCCACGGCTTTGAACTTTAGGTGAGTAACAAATCGTTAAAAATGTGCCGCTAAAATGTGAAAGCAGCCTCTAAGATCGTCTCTCGAATTTAATAATTTTAAGAACTAAATTTTTGTTTGTTTTGTTTTGTGTGGATTATATTCATATAGAATGAGAAACAGAAAAACAGAATCCTACCATGTGCCTTAATGCATTTGAGTTTGTCTGGAATTAAGCACAAAGGTGCACAACGAGCTATCTGTGCTCTGCCCACTACGGGTATCCAAACCCGGATTCTAACGGTGTGAGTTCAGTTCGCAGACATACCGCTGGGGTCAAGAAAAGAGTCCAAGAATTATGAGAAGCTCAAGAAAAGAAAAAAAAAACAAAATTTGAAAAACAAGAAAGTTTGGTTTGAATTTTGCTACACAAGGGCTATCTGCACTAGCCGCCCCTAATTTAGCAGTGTAAGACTAGAGGAAAGGCAGCTAGTCATCACCACCCACCGTCAACTCCTGGGCTACTCTTTTACCAACAAATAGTGGGATTGACCTTCATATTATAACGCCCTCACGACTGAAAGGGCGAGCATGTTTGGTGCGACTGGGATTCAAACCCGCGACCCTCGGATAACGAGTCGAACGTCTTAACACGCTTGGCCATGCCGGGCCTTATTTATAACTATATTAACACTCAAATTACCGACTTGTTTAATACATCATTATTAATATTTTAACATTCAAATTGTCGACTTGGTTAACAAAACAACAACATTATTTGTAACAATATAATCAATAAACAAAATTGAAAAGTTTATAACTGAAACTACAACAGTCATTTAAACATCATTTTCCACTGATAATTTGTAAATTTCTAAGAATGTTTAGTTAACAATAAACTTTTATTTGACAATAAGCAAGAAATCTTTTGTAGCGCATTCCCAACAAAGTTATATTCAAACTCAAATTTTGATATGACACGTGCATTACCTTGCATTTATTATAATTAAAAGTCATCTTACATTTATTCGCCCAATTAAAAAATAATCCAAATACTTTTGTAAAATATCACACCAACAACACTTAAAGCTTTAATGTCAGACAAACTTAAACAATCTATTGACCAACTCTTCATCTATCTAATTTATGTAAGTTAAGGTCCAAACAGTGAACCTAGAAGCACCAGACTCGTGACATTCGTCCAGTTTGACTGAACTCCATTTATAACAACATTCAACTTTCTCCCACTGGACAGAAAACTGGTCATGTTTTTTTTTTTATGTAGAACCTGCTTTCTGAACACCCAGGCACACTTCATCTGCACTCAGATACAAAGAATGTCACAAGAACGGTAAAGTAAGACTTCGTGAAACTACGCGGACACTCCATTGAAATCTTCAACTTTATTAAAGGATTTTGCAAATCATCTTTTATCAGACTTTCAAAAACTCTTCGCACCACTAACGTAGGACTAAAAGATCAATAATTACTGGGACAATTTTTATCATCTCCCTTTAAATGATGTATAATATCAGCCAATTTCCAACCATCTGACATCTGCTCACTATTCCAGGATTTGTAACAAGTGGTCCACGTATCCAATATTTAACCTCTTTCAAAACCCGTGAGTAAATATTATCTGGCCCAGATGCTCTGACGTTCTTTTAAATTTCTCACGATTTTCTTAACAAAATCAGGACTAATGTCATTATTTTGCTCAACTTTGATGCCATCTAGCAACTGTTCAGGATGACGAACATTGTTTAAAGCTTCAATAGCAAAACCTAGAGAAAAAAGTAGAATTTAATAACCTAGCCATCCCATTATCATCAGGTATCAGTCTAACAATATCATCCCTCAAAGGTTCTGTTCACATCACAACATTCTATTTACGTTTAATGTATTTGAAGAAGTCATTACTATCTAATTTTAAATCTTTGGCCAACCTTTTTTTCCCACATGGCTTTTTTCATTTGACCAACACTCTTGACCTTCTGTGGTTCTCCAGATCTTCCATCAATACAGCGAATTTTAACTTTACACCTTTTAAATGATTTAATTATACCCTTTATGTCTTTTATGTGCATTAAAGAAGTTTGTTTTTTGAATTTTCCGCAAAGCTACTCGAGGGCTATCTGCGCTAGCCATCCATAATTTAGCATTGTAAGACTAGAGGGAAGGCAGCTAGTCATCACTACCCATCGCCAACTCTTGGGCTACTCTTTTACCAACGAATAGTGGGATTGACCGTCACATTATAACGCCCCCACAGCTGAAAGGGCGATCATATTTGGTGCGACAGGGATTCGAACCCGCGACCCTCAGATTACTAGTCGAACTCCTTATCACATCCGGCCATGCCGGGTCAAAACAAGATCAAGAGAAAGTTGATGAAAATTAAACAAACAGGAAAAATAGTTAACAGAAAACCAAGAAGAAAGAGGGAGGAAAGTGAAATAAGTTTTTAGTAAGTTAAAAGGTAGGAATTTTAGAGGATGGTTGAAAGACAACAAGTGTAATACTTATAGATGTAACAACAAGAAAAATCTGACTGAAGAGAAGATCGATAGAACCTGGTTGGAGATGGGATTCGAACCCACGATTCTCAGATTACGAGTCAAGTGGACTAACCACAAGGCTTAATTAAATCAAATGCACACTTATTACGCTGCCTCTCCGTATATTTATTAACTTTCATGTATGTCTACTCATTTGTCTCCCTGTGGGTTAGCAATAAGTTTCCTTTTTTATAACGCTGTAATCCGGGATTCAATTCCTGCGGTGAGCAGAAAATAGTCAAATGCAACTTTGCCCTAAAACAAATAAACAAAAGTCCACTTACACAAAAACGTTAGTTATAATACTACTATTGTGATCGGCCTTTCTTTATTCCTTTGTTCGTCTGAAGTATTCCCCATACGTACACTACCAAGTCAGATACCTCGTTACTTTAGGTACCCCACTGGGACAGCAATAAGTCTTCGGATTTACAACGCTCAAATCAGGGGTTCGATTACCCACGATGGATACAGCAGATAGCTCGATGTTGCTTTGCTATAAGAAAAAACACACATACTCTATTTCAGGAATAACCATCCATAATTTTGAACTACAAACCAAAGGAAAGACATCAGTTGACAACACCCGTCTTTTGAAGTGTTTGTTCTTTATCGATTAGTGGGATTAACTATATAGTCTTACAACACCCACAACTGAATGTGCAAAGTGAACTTAACAACACATCTCGAACCAAATACACTAGCAATAATCGCACTCGGATCTCTCGATTATTCTAATCATAATGTATTACGTATTATAACAGTAAGTTTCAAGTGTTTGTTATAACTAAAATGGGAAAAACTTAATATATTCCTTTTCTGGCTTATGGTAATTTGTTATTGCTAATAGCACAACTTTTGTAAATAAACACGCGTAGTTACGATTACACTGAGATATTTTTAAATGCCAACTATGAATACAATAACCAATCTTGCTGCTTATGATAAAGACAAGAGCTGTCTTTCACTCAACCTTGTAGAGATTTCTTTCCACATCTAACATATAAACCGATAAGTAGAATTAATTTAGCATTGCCACAGTATTCAAATATACGATGTGAGTTTACGAATTACACTGGCCTTCGGGCTTGCGTTACCCTAGACTATTGGGTATCATTGCATAGTGTTGCTGGTACATCTGATTCTTAGCATTTTTGAAACAATATTTAATTTTACAGTTCACAGTTTACACGTTACGTAATTAGCTGGTGTAAATTACACATTAATAAGATAATTAAATTATTATGTGATGTCCTATCTCTTAAACCCATACTTGTATAATTCTGAAACATTATTTGTATTGTTGTATTTATTATTATTCATATATTATAAGAATACATTTTACACTTTTAATTACAGTTTCACCGTGTTATCTCCTGTGGACAAAGCGTTTGGTTCAAAGAAGATGAATGGTGATTGGACTGGAATGATTGGAATGTTGAGTAGAAAAGTACACATTTAAAGCATTCTGTAACACACTTCGTGTAATATTAAAACATCCGTATCTATAACATATAAGATATATATTCCATACCTCAACGGGCGCATTCAGATTGCACAAGTGAATTTTAAAAAATCCTTGAAAATAATATTGCACATGTTTATCCCTACATTAAAAGAATTAAAATCTGAATTGTTAATATTCACTCAACTAATATTACTTACTAATTATTATTCACATTTTTTAAATCAAATTTTTATCTTGTTGATTTCAACTTCCTTGGAAGAAAGTTATGTTGGACTCGAATAAAATAACCTTAACTGCTCCCCGCTAGTGCAGCGGTATGCCTACGGATTTACAACGCTAAAATCAGCGGTTCGATCCCTCTTGGTGGGCTCAACCGACAGCCCGATGTGGCTTTGCAATAAATAATAAAACACACACACATAGCTTTAATTGAAATAGTAAAATTATCCATTTACTGTTTTTTAACCCAGATGATCATGGCGTAATGTAATTCATTATCTGTATCAACTTCGAGAAGTCATAGGTTTGTGACCAAAGCACGTGATGAAAATTCTTTTCTGTTCTTTCCAATAGAAGATACAATTTAATGTAAATTTCTGTAGAGATTAGAACTGCGTGGTAAAAGCTTACCTTTGTACTATGTTACTACAGGGTGTTCGGAAAGTCACTGTACACTTATATATTTATTAACAGACTGGTTTCAATATAGAATACAGGAGGTAAATATGAATGACAATTATAAACAATGTTGAAAGGACCCCCGTTAGCATCAATACAGGCCTGGATCCTTCTTATTTTGTTTCTAAACACCGCTATCAGTTGCTGGCTTGAAATAGACTGAATGAATGCTGATTACAAATCTGCACAGTGACTTTCCGAACACCGTGTAGAATTAAAAATAGAACATCTTTCGCGACAGTTACTATTCTGTTTTATAAATCTTTCTTTTCTATTTTATTTTGAACAAAGTATCCCTAACTTAAACTTGTAAACTTAATTTGAATTACGATGTTCGGAAATTGTTTTCGGGAAACAAAATCGAGTAGTTTCGTTTTGAGCTAACTTGCTTATAAATTATATATTTTTATTGAGATTCGTTTTTAGAAATGGTACGGCGTTTCGATTACTGTTGCGATCATTAACAAGTGCACAACTTTAACAATATCTTTTATAATTATTGTACCAGTGATTGAAGCGCCGTACCTTTTTTAAAAATGTTATCTTACTCACTGTGCGTTGTACCTGTTTGTTTGTATTTAAAATTTCGCGAAAAACTACACGAGGACTAGCCGTCCCTAATTTAGCAGTGTAAGACTAGAGGGAAGGCAGCTAGTCATCACCACCCACCGCCAACTCTTAGGCTACTTTTTACCAACGAATAGTGGGATTAACCATCACATTATAACGCCCCCATGGGTGAAAGGGCGAGCGTGTTTGGTGCGACGGAGAGAACCCGCGACCCTCAGATTACGAGTCGAATGGCTTAACCCACCTGGTCATGCCGGGCCAGATGTTAAAGAAAATATGTTTTATAACAAAAAACTGTTTTCTGTACAAAGAAGTTCGTTTCAAATTAATAACTATTTCATACATTGTTTTCACAATGCAGTAAATCAAACCTTACAGGGCCCAGGCATGGCCAGATGGTTAAGGCGCTCCACTCTAACCCGAGGGTCGTGAGTTCGAATCCCCGTCACACCAAGCATGCTCGCTCTTTCAGCAGTGGGAGCGTTATAATGTTACGGTCAAGCCCAAGAGTTGGAGGTGGGTGGTGATGACTAGCTGCCTTCCCTCTAGTTTTACCCTGCTAAATTAGGGACAGCTATCGCAGATATCCCTCGTGCAGCTTTACGCGAAATTCAAAACAAACCAAATCATACAGTAGGTGTGTCGATTCGTGTCTGATATACGCTCAAAATAACCACAATATGAAAAGCAAGTGTCGGGTAACGGGTTACACAATGTTATATTGTAGTTCATTTTCTTAAGTGCCTGTTTGGCACTGAAGACTTTGCAGCCCAGTAAACAATCAGGTAACAGTTGTCAACGAGGCATATGGTCACTTGATCACAAATGCAAATGGTACTTTGATGTGGTCTGGTAAAAATTAGTAAATAAAACTCTAAATATATTTTAATTATTTTGAGAAGTTTATGTAGACATGTATGCATGTCAGAGATTTTAAAAAGACTCGATATTAATCTGTAAAACTGTACAATTTAGTATTCTATTATTGTTGCAAAGTTTTTAGCTGTCACTTGGCTGGTAGTAAAATGAATTATGTTACATTTCTTCCAAGTCAGATAATATTTATACTGCAAAATGTGTTTCTAAAATGGCATATGCCTTTGTTTTTAAAAGTTAATGAAACGTCTCCCGCTAGTACAACGGCAAGTCTACGGATTTACATCGGTAAAATCAACGATGCGATTCTGTGGGTGACACGGCAAATAATCCATGTGGCTTTGCTGAAAGAAAAACACAAACACACTTAATGAAATTATTTACATTTACAAATAAAAATAAATAGATTAGTATTTCAATGCATTCTAAATTTTCAATTTCTCTTGCAAATTATGAAACGACACTTTCTAATTAGAATTATTTATTTTTTTTAATAACGTGTGTGTTTTCTTATAGCGAAGCCACATCGGGAGAGAAATCCCGAATTTTACCGAGAGAAATCGAACATTTTCTTTAAATCATAAAACAACGAGAGTCTATATCAAAATTATACTTCTCTGAGAACGTGTACAATTATCTTACCATTTTTTAAAATTTTATTTTAGCATTTTAAAATCATGTTAACTTACATGTATCAAATTGATTTATTTCTTTTTCCAAATACAGGAAGTTGATTTTGTGTTGACTCCAGTTTCGGCAACGCAAAATAGGTTTGAAATCGCCGACTTCACCAATCCCATTGTTATTGAGCCTATGCATATATTAACCAGTAATCCAGAAGAACATCCTGACCTGTTTAGTTTTCTCAAAGCTTTTCACGTCAAAGTACGTTAAATAAGTATTGATTATTTTTGTTAAATTCAACACTATAACACTATACTATTCTCAAATTTAAGGTGACCAAAACTGTGAAAGGAATCAATATATCTGGTACTGCTTTAAAAATCATCTGTTTATAAAACAGAAATATTGTCTCTATGTTCACCTTTACATGTTTATGGGTTTTGATTAATTTCAACCAAATTTAACGTAGGGTCCCTGGAAAGAGTTAAAGAGGTCTCAGCATTTGAATGCGATCCCCCATCGTTTCTCCAAAGACCACTGCTTGTCTGAGCGCTTGCCTTTTACATGTACTTTTTTTTTTTTTTTTACGATTCTTAACCACACTTGGATCTCCGCGGGAATATCATGGTGAGTTTAATGATCGGATCTGGTCACCCATGGGCCTATTCGTTCCCCACGTTATCTTGTTGATCTTTATTGATCTTCAAAGGCAACCGGGATGACGTACAGATTGGCATTTAAATCTTTTCTTCTATACCTCACTCCCCACGACTTAATAGATTTTTTCTTAACAAATTAACTCGTATAATTCAGTGTCCTCTAGGCCCGGCATGGCTAGATGGGTTAAGGCGTTCGACTCGTAATCCGAGGGTCGCGGGTTCGCATCCCCGTTGCACCAAACATGCTCGCCCTTTCAGCCGTGGGGGCGTTATAATGTTACGGTCAATCCCACTATTCGTTGGTAAAAGATTATCCCAAGAGTTGGCGGTAGGTGGTGATGAATAGTTGCCTTCCGTCTAGTCTTACACTGCTAAATTAGGGACGGCTAGCGCAGATAGCTTTCGAGTAGCTTTGCGCGAAATTCAAACAAACAGTGTCCTCTGTTGCACTGCCATCAATTTAGAAGGGCTTGGATGTAGTGAATAGAAAGTAAAAGTGTCAACTATCCCTTGTAACAGTTGACCAATGAAAACTACAGGAGTGGGAAACTCCATGGCAAGTGAAGAGCACAGTTGTGTCCAGTTCGAGTTTAGGAATCAACTTTTTCTATCATTTACTTTTTATTGCAGATCTGGCAGTCAGCAACTGCACTGCCTCATGTCATCGCTTTTGTCGCGAGCTTCATCACTGTCACAGACTCCGCCCATTTTGTAACGTCAGTCTGTTTCAGATGTTTATTATCAAGTGTGCGTTGTTTTTCATGCGCCTGCAAACATATTTTTGTTGTGCAACTTTCAGGTGTTTAAATATATTTTGTTTCTAATCCCATAAAGTGTATAATTCGAAAACAAAAAAATCCAGATGATGACAATTTAATTGATTTTCGCATTACTGCCGAAAAGAAAATGGCGCGTGAGTGGAAAAACGTAAAACGAGAATTTAATGAAAGTTAGGAATTAAAATGTGCAGTGATTGAAGGAAATAATGATCCAGTGTGACTTTTGTGTTACAAAGTTTTAAAGAATAATAAAGTATACAACTTTAAGCAACACTATAACAATTTTCACAACGAATTTGATGTAAAATTTCCAGTTAATAGCAAAAATCGTATGAATGAAATTAACCGTCTGAAAGCAGAACTTCATGAACAAAAGGGAGGCCTAAAAAGATTTTTATCACTGATATAACTGGTTACATTAGCTAGCTATAAACTAGCTTGGATTTTAGCTAAAATATCATTTTCTGAAGCTGAACTAGTAAAAGAAATACTGATTGTTGTCATTGAAACTCTGTTGGAGAATTATGATTCAAAAATAAAAAATATTTTATTTCAAAAGGTAAATAATTTTCAATTAAGTCGAAGAACAATTGTCTACAGAATGATAGAGTTACCGAAAGACATAGAAAATCAGTTGTTTGAACAACTAAAAGACTGTTTGTATTTTTCTTGAGCACTAGATGAGTCAACAGATGTTAGTGACACTGCAAGTTGATATTTTGGGTTCAATGTGTAACTTCAGATTTTCAAGTGAAGGAAGAAATGTTTGGCCTTTGTCGATTACGAGATCAAATCTGTGGAATAAACATCTTTGAAAAATGTCTTGAAATGTCAAAAATTTCTGGTTTTTGTCACAACAGACGATGTTCCCGCCATGACTGAGGCGAAATTAGGATTTCTTTCTCTTTTGAAGCAGCATTTAATTGAAAATAATATGAAGTCCACACTGACACCTTTCAATTGTATTTTGCATCAGGAAAATTTATGTGCTCAGATATCTGAAAGTGATGAATTGAAAAATGTTATGGACATTGTTGTAAAAATTGTGAGTTACATCAGAAGTGAAAGCTTTCTCATCCATCGACAGTTTGAGTCTTTGAAGAAACGCAGTAACTGTACTTTTAATGATCTTACTGATTTTGCAAGTGTAAGATGGTTAAATAGAGTAAAAGTCTTGGAACGATTTACTTTCTTATTTCCTCAAATAAAAGAGAATCTTGTTGAAAAAGGTAAGATTGAAAATTTCCCTGAAATTGAAACTTTGTCATGTGATTTGTACTTACTGTGCGACGTGATGGTTAACTTGAATAACTTCAATACGAAGCTTTAGGGAAGAGATAAAATGATAAACGACCAATCACAGTCTATTCATGAATTTCAATTAAAGCTAAAATTCCTCGCAGAACAATTACAAACTAATGCTTTAATACATTTTGCAAAGTTGAATAGTTTTGTAGAAAATAATAAAGACTATAATTTCTCTGATGCTAAAGATGATCTCCATGTAAACTGGATCAAAAATCTATCTCAAAAATTTGAAATTGATGTTTTAATTTTTTTATGATCCATTTTAATTTGACTTGGGAAATTTCAGTAAGGAAATTCCATCTTTCTTGTCTTTGGATAAGTGTGTATTTGAAGACGAGATGCTTACCCTACAAAGTGTAGAACACATAAAAGGTGAACAAAAATGTTCCATCAGAGAGATGTGGGTCACTATTTGGATAAATGAGAGTCTTCAGGTTTCATCTTTTCCCTGTCGCTGTTTTTTGCTGCAGTGTCATGCGCAGATTCTAGGTAACAGAAAAGAGCAACAGGGAAAAGATAAAACCTGCAGAGATCGTAGTTGTTCGAGACTGGTTTCAACCCATGACCAAACAAATCCAAATTTGTCTTTTTTTTGTGTGTCACACAAGCGGATTTAGCGGATTTACAACGCTAAAATCAGAGGTTCGAAATCCCTTGGTGGGCTCCAGAGATAGGCTGATGTGGCTTTGCTCTAAGAAAACATATTCCCCTAATGTTTTATTTCCAAACTTCTCATTACACGTTCTCATTAAACTGATGTACATTTTGGACAGACTGTTTTAGCATAAGCTGCAGTGTTGATGTGTCCACGACGTTACTGAGTTTTTACTGGATATTGGTTTCAGTGATCGTAGAATTGCTACCAGAGTTGCAAGATGGAGTGACAGCCATATACCAAGAAAATGTTAACACGGACCAAGTATCTCTTCCATTGCAATCTCTTCAGAGTAAGCTTCATTAGCCTATTGAAAGTGGCAAGTACACTGTATAGACCAAATGGTATGACATGAAATCTGTAAAAATCGTCATCTAGTTCGACTTGCATGACAGATCTATAGGGTTGAACCATTATGCATGTTCCAGTGTGTCTCTTCATGGAAGCGGAAAAACGTCAATATGAATTACTGCGCTCACCAGTTTGGAATCAGCACAACTCTCCTTTTTCCTGACAATCGCTGCTTGAAGACTTGTGATTCTGTCTTCTAACGTCTTCTGTTCTGTATTTCAGTATTAGCAAAATATCTACTGCTCTAGTGAAGTCTGTGTGATGGTTCTTTATTTGAACAAGTATTGCTCATATTTATGTGATGGTGAGTTACTTTTGTTTAATCCAATCAGTTAATTGGTTCCACAAATATATTGACACAATAAATAAAAAAATCACTAAGCTTCTGTCATTGTAATAAATCAGTATTGCTTGTAAAATCCCCAGATACTGATTTTATAAGTGGTTTAAACCGAATGCTGCTTGTTTTCAGACGTGACACAACTGAAGTAATACTAGCGATACCACTAGTTTTGGTTACCACCAGTTTACCTGTCGTTCCAGTGACCATCCCTCCAGGAAATCGGAAAGCCAGTTTCCCATTATTACATCTCAATGCTAGAACTTCATCACTCCTTGACGGTGATACTACTTGATTTCTGGATAGGAAACTGCATTCCATGCTTTGACTCTGTAACCCCATTGCATTGTGCCATTGCACTAAATCTCGTATATAGTAAACTATGGACTATTATTTGTGTACATGGAGATACAGTGACTCTCTCTACAACATACAGTCGAATGGTCTATTATTCCTAGTATAAGACGATTTTACCATAAAATTTCAGATCACCTGATGCACAGGTGAAACTTTTCAATAATTTCCATAGTGCATTCATCCTGAAGATGCCAGTGCTACAGCCTACTTCAGCAGTTCTCGAGCTTTACATGAAATACTTAATTGAATATGTTGTTATGTTCAAGGCACATCCACTACATTTTCATTCCCTTTTGTGACCTTTTCTAAGTCACAATTTGAAACCTCATCACTACAAAAACTACTACTGTTAGAATTAGAATATATTTCTTATGATAGCTCATCATTTAACTAGATAGCCATTTGATGGAAATAGTTATTAAGATGTGTTTGCAATCTAATAAAGCATACAACTGGCACAGATCGTCCATGTAAATGCCGAATTTCTAATAAGGACCCTCTTTCAAGCCTTGAACTCAGCCTCATGAACAGTTTGGTTGTTCATCAAAATGCTGGCAGAACTGAAGTTCTCGATAGTCTCGAGGGAGGGAACGTTCAGACTGAGGTATTACATGGTTTGTTCCCGGATGCAGCTATTCCAGGTAGAACTTACCTTATATGTTGAAAAATATTTCAAGTTTTCTGTTGCCACATCTTTTAACACTGAGATTGGGGTTTGTTCTGCCAACGTGATGTCTTGGTGTGAATATTTCATTCAATGTCTTTAAGGCAAATGTCATTCTAACATGTCCTAAGCTTCTAGGTATGGCGGCATAGACTAATACAGAAACTCCTAAATGATGGGTTACTGGAGGCGTCTCATTCATTGACTCTGCTCTACTACAGAATTTTCCATCATCCGTGGTCATGTTAGACTTTCCATTAAAGAAAACTCACCACTGCCTGACTGATCGTTACTTTCAGCAACACTTGCCATCTTTCTCGCCTGCCTCTTAACCAGTCAGGAGTGGTATCGACCAGTGCTAGAGCAGAATTACTCAAATTTCAATGTAAAACTATGTGTATGTAGGATAGGCTACGCTTAGAGGCTAAGTGCTACACGTGTGTTTAAGTCATCAAATTTTATTCGAAATAGTAGCCTAGAATGTAAAGTTTGTTTGTTTTTCAAAAGAAGTTAAACATCTCTGGCCAACACTCTAAATTTACCATTATCACGAAAATCTTCCACAAGTGTATAACTTTTATTGAGCATACTTTCAAGTATTTTCATGCTTTCTGTTCATGTACTTCTAGGTATTAAACTGTGTTTTGCTTTCTTTAGGTGTGGCTCTTTTTGGGACTGAGCATTCTGCTTGTGTCTGGAATTTCTTTTGTTTTCCAACTCATGCTTCCAGAATCTGAAATACGTCATCGATGTATGGCTTACACGTTTTTTCAACATTTTTGGACATACTTCACCTGTTTTCTATTTCAAGGTTAGAATTTATTGTTAAAAAGCATGCCTTAAACACAAGTAAAGCAATGAACAAAATATATATAGTTTTAATAAATACTTTATAAAATAACAACATATTTAGAGTGACAAGGAAGAACGAGATTTATAGTGAGGAAGACACTTCGATCAGATTTCTTCTTGTTGAATTTTGATAACACTAGGACAGATGTCATAAATTTAAAACATGGAAATTTTTCTTTCATCTACAGTTAAGGCAGATTTTTTTTCAATATGATACACATTCAGTGGAAGCTGCAATTTTACAGGCGTTTTCAGTATTTGTGGGATAAGAACTATATTTAATGATTAATTTTGTTTTCTGATGGATATGAGTCAGAATATCACTTATGGGCCAAAACACCGCTTGATACCTTGTGATTCGTAATTTGATGACAGTCTAGATTTTTACAACACTTGTACCTTTAGCACAAATAAGTGGCTCTATTCAGTGATAAATGTTCTAACACGTTTATGTGTCGTAATATAACTCTGGTTAGAGAGCGTGCAATTCTTACCTTTTAGAATTCAATGCACCTGAGGATAATGTAGACATATTTTCAGAAGCTACAATTGCTCTTTAGTTTTCAGACTACACGATGCTGTCACTGCATGCCAAGGTTACAAGAAACAAAAAAACGACTGAGATACTTAGAAAATTAAACACTGCACCTATCGTTGTGAGTCCAGTTTTGTGCTAGATATTACTTTATGTCTGTATGGAATAAAAATATTCACAACAGTTTTGGATTCGACATATTTTACGAACTTCAAATTAATTGGGATCATATTAGCAGCACGTGGCATTCGGAAGTGTCACGAGGTGTCTTAAAGAACTTAAACAGAGTTTGGTTCACCAGTCTTCACGTTTGTAGCTTTTTTTATAATACTTGTTAATTTTAAACTGAATATCAAATTATGGGACACATTTGTTATATGGCTAAATTGGTTTCTAAGATTCAGGCTTAACCATCTCTAATTTAAAATATTGACTAAATAGGGAATAATTGATCAGTATCAAATAAATACTAGGCTTGGTTTAGCCTTTATAACTCCTACAGCTTTTCAAAGACAGAAAACATGTGTAACGAAATATTGCGGCTCGAGCTTTGGACCTTTCAATTCACCGCACACTACCCTAAGCCATTTGTAATATAAAATTTAAATTGTAATAGCTGGTAGTGTCTTCTTTGGTTAAAAAAATTAGCGTCTATGTAAGAAAGGTGCTTTTCTGAAACAAGTTCCTTAAATCCTAGGAGTTTTAGAGCTAGTTGTAGTCCATGTGCTGTGTGATATTATTCATATCCGAGTCGTTAGGTATTGCATCAGTAGAACAACTGTAGATTGAGGCATGAAATGTTTTGTGGCGATAAACCTGAAGAATATCTGCTTATGACTAAATTGTGAAATTAACTGTGTAAACATAAAATATATTCAAAACCATTTTCATTTATTTCAAACGATCAATATAAGTATGATTATTCATAAAGGAGGTGCATCTACTGGAGCAGTAGAGGTTTCTGTGACGAAGCAAAAATATGTTTCAGGCTGAGAAAACGTATAAATGGAACAATAATGTTATTATTTGCGAGTTAATCTTCTTATCGAAAACAAGAAAGGATGTAATCTCAAGGTATCATTTAATCTACCAGTGTAAAAGATTGTTATCTACTCTCAGATAGTAGCATTTAGTTTAGAAATATTTCCCATAAAAAAGCATGTAACACCATTATTGAATGACCTAAAACAATAGGTAGCTATAAAGAAAGGAAGATTCCATCCACTGATCAACGTTTATTTTGAAAACTATACATGCTTTTTATATTCAGTAGAACTAGAAATCTTCGTGCAGTAAAATTAATAAATGTAATATTGTCAGTTTTATAATAATGTAATAAGAGACATTCGAATTTGAATTTTTACAATAAAGCTCTGGATTGTTTGCTTTAGGTCTGCCACGTTTGCCAGTGAGATCATCTTTGAGACTATTGGTAGGAATATGGTGGCTGGTCTGTCTGATTGTTATGTGTAGCTTCAGTGGGAAGTTGGTCTCCATGTTTACCAGTAACAAAGCCATGGATAAGATCGACACTTTGCAGGACCTTCTCCAACATCCTAATATTACCATTTTACTCGAAGATGGCGGTAGTTTTACAGCTACCATAAAAGTAAGGTAACTTCGTAAAATCGTCTTTTCTATGTATGCTTTTGCATAAAGTGCTTAGCGCTCCCTAGTGGATATTTTGTGAATTACTTTTATGGATTGTATAGTATCCATTATCAAAAACTCACAGAAAATACAAATAAAAACATATCAACACAAAATATTTATCATACAGTATTGATTGGATTTTTGTAAATATGAGGCAAAACAAAAATAATAATGACCGGTTTCTTGCAAACATTTTCCATTGATTTAGCACGAGAAAGTTAGGTAGATTTCTCACATATCTAATAGCGATAATAATTAATCTCAGTTTAACTTATTGTTCAATTAAGCAAAAGCATAACTTCAGTTTTACTTAACTCGTTCCCTGCTGGAACAGCGGTAAGTCTTCGGATTTACAACGCTAAAATCAGGTGTTCGTTTCCCGTCGATGGTCACAGCAGATAGCCCGATGATGGCTGAAAAATAATAGCAGGGATACGGATAATTTATCCGTCATACTTCTGAGGTAAGTATTTAATATCAAGGGGGAAAATACTTTCCATCTGTCTCTAAATACATCTCCTAAATCAGCTGACTGATCCATACCAAACTTGGTATGCTCGCTTAGCAGTCCCAAACCGAACTAAATTTGTATTAAACGTTCTCAGATATTTTGAAAAAAAATTAAAATATTTTATACAATAACCCAGATGTTACTATTGTGAATAGTTAATTTGGGACAAAAAAACAAAACTTTACTAGTTATAACCTGTAAATGAGATTTTTAACATTTGTTTTTCCTATAATAACCAAATTATACAGCTTTAAAATATCCTTCTGCAATGCGGAGAATAAAAATATTACTGGTGTTTAAATCCCCCCCTTTCTGATTCACATCATTTAACTTTCGGTTCATACCAAGATTTAGAATAAGCGCTTCAGTCTTAGAGAAATATTTCATAATTCAATCATTTTTATATTGCGCATTTCTTGATGGAGAATATAGTTCCCCATAGAAGCAAAACCCAATATTATTAATATATTTAATTCATTAAGCGCGTCGAATTCAGAGAGTACAAATATTAACCACATCGCTACTGTGAAATGGACTGATTCAAACAACAAATAAAGCAAATGCTTTGCCATTTCTTCAAAGTTTCTCTACCAAACTGGTATACTTCCTCACTTCTTTCTTAGGCCCAGCATGGCCAGGTGGATAAGGCATTCGACCCGTAATCTGAGAGTTGTGGGTTCGAATCCCCGCTGCACCAAACATGCTCGCCCTTTCAGCCATGGGGGCGTTATAATGTGACTGTCAATTTCATTATTCGTTAGTAAAAGAGTAGCCCAAGAGTTGGCGGTGTGTAGTGATGACTAGCTACCTTCCTTCTAGTCTTACACTGCGAAATTAGGGACGGCTAGCGCAGATAGCCCTCGTGTAGCTTTGCGCGAAATTCAAAAACAAACGAACACTTCTTTCTTGGAGAATGAATGCTATTGACGGGCGGTGTGCGGTCTCTGTAAAATATCTCGAAGTTTTAGGTCAGGCCGTTTAAAGTGGATTACAATAACATAGAAAAAGCAATTTATGGACTGAAAATTATAATTTACTTGTAGACCCTCACCGACAAAATATGAATACGAAAGTTCCGTCTCAAAACAAAATTATTGAAATTCCACATTCACTTAATTGATTTTACTTTTCTCAATGGCAAGGTAAAGCAGGCAGCTTAAGAACAGTTTTGTTCTTATATCTCAATCAGAACAGATACTCCAAAAGGTTAACATTTATTTTCCTGTTGATACGGTTGGTGTGGTTTGTTTTGAACTTCGCGCAAAGCTACACGAGGGCTATCTGCGCTAGCCGTCCCTAATTTAGTAGTGTAAGACTAGAGGGAAGGCAGCTAGTCATCACTACCAATTCCAAGGTTACTCTTTTACCAACGAATACTGGGATTGACCGTAACATTATAACACCCCTATGGTTGAAAAGGCTAGCATGTTTGGAGCGACGGTGATTCGAACCCGCGACCCACCTGGCCATGCTAGGCCCTAATACGGTTGAGATGGCTATTTTCAAATATCTACATATATGCCTCTTGTATTTCGTATGCAGAGAGCGGAAAGTGGTATTTACAAACGTCTATGGAAAACAGTTGAAAACAACCGAGGCGCTAGTTATTCGTTCAACGAAATTATTTCCGACAGCATGCTAGAAAACATAGCAAGGGGGACACACGCCACACTACTTCAAGCAGTTACCCTCAGGACAGAACTTTCTCAAAGGTACACCGAAAAGGGCTTCTGTGGTCTTTATGTCGGGAAGGAAGCGATTTTCCCGAAAACAACCGTCATTGCAATGGGAAGACACTTGCCTTCCTGTTTCCGACAAAAACTCAAACGAATGTAAGTTAACAAACTTTAATCGAATGGCGATATTAAAAGTTATTTCTCACCATTTTACTCAACACATTTTTTTTTCTTTGTAGATCTTTTAATGTTTTTAATTATACTTCGTTTGGGGAAGGTATTGCGACATTCTTAGCTAACAACTGACACACAGTGGAAGCCACTGTCTCAGCTTCACATTTGTAATCGCTGTCAAGGTTTAGAAATGATTCCCACTCCAAATTCTGCCAAAATTGTCTGCTTTGTGAGTCGAATCTTGAACGTAAAACCTAAAATTCAAGAGTCATGTGGACCTACAATACGTGAAAATACTAAATTACAAAGAGTCAATAATTTCATAGGTAACGGAAGTTGCATCGTAGTTTTATTTTACTGCCTCATTGGTATTATTCTTTTAATAGTTCTGTGCGATAAAATGGAGAAGCTAATATATAAACCTCAACAAAGATTAGGCTTTCAGACACTATAGAATAATTATTTCTACAGTATAAAAATTAAAATTATTATTTAAAGGAATCTTTAATTATTTTAAGGGTTGATGGAGCAGTGGAAAATTATCTTTTTGGCAAGTGGATGGATATGTTGACAGTGAATTATACACGTTGTGTTCTTTCATCGCCATCTGGTGTTCGTCGCCGTACTCTCTTCGACCTTCGAGGAGTATTTTCATTTTATGCCATTGGAATTATGACTTCGCTTTTGGTATTTCTTTTCGAAAAATGTTGTCCAACTTTTCTGAAACGTTTGAAATAAATTTTGCGACCAAACGATAAATCATTACTTAAGCTTTACATAAACTTCACTGCTCGCCATCTAATTATTTTGAGCTTTTCAAGTATTTAAAGTTGAATGTTATTTAATTATTTATTAAGGAGCTAACTGGTTGTCCTCTGATTTTCTATACAATGATGAAGTATCTAGTTGTTGGAAAAAATAACCTGATACCACAAATTCTTGATGACGAGAAACCCACTTGAAACAAAAATGTATCTCAGAAGGGCTGGTACACTGATATCACGAATATTGTTTCACTTTTTATTTTTAATAAATATAGTCATTTAAGGCTTAAGATGTTCCATACATTGAAATACTTAAGAGTTTCCCACTGTTTTGATGTGTAGCAAACACTCAGGTGATTTATTGATGACAACGACGTTTCCAAGACAATTTAAACAGTTTAAAAAAAACAGTTTATTTTACGTAAATTTCGTTAATTGAATGTATTAAGACCATTTAGAACTTCATTTGCTTTAAACCTTGTAAGCGTTACACTTGTTTTACTTAGTTAAATCAAATGATTCGTACAGCAAGTCTTAGTTCGTTCAGTTAAACGAATGACAATTTAAAGTCGATTTGTTAATAAATATGGTCATTTATCTTTTCTTTTCTCAACATATTTTTCATTTTATTCTCTCAACCACAATTCCTCCTTGCTCTTATTACGCTTAAAATTATACCTCGTTTGGCAAAATAACTTTAACTGTGCCATTGAAAAATATCTTTCAACGAAAAGCGAAACGTAACAGCTTTAATTAGTGCATGTTTCATTAGAACTCTCGCCTAATCTTCGATTCTGTGTGACGTATAGACAGTAAGAAGTCTGGAGGTACCATTTTTCGAGGATTATAGTATAGAGATGGTTTACCTAGGGACAACCTCCCCTCAGTGGCACAGTGGTAGTCTGCGGACTTATAAGGCTTAAAACTGGGCTTCAATACCCATGGTAGGCAGAGCACAGACAGTCCTTTGTTTAGCTTTGTGCTTAACTACAAACAAACAAAAACAAACTTTGCCTCCCAGTGGCACAGCGGTATGTCTGCAGACTGAAACCGCTGGAAACTGGCTTTCGATACCCTTGGTGGGCAGAACACAGAAAGACCTTTGTGTAGCTTTGAGCTTAATTCCAAACAAAGAAACAAACAATTGCCTAGCTGTTTACAGAGACAAATAAATGTTCAGGTCCATTCTATGAATGTGATGATTTTGCTGGTCCAGGAAAATGAATGAATTCATGCTCTTTGGTTCTATTTCAGACAATGCTAGAGAAGTGGACTGTCGTGAAAGAACCTTTCTCCAACAAAGTGGAAGATTTGCATTTCGACCTGGCATGATCGTTGTTTATCTGTTCACCTGAAAGATATCTGATGCGCACAGTGAATTAAAAGCTGCCAGGTCAGATAATATAGGCGTAGTATTCGGCAGCACCAACTACCTCAAGTGACCACTCGTAACCTAATTGTGGGGTTTGACTATTACTCTCAATCCGAAGCGTGTTTTACAGTACCATATTTCGAACCCTAAACCTTTGAATCTCTAGTCCGATACGTTAACTTGTAAACCACGATTAGGCTGACGTGACTGGTAACACCATTCGTGTGTACTCAGCTGTCACAGGCCTGCGATAGTTTTATTGTCTTGAAAGTTTTGCATGTTCTATATTAATTCCTATAAGCTGAATCTGTAAATGATATCCATTTTTCTCAATTGCGTACAGACTCTACACAAAATGTCATAAGTGCTTTTAAACAAGTGAACCGTTTTCATTGAAATCGTGTCATGTTTTGCTATGCTTAAAATACTGACAACTACTCGCTGTAGATTTCTCTAGACCAATCGTGACATGAGAATCTTATCGATCATTCTCGAATCTACGAGAAACACACCCCTAGTATGTAAACGATTAACAGGCCGCCATTAATTGCCCACATTCTTAGAAAAACTCCAGCATATGGTATTGATCGAACAACACTACAGAAAAGGTTAAAACACTTCTGTTCAACTCGTGTATTCAATGTTCACAGTTCGTGATGAAACAGCTTCCTGTTCGCAAGTGAGAAAAAGTTGCTATACGGCAGTTTTTATGTGCACTTTTTTTGTATGATGTGGTTGGAAACAGGTAAATCGGTCAATAGGGATGTAGTCTTAGGCTGTTATATTTTACGGATCCATCCGCTCGTTTATTTTTCTTGGTATGACAACTGATTCAGTAGCCATAAATGTTTTTACTGGCAGACACGTTCCTTGTTATTTTTACTGTTATAAATTATGATAGCAGCCCTTCGAATAATGATAGTTATATTATTATTAGATGGACATGTACGATCACGACCCTTTGAAAGTTGGAGAGATTCTTGTTTTTACCCAAAGTTTTACAGACTAATCATAGTATGACTAAATCTGCCGATTTCTATTTAGAGGACTAAATCCCTCATCTAACACCTTATGTGACCATATTACTTTATATATGAAAACACCTGTAGTATCTCATAAATATGTGCTGGTGTTTGCTTTGGGTTCGATTCAGTTGTTGTTAAATACAAAGCTTCACAACGGGCTATCTGTGCTCTGTTTATCACGATTAACAAAACTTCTTTCTTTTTTAACGTAGTGAACCTGCGGACTTACCACTGAACCACTTGAGGTTCTGGTATTTGGAGGGAGTCTTAGCCAGTCACTACTAGTCAAATGTTTTCCAACGAAAGATAAAACTAAGCCATTAAAATATTTATAAGATTTAGAAAGAAAAGTAGAATGATAACAGATTGGTAAAATAAGCAGTTTTTGTTCTGATTCGGGATAAATGAGCATGTTAAATATTGACAGATTTAATATCATGTTAAATATTGATAGATCTATTATCACGCTCAGTATTGACAGTATCTAATATCGTGTTAAAATATTAAGAGATCTAATATCACGCTGAATATTTACAGATATAATATCATGTTGAATATTGAACATGACTTTAAAACAAAGTCACCGATGAAAGATATTTGTATCTCATTTTCAAGTTATAAAGCATATTTATAAAATTACCTTTTTAATGAGTCGACTTTCTTAGCCTTGTGCAAACCTAATGTCCGAAGAATAGATTGCCGCATATAAGTATAGCCATACAACACAAATGTACGTAATTTCAACAATAAAAATAATCTAAGTTGTAAAAAACATAATTATGAATACCACAGTCTTTGAAATGTGGCATTTCACTGTAGAGATTAACACGCTTCCCAATAAAGCTGTTTTTAAAGTGAGGGATTTCTGTTTTCTCTTGAAATAAACTTTACATTTCATTTTCCATATAACAATTTAGGTATTAGTATTTACCTTGTGAACTGTTTAGTTCATTATGTTATTTATTCTCGTTGGAAACTCTGCTGTTTATATATATTTATACCAAATGTCATTCGATAACTAACCTTACGAATAATTTTATTCTTACGATTTGCTTTGAATTTCGCGCAAAACTACACAAGGGCTGTCTGCGCTAGCCGTCCATAATTTAGTAGTGTAAGACTAGAGAGAAGGCAGCTAGTCATCAACACCAATTCACGGTCTACTCTTTTACCAACGAATAGTGGGATTGATCGCCACATTATAACGCCCCCAAGGCTGAAAGAGCGAGCGTGTTTGGTGTGACGGATTCAAACCCGCGACCTTCGGATTATGAGTCGAGTGCCTTAGCCACCTGGCCATGCCGGGCCCTACTCTTACGATTCTGACCGGTTGTTTGATGTAGATAGCCTAGTTTCTTTGTGCTAATAAACACTAAACAGTGAACCAAAGATAACTAACAAATATTTGTTTTTGTTTGTTTTAGTAAAGATTCTATCTTTGGTAATCTTTTCTGCTCTCGTAAATCGTGATATTTGTTTAGTTCCTCGTAGTTTTTTTTTTTTAAATAGTGTCTGATTATAAAAGTATGTATACGTGGTCAGATATTAAATCGGTTGCCTTACTTTCATGATGTTCTCTGTTAAAAAGGACAACAGAGTTCTCTTTATCCACTGAAAAAAATCACTGTGCATAAGGTTGATAACAGTTTTACGTTATTCGTGACTGATGTTATTTACGGGTTTTTTGTTACGTCGAAATATTTATTAATGGTTTCCTTGATATATAAACTATCTTCAGTTGCATCAGGTCCTTCTGAACGACTGGCAACTTCTGAAGCCACAATAATATGCAAGTAGGGTACGCTGTTAGAAGTTGGAGCATTACTTAAACCTAACAACAAAACATTTTCTTCGTAACTGTTCAAACCTTAACAGGTCGTTTTCTTAGTGTTGGATAATACGACGTCTTATTATGGTTTACCCTCATTAGAGTTTTGAATTTCTTGATTTCTTAAATTCATTCACAGTTCTTGTGTGAGTAATTCTGTCAGTGATTTGAAAATCTCCTACGGAAACCAAGGATTTCGTTTACTTACCAATATCCTGGAATTTTATTTTTAAATGTTTCTGCTGGCCCAACATGGTCAGATGGTTAAGGCACTCGACTCGTAATCCGAGAATCATGGGTTCGGATCCCCTTCACACCAAACACGCTCGCCCTTTCAGCCGTGGGGGCGTTATAATGTGGCGGCCAATCCTACTAGTCGTTGGTAAAATAGTATCACAAGAGTCGGCGGTAGGTGGTGATGACCGGCTGTTAATAAGCATTATAAATAACTCATTAAAGTCCTTACCAAATGCTTTCTAAATTAGTTTTATTTTTTGGTAAGGAAAAAATAGTAAAAGGCAAAATACTGTGGTTAATTCTCAGGTCAGCTGATTCCCTCCAAGAAATTTAGGTAGGTTCGCTTTACAACAGGAGAATCAAAAGGATAGGAGACGAATTATTGGTGATTTAACTAAACCGAGTTTAAGCAAAAAAAAAATGAGTAAGCACAATTATATACAAAATGTAATTGCACAATCACAGCGTGCATAATTCCTTTCTCACTGTGTAGTCGTTTTTTTATTTAACGTTTCTTAAACACAGGAAACATTGAATTTACCCACAGTGACTAGCGTTACCCACAAGTCTGATCGTTCTCATTTTGTAGTCTCTAGATATAATTTGCGATTTATACGTGAAGTATGCTGTTGTCGTTGACTTTCTTGCACAGTGTGGAGAATTACAGCAAAACTTCCCACGAGTGAAGCAGGTGTTACGTTATCTCTGTTATATCTATGTTAAAATGAGAGGGTAGAGAATATATTCGTACACATTCCCCCCACTTTGTTTAAGGCGTGTCCTCAAGACCATAAATAAATCTTTTAAAAGTTACTAGCTTTACATTCGCAAGAAGAGTATGAACATTTTTCTCACCCTAAGCGTTTACGCTTAGGATGGACGACACAATCCTTAAGTAAAGAATTACAACTTGTAAATCAAAAATCATGAACCTTTTAAGTGTGAGGCCCGGGTATGGCCAGGTGGCTAGGACGCTCGACACGTAATCTGAGGGTCGCAGTTTTGTATCCCCGTCACACCAAAGATGCTCGCCCTTTCAGCCATTGGGGCGTTATAATGTGATGTTAATCCCACTATTTGTTGGCAAAAGAGTAGCCCAAGAGTTGGCGGTGGGTGGTAATGACTAGATGCTTTTCCTCTAGTCTTACACTGCTAAATTAGGGACAGATAGCACAGACAGTCCTCGTGTAGCTTTACGCTTAGTTGCTCTGTCATAACTACAAAATACGAATTAAAATATACCAATGAAACACCGGAAGCGTTTCTATTTCTGTATTTGATTATTTTATTTCGATGTAGTCGCAGTAAAGAGAGAAGACACCATGCCAAAAAAGAATGATTGTTTTCATTTCCTTGGCCCGGCGTGGCCCGGTGGGTTAAGACGTTCGACTCGTAATCCGAGGGCTCGAATCCCGGTCGCACCAAACATGCTCGCCCTTTCAACCGTGGGGGCGTTATAATGTCACGGTCAATCTCACTATTAGTTGGTAAAAGAGTAGCCCAAGAGTTGGCGGTGGGTAGTGATGACTAGCTCTCTTTCCTTTAATACTACACTTCTAAATTAGGTACGGCTAGCGCAGATAGCCCTCGTGTACCTTTGCACGAAATTAAAAAAAAACAACAAATATTTTTCTTTTCCCTCTGAAGACAATTTTGTCAGTAAATAATTAAAAATCTGTTATTAATGAAACATTTGCGACGAGAAATTAACGGAAAACCAAACATTATGGTTTCATATTTAAAATCTCAGGATAATTGTGTTGTGTATTTTAAAAAATAAATAAATGAGTAAACAATAAATTTCGAATTCCTTTAAGAAATGTCTTGAAAGAGAATTAATCATACTCAATCTAATATACAGAATAGAAGACAATTAGAAAACTTGTATTATACCATTAATATTTATTGACACCAAACAGAAGTGTCGTTACAGCTGCGGCTGATTTTTAGACACTGTTGTCCAAAACGCACAACAGTTGGTTTCCAAGTGGAAGTCAGAAATCAAAGTATCTATAATAAGACAATCACTTAAATATGTATACTAGGCCATGCATGTGTAAAAATAAAACAAGGAAATATTTTTTATATATCAAATTTACCGGCAGGATATCGACCTTCTCTGCAACAATGCAGAAGTTAAGACGAAAAACAAAAATAGTATTTTATGACACAGTAAAAGATAAACATTTTGTGAGCTATTTCAAGCGACTGGTTACCATAATCTCACCAAAATAACTGGTTACCTCCGGATCTTAAACGCACAGCTCATTTCCTATATGGAATAAATGACTCGTGCCACTGGAATCTGTAGAAACCAGTGTAAACAAAGATATAGAAATGACCAGATGGTGAAACATAAAAAAACGTCTTTCAGCACCTAATTAAAAACTATGGTAGTTGGCTGTACTGAAACTAGTCAGCGTAAAATATTTTATCTTACATTATATTAAAATGTCATTTTTGTTTTTCCCTCTTAAAATAGTAGTACGTTAAGATTGGAAAAATTATGAGGCAAAAGTTATAACTAAAATGTCTTTACCAATAGTTAGATTGATCGAGGCTGCTGCTAAAGAAAGTTAGGAAGTACCAAGAGGACGAATCAGAAGAACGTGCAGCCTGAACATTGATGACATCAGTGAAGGAGATTCCTTCTACCTCTTGAGAATATGGCCAAGCGTGTTAAGGCGTGCGACTCGTAATCTAAGGGTCGCGGGTTCGCATCCCCGTTGCGCCAAACATCCTCGCCCTTTCAGTTGTGGGGGCGTTATAATGTGATGGTCAATCTCACTATTTGTTGGTAAAAAGAGTAGCCCAAGAGTTGGCGGTGGGTGGTGACGACTAGCTGCCTTCCCTCTAGTCTTACACTGCTAAATTAGGGATGGCTAGCACAGATAGCCCTCGAGTAGCTTTGTGCGAAATTCAAAAAACAAACAAACCTCTTGAGAGGCAGACGGCCTTCATGTGTGGAGTTCATTTGTTAGCACGACCCCTCATATCGTCATCTAGTACTCAATCGAGCTCAACTCTAATTAAAAGTAGGGTTAAGTACCTTTCTGCAAACACTTATGTATATCAATAAAAAATATACGCAGCTGACACACATACATAAGTCACAAAAAGTGGATAACGGAATTTAGACCAGGAGTTCATTATTGATAATAAGAAAAGCAATGAAGTTACACAGTGTATTATTATTACTTGGCAGCCCTCCAACTTACATAGAACAAGTTGTTTTCCGGTTATAATACAGTTTGTCAATAAAAAATTGTGCTTTGTGTTTCAGATATCCTGTATTTCTTCCCACTACACTTCAACCAAATTGTCTGGTTGCTATTTAAACTTTTCTGTTTTCACAGAAGCTCACACAAATCTCATAAAATCTTAATACTGGGGCTTTGTACAAGTCAAGTCATTATTGTTTGTCTTACATTGGTCTCTTTTCTGTCAAACTTACGTTTCACCACATTTCTGGGGGGCAATTTTGCTTGAAAATGAGTCGCTGCCCAATAAACTGTTTTTGGAAGAATGACATGATGGATTAGAGTCTGCAACAGGGTTGCTACCAGTTTTGTGAAGATCACAAGTGTTAATCCGCTAACATTCTTTAATATAGATTCTGTACATTGACTATGATAGCATTCTACTCAGACCCGACATGGCCATGTGGTTAGGGTTCTTAACTCGCAATCCGAGGGTCGCAGGTACGAATCCTCGTCGCACCAAACATTCTCGTCCTTTCAACCGTGGGGGCGTTATAAAGTTACGGTCAATCTCACTATTCGTTGGTAAAAGAGTAGTCCAAGACTTGGCGGTGAGTAGTGATGACTAGCTGCCTTCCCTCTAGTCTTACACTGCTAAATTACGGACGGTTAGCGCAAATAGTCCTCGTGTAGCTTTGCGTGAAATTCAGAAACGAACAAACAAACCATTCTACTCTCCATCCTTGAACAAACTGCTATTTATTGTCATTGAATAATTCATAAAGAAATCTGATGCCCATTTTAATATTTTGTCTTCTTCTTAGTGACAGTTTTTGAGTAGCAATAAATCCACCGAAGTCACTTAATATTAATGTGACTCATTATTCTAAGGATTACATTTACACCTGTATTTAGAGCAAGTTAGTTTGCAAGATATGTGCTCAATCATTATCATTTGAATGTAGGATGTAACTGAGATACTTAAACTAAATGTTTAGAGCTTCTGTTTTGTACCTTAACCAATTTTATGATTAACACTGCCAATTTCACATATTCTCTTTAGAGTTCTTGCATACAACTTTTGAGCTAAACAGCTTTGCCAAAGTTTCTCGTATGCCAGCTTCGATTTCTACGCGCTTGTCTTACAGCATTTCGGTTCTGAATACCACAAATTTATCACACTCTTACTACTAAACATACTCTCACTACATGTATTTTTATAGACTTTATACAGATGTGACACTTTCTGATTGACTGAATGGTAACTACCAACACGTGACTTCAATCTGGTGCGCTTCGCTTTTACATGATAAAAGGTTGATATGTCTGTAGTATTTTGGTAAGCGGGCAGATCAACCATTTTCTACTTTCTCATTTTGATATACAAATTTTACAATTTTGTTTTATTCTAATTTTTTGCAGTTTTCGCATAATACTTTAAGAAAACCAATGAAGGTGACTGTTTCAGCTAAATTTAATCTATTGTTGCTCTCTAGATGTGATACTTTCTCTACGAGTTGGAAATATTATTATCACGCTGCACAATGTGCAATATCAATAAGAACAACGTTTTCCATTTTCACAGCAGATGATTTCTAGAGCATACAAATCCCCTTTATTGAGTGAGAATGGCCAGTAATGTGGTAGCTCTAGTTGCTGCGGTTAAAATCGAGATTTTCCGTTGACTTAGAAACCTTAAATTTAAACCTGACTACATATGATCTTAAATGGATTAATTGATGGAAAGTAATCTCGAGGGAAGACAATCTGTTGACCATTTCACAAGTCAAGTAGCAGATGACCACCAGTGTCCAGAAAGTATACACATTGGGTTTGTCACTGAATTAAATGCATTACTTTCGTGTTGTATTACGCATCGTGACAGCTGGTGAGTCTGAGACCATGTAAAGAGATTTCTACAATTCTGTTGCAAGCCAAAGTTGAAGACTCAAAGCTTTGATCAAGAAGGACTAAATGTATTGTTGATGGACGAATTCTGCCAGTTAATGAAGTTTCTCTGGCATATGATACAGTTGGCACCAACAGGAAAAGACTAAACCATGAACAACTTGCTAATTATCCTTGTTACCAGGATAATTATGAATCACAAAGAAATCTGAAGTAGCACAGAGTTGTGGGGCAAATTGTTGAGAGTAACTTATCAGTCTACTCTCCTGGAAGATGGATTCCCAGGTGCTGGGGTCCTTAAAAAACATCGACTTTGAAGCACTCATGACATTGGTGGCATCTGAGCCAAGTAATGGGAAAGAAGCTGCAAGAAAGAAGATTTGGTCAGCATTACTGGTCTTTGGGAGTGAAGTAAAGTATGTTTCATCCCCAGTATTTAAAAATGAATTGAATGAAAATCTGAACTGTTTTCTGAAGCACTTCAGTCAGTAGCTTTCTAGTTCTTGTTGGCAAATATTTTCCTGAAGCATTCTCCGTGCGTTGCATGACAGACCATCAGTATGAGGGAATACAACTATGAGAAGACACTTCCTTATCTGGAAACAATGGCCACTGGAGAAGGTCAGTTAATGAACAGCCTTCCAAATACTTGACCAGTGAAGCAGACGTGTATCAAGCCAGAAATCCATCATAATCAAAAAAGGTCATGTAAAGTACTTACCCCAGAGTTTCATCATTAGGAAAGTAGTGTTCATTTTGTAAATATGCATTGTGAATTATTTCGTTTTTTTATTCATTCTTTGTTCTTTGTGTTAGTATATGTCTGTGTGTGCGTAGTTATTATAATGAACATTCTTCTGTATTTATGTCTGTGCATTTATTTTGATTTTGTTATGCTTTTGTTCAATTGAGTTAAAATATTTTATTTTAATGTACTGATTTTAATTAGACGATGTTTTTATAATGCTTAATTATTCTATCATTTATTTGCAATGCATGAAATGATGGTCAAAATCGAATTGCTTCTAAACGGTAAATTTGCTCTTCAATTATCAGGCCATCCCATAAATAATGTCCGAAAATTTAATATAGAAAGTGCATTATCATTTCTGCTTTTGTTTGAATGCTTTAATGACTAAACTATATAGTAGGACGTGTATAAAAATATTCAGAAAAATAAAAGAAACTAATCAAACTCCACTTTTTAAGATCATTAATCAAATAAACCCTTATGGAGATAGATGTGTCTGAGGAGCACATTAGGCATATAGTGCTTTATGAGTTTTAAAAAAGCAGAAACTACACGAAACATTCAAGGTGTCTATGGTGTGGAGTCTCTTGATAAAAGATAATGTCAAATGTGGTTTCAGAAGTTCAGGTCAGATGATTACAGCTTAAGTGATGCGCCACGTTCATGTCGTCCTGTTGAGTTAAATGATGACTTTCTTGTAGCTGCACTTGATGAAGATTGTGCTATAACAGTTAAAGAACTAGCACCGAAACTTAATTCAACAGTTCACCGTCATTTACAAAAGCTTGAAAAAATATCAAAACTTGGAAAGTGGGTCCCCTGTGATTTGACAAAAGTCATCCTTAGAGCAAGAATAGACATTTGCACTTCTCTGTACTCTTGTGAACGTAACTCACCTTTATGGACAGGTTAGTGACCGGAGATGAAAAATGGATATTTTATAAAAATGTTAAGCGCTGCAGACAATGGCTCAGTGCAGGTAAACTGGCTAAAGCACAGCCCAAAATGGACCTCAACCCTAGGACAGTCTTGTTAAGCATTTGGTAGAATATTGTTGGTGCGATTCACTTTGAGTTGCTGCCACTCAATGTAACAATTACATCAGATTTCTATTGTCCACAGTTACAGTGCTTGAATGTTGCACTAAAAGAAAAGAGGCCTGCCTTGATCAATCGTAAAGATGTTGTGTTACACCAGAATAATGCACGGCTCCATACAGCAAGGATCACATATGTAAAGATTGAAGAGCGAGACTAGGAAAAACTTCCACATCTTCCTCATTCTCTAGACCTTGCCCCATCTGATTATCATCTATTCGGAAGTTTGCAGAACAATTTTGATGGAAAAGTGCTTGAAACGCATGAAGATGTAAAAACTACCCTCTCTACATTCTTTTCCTCCAAATCCCCAGAAATTTATAGAAGTGGCATTCAGAAGCTTGTAAATTGTTGGCAGGAAGTAATCAATAATAATGGAACAGACGTTGTTGATCAAATAACATTAAAAGCGTTAGAAGTTCTTTCTCTTTTTCCTGAACTTAAAATCGAACACTACTTAAGGGATGATCTGATATTATGTATAAATTCTAGAATATGTAAGACATTTTTTTATAGTTGCTATAACGTTTTATTAGTTTCTAGGTAGCGCTATTAATTTCCACGTTGGTTATATTGACTGGTAGAAACACCAGCTTGATTAAGCATGTAACGTATTTTAGACATATGTTTTTACTTTACTAAAATGTGTTGTAAACAATTATTCTTCGATTTTTTTAATAATATTAATTTTTTTGTAAAATCCTTTTTAATATAGGTCAAAAGTAACGTTCAAGATAACTTTGACGTCGGATCCGAAGCTTCCTTACAAGGTGTAAGTTCGTAGAATAAACACCTATGGTATTGTTTATGTATTAATGAAATTAATAATAATGCAGGATTAGTAGTACTATTAACACTATTATGTTAGTACCAAGAATCTCCCTGGTAAGGTAGTTAAGTTATAAAAGATAGTACTAATAGAAAAGTAGAGAATGTGTCAGTTGATGCTATTACTATTAGTATTAAACACGTTACTGTTTAGCAAAAGTGTTAAGTAACATAAAGAGATCAGATAGTGAATAAAAACTAATGTTTATGAAGATGAAAATTAATTAAATAAAATCGTGAAGTAAGAAGCAAGAATATAAAGCAGTAGTTTGCGCACTAGTGTAATATTTGATATTAGACAAATGATCCCAAATAATCGGTTTGTAATACACTCACTTGCTGGGACATTAAATACATACGTTTTTTGTTTATTTTGTAAGCTTTCACTTTGTAAGCTGGAACTTTTATAATATTGTTT
Source organism: Tachypleus tridentatus (assembly GCF_004210375.1). Classification (NCBI taxonomy): domain Eukaryota; kingdom Metazoa; phylum Arthropoda; class Merostomata; order Xiphosura; family Limulidae; genus Tachypleus; species Tachypleus tridentatus. The sequence goes on along the minus strand of NC_134827.1, from coordinate 96,641,450 downwards.
GAAAAGCAGGGGAAAATAATGTAGTTTAACACAAGTTGTTTATTGGTTTATAATACAAAAAAATCTAACAAGCTTTTGTTTGTTATTTCTACTTGGTAAATACTGATTCAAACTGAATAAGTTTAAACATATGTGTAATATGTTTTCTTCATATAGAAGGACAACCAGCATTTGTTGGTATTGTTTGCTATATTTCTCTTGCTTTCAGCAACTTGATTCAAATTGCTATAGGCACTTAACACACAAACAAGGTGATATTTAAGTGATAAAACAAAATTATGAAATAGTTCTCTATATCTGGCTTTTTTTTTAATCACACTTGTATATAAATACAGTACAGTTAGTTCTTAAATATTTTAAATTATAAAATAATTTATGAAGTTAATTTTCTTTGTTTTGTGTTCCATTCATTATATTTGTTAATTTTGCACTAATGAAAAAAAAAAGATTTTTAAGTTTACCTAATTTAGTGGTTTGTCTTTAAAACTGTTACTGGTTCTTCATTTTCTTATTTTTAATAGATTGAAAATTGTTCAGGGTTGGTAGTTTTAATAAGCTAGGCACTACTTTTTTAGTTTTTAGTATATTTTGTTATTTTAAGCATAGTTCTTTAACCCCCTTAATTTTCTATACATGTATATTTTCATATATGCATATGTGAACAATTCGTTCCCTATAGATTAAGTGTTCCTGAAAACACCCCATTTACAGCAGTGTTAAAGTTTGCTGCAGAAGAAGTAAGTGATATTTTTTTATCTTTGTCTTATTGATCAAAGCTTACGTAAATTTTACTTAATTCAAAATATGTCTTTAAACCAATGTCAAAATAAATTAATAATTCGTACCATAATTCTGCTTTGTAAGTGACATAAATAAGTACAGTACAGTTACTTATTCTAGTTCATACCAAAACAGTTGTTGTTTGTGAAATTAATGCTGTGAATAGTATCTTAACCACTACTGTGTCTTTCATATATCAACCAGCCTAATGAGCTCTTATATTGGGTAAAAGGCCTCATTGGCACTTGTTATTATGGATTTAGTGTGGTTGGTATGCTATTAAATGTTCATTATTTTAACTCCTAAGTTATTAGAAGTTCGGTGTTATCACTAATTATAAAGGGCTCGTTCCTTTTGCCACAGTGTCAAGAATACCTTTGTCCTCCTCTTTGGTAACACAACAATATACATCATTACTTAGCAACACAACTGTCACTTGATTGTTCTTAATCCAACTCACGGTATTCATGTTGATTTATTAGAAAGGTTCGTTTTCCTTGTTTTGTGGTATAACAGTAAAATAGTTTATTTCAGAAATTTTGTAACACTGAGTTGTAGCCAAGCAGTGTTTCAGCTAAACCTCATGTTACATTTGTGTATTAGGCCTACTATTACTAATGTTATAGAGTCAGTGTTTGAAAATGTTTTGAGTGATGAGTAAACTTTAATTAATAAATATTCTTTTAGTATTTTGGCCTTAAAACATAAAGAAACTGTTTAATACTACCAAATATCATTTTATCTTTTGTACAGTCAAAAGAGTTTAAAATTTGTTGGAATATCTGCACTTTGTTTTTCTATTTCCTGAATATAGTAAATTCTCAAGAATATTATTTAAATTTCTTTCAGAGTGCATAGTTTTTACTAAAAATATGGTGATTAAATGAGTGAGTCTCAGGTGCATTTTAGGATCATAGATGAATTAGTTTGGGTTAAATTATATAATTTTTGTTCATTGTTCAACAGTGGTTTCCTGTCATTTTTTGACAGGCTTTTACACAAATTCAAATATTCTACCCTGTATAGCAAATTTATATCTTTTATTATTATGAAAATTGATTTATTGAAAGTTGTACAAATTCAGATATTTTTACCTAAATTTGCAGACATATAAATGATTTAATTAGTATAAATAATCCTGAAATAAATAATGTTATCAATACTATATATCCAGTAGAATTAAAATGTGAAAATACTTCAATATCTAATACAGAAATGTTATCGATACTATATATCCAGTAGAATTAAACAGTGAAAATACTTCAATATCTAATACAGAAGTACACGTACATTTATTTAGACTTAGAAATTAAAATAGTGGATGAAGATATCAAAGTAAGTATTTTTGATAAAAGAAAATATTCTGCCTTTCCAATTTATGGTTTACCCTCTTTTAATAATAATGTACCATACCCTTCTGTTATAAGTATTATAACTTCACAATTATTCAGATACTGTAAAATTTGTGATAAGTTACAATATTTTATCAGTAATGTTTAAATACTGATATAAAAATTAACAGTTACTGGATTTAACAAAGAAATTTTAAATAAAATTATTAAACTATTCTGTGACAAATATAACAATGTATTGAATAAATATAAAGAAATAAAAATTAGAAAAATTTTACTAAAAATTTCTAATAACTTTCTAGTTATGAATAAAGTCATTTAACAACTTGGCATTACTTTATGCAGGTGTACACCTTGCTGCATATAAAGGCTTGTTCAGAGCATGATAGTCATGGTAAACTTAATAAATGGGTGGTGGTTGGGTGCTATACTAGTTTGTTTAGATAACTGTATGGGACTCTTCTTACTAGTATAATTCGTTTACTGGGCTGCTAATTAGTGCCTTTCTACCATAATGGGAGCAGGAATGCTATCTTCAAGAGGTAAGTTTTCAACTTATTTCGAAATGGTAGTACCTTATTTTTCTTACTCCTATTTCTATTTTTCAATTGATGTTTTTCTTCTTTACTGTGGAGAGTAGTCACTTTCCCACAACTGTTTGCAAGTAGTGAAGGGTGATATAGATGTGGGATGTTGTGGACTTCAGCCCCCACATTTCACTCTCTAATTTCTATCTCTGTATCTATTACTACTCTTTTATTTCTTATGTGAGACTGGCAATTGGATGTTAAGACTGATAGATGGTGTATCCCCACTGCAATGTGGATCCTATTTCTTCAGTTACCTCTGAAATCTAGGGTACACTTTATATCCCACATTATTGCTTGTACCTGGGATCTTTTTAATTAGTACAGCATTTTGTTTTTGTTTCAGCTTCTTTTTAGGTTATAGTAAACTGATATAATTAATCAAAGGTGTGGATTTGCTGTTTTTAATACTGTCCTTCCTTTTGATTTTCTGTACTTAACTTTAGGTTAGAGAAAAATAATACTGAAATTAGATAATAAGTTATTTATAAAATTATGCTTCACTATTCATTTACTTTTTACAAATTATTTACACCAGCTAGTGATTATTTCCTCAAAATAAATAATTAATATAGTTGCATTTTCAATTTATTACAATTAGTGTTTTATTTTTTCTAAAAAAAATAAAAAATCACATTGTTATTCTAAGCAACTACAGTCTTTTAATTTGGAGGATTTTCAGGTAAAACACATTAAAAGCAGTTATATCTTAACAAATCAGTATCTTAAAAGATCATAAGTAGATGAATCTAATTATTACAGCATATACATATACTAGTTAAAATAAGGTTTAAAAATTTAGCTTCTTGTAATTAACAATTTTTCTGTTTTCTTGTTTGAATTTGACAGTTCAAAGTACCTCCAGCTACAAGCTATTATTACAGATGATGGAATTGGAATTAATCCATCTCAGAGTGCAGGCAAGTATATCTTGACATTTACTTGTTACAAAAAATGGTGACCAGCATTTATTTAAAAAATTGTACACACTTTAAGTTGAAAACTAAATTATGTGTATCAACATTGCGTTATCAAGCATAAATTAGGGTTAGCAGAAATATAGTTTCACCAGCACTGATAATAAATTCACTTTCAAGTAGTTTTGGGCATACTCTCAGTTGTTAATTTGGAACATCTCTCACTTATTTATTTCTACATAAATTTCATCCATGTTATGACTTTTGTTAATAATACAGACTTGTGAGCAGTCAGTTTATCTTTTCTTCAGTATTCACTAAAGCAACAGAAAAACAAAATTATGTGGTACAGGATCATGCACAGTGATTTTTTTATACCTTAAAATTTGGAAATATTTATTAAAAACAGTGGGAAACAAAAAAATTTTGTATTAACTTTGATTAATTCTGAAATAATAGTATGTTCATTGATATGTATTATTCTGAAAGTAATAACCAAAGGCTTAGGAAAGAGTGTTTGCTTAAACTTTTAAAAATCCTAGAAAAGTTTAGAAAATACTTACTGAGCCATAATCCTGTCAGGAAGTGGATTTGTAAGGAAATCAAGGTTATCAAGTATTTCTCCAAATGATGGCTTACCAGTTTGCTTGCTAGTCGGCGTTTCTCCAAGTTACGGCTTGCCACTTTGTAGGCTAAGCCTTAGATAATGAAGTAACTAGTTTCCTGTTATCTCTTTTCTTTGTAACTGTTTAGGGAAAGAAGATAAGGAGGGAAGGAATTATAAATGAGACATTATTTCAGTAATAGTTTAGCTTCAGTTTTCGTGGTCACAACCCTCCTATTATCAGAATTTCACAGAAATGTACATGGTAAACATGGTTTACGTACATTTATCTTCATTATGTATATCGTATGTAAAAACATAATTTATGATTGTTTAGTTAATTGTTATAAATGTAAAAAATGTGACCTAATGGAGAAAATACAGTACACAATCTTCCCATATTAAAGGGTACTTTATAGGTAGTAAAATGTTCAAAATGGAGCAGTATTTCTTTAGTTGTTTTCAAAAGTGTTTCTAGAAAAAGTCATTTTCTTGTATCAAAAAATCATTATCATTGTCACATGAATGGTGTCACAGAAACAAATGCCACGTATGGACGTTTCTTGTAAACGACATTACCTTCAAAAAGGTCTTAGTTTGCTCCAACATAGTGTTTGATCAGATGAAGAAACCCATAGTTGGTGAGAAAAACCACCTTTTAAGGTAAAGTAAAATTTCAAAATGTTGACAAAACCACCATTATTGAGAACTAATTGGTCAGTTACGAGTTTAGTCCTTTTCCACAACTAGGAAAAGGTATTTGAACCGTTTTGTTTTCACGACTAATAAATTAGATAACTAAAAAAATATATCTGATAAAATAACTAAACATTCTTTTGCATGCACAACTTTGTTGTTTTTTAACTCTTGGTCTGATAACATATTTCCTGTCATTTTCTGTGGTTTAACAACTTAGTGTTTATAAATAGCACAAGTGTATTGGGATCTATGTTGAGCAACCAAGTATTATTGGTGAAGAGAAAACAACAGTTTGTGAGCTTTTACATTGAGGTCTTGTGTTAGTAAAATTCATAAGGAAACTCGTACCAAAGTGGACGATATATTAACTAGTACAAGTAGGTTTAAATAGGATGACCAGTTTCCCTCCATTTTAGGAGATGTTACTCTGTTTCCTTATTTTGTCTTGTTAGAAGATAGCCATAGTCTTCTAATAATCAATCTAATATAAGCTGTCTTCTCTGCTTTATTGAGAACATCTAGCATAAAATACCCATGCTCTACTGTGGGATTCCCAAGGTCCTCTCATGATTCACAGAGGTCTCAAAGTACCAGTTAGTCATCTCATTATTCTAATTACCTCTATAGCTACTCCAGTGTGCCAGTACTTTTAATTGATTTGTCTATTACCACCTCGAACTGATTTAAACTTTTTTTAAAAGAAAAAAGGTTTAATTTAACCTAGATTTCTTTTTTTTCCCTTGTGTTTTCAATAATTTTCATTCTCTGATTCATGTTTTTCTTCCCATTGTTTGTTGCCATTTCTCAAAGTTAGTTCAATTCAGTTTCTTTTAATTCTCGGATTAGTATTTTTCTTCTAGTGTTTGGATGAAATTTTTGTGTGTGTCAATATTCTTTAACCATTTTGTTTCATGTTGTTTCCCAATGTTTATCTATCTAGGTCAGTTCCATGGTTCCTGGTGCTTTTGTTTCTCTCTATCACCTTTGACATTAAGAAACATTTGGCTTCATTGAATTTTGTCCATTTTTTGGTAAAATATGTTCATTTCTGGCACATTTAATTCTTTTTCAACAGTAGAAAACCCCTACAATACTGTTAACCCTACAATACTGTTAATTCAGTAAGTGAGAATTGGGCAAAATAAAATGATACTGTTCTTTAGACCTTCAGGAAGCAGAAATATGGGGCTTAAGGGCAAAAAAAAAATTGGCTAAAAGTATTTAGTAAAATCTAAAGAATAATACCCAAGTGCATGTCCTTAGTATAGTTTCAAAGTTTTGGGTCTCTAGATTCTTTCCTTTTGGAGCCATGGTAATCACATAGAGGCAGGCTCTTTTGTTATTACAGTGATGCAGACCCATTTGGTATCAACAATTTTGACCCAAGTAAAGCAGTACACTACATTAATACTCCATCATTCCAACTGACCAAACCTTTTCCCAGGTGTTTTCCTTGCAACAAGGGACATTTTGTGGATGCTACTATTATAATTTAAGATATAGGGATATGAACATACTCGATATAAGTTTTAAAAATATTGCTTTTCAGGTTTAAAGTGATAGTATTATTGTTTTCAGAAAATGTATTAAAATACTTAAGTTGTTTACAACGATTTGAGTATGAAACTTTCAATGAAGTGAAAAATTAAATATATTTCAGAACCTGTACCATTTTAAACATTTTTTTTTTCAATGTAACTGACCTAAAAAAATTCAAATGCTTGATATGCATGCTTTCTTGGATATTTCAAAGATTATTCTACACTTGGTGGTGTCATGAAATATGTAAAGAAGTCATGATCAGTGCAACTTGTTAGCAGGCTGTGACTAACTCATCATAAATGATCAGTAGAAATAGGTTATAAAAGTCTATTTCAAATGCAGTAATTCGTTTATTCAGAGGTTTTAAATTGTATTACATTAGTAACATTTCTTTAAAGAATACTTATTCTCTGTTTAAAATGAAATGCGAGTCAATCAAAAAATCATGTCTCAATAAAGCATTTTCATTTCTAATAAATGCTATGTTATTATTCATTTATCAATTTTAGAATTAGGTTAATGTTTAAAGCAATATATGAAGCTTTTCGGTGGTTATTTTCTTGTGTTAGACATTTGTTTAAAAAACCCTTGTTGTTTCTTCTTTGAATTAATTGCAATATATTTTTTTATTTGGCATTTAAACAATTTATGTACAAAAATACTATATCACTGTCATGTGTATTTAGTGCATTTTCTGTAAATAACTGGTACTGTTTAGTGAACTCAGTTTACTTTAATATGTACTGCAGGAGACATCTTCCTCAAGCATGGTTCAGAGCTCCGTCTAATTCCTCGGGACAGGGTTGGAAGACTATGAACACTTTAATTACATAATATAAACACAATAAAACAAAACTGAAACCTGTACTGACATTTCAGTTGTTTTATACTATATAAATAGTATTTGTATGTAATATATTCATTATTTTATGTCATAGAAGTTTCAAAATAATCTTAAGTATAAGTTAATGATACAAATTACTATTGGTATTTTCATACAGTTAAGCCGTTAACACTCCTTAAACATATTTATTTATACAAATAATGTTTCTACAGAAACAGAGTTGGTTGTAAAGTTTTTTTTCAGTAGTAGTTGTTTACATTTTATATTTAAAAAAATAAAGCTGTCTGAATATAATTAGTTTCTCACTGCTATACCTATCTGTATCTCAAACTGTGTTAGTATGGATTGTGTTCTATACTTGTCCTAACCGAGATATTTAGATATTTAAGGTCAATGAAGTAAACGTTTTATAGTTTCAGGATTACAATGTCATATATAAAGAAAACATCTTAAAGATAAACAAACAATCGTGTGTTATAAGATGTACTGGTTAGAACTTCCTGTCAGTGGGATAGGTTTACACCCATTTTTTGTGACTGTAGAAAGATACCATTTCAGTATTTTTCTTTCTCCATTGCAATTAGTCTATTAAATTCTTAAACAGGTCGTTATTTTAAAATGTTAATTTCCATATAAATTACATTGCTCTTAACATTACATTATATGGTCCACTACATACATCAGGTTAGTTCAATCTTCATAAGTATTACAATAAATGGACAACTGGACAATACTGTACCAAATTCCCAATTTATTTCAAGGACTAGTTTACAAAATGAAATTTGAATTTATAACAGTATATTAATTTAACCATCACGGTGAGTCTATAACAATTTTCATGTAAAGGAGGTGTTAAGAATTCAGTGCTGCGATGCAAGACTAAAATTGTGTAGGAGAAACATTTTGTTATTCCTTTCATACTTCCAAAGCCTTCAGTAACAAACTTGATAATAATATATATGTAAGATATTTATAGAAGGAATAAAGGGAACTGCTAATTACTTTTTGTATGTAAATTTTTCCAAACGAACAAAACACACAAGTTTGAAACAAAAGATAATTCACATTTGTTTTGAATATGATATTAAACATATCTAAGCTATGCACATACATATAACATTTAAATATGTTTAATACACAGGTTTAAAAATTGGTATTTTACTAATAAGCTAAGAAAAACTGGAATTATTAGGTTGGCACAGGTAGCCTCGTATTGTCACAGAAACAGTCATTATGTGGAATGAAAATACATTATACAAAATTAATAATAACTGGAACGTAATAATAAAGTTATGGCAAGACAATCTTAGTTATAAAGCATTTATAACTACCATCCTAGTTTATTGTTATGCAAATTAGGCATCTACTGCTCAGCCATGTGATCTTAATTTGAAATCAGTGCTTAAACTTGGAGAGAATCACTCAACTCAGAAGTGTTCCATGTCTCCAAAGATGTTTCATGTTCAGAGAAAACGGATAAAAGTTCGGTCGATCTTGTGAATTAACAGAAGTACTCTCAGATGTCACTGAAAAATGTCTGCATCACAAGCTGAAAACTGTTGTTATTTTGAGGTGTCACAATTTTCGTGTGCTTACTTACAGACTGAATCAGATGTTCACAGCTACAACCAAACAAAAACACTTCACAAATTTAACCTGTGTGCTGAACACCCAGTGGCAAGTATGCTCTTCCCTGCAAGACAGAAAACTCATCTATAAGAATATCAAGAACATGTCCAAACTTTTCAAGGTGGTCAGGGGTTGGTAGGTGTACTTTTTGCACAGTGTCAGGGTGCTCAACAGCACCCAACTCCGTGCTCATGCTGTTGCCGCAGATGACTTAACACTTCATGCAACCAGATAACAAGAGTATACTCCATTTTCATACAGGAACATAACGTGTCAGTATGTGTGATAACGGCAAAAATTTGCCCCCTCATCTCAGTTGTGAGGCCAAAGGCTCGCAACATTAAAAACCTGGTTTCAATATCTGCTACAGACACAACACAGATAGCCCATTGTGTAGTTTTGTGTTTAATACACTTTGAAAGATGTATGGACCTGCACACTTGTAGAAATGATACATTCGATGCTACACATTACATGGACCACAACGTATGATCCTTTTTGCTGAACTGATATTGTTAAAATAGTAAAAGAGGGAAGTGGTCAATGGGAGTATAGGGATACCCTTGAAAAATGCATTATATCTTATCAAATAACCAGACAATACTGATGTCCAGGAAACAGCCCCTTCAGAGAACTGTTGCCAGGCTGCCTTTTCATTCTATAGACCACATGAAGGATCAATCAGATATCTGATTTACATAAAAAAATGAACACATCAAAATAAACATCAAGTTTGTTTGTTTTTTTAATAGAAGTTATCTAATAATAAATCTAAGATGGACAACATCAATTCCACACTAGGGATGTTAACCTTTCATAACATGGAAATGAAACATTGTTATTCAGGTAAATTTCTGAAAATTTAGTACAAAATGCACGTGTGTACTTGGACAGACACTCATGATCAGTTTCCACTGAGAACAGTAATGGGCATGTAGCAATAGTGCCAAAGAAAATTCTGTTTTTTCCCCATTTTGTTGTGATAACAAGTCTTCTCCGTATATAAAAAAGATCCTGAAAAGTCCTGATGTGGTCAAAGTTATTTTTGATAATGTTAAAGTAATGTACTTTGAGATACTCCAAACTCAGGATAATTTGTGTGTACATTATTAAAACTGTTACTGAAAGAAACAATATAACACTGACCTAAATACTGGAAACATTCCTCAGTCAGTTTAACAATGTTAAATTACACAATACAAGTAACCAGGTTTAACTGCCTTTTCCGTTTATTAAAGCATTATATAAATTGTTTTAACAATATTACTTTAAAAATCTTCCCAGCTGTGCTGCATAAATATAACCTTATGTGTAATTTTATATACAAAAAAATTTCAACAAGCAAAAACGACCTAATTAATTCTTCATTGGTGCACTTTGTAGTTTCAAATGCTGAAAACCTTCAACAATATGAATGTGACAACTACTTTCCTTCAGCGCTTAACTTAAGAAAGGTAGAAGTTCTGGTATTAAAGACGGGACAAGAAAGGTGGCAGATAAAATTGTTTCCACAATGGAAAACATGACAGAAATCTGTCAAAAAGTTCCACTGTAAGAATGAAAGCAAAAAAAAAAAAAATCCAGAAACCAAATTCTAATCAAATAACTGAGAAAACATCCATATAACATCTTTACATTTTGTCTTACAAATTTATTTCTGTCTGAATAACATCAGTTATAGAAGATGTGTGCAATATACCATGAGAACAAATTTTACCACTAACAGACATGACAGAAATTAACTGTATGTTTATTAGAAGAAATCTTTGGACCAGCTTTATATCTGCATATGACAGAATATATTTACATAACATTTAAATGTGTAAATATACAAATATATGCACGCACCACATACATGTGTTTGTTTGTCAGCCAGAGACTATACATTTTTCTTCTTGCACACGTGATTAATGTTGACAAGTTCAATTGCAGTGAGGTATTATGATCAATGTTATGTTGTTTAAGGTGTCTGACATTTTTAAACAGTTTATTGAACTACTGTAATTTCTGTTTAGGCATAAACATTTCCAAATGATAAAACAAGTCTATAAACTACATCCTTTTAATGTGATATGAGAAGTTTATTTGTTGTTAATGCCATTGTTGATATTTAAATCAACCATTAGCTAAAGTTCACTTTTCTTTTTAAAATATGTTGTCATGAATACAGTTTATTGCATGGCCACAGTTAGTTATTTACCTTAATAATCTTAGCATCAGATATATTAAATGTCTCTTTCTCCCTGTCTAATTCAATTTACCAGAAGCTGTTAATGCCTCAAACAGAGATGATTTCATTGAGCCAAACAGAACTGAACAGAGAACACAACGTTGGGGTGGATGAGTTTATAAATTTTATTTTAAATTTCTTCTTTTTTGTAAAACATTAAGAGTTGTATTTAAAACAAAAGAGGGCAGCACTGCATCGGTAAGAAATTAAGATACAACCCAAACTTATATTTCAAACTGCATATTTAAGGGCTATAAATTTCCAGACTTCACAAAAAAGAAACGTACCAATTGTCATCAGAAACAAAAAGGATTTGTATGCCTGATTCAAGAATGTTAACTATCTTAACAAGAGGAGTCAGATTATTAGGTGTAAAGCTCAAATTAACATTTTTTCTTTTGCCTAAACTTGAGTGAATGACCAAACCTTTGCAAACGATAGCCATGAATAGAGAACATTTTGGTGATCTAGTAATGATGGTTCAATAGAAGACAGAGAACAATGAATCCTTTAATACCTTTTATAAAGTCATTCTACTGAAAAGTAAAAAGTACAGCAAACATCCATCTCAGAACCAACTCTACTTAAAAAGAAACGTTCTTATGTTGGATTTGAGATTGGCAAATTAGAAGATTACAAAAAACATATCTATTTTGTTGAACTCCTTGATCTAACAATACCTGCAATCAATGACCAATTCAATCAAAATGGCTTCAAAGCTTATATGTAGTGGGAGTGTCCCAAGTTGTAGTCTCTTAAGCAAAGTTACATTTTTGGGCTACAAACTACATTGGTGATGTTAACATCAGTGCCTTCAAAGTGTACCTGTTTTCAATACCTTGATGGAGGGATGTGATGAAACATGCTTTAATGTTACTCTTCAGAAAGATAAACAAATTTGTTTCTACCCGAGAAGAAGAAAATATACCTCATTGTTACAGTTCATTAGTGCCCCAAACAATGTCTTACAGAACACCTACCCAGTAGCCTGAAAAACTCTAATTCCACAATGATAGAACAGATAAACCTTATTTGATAGTGCCAAAGGATTTACCTCTCACAACAAAAATTGTAAACAAAGGTTTTGATACGTTCTCTGAAACTTATCTTCTGAGAATCAGGATCGAAGTGAAGTGTAATAATACATTGCTCAAAATATTGGTGGAAGTTTAGAAAATACATACACTCTTAAGAACAATGATACTACATCCACAGATCACTAGCCTCTGATCAACACCCAACTTGTATTTTTGTCAGTGTTCCCACTCACAAAATATAGCTCTGAGTATCTGATACAAGGAAATAAGTTCAAAACTTACTGATACAAGCACAATGAACAGTAACACTGTATTATTTCTGCCAACAAACTGATAAACACCATATTAAAAACATTCCAACAGTGCATTGAAAACTACGTAGGTCTTGGTGAAACTATTTTATAAATCAGAAAACTTTCACAAAACCATAAATGGTAACATTACACCAGCTGATCACAATGGTTCAGGAAAACACTTCAGTTTCTGTTCATTAACTTAAAAATACACACTCGCACATAAAGAAACTACCTTAAGTATTTTCACCAATAAAAAAACTCCCACTGTTGGTACTCCATTAAAACCATAGCATATAAGGGATATATTACTTTCTAAATCTGTGATAAGCAACTGCAATACATATATACACACACACATATATGTAAGCAATGCTCAAGCTACAATGCACATCCATGTAATTATGCATTTGTTTTACACAAAAATTGCATTAGAAACAAAAATACCCAAACTATTTTTGCCTGTTCATGTATCCTTCATATACATGTGTATATTATTTGCTAGTTTAAAGGAAATAATCACAAAGCATAGATCATCATTTCATTAAGCTGACTGATGAGATATAACAGAAATTAGTGAGATATGTTGTAAAGTCCTCCATATCAAATCCTACAAATTTTTGCAGTCTACCACCACATGTGGGTCTACTTTACCTTTTGGTTTCTCTCTTCTAAGCAGTATTAAAGATATGCAATTTGGTAAAATAAACTATAGTCTACTTCAGACAAAGTAGAAGATTAGGCTGTTACATGGCATGGTATTTTTTCTTGACTGAAAGAACGAGCAAGTTTAGTGAGAAAAAAGCAAAAGTCAGAAATGAATTACACAGGAATCACCTGTAATTTTGTGTTACTGTTGAAATGAAACTAGTAGCAGTCTAGTTTTACTAATCGACACCAACCAAGCACTTACTGTATTAAGATATAACCTGTAATTGTTTCAGTTGACATTTAAATAGAACATTAATATCAAAATAAAAAGATCAAATGTTCAAGAAAAACAGCAAAGCAACACCCAGAACTTCAGGTGTTGGGCAACAAAAAAAGCCACTAATACCTAAAAATAAATAATCTTTTTAAGTACTGAATTTTTATTTTCAATTTACTTTGAGAAGTAAAATATTTGTTATGTCAAAATAACTCATCTAGAGCAATGAATAAGGATATATTCACGTTTACGTGCGAGTACAGAAATAGTACAGACAGGGGACGACAATTTTTGTTTTAGTAGTAAAACTAAATGGAAACCTCACTTTGTAGTGAAATCAATATATAATTGTGAGCAAAGACATTAGCACCAATAAGGTACTGTGTATACCATTACTAATCCTCTAGTCTTTCAATAAACAGCAGTACAGAAAGATACTCATTGCAATACCAGAGAGACAAACTGCTATCATCCATTGGTAAACCGGTCTCCCAGTATCTTCTGAGGTTACATCTTTTTGAAACTTCCTGTGTTTCCTTCTTTTCACTTCAAATTTCCGCTGAAGTTCTTCCAATTCTTTCTGCTGGCGTTTCTGTTCCTCTTCCTTCATCTTCTGTTCGAGGGCTAACTTTTCTCTCTCTTCTTTCTCTTTTACTTCTGCACACAAGTCATCACAAAGAACCACAGCTTCCCCACTTTGTTTCACTGTACAGTGGAATTCCTGCTTTTGTCGTTTACACTGACAGCGAACAGTAACCTTCTTTTTACAGTTTGTTGAACTAGGACATTCCCCTTGATGACAAAGCAGTGAACATCGATGACCACAGGAGATCTATTAGAAAACATCAAAGAATAAACAACATTTAACAGATATGATTAAAAATACAATTTGATTCCTCAAATTATTCAATAAGTTGTTAGTTTAAAGTTTTCATGTAAAGCTACAAAAGGGATTCTGTGCATTGGTGTCCCTAATTTTTAACTGACAAAGGGAAGGCAATAAATTAACAGTACTCAACATTAACTGCTAGCTTACCTTTGTCTAACTGAACAGAAGAACATGCCCATCTCTCTAATAGAATACCCACAGCCCCAAAGTAGGAGTGTATTTTTGTGTCAATGAATAACGAATCATGAATCTTCAAAACAACAGCCCAAACATACTAACCAATAAGCCATGCCCAACCCTACAATAAATTAGCTGATTTGGTTTTTCAAAATCCATTTATACTTTAGGAATATACTTTACTGAAAAAGCATAACAAGAGGTGAAAACTGAAACAAGAACATCATCTTTGAATGGAGTGATAAATTTACCAACACATTTAATCACGAAGGCTTCCCACTCTTAGGTGCCGGCTGACCAGTAGGCTTATCTTGGTCAACTTTTGTAGTTAAGTTAAACTTATTAACCTTCTCAGTTTAGAGTGAGAATTCACAATTTATTAATTAAATACAAGTTTAGCACATAGTGACAAGAGGACGGTGATGTGCCCAATAGTACAGTAAGTTTATGAACTAGGGTTAATATAGTTTGTTTCAAAATTTCACACAAAGCTACAGAAAAGACTACCTATGCATAGCTGTTCCTAATGTTCAATAGTCAGACTAAAGAGAAGGCAGCTAGTCAACAGCACCCACTGCAATATATTTTTATTACTTTGACCTTTCAGCCATGCTTGGCTAACAATGCAGAATTTACAATGACATGGCACACATGCACTCATGTTACTGTATCCAAGAGCATAAAACTGATCTTTAAATCTTTACAAAGTGACCTGTCTTGGCTGTGTTTTACTGGATTAGTATTTTGTAATATACTGTTACATTTCAATTATTATACATTACACACATATATATTATATAAGTTATTACTATTTATAAACAAATTATGAAGCTTATTTTCTTAAAACGTAGAACAGTAAATAAAGAAGTAAACAATTATTTCCTCTTGTCACAAACTTTGTACTTGCAAATTGCTAAGCCTAAAAAATTTTGTTCATGAAGGATATAAAACAAAATTAATTTTTTTAGTTTTTATATATACATTTGAATAACCAAAAAATCATAAATTACTATCTCAATACCACAAAATTATATTATAATGCATCAAGTTTAGTAACTAAGCTGTATTTGAATCTAAAAAAAATATTAAATTTTGAACAGGCTAAAGAGTCAACATGGCACAAAGGTTTATTTTGAAAGAAATAGAGGAGACTGTTACATCTTAAAATAGCCAAGAAAACACTAGGGGGCATTTTGAGCTTCCACTTGGTTATTCAGGTGTCATAAATAGAAGCATGTGTATACAAGGGTCCATTTCGAAAAATGGAAATAGATGAGCTGGGCCACTGTGTTTGAGTTAGTACATGAGCAATGGTTGGTTGGTTGGTTGATTTGATGTTTTATGGCACAAAACAGATAGGCTATCTGTGCCAAACATCCAGTAAAATTAGGAAATTTATAAAAGGAAATTAAGGTAAAATAAAACAAAGTTAAAAAAAAGGGTAAAACCTATGTTTACATCTAGTCTACAGCATTAAGAGAAAAACTACAGTAATACAAGTTATAAAGGACTTTCTGTAGCATAACTGTAATTATCATAACTCACCAGGAAGACCAACAGGTAAGTACAAAAACCACTGTTAATCACCTGAAGTTGGCCTTTCCAGTCCTGGTTCCAAGTTATTTGACATTACAGCCATTTTCTAATTTCAAATCAAACTAGATGAACTGTGATTCTTAAAGGGAATCTCATTAAAAAAGATCTAATGTATGAATTAAAAAAACTTAAATGACATTAAAGAGATTAATGGCCTATAAAAAACTAAACACTTTACCAAGATGGACAGTATCACTATCACCAATGACACTAACATTATGGATAAACCTTGGGACAGAGCATGTTCAAAATGGTGCCATCACAGAGAGTCATAACGACAGCAACAAAGTAAAATGTGGCTGATAGTGATTTGAGTGTTACACAGACTACACACTGGTGCATCAGTTCCCGATAAAAGAAAATGATGAGTTAAAAAAACTGTGACCAATGTGTAGTCTAGTTAGAACAATTTCCTCTTTCTGATCCTTATGGAAGCAAGATGGCCAAAGTCCAATATAGAGTTTTATTTGGAAATTCTTGATGTCAAGTTGCTTAACAGGCATGGACCCAAGCCTTTAATACAAAACCCTAGTCCATGTATAGAACAGACACAGCTGTGATAGTGCCAGAGCAGACAGATTTTGATGCGGCGTCAGCGAACTCGGATCCACAAATACCAACATGGCTCGGTATCCAGAAAAACTGAATAGAAGTAGATGTTAAAGATAATTGGGCCATAATAGTTTTGAATATTGGTGAGAACAGGATGTGAACTAACATGAAGTGATTCCAGGGCCAGTAAAGAACTAAGTGAGTCAGCATAACTAGTGCAGTTTGAATACTGCTTAGCTTCTAGGTGATCCAGGGCAAGAGAAATGGCATACAGTTCAGCAGTGAACACAGAGCTGTAGAGGGGATTCTGTGCACAACCACTAAACCATGGCTGAGACTTCACAGTCACCTGATTTTAAACCATCTGTACAAACAGGGATGGAAAGATGATTCAAAAGATGTTCAGCAAATAACACAGTATTTCCAATCAGGAATGTCTGCTTTTCTCAGATGACTTAAAGACAGGTCACATTTGGGGACCATAATAAGCCATGGTGGGATGGGCTGACCAGTGGATACAGCAATGTTATTCAAGGACAGACTCAATTCAACCAACTGCACCTGGATACAAAGGCCAAAAGGAGCAATGGCAGGTCGTCTATTCTGAAAAAGTATTGCCCACCAAAGAAGGAAAACACAACCCCAGGTGGGATGCTTTGGTAAGGAACGAAATTTCAAAGCCTATAGTAAAGACAGTTGCAAACGGCAGAGGTCCAAAGAAGGTTCATGACACTCTACATATAAGCTCTAAACTGGGGAAGTGCAGAAAGCTCAAGTACAGAGCCAAAATCCTTGATGATGAATGGGGTCCAGCATCTTTAAGAGCACGATATATCTTTAGCACAGAACATCAATCCACTCCCCAGGTGTTGAAAGAGAGGACACAGAGGATGTTCAATGCTCTTGTACATTTGACCCGTAGCTGCTTGATGTGTGGTATAAAGATCAGCTTATCAAAGATAAGCCCCAAGAACTTTGTCTCAGGGACCACAGGCAGCACAGCTTTGCCGATGTGGAGTTCAGGAGTTAATACCCTGTTTACTGCAAAAGTGCATGCAAACGGTTTTAGAGAGAGAGAAGTTAAAGCCATTTACTGCAGTCCACTTCAGTAAATGATTGAGAGCAGTCTGTAGCTGCCTCTCAACATACCTCATGTTTGACACTTGACAGGAGACGTGAAAGTCATTGACGTTGAACCCGTTTGAAACAGTAAGAGAGAGTTTTTCAGTGAAGACATAAATCTTTACAATGAAAAGTGTAACATTCAGAACACAACCCTGAAGGATTCCAAGTTCCTGGAGAAAAGAGCGGGAAAGTACAGAACCCACACAAACTCGAAATCTCCTGTACATTAAAAACTTTTTAACACAAATGGGCAAATGGCTATGTAACCCATATATATGGAGATCTCGCAAAATGTCACACCTCCAAGTTATATCATAAGCTTTCTCAATGTCAAATAATACTGATACAAGATATTGTTATTTGAGAAAGGCTTCTCTGATGGACGTTTCAAGTCAAATCAGGTGGTACACGGTGGAGCACTGTCGTCAGAACCCACACTGGGTGGATGAGACGAGGTTGTTTGATTCGAGGAACCAAATGAGATGAGCATTAACCATCTTCTCTAAAGTCCTACAGAGACAGCTCCTCAAAGCAATTGGACAGTAGTTTGAAGGAAGCTTGGGATCCTTCCCAGGCTTAGAGAAAAGTAGGACAGGTATCAGGAAAAAATTTCTCCTGGCAGATCCAGTTAAAAACAAGCAGAAAAATAGTAAAAGAAGCAGGAGATAGATAGTGCAGCATTTCATAGTGTACGTCATCAGGTTTAACCAATGTACTGCCAGACAGTTTGAGTTCCACCAGTGTAAAGGGATGATTATAGTCATGGAGACAATCAGCTCAAAAGAACAGAGGTGTTTTCTCTGCCTGAGTCTTGATGGCTAAGTTAGAAGAAGAAGCAGAAGTGCTAAATACCTGGCAAAAACTTTCACCTAGAGTATCAAAAATGCTCCAGGTGTCAACTACTTCCCAGCCATCAGAGAATAAGATCAAGAGGGGAATGGAATTATACTGCCCACTGACCTTTTAAATTTTGTCTCATATGACTTTGGAACTGGTGAAAGAAGATATGCTGGTTGTGAACTTAATCCAAGATCCCTTCTGGCTTTGACATCTTACTCACTGAGCATGTGCGTGGGCCTGCTGGAAAGCAATGCAGTGCAAGTGTGTGGGATACCTACAAAAAGTATCCCAGGCCCGTTTTAGAACCTTCTGTGTCATAACAGGCAGGATTCCACCACGGACAAGGATATCATGGAAAATGTGTCAAGGTTTTAGGAATACACTGACCAGCTGCTTGTATAATACAGTCAGTTACTGCTGCCACACAGTCAACTATTGATGGCTTACAGACAATGGCAGGATCAAGCTCTGTGAGAGCAGTGAAAGAGGGCCGGTTTACATGATCCCGCTTCCACCAGGACCCACGGGTCGGGTGGCATCGACCATGGCCAATCTTTCTCAAAACTATAGGAAAATTATCACTCCCTCGTGGATTATTGTCAACCCTCCAAGAAAAATGGGAGAATAGTGAAGGGGAGCCAATCAAGAGGTCAATAGCAGTAAAGGACTGACTAGGTGCATGAAAATAAGTAAAACCAGTATTGAAAAGAGAAAGGTTGTGATCAGAGCGCATATGCTAATCAGCACTTCCCCAGAGGGAATGACGACATTTCTGTACAAAGAAAACTGCTGAAAGGTAACTGTATTGGCAGGTTTCAGAAATCAATGATGTTGAGAAAACCCACTTGTGGAGAAATATACATGTAAAAACCGCTCGTTTGGGTTGAGATTTTTTTTTTACGTAGTGGAGTGAACAACGTTTCGGCCTTCTTCGGTCATCGTCAGGTTCACAAAGAAAGAAGGAGGTAACTGATCAGAAGCTGACCACATGCTTGAAAGGGGTTGTGTAACTGAGTGTCAGAATGAAGAGGGTGGGCTCAGATGTTTGAATATATAATTTTACATAATTTATTTTTATTATTATTATTTATTATATTATTTTTTAGTATAGGTATAAAGGTATTCCTTTGTATTGGTTTATTTTAGGCTTAAATTGTTGTATAAGTAAGGCTTTAATTTTACATTTGTTTATGTTTGTTTCTTTATTTAGTATTTGAGTGTTTTGTATGGTTATGTTGTGTTTATTTTACTTGCAGTGTTCAAAAACATGTGAAGGTGGCTTATGTTCTTTAAATCTGGTTTTCATTTTTCTACTTGTTTGTCCAATATAGAAGTTGTGGCAGTTATCTCATTGTATTTTATAAATAATGTTGGTGTGATGTTTGTCAGTGTAGTTTTTACATAGTATAGACCTCAGTTTTGTGCCGGGTTTTTGAATAAATTTGGTATTAACTGGAATGTCATATTTTGTTACTAGTTTTTGCCAAATGTTGGTTATTTTTCTGCTGATGTCAGGAATATATGGTAGGCAGCAGTATATGGTTTTGTGATTTTTTTTATTCGTGAGATATATTTACTTTTGTTGGTTGATTTTGCTTTCTGTCTAGGTGTGTGCGTATGATGTTTTCTACGGTTTGTGGAGGAAACTTATTGATGCTGATGAAGTATTGTTTTATTTTCTCTACTTCATCGTTAATTTTATCTGGTGAGCATAGTTTTATGGCTGTGTTTATTTGGTTTCTTAGTGTGTTGAGTTTTTGTTTTGTTTCATGTGCTGAGTCCCAAGGAATGTATAGTCCAGTATGGGTGATTTTTCAGTAGATTTCCATTTTAAATTGTGTATCGGTTCTTGTAATTTTGAGGTTAAGAAATGATATTTGATTGCTTCTTTCTTGTTCCTTCTTGTGAAGTTGATGTTGGGATGTATAGCGTTAATGTGATTGAAAAAATTAAGTGTGTGATCTGTAGATGTGAATCCCGCAATCATGTCATCTACATATCTGTACCAGTATAGTGGTAATGCTGTGTTAATTGCTTGTGTTTTATCTTGTGTCATAAAAATATTGGCTAGAACTGGTGATACTGGGTTGCCCATGCTTAGGCCATTTTTGAACACTGCAAGTCAAATAAACACAACATAACCATACAAAACACTCAAATACTAAATAAAGAAACAAACATAAACAAATGCAAAATTAAAGAAGCCTTACTTATAAAACAACTTAAGCCTAAAATAAACCAATACAAAGAAACACTTATACCTATATTAAAAAATAATATAATAAATAATAATAATAAAAATAAATAATATAAAATTATATATTCAAACATCTAAACCCGCCCTCTAACCCGACACTCAGTTACACAACCCCTTTCAAACATGTGGTCAGCTTCCTGTCAGTTACCTCTTTCTTTCTTTGTGAACCTGACGAGGACCAAAGAAGGCCAAAACGTTATTCACTCCTCTACATAAAAAGTTTTCTCAGTGCAAACGAGCCATTTTTACATATATAGATTTCAGAAATGTTTCCTGTAAGTCTCTCCTTACAAATGTTGGTTGATGTCATCCAGATTCGAACATAAACCTCGACAGTTCCATTGTATCAGAGTGGCCATTTTTAATAGCGCGTAGGCCAATTGGGCAGAGAACCCTTCTGTTTACGACCACGTCGTTTTTTCTTAGTTTCCTTATTCGAGGGAGGTCTATCGACCTTCATGGATCCTGCCCTGGGTCGATTGAGCAGGTTTTTGCTTTTGGAAGGAGATTCCAGAGACTGAGGACATGAACAAATGATTGTTTTGCATCTTGGGGTGAGAGAGGAAGATGGATCTGAGGAAATGCCTGTACCCAAAATCAAAGGAAGGGGATCTTGGGATTTGTTGGAATGTATATAAGGGACAGAGATGGACGTTGAAGTTGATTCATCAACCTTTTTAACCATAGAGGTCAAAATACTTTTCATTTGTTTTGAGAGTGATTCTTTTGGAGGCACAGAGAGATCTGTCTGCACTCCCACTGTAGTAGTGGAATGAAGTGCAGCAGCACATGTCTGAGATGAAGTGGTGGACAGCAACTTGCAAGCCTCAGGATAAGTAATGTTATGAATCATTTTCAAATGTTGCACCTCTTTTACTTCCAACCATTTAAGGCAAGAACGAAAGTAGGACGGGTAAGAACCATTTCAATTGACTCAATTAAGGTCCATTTCACACTCGTAGGTGTGGTCCTTGCCACCACAATGAGCACACATCAAGGAACCACGACATGATGTCTTTGAGTGACTGAACCACTGACACTAAAAACATCGGAGAAGATTTGGAATGTATGGTTATACTCTGCAATTAAGATAACCCGCCTTGATGGCAGCAGGTAGACGTGGTGACGTAAATGTGAGAATGAGGACATTGGTCGGCATCCTAATTCCATCTTTGCGAGTGGATATACGCCTCACTGCAGAAACTCCTTGGGTGGAGAAACCAGCAAGAATCTCTGACTCTGGGATGTTTGTTAAACCCCTCTCAACAATAACTCCTCCTGATGAATTCAAAGTAGCATGAGGTGTAACCTCAACAGGTATATCCCCAATTGCCTTTGAATGCAAGAGGAGTTCACTGTGTTGAGATGTGGATGTTTCCACCAAAATGTTACCAGATCGAAGCTTCTTTACTGACTTTGGAGAGCCAGCAAGTCCTTGTAATCCCTTTTGAATGAAAAAGGGAGACATTTGCCATAAAGGTTTGTCTGAAAGTGAATGCAATATAAGAAAATGAGGTATAACAGGTGGTACAGACGGTGAGGATTGCTGCTCAGAATCTTCAAGGTATGGTCATTTACCTATGGACTGTTTTTTCACTGTTTTATTAAGATATTTAATTGGAGTATCCATAATGAAAAAAGGAAAATTTTGGTGCCCACTGATCCCACCCACAATGGAGCCCTACCAGGGGATGCACTACAATATCAAACAAGGACACTGCAGCAATGCCAGGGTTTTGTGAGCACTATACCTAAATACCAGCATTAGATACAACATCCACAACACCTGTTGAGAACATCCAACACTGGTACTTGGTTGACCCTAGCCCAAGTGGACCAGCCAACTGACCCAAGAGGGAGCTACCCCATGGCCACCTGTCTACAGGAATTCAAGGCTAAAGTGATGTGTTAGGGTTGGACCCCTCAACCACCAAGATCCTCTCCTCCCCTTCATGGGTTGACACATATGGCAAACATGTAGGTGGATGTTTAGATCCCAGAGGAGGTAAACTGAAAGAACAGAACCTTCCCTGGGACGTCCCCTCACCACATACAGGAATCCACACCGAGGGGTAGGAGCAATATCTGAGGAAATATAAAAGATAAGGTTCTTATTTTATATTCTAGCTTGTAAGTATTGATAGTCTGAGCTCCTTATAGACTATGTATTTTGATGTCACAAATATTGAATTGAACAAGTGCTGCATTCAACATACCAGGTGATTTATGATAACTGATGCTCAGGCATGTTTTTTTTATATTTACTTTTAAATTAAGAAATTAAATGATGCATAATATGAAAATTTGAATTACAATCTACAATTTCACACCAAACATAAAGACATAAATTCATAAGATAATATGTGAATAAACTTTTGAATACAAGTCCACAAACGTGATGACGTGGTCATTTTCAACCCATGACCTACATGGAAAGGATTTAAAGCATAGAATGCATTTCATAGCAATGGGTCACAAACCATGAATCCTTACAATCATAGTTCAAGCATAATAACTTGATTGTTAACAGCATGTGATTTATTGAGAATGATAAATCTGTCTTACTATAAGATATTTACAACTTTCTCATAAATTAAAAACTTTGGCCATATGTGCCTTAAGAAAATGGGCTTTGTCAAAAGAAAGATGCTCTGAGCATTTATTGTGTTATGTTATATATATCCCATACTTCTTTAACTTTGATAACGTGGGAGATTACAAGATTTTTTTTACAATAATTTTGACAACTCATATTTTTGTAATGTGGAGATTGATTCTTATATATAAATATCAATTGATACTGCTACTACTGAAAATATGCTTTTATTATCAGGAGCAACCTCCCTCAGGACACAGATTCAGCTTGAAGTTTATGCAATTGTTAATAAATAAAACAATTCAACAATACATATGCATTGGTTGAAAAACAACAACAATGCCTACAAAACAGGTAACATCATTCAAGATGCTAAATTGTTTTAAAAAAATCAGTGCATGTGATCATGTTTTATTGCTGTACTGATTGATTTAGGTTAATGGACAATATTTTTTAATCAATTTAAACTTCCAGAAAAGGTAAAAAGGTTTAATTTATTAAAGAGGTTTCAATAGTTCCTTATTATATTTCAAGAATGTCTAGATACTGAACATAAATACAGGGTGGCCAAAATTATATTTCCTATTTTAAAATTTAAGAATTAAATAACTAAAGTACAAACATGAAGTTTTAAACATTTTATAGCTCAACACAAACAGTTTTTATTATTGTGCAGTTTTTTCACTCCAGCGAGTAGCGTTGCTCTGTAGAATGGCAAACATGCAAAAAAAGTCTCAATGCATCGTTTGACTCCTAGAGACCAAGTCAATGACTGTAGTGCACCATAATTACAAATGCCAGTACAGTAAAGAAGCATGAGGGTATGTTAAAGATATCATAGCCAACTTCACAAAGATAAAGAGAAGAATGGCATGTGCCACTACCACTGCGGATATGTTGCAGCTAATACAGATTGAAATCAAATATCAGTTCAACATTTTAGATATGTTTTAATTCTTTTATTTCAAAAGAAACCTTAAAAATATCTTAACCCTCAGTTTGATGCAGAAGTTCACAAAATTAAAATTTTTTTATCTCTAACTTAAATAGATATTTCTGTACACTATAATTCCATGAATAGACAAAAACTAGGTTAATTGCTCTGTTTACACTCTTCTATCAAGCCCTTTATAGAACACTGGTAAGAAAGACAAACAAATTTCCTGGAACTCTTGACATATGCCATGCCCACTCTCTACATACAGTTGTAATTTCTCACCCAGTTGTACTTGGTTGAGCCAGACGTTTGTAACCTATACAAAGACTACACTTTGAAATTATATTTCTATCATTTAAAGATTTATAAATATATATTATGTGTTGTTTTTGGACTAACGATTCTTCTACAGTAGGTGTCTGTGATTTGTTGATGGTAAATTAAAAAAATAAATAAAAAGCACTCACTTCACTTGTTTAAAAAAACATATATAGAACCAGTTAAACTTATGTACAACAAATTATTTACACTGTTGATGAAAATAGGCACATTATAAACATTATATTGTTCTTTTCAAAAGTCCTCTTTAGGCCTATTCAATTGCTTTAGAATTTCAGTTGACAAGCCAAACTGGTTTTCTCTATTACTATTACCTGACTAGCATAGTTCACTTATGTTTCATAAAATTACCACAATTACATCCTATACTTTTAAACTTTTCTGCTACATTTTTGTATTTAGGTCTACTTCTAATAAATGTCTGCTTTTCACATATAGGCCTACTTCCAAATACTAATTTACCTTTTGTCAAAATCCACAGTGGCAGGTTCGATTACTTTAGAAATATCATTAATAAAATAAACCATTCTTATTATTTCTTTCACCACCATTAGTCTGACAGTAATATGTGTATATATCAACCACTGGGCCTTCCACTCCCATGATGATTACATCTGCACTTAACTTTTCTTTGGTTGAACTCCTTCTCGTAACTTTACTTTGTTTCTTGTCTCTTGTGTATTTGTCTCCTGTTTTCCACTTATCTTACACCGTTATGTTTATTACTTAATCATCTGCTCTATATCCTCAACATCACAAAATTTCCTGTGACATTCTATAATCTCAACATCAATGAGTTACAAACACAACTACAATTCTTACCAAGTTATGTGTGACAAAATTTGTCATAACATTTATTTTTAAATAATTGATTCTAATATTTGTTACAAACAAAACTCAATAATCATAAAATATTCACTCACAAAACAAATTACTTAATAATATCCACACTAAACACTATTTTGCATCATGCAATTTCCCAACAGTTATTTTAAAATTTGTGCAAAAGAGTTGCAAAGAGAACCAATCAAATGCTCTGAGCATTTTTGCTGTTTGTATATGCACTAGTGCCTTAACAATATTTCTCATTTATTGATATGTTAGCTGAATAGATAATTAAATATTAAGTTATATTTTATATCTTATATTTTAGTTAATTACACAGGCCTGCAATGGTTTTTATTGTCTTTAAAGTTTTATACGTTCTACAGCAATTCCTGTAGTCGAATCCAAAAATGTTATCCATTTTTTTCTCAATCACATACAAACTTTTCACAAAATATCACATGAAATTTTACAAAAATGAATTGTTTCCAATGAAATCAGGCAAAAATTTTACGCTTAAAGTACTGACAACCATTAGCTATAGATTTCTCTATATTAACTGCAACATGAAAGTCTTATAGATTGGCTTAGAACTCACAAAAAACATACAACTAATAAATAAATGGTTAACATGTGATTTCTAGATAGCATTTGTTTGTGTGTTCACCTTTTACGTTATTTTATTCATCACTGTAAATGACCCAAACATATTCTGTTATATTTGTTGTAAATTTGTTATAAAGAAACAAAGGCAAAACATTAGAAAATTCATTAAAAAAGTGTATTACATGTAATTTGGAACAAAAATTGGCTCTCATAGGCTCTGCACAAAGTTTGTACCATTTGTATCAACGAGTTGAGACAGTGGACTAAAGGTAAGAAATAAAAGTCTTTACCTTTCCGAATTTATACGGTGTGGTGTAAGCCTAGAAACCAGAGAGACGACTGCCATTTTTGCTCACGTAACATAGAAGGCTACAACACTTGAAAAAGAAAAATGAAATTTCTTATCCAAACCTTCAGTCTGCTATAAGACCTGTTGCTCAAAGACCCGATACACCTGTAACCTACACCAATGGAGAGTATAGATACAGTTCCAAATCTGATGTTAATAGAAATGATGATAGAAATTGTTTTCAGCCTGAAACATCTGATGAACTACAACTTAATGATTTGGGCTTTCCGAAGGATTCTCTAGAGATTTTGAGGTCCAGACTTCCAGTTAAAAACTTTCTCCAGCGACACGACAGAAATCATTGCTTGTTTACTGGAGCAATATCACTGAATTAATGACACTACTGGGAGATGCAGTCTGTATACCAAGTGAGTGGCAATTGTAAACTGATTCCTCCAAAAGTAGTCTAAAAGGTATTCTCCTTCACAATGGAAACATATATACATCTGTTCCTATTGCTCATTTAGTTTACTTGAAGGAAACATACAAAAATCTTAAAAAGTTTCTTATTAATGTCAAATACAAAGAACGTGGTAGGCTACTTTGTAGAGATTTAAAAGTCCTTTCTCTGTTGTTGGTTCAACAATCCAGTTATATAAAGTTTATATGTTTCTGTGTGAATGGGACAGCAGAACATGAAATTAGCACTAGACAAAGAACCAATGTTCATGTAGAGTCAGCC
Organism: Tachypleus tridentatus; assembly: GCF_004210375.1. Taxonomy (NCBI): domain Eukaryota; kingdom Metazoa; phylum Arthropoda; class Merostomata; order Xiphosura; family Limulidae; genus Tachypleus; species Tachypleus tridentatus. Next base: position 96,614,238 of record NC_134827.1, on the reverse strand, counting down.
AGATACCAAATAAAAAACATTGAACATGAAGATTTGGTTGACACTGTTATGTATTATAATTTAAACCAAATGAGTCTCCAGTTTATTATGTTACATACATTACATATTATGATCTCAAACAATTGGAAATTTTAATTTATAAGTTACTTGAATTTTGATAAGTATTAAATTTTTAGTTTTTGCCAATTAAATTAACATGCACAATTTTATTTATTGACCCCAATATATTTTAATATACAAATAATAATGCAATTTATATAATGGTTATTACAAGTTATTATTAAAAATATTTGTTTATATACAAAACTTTTAAAATTCAGAAACAATACTCCATCTTCTATCTGGCCTGGAGCTGAATATTTTATCAATGGTCCAGATCCATGAGGTACAAATTACTTTTATGTTGATGATACACAGATGCACTTTACTTAACAGGAATGCTAACTAGCTCTATTCTTGTTTGGCCTAACATGGTTTACACAAAATAAGATAGAACATCAATGTTCAAAGACTTGCTGACATCTTTGTAAACCAAATATTGTTAATTCTTGCTCTTGAGAACCGTCTACAAACTTAGAGAGCAGGCAAGGTTTGCACAATACACATTTAATGATATACATGACATCACACTGAAACAAATGTAGATAACTAAAAGAAATGTACAATAGTAAATCCATTATAACACAAAGTCCTACTACCTCCATTTCACATAAAACTAGGCTTGATGAAGCAGTTTTTCAAGGCCTTAGACCAAGATGGAAACTGTTTCAAGTCCCAATATGGGCAATTCCCAGCTCTTCTAGAAACAACTGGTTTGTTTTGAATTTCACATAAAGCTACATGAGGGCTATCTGCACTAGCTGTCTCTAATTTAGTAGTGTAAAACTAGAGGGAAAGCAGCTAGTCATCACTACCTATTGCCAACTCTTGGGCTACTCTCTTACCAACAAACAGTGGGATTGACTGTCACATTATAACGTCCCCACAGCTGAAAGGGCGAGCATGTTTGGTGTTACGGGGATTCAAATCCAAGACCCTTGGATTATGAGTTGAGTGCCTTAACTACCTGGCAATGCCGGGCCTTCAAAAAACGAAACTTAAAGAAGGGAGTTTTGTTGGGCCTCAGATTAGAAATTTGATTTTAGATGAACAGTTTAATAGGATAATGAGGAAAGCTGAAATATGATCTTGAAAGTTCATTTCTTACACTCACATACTGAAAATCTCAGTGCCATCAGTGAAGAACAAAATGAAAGATTCCATCAAGACATCAGGAAAATGGGGAAGAAATATCAGGACAGGTGGAACATCAGTACAATGACTGATTACTATTGGTTACTGAAACAGTATGCTCCAGATGTAATACATAAAAAGCCATAAAACATAGTTTTGAGATTAAAAGATTTCACACACAAAAAAAATCAAATCAGGATGCATCTTCATTTGACATCAATGTTCTTCCTTTTCCTTCAGTTTCTATTTTTGTTAACAAAGATAATTATGACAAAAATTCATTGTGGTAAACAAAATAATAATTTGGTCGAAGAAAGTTTTTCTTACCTATATGTAAAAATTCCTTATACAATAAAAAACCACTACTACAACCAAAATAGCCTTTATGAAGTTTAAGTTCCAAGACCTGAGTTATGTTTTAAAATGCATTTGAGAAAATTTAATTAATTTTTTTTAAAACATAAGCCAAGCTGTCTCAGTTTATCAGGCTTAGTGTAGTAGGTAAATGTCCCAATATTCTGATGATGGCTAATATTCTGAGAATGGTCATTGACATGTATTGCGATAAATAATAATGCTAAATGGAAAACGGAACATCACAAATAAACCTTTTATGAATAAAATAAAAGCAATTAAGAATGTAAATTCAGAAAATTTTAAAGATTATACACTACGTAACAAAATGTTTACTTTTTCTTGTTCCTGGGCAGAAAATGTTATTTCACAATTGCTTACTCCTAAAGTAAATGGAAAAAGACTTATTTTTCTCTTCAAACTTTGCTTTTGTGACCTGGGTAATGAAATTTTCAAATTTACCCACTTTCCAGAACATTCCAGGTATATTTAATGCTGAGTAGTTGATAGAGAATTTTCTCAATCTTACAAGAATTTTCAAGAACTTTCTTGAATGTTTTAGAACTTACGAGAATTTTCAAGAACCTTTTAGAATTTTCTAGAAATTACTATTGGTAATTATATATATATATATATATATATAGTGCCTCACCACTCACCACTTAAGTTTAGTTCTAGCTGCCTAAGTGAACACAGACCTATTGATTTTATCAGAGATGGCATCAAGAAGCTGCAAGCATTCTCCAGATGCATTCTGTTATGTATGTGGCTAATTTATCAAGACAAGAGCAAAAAAGTACTCTGTGACAGCATCTTCTAAAATGTGTGAAGCCTACAAGGCATATTTCAGCATGCCTGTCTCGGATCAAGACAAATCCTGGGCTCCTCATTTTACCTGCAAGCAGTGCCATAAAACTAAAAGACAAACAGTTTTTCCTTGCTTGAATAATAAAATTTTATATTATACAAATTTTAGACCTTTTAAAATTTAAATATCTTTCGGTGCACCTCAGAGAGGAATACAACAGCGTCAACACCTTGTTAGAAGCCTTGAAGTATGATGAGTATGGCTGGGAGGTTATCAGAGACTTCAAAATGGTAACATTCTGGTTGAGTCTCAAAGAAGACTTTACCAAGCTTCCCTATTATCTTTGCCTTTGGGACAGCAGAGAGACCTCAGCACACTACAACAGGAAGCTCTGGCCACAACAGACCAAGTTCTTTGTGGGGAGGCACAATGCCAAATGTAAGCCACTAGTGGACCTCCAGAAAGTGTTGTTCTCACCATTTCACATAAAATTGGGTCTTATGAAACAATCGGTCATTGCACTTGATAAGGAGTCTGCAACCTTTAAGTACCTTCAAAACTTCTTCCCTAAGCTGTCTGAGGCAAAGGTCAAAGTTGGTGTCTTCATTCATGCGTGCCATTTTTCCGCTGAAACGCGGATTTCTGCAGTTTTCAAACAGCCAACGATCACCCACGAGATTCATGTAAATTCGAGGAGAAAATATGAGCGATTTGGGGGCTGGGTAGGTGGTTTTTGAGGAGAAATCGTATTTTTTCAATGTTTATTGCAGAAAAAAAATCTGACCGCCATCTTGGAGGCAGTCTCGTTTGCCTCGTTGCAGGTCTCGTGGTCTGGTATCGTGTGCATACCAGACGATAAAATATTCTCTACTCTCCAAAGAAACAACAGCGATTGAAATGTTTAAAAGGAAAGATGTTCATTTTGATCCTGTAGACAAGAGAATGTGTAAGGACATTAGATCAGCAGCTTCAAAGTATACCTCAAAGCTGAGGGAGAATCAGAAGAAAAGGGCAGAAAGGCTTGAGGCCTATGGTTCTGTGAAATCTGGCCCAGTCACCTTGGCTAAAGAAAAAGTCCAGAAAGCCGCAGAGGCACAGAGAGCTGCCCATTCAGAGAAGGAGAGAAAAAAGCTCGGAGAGAGCACTGGAAACCCTTGTCTTGAAAAAGAGGAAAGTAGCCAAGATTGATTAAAGGAAATTAAGTGATTTGAAATTTGACTGTAATTTATGCAGCAGAGCAGAAGTTGATATCAGTGACTGAAAAACATTTTATTATTATCTGTGGTTTATTTTAAAGCATATCATTAATTTTATTTTGAAGCAATGTCAAAGCTTTCCTTGATTTGCTGTTTCAGTTTGTATTGTGAAATAATGAAAAATATACTGATATTGAGGTACCAGTAATTTACTGACAAGATTGTATAGATGAACAAGTTTTACTGTAGGTTGTCATGTAGAGTAATTTTAAGTAATTTGAAATTTTAATGGAATACATGCAGCAGAGCAGTAGTTGTTGATGTCAGTGACTGTACAAAATTTAATTTCTGAGGCATATCACTGATATCAGTAGTTTAATATTGAACCATATCAGTAGTTGAATTTTTAAGCAATGTCATAGCTTTCCTTCATATGCTGTTTTAGTTTGTATTGTCAATTTGTGAAAGAATGGAAAATTCACTGACATTAAGGTACCAGTAGTATAATGACAAGATTGCATAGATGAACAATTTGAACTGTAGGTAGTCATGATTAGTCAAAAGAGTAATTTTATGTGATTTGAAAATTGTATGGAATATATGCAGCAGAGAAGTAGTTATTGGCAATGACTGTAACACATTTAATTGGCAGCATACCAGTAGTTGATGATGATGATGTTATTGATGACAAAAAGGATAATAATGAAATGATTTGTATTTGAAATATTTACTGAGTTATTTTGGCTTTATTAACTCATATTACTAATATATTTTGATTTAGAAAAAAATTAAACTGAATAAATAGCAAATAAACAATCTTAAATTTCATTTATTTACTTTTATTTTATTTGTTAATTTTAGATATTTTGATATATCTTCTAAAATGAATGCAAATTAAAAGAATAAATCAATCTGCTAAAACTGTAAATGAAAGTTATAGTTTTATTAGTTTGATTTAGTCTTTTAATTTCCTTTTGTTATTTTATATGATATATATTGTGTACTTTTCCAACATTGCAATGTCAAAAAACATAAAGAAATTATGTCCCAGATTGCACCAAATCACACCAAATAGCATCCATTTTTTTAAAATTTCCCAAGGGAAGCATGCCCCAAGGACCCCCTAGTGAGGCACGGCTGCACCGAGCTGTGGCGCTTGTGGCGCCAGGCTAAATACCTTTTCCTCTTTTTTTCAAAAATGTCATTGGCATGCCTGTTCATTGGACCACAAATAAAGAAGATCCTGGAGTGCACAGAATTCCCCAAGAAGCTCAACTGGAAAGGAAAAAAAAGCTTAGGGCAGCTTTGTCACAGTGGTTTGGAACTTCTTGGGCAATCACAAAGCTGAAAATTATGTGGAACTATGGCAAAATGGGTGGCACAATGTCCCTGAAAGTCCATATCCTTGATGCTCATCTTGACAAATTCAAGGAGAACATGGGAGCATACTCAGAGGAGCAAAGCGAGTGCTTCCACCAAGATATACTGGACTTTGAACAAGGAGTGAATAACAAAAACATGATGGGAGACTATATTTGAGGGCTGATACATGAAAGTGATTTACATTAGAGTCACAAATCTGGAAAAAACTACTCACTTCTAAACATTTTTGTGTAACTGTTGTATAAATACATGTAAATTTTGATTCATATGTTGTTTTATTCAGACCTTGTGTAAATGAAAATGTGCAAATTTGCCCATTTTTACATAGAAAATAGATTAATTTCTAAGTTTTATTATCCACACCACACAAGCAAAGTTTGAAGGGAATAATGGCCATTTTCTCTACTTTTACAACATAAGTAATTAAGAAATAACACAATATTCTGGAACAAAATTTGTTACATAGTATTATTCAACAAACATTCAAAGGTATGTAAAGTTTTCTATTTTTAATTTAAAATGTTCCACTGCACTATACTTGATAATAATACCTGAAATATTCAGTCTTAGTGCAAATAACAACAACACAAAAATACGAAATCTTTAAAATAATCTCATTCATTGTGTGCATAATACTTCATATCTTTACAAACCCTTACTAATTATTGTGAAAATATATCAGAAAAGTTCAGAATAACTGTTGTTGAACTGTGTACCATTCTCCATATATAATAAGTAGCAAAACAGGTTCAACACCATAATCGTAAGGTTAAGATGGGCTAAGATAGTTGTATACTTTTGGAAGAATGGTTGCATTAAGTTTTATTACAGGTACCTTGTCTTTTCTTTTAATAGTTTGATTTTCTTTATCAAGATTGCAATTCTTACCATTTTAGGACATTTACTTTGACATGACAGCATTTTCTCTCTCTCTTCTGCTGTGGAAAATGTCCACTGATAACATGGAATGTAGACTGTATTGAGCTGGCAGTGACACTTTTTACGAAATCTTTGCTGGCAGGGTGGACAGGAGTCAGGGTGGCAAAGAAGTAGACAGAAGTGAGTGCAACCTTCAGGTCGTGCCTTGCTACAAGATTCTTCACAAGGCTGACAAGTTTCTCCGGCCTGCAGTGCAGAACACTTCATAATTATTGACTCGATAACCAGTACCTTAGGAAACTAGTATAACCTGAGTGACAATAAGTTCTTCACATGTAACTGTAGCTCTTTAGCCTGTGTGAAATCTTCTTAGTCAAAAACATATTACTGTATCTACAATTAGCAGTATTCTGGTTTTGTTTATTTGATTGAAAGCCTAAATCTGTCACTTAATAGACAGTATACTGTAGTTAAAAAGTGGGGAGTAATCAACCACTCCTTATAGTCGTTATAATTACATCACTTAGCTGATGGCATAGCAGTAATTACAGGTGTAAATATTACCTCCATAACAGTAAGATACACAATAATGTGAAGTAATCTCGGTAGAAATGTAGCTGCTCAAAAATCACTGTTTAGGAGAGAAAACCAAACCAAAAGTATGAAATGGATATCAGACTTCAAACAATGGGATGATCAAAGCCAGGGAAGGCACTCTTTACAAATGATTCCAAATTCCTTAACAGCAATTAACAGTAGTTTGTTCAATGGCATAGCATGACAAGAACTATTTTGTATCATACTTTCTATGAGCCTACAAGCTCTGGACACAAAACCTCTTAATAGCTCTCAGCTGTTCAACACTCACAAATAAAAAACATGGCATGGTCATTTTTTTAAACTAAATTACAATATATAAAAGCTAGAAATTAAAACTTAACCAATGATTGGGTGTTTGATATTCTAGATTTTATTGATACAAACTTGTCAAAATTTTAATTCCATATTTTAAAAGTTACTTTAACTGTGTGTTCTTCACATTTTAAATTTTATTCTCTAAATTTAACAATAAAAAAGAACAACAGCAACATTACCTTTCACAAAAATGTTGTATTCAAATGGTAATTAGATATAATAGAAAATGTATTCTAAAATTAAAATACATTGTCCTTTCCTAGGGGTGGGGATTTTTTTTAGCATACTATACCTCAAGTTCTACAGATGCATGGATTACTGTATGACTTTTAGAGGGCAGGAGTGATTAAAAATTTATTCTATAATTGAAATAACTATCAAAATACTGTCCTTCCCTTGGGGGGGAAAATTCTAAAACATACTGTACCTCAAGTTCTGTAGCTGCATTGATTACTGTATGACATTCCAGAGGGCATGAGTGATTGCCACAACTCAAAAGACGACCACAAGGTTTCCCGCAAGACCACGGTCTTGCCTCTGAACAGGGAAAATTTGGTGTCTGAAGTGAAAAATAAAAAGTAATTTTAGACATACAAGAGATTTTTGCATATTTTCTTGCTACTCAACAATTTAGACTGATATGAAATACACACTCTACAAAACAACATACACTTTTAGATCTTTTACCGAGAAATGTTCGGTTTCAGTTAATCTTATTTTCATAGGACAAACCAGTCAGAAGGGGTTTTTATGAGGCTGTACCTTCATATCCGCACATGGAAAAAGGAACAAATATCAAAGTAATCACTAACAATGGACCTTTCAGTGAGTTTATGTTCAAAGAGAGGGAAAACTTGTCCACACTTAAGCAAAAGCTAAACAAATTTCACCAGAGGGATAACGATTCATCATTGGATATTTGTAATATAACTTCTTAATGTAAAATGATGTCTAGTAAGGTTTAACTAAACATTTAAAGATCAATAACCATGAAAGTATTAGATATAAATCAATAAAGCAAAATAAAGATTTAAATAATTGTTCTCTTCTCCTTAAGACACTAATACAAATTTATTGATACTTAAAAAAATTATTGTTTGTCCCTTAAATGAAATTTTTTTTACTGGGAAACTACCATAATATCCACTAAAAGTTAACATTTTCTTACACTGAAAATGTATCTGAGATAGTTACAAAGCTATTTCGATCCTGGACTGCTTTCTGAGCATTGGAAAAAGTTTTTGTCAACAGTGCACCAGTCTCTTATGCCCCCTCAATTTTGCACCATTTCAAAATATGTGCATATCATGCGACTAAAGATATTGTGTCATTTGTACTAGCATATCTAGTTTCCTTTACCATTCTAGAACAATCCTCAGTTTTGAGAATTGGTGGGTACAAACCTGAAACACTGGCACATCAGTGGAGAGGAAGGGAAGGAAGGGGGTAAGTCTCAACACACTCAAAGCTAGAATCTCACAATGCAAAGGTGGAGGGGTTGATGAAAATGTATCAATATCCAATCAAGTGGAAAGTGACTGCACTGAATGAACAGGTTTGCAAGAATATGAAGAAAAAAATCATACCTGTGGAACATAACACTACTTCTGGAACGGGTTTGTCTAGGCAAAACATCCAATGAAATTACCTTGCATAAGACATTTTTCATCAACGAAAGTAATTCCCTTGAGCAAAAGCTTCCAGAGGAAGTACCATGGATACTGAATATTACTATGTAATACTCGGTACTTTAATGATTATAACAACTACAGTCCTCTTATTGAAAAGTGGGTACACATGGACCAGAAAGCTTTATTTTGTTTTTCAAAACCCACTCATGAAAAAAAATCTCCATGGTCCATTACTCCAATGACTAGGAACTCATCTGCTTCACTCACGAGGTCCATGAGTGATGGTCCTTTATAAATGAAACTAGTATCTTTCAGTAAAAATATATATATATACATACTGTCAAACAAACTCTTGGTGATCTTACAGAAACACCTCATCTCAACAACAAGCATTATAAAATTATTTATATCTAACATAAGTATAATATGAAGCAGACCTAACCCAGAAATACCCACACCAGGTGTGATTCTGAAATACAATATGTAGAAAAAGTGATATGTTGACTTACCACAGTCAAAGGTGAGCAGACATATGTAGAATCACCACAGAAAGAAAAACCTGTCTGTGGAAGAAACAGCCAGGTTGTGCAGATAATGTGCAACCAATATCCTTGGAGTTGTCCTCATCTCAGCCTCAACAATCTCTTCCAAAGACTGTCAATGGTAAGTACCTAATAACACAGCTTATGAACTGAGTGTGAAGAAACCCTGTGCCAATGGCAACCCTTCATATACAAGTCAAAATGCACCTTTTGTATGAGTTGATGAACCCAACCAATAAATGTAATAGAGACAGATCATGGGACACAAAGAGAACTACTGGAACAAATAGATGGGAACAATAATATGAAAGGAAGCAGAATGAGCCACACAACATTTCAGAGAATATACCAGACAAAGAAGTCTATCTGGAACCAAGCAGGAATACAGGTAGGAACAGAGAGTAAGGAAACATGAGAGAAGACAATACCACCTCCACCTGCTTGGGCAGCAGATGTGTAGAAAAGTAAAATCCAATCAGGACAGAGGACAACATAAGAAAAATGGGAGAAGATGTGCAAAACATCTATGACAACAATACTGGAGCGATGACAACCACAAGCACGAAATAGGAAGAAGGGGACTTACAGGAAAGATGGTATAAAGAACAGCTATCTGTAAATGGGAAAATCAGAGGGTGTTCAACAGAATAGCCCAATAACTGGAAACAACTGATACAGATTAACCCTGAACAAACAAGGCAAAGTACTATAACAGATAAGGTAAAGGATAAGAGAGAAGGAAGCCATGACAAATGGACAAGGATCTGAAGTTAGACCACTGCCTCTAATATACAGACAATAAGAAGGTCAAATGGAACTGGAAAGGAAAGAAACTAAATGAGGAGTGAATCCCTGAGTTATGGCAAGAGAACAGATATAAGCCAAGTATGAAGATGGAGGTTAGTGACATCAGTATGAAATATGTCTAATCACAGTTGTCAGAGAAGAGACTGAAACAGAGTTAAAGAGCATAGAATAACACTGCAGAAAGAACAATGTCTGGACAGGCCATTACAAAGCAATGAGTAGGATGAAACAAGGAGTGGTCTGGAGATGGGAAAAGATTCTGGAAAAAGGCTAATTGGAAAGTAGGCAAATTCCTGAAAACCCTTCCAATCCTGACTGAATGTACTTACTTCTAGAGCTGAAGGGTTTGAAACCAGAAACCAAAATAAAGGCATTTGAAAAACACATCAATATGTGACTGGAATAAGGAAGGAATAAGTGACTGGCCACTCGATTCATAACACCAGAAACGCAACATGCCTAGATCACCACAAAATGGTCATTGGTCCAGTAAAGAAGATCAAAAGTCTAAAAACAGCCTCATGAACTGAAAAAAGTTTCAAGATGTTGAAAACAGAGAGTAGCCTCTTTCACAGACCACCAACCAGAAATATCTTGGGATTTGAGGAAAGTCCTACAAACCCATTAAAAAAAAAATCTATGAACTGAGTATCTATATATGATACTCAGGAAAAGGTGAAGAAATGGGAAGTACCACAGTGTTCAGTTCCCTGCCAAGTCACCAAGTAAGGTTAGCCCTTATTTTAGGGGAAGGAGTAATTGGATAGTTCAAGGAATCATGGAAAAACTTTCATTAGTCATGAAACATCCAGTGAAGGGAATGCATGTGAGCTTGACCCAATGGAATGAAAGCTTCCAAGGAAGCCTGCATCCTAAAAGGGAGAACCCTCATGCAGTGAGAAAAGGAAAGGGAAGCATGTTTGAGACTATCTACAATCCTGAGCTGAAGTGAACATGGCTAGACCCAAAAAAGAAGGTTACTAAAATATAAAATAGTGATGGAATAAGATATTGAGTGGGGTTAAGAACAGAGATCTCCATATGGATCAGAAAATCTTACCTGATCAGCATCCCAAAGAAGGAAGCAGGCATGACTGATCAATGGGGCATGAGAAGAGCCAGTCATCCATGAAAAGAAGAGTTTGAAAACCCAAAGATTGAAAATGATAGGAAAAGAGTGTATTTTAACAAAATAATTGAATCTAAAGAAGGACTGAATAACAGTGCCTGGAAATGAAAGATACAACATTCATGGACAAACTGAAGAAAATGGCACAACACTGGAGCAGTTGGACTATGAAGACAGGCATCTGTCACAATGTCAAGACTCTTGAGAAAACTCCCTCCCCAAGTGGTGAGTGGTATGACCTTATGGAAAAGTGAGGGGGTTCCAGATAAGAATTTGACTGGGACAGGTCCATGATAGGTCTCCAATTTCTTATCTTTCAAGGGACAACAATGGGAAGAAAGGAAAAGCTCAAGTTGAGTTTGTGTAATAGGTTTTGAGCAAACTAGGCAAAATGACTGGAATAGGTATGATCCCAAGGAGAATCTGAGAAGTGGATGGGGAAGATGAGTGGAACTGAAAGCAAAAACCTTCAAACAGGACCAGCAGAATCTAATATCCCCACATGTACCCCAAAAGCCACACAAACTAAACATACTTAGAGAATGTACTCTTTACTAACAAAGTGATGAAACCCAGAAATTTATAAAACTGCAAATTACATATAAATAACAAACTTGCAAATCTACGAAATTTGACCAAAAACATAAAAAATAAGGAACACCTAAAGTGCAAAACCACAAAAGGAGCTTACAAAACAAGAGATACAAGTATGAAACCTATATATCCACTCAAAGAACCAATAAAACCAAGGAAATGAAAGCAAAACCTACTCTGAAGAACAAAAGAATGAAAAAAGGGATCCAGATAACAATATCCATATTTGACTAAAATCTAATCCTCAATTAGATGTGACTAGTAGTAAAGAAAGACGAACTTAGGAAATAACTAATATAAACAGTAAACAAAAGTATAAGTAATGGACCAACTTATCTACAATATTGGCTGAAGTTACAATTACCTAAACAGTAACTACTGTGCAACAAAGTAATAATCAAACTCTAAATGCAAATTTAAACTAAAGTAATTTAGATGATAAAACAATTATAAAATGAATTTTCCATGAACTAAAGTATGTACTTCCCTCATCACTGTTCATAAGAGCTGAAGATTCATGTGAGAAATACAGTCGACTGTTCCAGAGATTACATCATTCACTAGATTAAATCATGAATTAATATGAACAAATAGAATTCAAAAAACAGAAATATTTCTAAGACAAATAACAGAAACAATGGAATTCAAACACAAGAAGTTGAAACTGATACAAACTTATGATCAAGCACAAATGAAATTTTATTCGCACAGAAAAAAACAGTTAAAACACACATCTACACACTATTATGCCAATCAAAAAAATGATGACTTCTAGAACAGTAGAGGAAGCTATCTGTGGCAGTACAGATGGTGGAGTGCAACTGGTTGAAGGTAGTCATATGATCAACACATTCTGAAATGGGACAAAACCTATGGGGTATAAAAGACTGATGTACTGTTAGCAAAACAATCAGAGCAATATTCAGGATTAAGGGAGCTTTAGGTGAGGGAGATAAAACTTTTGGAATGTAAGGTATCTAATGAAAATGTGATGGGGAAAACAAAATTATGGATTTTTCAAAATTTGTAAAGCTTTTCCCCCTTATTTAAACTACAATTCTTAACAAATGATGATACCTCATGTTTTCCATAACAGGTAACAGGTACTGGAACCTGACAAGGAGGGCAAGGATAATCCAGCTCTTCTATACGAGGAGGAGGTAACACTTCCCATGGTCCAGCACGTTTTATCTAGAATTTGAAATGTTAGTAAAATATGCTACTAAAGTTTCACCTAATGTAAAAAACAACTTAAATTTACCAAAAATAAAAATAATTTAAGAACCACATGAAAATTTACAGTTGTATTTTAAACTATGATTATAAAATAGTGATGTGTGCATGAATATATCAACATATACACATTTTAAGAAAGAAGTATATACTACATTTGGAATTTATTAACTTTTTCAATGTAGGGTCGGTCTATATGCCCAACTATGTAACCTCTCTGTACTCATTTAGTCTTTTTAGATTAAACACTTGTAGCTTTAAATATAGAGTGTATTTCTTCACAGAATTTGGCAGTATTTCACTTCATATTATATGATTTTTTATTTGTTAAAAACTTATTTTTTAATGAAGTATTTCCAGTAAAATAAAAATTTGTCCATAAATATATTGAGTATTTGTTTAGAATTCTATGTGCAAAGTAATTTTCATGTTAAAATTATAAATACTTTTCCTTATCTCAAAAATCTCCAAATTCCTTTGAGTAATGCCTATAACCACCACCAATTACTCTTTTGTTCTCTTTCTCTAATGACTTCATATTATAATATAAAACTACATTCATTTATCATAATTAGTTTTTAAGTTCATAACAGCAGACATCTATTTATAATTAAATATTATTGTTTTACTGCCCTTTGACCCAAGACTAACTACTTCACATGCTTGTAAATTGTAAACCACTTTGGAAACAAAAAGCTCAAGTTACGCTATCCAATTACATTATTTACTTGCTACTACAATTATTATTAGCAGTTCTCATTTGTGCGTCATGAAACACTTTTTATTTTATTATTATTTACTTCACTTAATCTAATCTTAACTAACCTACAAGTATTGTTATTTTTACATTTTACTTGCTTTTATAATTATAAATGATGAATAAACATGAAGGACAAGAAAATACTTATCAAATCATTTTTCTTGCTCTCGGTTATTGAAGAGAGTTAACCCTAAATTTTTCATACCCACAGTATTGCAATTAATAATTTTTATTTAATTAAATAATGCTCCAAACAACATAAACCAATAACATCCAAAAAGTAGACAAATTACTTCACCTCTCAAAAATGTTCTGGCTTTCTAACCCTGCAACAAGAGTCATTACAAATTCATCCAAGCTAGCTGTTAAGTTTCTCATGGGAAAGCTGTTTGTCCCCAAGTGAAACTGATGTTTAACCATTAAAAACATAATATTATACAACACATCATTTGATAGACAAAAACCTTGAGTTTCTATTGGTTATAGGTGACATATTATCAAATGTAAGTGAATTATCAATGAATTATGGAAAAGAGGATATGACAAATGGGTGTGGCAGAAGGGGTCTGGTTTTCTATTTGACAGCTCTGTAACCAAACAAAGTTAAAGACTTTAATATGACAAAGAGGATATGACAAATGGGTGTGGCAGAAGGGGTCTGGTTTTCTATTTGACAGCTCTGTAACCAAACAAAGTTAAAGACTTTAATATGACAAAGAGGATATGACAAATGGGTGTGGCAGAAGGGGTCTGGTTTTCTATTTGACAGCTCTGTAACCAAACAAAGTTAAAGACTTTAATATGACAAAGAGGATATGACAAATGGGTGTGGCAGAAGGGTCTGGTTTTCTATTTGACAGCTCTGTAACCAAACAAAGTTAAAGACTTTAATATGACAAAGAGGATATGACAAATGGGTATGGCAGAAGGGGTCTGGTTTTCTATTTGACAGCTCTGTAACCAAACAAAGTTAAAGACTTTAATATGACAAAGAGGATATGACAAATGGGTGTGGCAGAAGGGGTCTGGTTTTCTATTTGACAGCTCTGTAACCAAACAAAGTTAAAGACTTTAATATGACAAAGAGGATATGACAAATGGGTATGGCAGAAGGGGTCTGGTTTTCTATTTGACAGCTCTGTAACCAAACAAAGTTAAAGACTTTAATATGACAAAGAGGATATGACAAATGGGTGTGGCAGAAGGGGTCTGGTTTTCTATTTGACAGCTCTGTAACCAAACAAAGTTAAAGACTTTAATATGACAAAGAGGATATGACAAATGGGTGTGGCAGAAGGGGTCTGGTTTTCTATTTGACAGCTCTGTAACCAAACAAAGTTAAAGACTTTAATATGACAAAGAGGATATGACAAATGGGTATGGCAGAAGGGGTCTGGTTTTCTATTTGACAGCTCTGTAACCAAACAAAGTTAAAGACTTTAATATGACAAAGAGGATATGACAAATGGGTGTGGCAGAAGGGGTCTGGTTTTCTATTTGACAGCTCTGTAACCAAACAAAGTTAAAGACTTTAATATGACAAAGAGGATATGACAAATGGGTGTGGCAGAAGGGGTCTGGTTTTCTATTTGACAGCTCTGTAACCAAACAAAGTTAAAGACTTTAATATGACAAAGAGGATATGACAAATGGGTGTGGCAGAAGGGGTCTGGTTTTCTATTTGACAGCTCTGTAACCAAACAAAGTTAAAGACTTTAATATGACAAAGAGGATATGACAAATGGGTGTGGCAGAAGGGTCTGGTTTTCTATTTGACAGCTCTGTAACCAAACAAAGTTAAAGACTTTAATATGACAAAGAGGATATGACAAATGGGTATGGCAGAAGGGGTCTGGTTTTCTATTTGACAGCTCTGTAACAAACAAAGTTAAAGACTTTAATATGACAAAGAGGATATGACAAATGGGTATGGCAGAAGGGTCTGGTTTTCTATTTGACAGCTCTGTAACCAAACAAAGTTAAAGACTTTAATATGACAAAGAGGATATGACAAATGGGTATGGCAGAAGGGGTCTGGTTTTCTATTTGACAGCTCTGTAACCAAACAAAGTTAAAGACTTTAATATGACAAAGAGGATATGACAAATGGGTATGGCAGAAGGGGTCTGGTTTTCTATTTGACAGCTCTGTAACCAAACAAAGTTAAAGACTTTAATCAACGTGGTTTGTGTGAGCAATGATGATTTTACAGAAATAAATTTACGTTTGAGTCTGTACTTTTTCAAGAGGTGGTGGATACAATAGAGATTATGACATTCTGTGATAAAATGCATCATGTGTGTCACACTAGAAAAAATTCAGGATTTCTTTTTCAAATGTTGTCTTGTAGAGTTAACAACTTAAAACTTGTATACTATTAAAGTATGGATTATTAGCTAATATTTTATGCTATTGTTGTAACATAAACATAAAGTAGTCTGATAAAATATTGAATACAGGACACTAAAACTTTGTGTTATGTAGAGAAGAAAATATCTGCGTAGATAGGGTTAACTAAAACACATTCTCGTCCCATCACTTTATGCAAAGACAAGGCACGATAATAGATAAAAGGATATTGACTGATGAATTATATAAGTTTACTTGCTATTATTTGATACAAATTAAGATATGGAAGAAACAAACTGTTGAATAAGTACTTCATATCTGAGGATTAAAAAGCACACAACTCAAAAGGTACACTATCACCCTTGCATACCTTTGGAGGTTCAATCTTTGTAAGAACAGCTATGTGACAAACAACAGGACAGATGTGCCCGCAGTCAAGTTTTTCATTACAAATCTGAGAACAAGGTGGACAGTTACCAAAGTGACAGCGGTGAGGGTCACGACTAGGATGTCGACAGGCTGGTGGAATGCTGTGATACAGAAATTATAACAACTATTAAAAGATAACTTGAGATTTTCAGAGAAAGTGCATATTACGAGATTTCCTTCTTGCTTTAATTTGTGAAATTTATGTCTCCAATTTAGCTTATGTTTTACAAAACAGTAAATTATAATTACAAAGTTCCAGTGTAGATATTTTTTCAGCCTAAATATATACTTATATCAAAGTGTTTTGTAGTAATGTCAATTCACTGTTAAGAAGGTTTTAAGTCTGTGACAAAATAATAACATGTTGGCTTGTGTTACTGATATCTGTTTCACGTTAATCACATTTTAGGCAGATGGAAATGACTGTACAGTTAAGCTGCTAACAGACCAACATGTGTTTCCTCAAATAACAGCTATCCATAAGCTATCCTGCATTTTTCAATATTTTAAAGAACTAAATACAAACTTGTGGAAACTTGGAAAAAATTATGTTTGTCCAGAGCAGGAAATAGACGACACTATACCACCCCTTTCACAGTTGATACAATCATAAACAAACTAATCACATTCCTCTCTACACTTACATTAAGAAATCGCTAAAAAAAAACAACAATTACTGCAACTTTTATCATCAATAAATGCTAGCTTACAATCACCTCAATTTAGAAGCAGTAGTGAGCAACACATTACACTGTGTGACTCAATTAATCGCAATAAAGCAAATGTTTAATTGTTGTAAAAGTGATTTCTGTCACTCTTTAAGAATTTTACAAACAAATATTTATTTCACCTGAGAAACACTTTCAGCCAACTTGAATGTTTAGATGTGACACTATCAGTCACTGGTATCATTAACCTCATTAAGTGGAATGCTACTGAACACCATATATTAATTTTTCATAATTTCAACACACTATAAACCTCTTATTCAAATTTATAATATTTGCATTTACTTCAACAGTACCAACCTACTATTTGTTTTTACACTCAACTAATTATGTAGAATTCTATATTAATTTTGTTTATATAAACTATCTTACTGACCCCTTACTATAATTTGCTTTATTTCTTATCTATATTTAAAAGTTTCAATACAAATACTATCAATATTTAATAAGTATCCAACTAACAAAAGAAACTGGCTTTGTTTAAGCTACTTATCATTTCACCAAGCATTAAAGTCAACTTTATAATTTCATATCATATATTTTATTATCAGCATAAGTTTAAAATAGTATGAAATAATCAAACTGAAAGTATTCATAACAGCCAAAATATTTATCATCAAAATGTACCCATTTTATGCATTTAGGTTTTTCATTTTTAAGTAATTCTAGTGAAATTTAAAATTTCAAACTTAGTTTATCGAGCTTCGTGTCACAAAATAATGTTATAAGAAACAGTGGGGGAACATTTACCCTGAAAAACACTTGAAATCAGAATATTTTATACAACAAGACATTTTAAGGAGAATGTTTTTTGAGATTGAGTTACTATTAGAAACATAACTTCTAATCACAGTAGCACAAAAAATATGAATTCAATAATTCTCATTCAAACGATACCTCGAATTTCAATGTCATTTATTAAGAATGTGATCTTGAAATGCCAATTAGTATTTCATATATAATGTTGAAAGAAAGAGTTTTTGTTTTCCAGTTAAGTTCACTTCTATTTATTATGAACTATTATTTTTAGAAACAAAATGACATCACAAAGATTATGAGACCAACAGTCTTATTTTTCTCCCAATTATACCTATAAGACTGATGATGGCACAGTCATAACATTCAGAGTAGGAAACTCACTTGCTCAGCATTATACTTGTGTAAAGTTCTGTACTAGTTCTATTGCAAGGTGGCTCTAAAAGTGCATGTAAGTAAATATACATCATGCAAATACAACAGATTTTACTTGGCTTTAAGCCTTTGATAAACAGTACAGCAGAAACTTTCATTCAAAGAAAGTTTGTTGATCAACAGACAGGGGTTACATCTCAACCATCTGGCCACATCTTGGTCAAAGTAACTTATAAGTCATACAAGTTTACTATAATTCTGAGCTTACCAGATGCATTACTAAAACATTTTACAAGCTTTAAGTAAACATTGCATACCAGGTCATCAACAGATATCAGATTTCCTAATAAAGTATTTTTCTAGAAATTTGTCATGGATTTACAAAGCCTTACTCAGTCAGTCTAAGAAAGGTGAATTTTACTCTCTTAAAGAATATATTTTTTTTTATCTTATAATTTTTATAGTTCTTTTATGTAATCTCTAGATCCTCCTAATTACATAAAGGTGTTGTTTTTTTCAGTAAAACTTTATAATTCTTTTTTTCTCTACCCCAACATTAACTGTATCAAAATCATAAGTATCAGTTGAAATAAAAAGATGGAAAGCCCAAAACAAAATCAATAACAATACTATTTTTTTCCTCTTCACTGACTCCAGTTTTGTTCTGGTGTTGATCCGAATTAATTATACCATAACTAATAAAAACAACCACAGGAATGAAGTGTGCTGCTACAAACACTTGAGTTAAAACAATTTTACTTTATTGAAATTTTGTTAGACTAAATTAAAAGGTTTATAATGTTTACATTTCAGTTGTTGTTTTTTAATATACATAAAAAACAAATACTTGTTGTATTTGCTGCATACTCAAGGCAGTGTGTATTTCACTGGACATTCTTCCACAAACCTCATTCATTCCTCTAAATTTGAGTGTCCAAAACATAAATTTATGTAGCCACGAAATATACATTTCAGAACAAATAAAAGATATCAGTTACTAGAATAGAATGTCTCAAAATATATTTTACCTGGTTTTCTAATTAAATTATAAAGAGCTAAAAAGAATTCTTTCAGCATTAAGAGGCAGCAAAATATAACCAACACAAATTAAACAATCCTGCTGAACTACAAAACACTAAGATCTACATAAAGAAGAACCTGCTCTTTCTACTGATTATAAATGTGTCCCTCTACCATGCGAAGTTGATTAACAAAAACATAATCTCTCAGTCAGAGACAAAGGAGTGGAGAGGCTTTTCTTGTAGGTTTGATAAATTCGTTGATATTACAGCAACTTCAGAAGGCAAAGGTTCAAAATATTAGATTATTGCTTGTAATCATCTATTTGTTTCTAACTGACTGGAAACTGCAGCAGCCTATCTTTGATGTTACAAAACTTTTGGAGACGGAGAAATTGGAGCTGAGTTGCAACATACAACAGGAAAAACAAGGACTGAGAATATTTTAAACAGTTCTCTTTGAAATTAATAAGCAAAACTACAATAATATACAAATTAGAATTTTAAACAACATTTCATATCAAATGTATTAACAGAAACTGATGGAAAACGTGGTTAAACCATTTTATACATGTCATGACCTTTTACACCGTTACATCCAAAATGGTTTAACAAAAATGAAAAGGTGAATCAGCTGTAGGAAGACAACTAATTCAAATTAAGCTACTTTGAAATCATTATAAATATACATGTGAAATTTCCCTCTAAGTTTGGATAAAAACTACAATCAGTATATTTAATACCAGCATGGTTTTCGGCATCTCGGAGGTTTGGTAGCTTTTACTCTTCCACAAGGAACAGTTATCTTTGTCTTTCCACATTTACATGTAACATCAACCATCACTCGACATGGATAACAAGGTCCTGTCAAAAAAAAAAAATATATATATATATATATATATACACAATTTCAACAAAAATGTCCCTCAATGAAATATTTCCTCATAAAGCCTTCAAAAGAAAAGTTTAATCCAAGATAAAGACAAAGCTTTGCATGATAAGCAAATATACAGTTTTTAACAATATTTGTATGATAAATGTCATTATTTAGATTTCTATATGATTAAAGAAAACCTGTATACTTTTTATAAGTTTGCACATGAAATGTTTTCACATAAAATAAGATACATACATTTATAAAAGACAAGGTTTAATGTTTACTTTGCATGATACTGATATAACTCCTGTTGTGTGAAAGAAAAGATTAAAAAAAATATAAAGCCTCATTTCAGATTCTCCTTACAGTAATTTATCTAATAATATACAGCATTCCATATCCTATAGTGTTATCAATAAAAACCTTTTAATATTAAGTAACTACAAAGATTAAAACCACAGTAGATTAAAAATCAATTACTACACTTTTATAAAAAAAAACAAAAAAACTACAAATTAATTATTAATATCATAAATCAATATACCAGAAACAGAAATCTATTCTGAATAAAAATCCACTGAATCATGAATTATCAGTCAGGTACCCTCACTATTAACAATATTTTTAACCTTAGTTATAACTTGCGATGTTCAGCCACTTTAGAAGTTTTATATTAGTCCGGAAAAAAATGTTATCTTTATTATCAATTAGTTTATACAAAACAATTATTTTACAAATTAACATATAAAGTATCAAAAACACTATAATCATACTTAACACAATCAAGAATTATAATGGAAAATGAAGTAAGTCACTACCTACAAAATATAAACACTCCAGTTGTCTGACTTTCGAGACAAACACGATTTTAAAGCCAATACAAATAACATTAATACACTAACTGTGCAATTACATACTTGTAACAGAGCAAATTTATAAAGAAAAAAATCTGAAGTTACATAAAAATAAGGTTAAAAAGCAAACAAACACACACTAGGAAGCAATCTGCAGAGTTATATAACTGATTCCCAAAATAAGCCTGACACTAGTGTAAGTACTGAAATTATTAGGTGTCCTACATAATAAAGTATCTCATAGAAGTGAAGTTGCTATTGTTTTATCAAACACTGTAAGGTGCTTGAAATACACATGTATAAAAAAATATGGAGCCATTCACACACCTGACAGCCTCATTCACAGGTCTAACAGTAAGGTGTGACTTTTCAAAAATATGCTTACTTGATAAAAACATTGATCATACTGAAGAAATCTCTCTTTCTAGTTGGTGCCAATTTTAACAATAGTGTTAAACATAACATAAGAAAAAGAAAACCTTACCCTCAGAAAAATATAACACAGGATACAAATTCATTTATCTTTATAAAGGTGTACATTATTCAGCATGCTATTATTGAGTGCTGTGTTGTTTAAATGACATTGTACATTATTCAGTGTGGTATTGTTAACCACTGCAAGTCATTTAAATAACAGATAGAACATTATTCAGTGTGCTATTATTTAAATAACTTGCAGTGGTTAACAACAGATAGTACATTATTCAGTGTGCTATTGTTAACTGCTGCAAGTTATTTAAATAACAGATAGTACGTTACTTAGCATGCTACTGTTAAATGCTTTGAGTTACTTAAGTGACATTGTACATTATTCAGTGTTCTAATGTTAAGCACTGCAAGTTATTTCAATGACAGATTACATGTTATTTGGTGTGCTATTATCGTCAGGCAGAGAGAAAACCACAGTTGATAACAATGTTGACAAGAATAAGCAAGGCAACAATATTCAGTAAAACACATTGTAATAAATGCTCCATTACCTAAGTCACCTGATGGGTGAAATCTGTAAATCAAATACCTAGTCTGAGGTCATTAAGTCCAAGTGTTTTGCAGAATGTGTTGTAAGAGAAATGGTAGAACCCCAAAACAAACACTATATACTAACATCTCAACTCAATACTCTCTTTTTTGTAAAGGAGAAGCAGCCACACTATCAAGAGCCACATAAGGTAATTGTAATAGTGATTTACACATTACAGTGTGGCAGTTAGCAAGATCATGTGTACACATGCATGAACCAATGTTCAATATTTGACAATAACTGTTACATCTAAAAATAAAAGGTGTTCTACCCATTTTATGACATCAGCTGTTACACTTGTGATTTGTATACATTAAAAGTCTGATTACACTATAAAACAACTGTTCTATCTGAAACTATAACACATTCTCCTCACCTTGATGACATCAGCTGTTACACTTGTGACTTGTATACATTAAAAGTCTGATTACACTATAAAACAACTGTTCTATCTGAAACTAAAACACATTCTCCTCACCTTGATGACATCAGCTGTTACACTTGTGACTTGTATACATTAAAAGTCTGATTACACTATAAAACAACTGTTCTATC
This sequence comes from Tachypleus tridentatus, assembly GCF_004210375.1. Lineage (NCBI taxonomy): Eukaryota > Metazoa > Arthropoda > Merostomata > Xiphosura > Limulidae > Tachypleus > Tachypleus tridentatus. The sequence goes on along the minus strand of NC_134827.1, from coordinate 96,591,811 downwards.
TGAAACTAAAACACATTCTCCTCACCTTGATGACATCAGCTGTTACACTTGTGATTTGTATACATTAAAAGTCTGATTACACTATAAAACAACTGTTCTATCTGAAACTAAAACACATTCTCCTCACCTTGATGACATCAGCTGTTACACTTGTGATTTGTATACATTAAAAGTCTGATTACACTATAAAACAACTGTTCTATCTCAAACTAAAACACATTTCCTCACCTTGATGACATCAGCTGTTACACTTGTGACTTATATACATTAAAAGTCTGATTACACTATAAAACAACTGTTCTATCTGAAACTATAACACATTCTCCTCACCTAGATGACATCAGCTGTTACACTTGTGACTTGTATACATTAAAAGTCTGATTACACTATAAAACAACTGTTCTATCTGAAACTAAAACACATTCTCCTCACCTTGATGACATCAGCTGTTACACTTGTGACTTATATACATTAAAAGTCTGATTACACTATAAAACAACTGTTCTATCTGAAACTATAACACATTCTCCTCACCTTGATGACATCAGCTGTTACACTTGTGACTTGTATACATTAAAAGTCTGATTACACTATAAAACAACTGTTCTATCTCAAACTAAAACACATTCTCCTCACCTTGATGACATCAGCTGTTACACTTGTGATTTGTATACATTAAAAGTCTGATTACACTATAAAACAACTGTTCTATCTGAAACTAAAACACATTCTCCTCACCTTGATGACATCGACTGTTACACTTGTGACTTATATACATTAAAAGTCTGATTACACTATAAAACAACTGTTCTATCTGAAACTATAACACATTCTCCTCACCTTGATGACATCACCTGTTACACTTGTGACTTGTATACATTAAAAGTCTGATTACACTATAAAACAACTGTTCTATCTGAAACTAAAACACATTCTCCTCACCTTGATGACATCAGCTGTTACACTTGTGACTTGTATACATTAAAGTCTGATTACACTATAAAACAACTGTTCTATCTGAAACTAAAACACATTCTCCTCACCTTGATGACATCAGCTGTTACACTTGTGACTTGTATACATTAAAAGTCTGATTACACTATAAAACAACTGTTCTATCTGAAACTAAAACACATTCTCCTCACCTTGATGACATCAGCTGTTACACTTGTGACTTGTATACATTAAAAGTCTGATTACACTATAAAACAACTGTTCTATCTGAAACTATAACACATTCTCCTCACCTTGATGACATCAGCTGTTACACTTGTGACTTGTATACATTAAAAGTCTGATTACACTATAAAACAACTGTTCTATCTCAAACTAAAACACATTCTCCTCACCTTGATGACATCAGCTGTTACACTTGTGACTTGTATACATTAAAAGTCTGATTACACTATAAAACAACTGTTCTATCTCAAACTAAAACACATTCTCCTCACCTTGATGACATCAGCTGTTACACTTGTGATTTGTATACATTAAAAGTCTGATTACACTATAAAACAACTGTTCTATCTGAAACTAAAACACATTCTCCTCACCTTGATGACATCAGCTGTTACACTTGTGACTTATATACATTAAAAGTCTGATTACACTATAAAACAACTGTTCTATCTGAAACTATAACACATTCTCCTCACCTTGATGACATCAGCTGTTACACTTGTGACTTGTATACATTAAAGTCTGATTACACTATAAAACAACTGTTCTATCTCAAACTAAAACACATTCTCCTCACCTTGATGACATCAGCTGTTACACTTGTGATTTGTATACATTAAAAGTCTGATTACACTATAAAACAACTGTTCTATCTGAAACTATAACACATTCTCCTCACCTTGATGACATCAGCTGTTACACTTGTGACTTGTATACATTAAAAGTCTGATTACACTATAAAACAACTGTTCTATCTCAAACTAAAACACATTCTCCTCACCTTGATGACATCGACTGTTACACTTGTGACTTATATACATTAAAAGTCTGATTACACTATAAAACAACTGTTCTATCTGAAACTATAACACATTCTCCTCACCTTGATGACATCAGCTGTTACACTTGTGACTTGTATACATTAAAAGTCTGATTACACTATAAAACAACTGTTCTATCTGAAACTAAAACACATTCTCCTCACCTTGATGACATCAGCTGTTACACTTGTGACTTGTATACATTAAAAGTCTGATTACACTATAAAACAACTGTTCTATCTGAAACTATAACACATTCTCCTCACCTTGATGACATCAGCTGTTACACTTGTGATTTGTATACATTAAAAGTCTGATTACACTATAAAACAACTGTTCTATCTCAAACTAAAACACATTCTCCTCACCTTGATGACATCGACTGTTACACTTGTGATTCCTGCACATGAGAGTGCGATTGCACTGTTGTTCACATGAAGGACACTGACCATCACAACACTGAAAGCAAAGAAGCATTACATTTTATCAACATGTCTGACTTGAACTGATAGTGTTTTGGGGTTTTATATAGATAGTCCTAGAAATAAAAAGGAAAATAAATACATACTGAGAAAAAAAAGAGTTAAGAGTTAATATTTATCTCATCTTTTGCACAACACAAAAATAATACTTGATTCCAGTTTCTTGGGGTATAAATGGATGGGAATTGTGACACGTTCCCTTAATAGGATACCAATCCATCAGAACCAATTCCCAGTTTTCAACTCATATGTATTTTACAGCTTGGTACTGAATTATTTGAGGTAAGAAAGCCTTACATAAGGATGGAACATGTCCTGGGAAAGCCTCACACCCACAACCTTTCAATAAATCTATATTACTAATTATTAGGTCATGCTGGCAACAAATGCATACAGACTTATTTAACCTTCTGTCAATAGCATGAGTCTATTGGACCATTTACATATCTATAGAGCCGTATGTAGCAATATTCACTATAATTCTGAACTTTATTGTTTATTTTTGTTGCTAGTTGTTTATTTTTATCGTTGTTTTACACTGAAGATCGACGTGTTAAAGAGCTAGTTGTTTGTTTTATTGTTGTTTTTTACTGGAGATTAACGTGATAGAGAGCTAGTTGTTTATTTTTATTGTTTTTTACTGAAGATCAACGTTATAGAGAGCTAGTTGTTTATTTTTATTGTTGTTTTTCACTGGAAATTAACGTGATAGAGAGCTAGTTGTTTATTTTTATTGTTGTTTTTCACTGAAGATCAATGTGATAAAGAGCTAGTTGTTCATTTTTATTGTTCACTGGAGATCAACGTGATAGAGAGCTAATTGTTTATTTTTATTGTTCACTGGAGATCAACGTGATAGAGAGCTAATTGTTTATTTTTATTGTTATTTTTCACTGAAGATCAACGTGATAGAGAGCTAATTATTTATTTTTATTGCTCTTTTTTACTGAAGATCAACGTAATAGAGAGCTAGTTGTTTATTTTTATTGTTGTTTTTCACTGAAGACCAACGTTACGGAGAGCTAGTTGTTTATTTTTATTGTTGTTTTTCACTGGAGATTAAAGTGATAGAGAGCTACTTGATATTTTTATTGTTGTTTTTCACTGAAGGTCAACGTTACGGAGAGCTAGTTGTTTATTTTTATTGTTGTTTTTCACTGGAGATTAAAGTGATAGAGAGCTACTTGATATTTTTATTGTTGTTTTTCACTGAAGATCAACGTTATAGAGAGCTAGTTGTTTATTTTTATTGTTGTTTTTCACTGAAGATCAACGTGACAGAGATCTAGTTGCTTATTTTTATTGTTCACTGGAAATCAACGTGATAGAGGGCTACTTGATATTTTTATTGTTGTTTTTCACTGAACTTTGTGTGTGTGTGCGTGTGTGTGTGAATATCCTTATGACATTTAGCAAACTTTCTGTAAATGTAGAAGACTTTTAAATTACAATATTTTATATACTGTACTGAACATCATATAGGCCCGACATGGCCAAGTGGGTCAAGGTGTTCGACTTGTAATCTGAAGATCGCGGGTTCGAATCCTCATCACACCAAACATGTTCGCCCTTTCAGCCATGGGTGCATTATAAAGTTACAGTCAATCTTACTATTCGTTGGTAAAAGAGTAGCCCAAGAGTTGACGGTGGGTGGTGATGACTAGCTGGCTTCCCTCTAGTCTTACACTGCTAAATTAGGGACAGCTTGTTCAGATAGCCCTTGTGCAGCTTTGCACAAAATTCCAAAAGAAACAAACATCATATAAAGCTGCTCTAGAACTATCTGTGTCAGTTGTCCTGAATGTTTCAAGCAATAGACAAATGAAAAGGTAGTTATTCAAAAACACACATCAACTCTTGAGCTACTCTTTTCCAATAAAGAGTGGGTTAAATTGTCATATAATAACACCCCCAAGGATAAAGAGGCTCAGCATGTTCAGGGACAGAATTTTATCCCACAATCCACAGGATGCAAGTTTGAGGTCATATTTATACTAATGATTCATCTGTGAACTTCCCAACTTTTTACTTGGTCATGCAGCGTGCAAGGTGATTCTTATGTTTTCACATTTAATTTGCATAACCTCTAGAGCAGGGATTTTCAAACTAAGGTACATGATGCAATTAATGTTAAAAATCATAAAATATGTAATAAGCCCTATCTGGGCTTTCCACATACACAAACATACGTTGTTCTTCAGTTACAGACTCACTCTCTACCAACATAGGCTCACCAGTATTGTCTTCCCTTAAAACTGACAAAAATTGTACCTCATGTTGTTCAGTCATGCTAGAAAAAACAATCATATCCTTCACATTAATATGTTAAAAACATGAAATTTGGTATTAGTCTTTTTTTAATTAGGCTTCGGTTTGTAATTTTAAAAATTACATGAAAAGTGGTACGTGAGCCTCAAAATTTGAGAACCACTGCTCTTGAGTCTTGTAATCAAATATCTAGTTTTAGTTGTTCAAGTATATCTACTTATCTTTGCTATTATTCTCTTAGCACTAACAGTAGTGAAATCAACAATACAGGGTAAAACAAAAGAACTTAAAAATGCAAAACAAGTCAAATACATTTTTGTTTTCTTTCGAGAATGACTACGACTTGTAATGGACTATTATAGTTATTTATTCTAATAGCCTATGCTACTAGTCTTTTCACATCTTAATTAGTTAACATTACCTACACTAGTTTTTTTAATATCTAATATAATCCAATAGCAGTATCCAAGATAATTAACATTTTTTGAAAGACAGAATGATATGGAAGAAGTGGGTCATGTAGGTTTGACATTTCTCAATATTACAGTAAAGCGAATAGCTGGAGGTTCTAAACTTACTTATGTTCTTGTTTGTCAGTACCTATAGCATGTACGCTTAATTAGTTAGAAATATGCAGAAAATCATACAAGGATAGAGAGAGATCTAAGCCTGACAACTTGGAGCACAACTGCATCATTCGACGCATAGAAGTCACAACTGAGAATTTATTTAAGTAGGTCCTTTTAAAATTAAGAAATTAAAATGAGCATTACAACAAGTTGAATTATAAAGCATGTTTTGATGTCAAGGTTATTGGCACACATTGATAATACAGCTTTTTATTAAGTTTTGAATGTAGCTCTGTAAAAAGTTGTGACACATGCAATTTGATTTAGCCATTAACATAAAGTTAATAATGAAGAAAATACACAAATATGGGCCACATGTTAAACACGACACATTAAAATGACCATTCTGGCTTTTTTACTAATTTCATAATCAAGAATGTATTCAAATCTAATGAAACAAGTATGTCCCACTTAATGGTTAAATAGTCTTTTCTTTAATGGTATTGATTTAAAATCAAAATTATGTATTAATACACAAAACTACAGTCTAAATAGTTACAATAAAAATAACACAACTGAATTGTAGCATTTTCTGTTTTTTTTTTGTTGTTGTTTTGTTTGTTTGTTTTCTTATAGTAAATCCACATTGGGCTATCTGCTGTGACCACTGAGGGGAATCAAACCCCCAATTTTAACATTGCAAATTCAAAGACTTACTGCTGCCCCAACAGGGGTAGCAGGATATTATGTATCACACCAGTCTTCAAATGTAACATTGTGGTAGTTACTGTTTGTTTTTCTTTTTGGATATTAGGTATCATGTAAGTCTCCGAATGTAATGGTAGATCCAGGTTAGCAAAGCAATTTTTTTTTAATGCAAACTGTAGTTCTACACTCAGTGTTTACAGCTAATAAAAGCTTGTGATGTCAGGACATGTACAGGGCAATACACAGACAATAACATTTTCCTGTGATAAATGTCCTGTTACATGATTGAAATTATGTTAGCCTACAATAATTAAATTATGATTACAATAAATCACTGCTTATGCTTCACACTCTGATGAAAATAAAAAGAAATTCACACCTGTGGTCCAATTTCACCATCACTTTCCCACCTTAATGCATATAAATATCTTCAAAAAAATGTAACATGCAAAACAACCAAACTTAAACCATTATCTCACAGTTTTCTAACAAATAGCTTTGTGTACTTTCTTATGTATATGCTTTCTGAAAATTTAAAGATTTACTTTTAGAATGCTATCACTGAACAGATTTAAGCAAGTTTTATAACCAAAGTTATCTTTGAAAATATAGGTTACTGAAACTGTTACTTCACCTTTCTACTACACGTATGTCGTCTACAATCTCTCAGTTGTTTACATTTTGTTTCACATGTATATTCTTTGGAGCACGGCACAGACTTTTCTCGCTGTCCACAGCGGCAACGTTTCACCCTCATTTGTCGACACTTAATATTGAAATGAAAACTAGAATTCTTCATTAAGCACATATACAAGTCATGTGACAAAAATTAACTTACTTCATTAACCAATATTCTTAAAGATGAAATTTTTCCACTCAAAATAAATGGCAACATGCATAAGACTATGAAAACACTCTGTTGTTTGTATTTTTAAATTTACATATTATTAAAGCATATACAATGATGTTGTATAATCTAAAGTTAAGCTTTGTCTAACAAATAAATTTCTATTTTTCAGTTTTATATGAAGTGTAATTGATAAACTCATTATAACTTAATTACTTTGATTAGGTTTCAAATAACAACAGTAACTCACAGTTCCACAGGGTCCAGGATGGCAGCGTTCAGTACATCTATGGATGCCACATTCCAAGAGTTTCTCACAAGAATCACCACATACTGGCACATCTTCTGTACATGGGAGTTCTTTCACTGAAGACAGAAGGAATTACTGCTTTCAGATTTAAAATAACTTACAAGGAATTCTTCTTACAAGATAATGTAAAGTGATATCAGTATGACCATTCCAGTATCTTAGCTTTTATTTCTGTCACAGAAATAATTCTTAAATTATTTATACCTAAATAACTGCTCAAATGAAATGGAATGATGTGATCACAATTATGAAAAGAAAATAATTGTGTTTATCTAGCAAATTCTCACAAACATGAGGTTTAAACTTGTACTGACATCACTCGTATCACTTCTCCAACTTACATCTAAAGTTAAAATTACTTAAGTAATGGCCCAGCATGACCAGGTAGATAAAGTGCTCAACTCGTAATCCAAGAGTCACGTGTTTGAAAAGAGAAATTCAAAAAACAATCAAACAAACACAACTGAATTTTTGTATACAAGAGAGTTGTGCATTTACTAGAAGCTTAACACATTTTATATACATACACACACACACACAGTTTGGAATTATAGTCAACACTCCTCCAACACAGGGGATATTGGACATTTGGTTAATACTAGTTGTTTAAAAGTTCTAATTATATGGTACAAAAGAAAGACCTAGTCAAAATATTAAATCACAAATAAGAAGTAAATAGTTGGGAAATTCATTACACAGAAAGACCAATAAACAGTCACACTGGATTATAATACCCTATCATTTACTTCACTGGGTTTTTTTTTTTCTATTACTGAATTGAAAATGTTTTCATGGAAGTATGAATTCACATTTCTTAGTTTGTTAATCAGACAGAAACAGATCTTTTATAACTCACTTGTTTTTCCGTACGGACATGACCTGGGTCCTGCACGAGGACATCGTCCACACACTCCTTCGTGACAAACTTTTTCACAAAAATGGTTACCACAGGAAAGCTTTTTCCCACAAACCTTTTCCAAAAATAAACTAAATTCAGCAAGGCTAAAAATAAGATTAATTCTTACATCACCGTTTTTGTAAATCCTATAAGCAAATCAAAGGAAATGTGTAGTATCACTTGAAAGATATAAGGCAGAATAATACCCATACAGATATGCTGAAGATATAAACATTAAGTGTCTATACAGAAAAAATATAGAATTCTTTCTAGTGGATGTATGTGCTACTAACTTTTAACTTTTAAATAATTCAAAAGCAACGTGTTCTACACAATTATAATTTACTCTGCTCACAAGACAATATATTCTTGTCCAGTGCCACCCTCTATATGTGAAGATATTTCTTTACATATGCCACAAGCCTTATGCTCCATCCTACTGGAATCATTTTCAAGCAAATCCATCATGCTTCTTCACTTCTCCACCAATAGAAGCAAGACATGTAGTGCTTGTAATTCCCTCTAAATGCCTCAACTGAACTATCGCTTCAAAGTTGGGCAGAAGACATGGAGTGGAAGGGAGATACACACCTACTGGAAGTACGTCTTTAGTATAGGAAAATTATAACTTTCGGTACAGTACTCACAAGATTAGCTAAAATTCCAAATTAAACAGAAGATGGGACTGATTCAAGAGAATGATAGAAGTAACCCCTGAAAGCATCCAAAGGATACCTCTGTAAATCAAAGAGTCAAATCCAAAGATCTTATGAAGGAGAATTGCACCACTTCTGAACCAAGTATATTCTTCACCCCTCCATGAAATGTGTAGAAGATAAGGATGAGAAAAGACAGGAACACATCCAAGTGCGAGAGAACTGTGGCAGAATAGTGATCCCAGCCAAAAAATGTACATGGAAGTTAATCCCACGTAGCATAAAAGTGGATAAGTTAATGGATGTGTCTTTAGGTGTAGAGTGGCTAGAACCCAGGTGACCTTATGTGGTAAGTCAACTACATCCAAAAACCATGTCACTGGGGAACAACATCCACGAGTGTGTGGGACGAGAATCAGACCATCCTCACCTCAAGTCCAAGAGACTGGAAGGACACATGATAACATAGATCTATCCAGTATTGATAGGATGTTTATGTAATAAAAAATCAACTTGGTAAACAGTGAAATTGACTGGAACCATCCAAAAAGCAACAACATCCTTTGTACTATACAATGAAAAATAGCGAAAAGGACAGAACCAAAACAATCCCCCTTAACTCCATTGTGACCCACAACCCAGGTGAAGTATGATCGAGGGAAGAAAATATCCAACTGCAAACAAAGGTGAGGACTCTCGTTGAATGATTCTACTCTAAATCCAACATCTAGTTGTGGGGTACACCAGCATTCACAGGGATTTAGGATGAGGTCTCCCAATTGAAGAATGAATTGAAATTTGACATATCACTTTTCTGTGATTGTATAATGTATATTGGAAGATGTCATCTATACCCAGAGGAATGAAACCCACTCAGGTGACTTGTGTACTACCTCCTTAGAATTGTTGGAATGAATCATCATCAGATAGTGGCAAGAGAAAGAAAGTGATTCAAAGCTTGACAGACCACAAGAAGCTTGAAAATGTTAATAGAGAAGGACTTCTTGTCCCCAGATCAATGACCCAAAACCTCTTAATGATTGACCCATGCATCCCAGCCCTGAAGAGATGCATCTGCAAACAAAGTAGATCTGGACAAGAAGGTAAAACATTGAACCCACTGACATATAGGCCTTGTTAAGCCATCAAAGCAGGGTATAAGAAAGAGCAATGGGAGCTGCCAAGAGTTCCCAAGCAAGGTTCCACTGATCATGAAGAGCTCACCAAAGGGATTGAACATGTGCAAAATGAAGGGGAACCAGTGACTTCATTGAAAACCCCATCCCTAAAAGTAATAGAACCTCTTGAGCAGAAAGTGCAGAAAACTTAAAAAGTGTGGCAAACTGGCATTTCCATGGAATGAAGTCATAGAGAAAAAGGTTGGGTCTAACTGAGACGAGTGTCAAAAAAGACACCTAAATGGACAAGATATTGGGGTGGATGGAGGAAGGACTTGTTCAATTTGATTAGCCAATCCACCACTGAAGCCACAAGAAAGTAATGAAAAGTATAGTTGACAGAATGCAGTTCAAAATGAGTCAGAAGAAGTCAGTCATCCATATAATAGTAAATTCATAACCCTAATGTATGAGGATGGTTAGCAAAAGCTCTGAACACCAAAAAGAAAACATAATAGCTGGAAGCAATCCCAAAAGGTAGGGTGTAAAATTGGTAAACCACCACATGCTGTACAAACTGAAAATGTGGAGGAGACTACGTGCAGACAGATATGTGTAGATAAGCATTGATGACGTCCATCTTGGTCATCCATAAGCCCAGAGAAAATACCCACTGTAGGGTGAAAAATGATTACATGGTAAAACAAAGCATTTGAACAAATCAAGTGAGGTGGGACAAATCTCCATTCCCCAGTTTTCTTGAGAACAACAAAGAGTCTAGAACAGAAACCTAATGAAGTATACACAACAGATTCAATGGCCTGCTGATAGAGTAACTCCTGAACTACCTTCAATAAATATTGGATGGATATTATATCCTGAGGCTGAGGAAGAAGGAAGGAAACAGGTATAGGAGACATGGGAGATAGGGAAAGGAACAGGATCACAAATCCTTCTAGATAAAACCTGAAGAACCCTACGATCCTTGATTAAAGGATGCCACTGATGAAAAAAATTGGCAACTCAAGCTCCTACCAGGTAAGTCACCGATACTATTGGTGATATTATATGCAATGTTGAAGAAACCAATGAGATAAGGAACCCTAAGAAGGAGGGACAGGTAAGGTATGTGAAGGGGATGGGAAACTGGAACAGGTGCCATAATGAGCTCCAAATGAGACAAACAGGCAACAAGATTGGAAGGTGTACTGTTGTTGAACTGATGCAATTTGAGACTCCAAGGATTCAAGAATCACGCCTAATAGGTAACGCCACCAAAATGGGGCTATACATAAATCTTGAAAATAAGATGTTTGCAAATGGATGCAAGTTAAGGTTGAAACCCAACCTCAAAGGTCCCAACAACAAAAAAAAACACTATGTAAAGCCAGAGTTGAAGACAACATGAAAGAATGAAAGAAGATGATGTCATCAGAAAACTTCTCAGAATTTCTGTGGAGGGTCTCAGAGATGAAATGGATGGTAAAGAGATACCATAAAAAGAGTTGTGAAGGTAAGATGAAGGTGGGAAAATTGGGCATGGTTCAGAATTACAGGAGATTCAGGGACCACATCCCAAACAGGCAAAATGAAACCTAATAACTGCTGGTTCAGAAAATTACTGTCTGCACAATAATAAGATGAAAGTGGGAAAATTGGGCATGGTTCAGAATTACAGGAGATTCAGGGACCACATCCCAAACAGGCAAAATGAAACCTAATAACTGCTGGTTCAGAAAATTACCGTCTGCACAATAATATGCAAGCTCAAACTGAACCAAAGCCTCTTGGAGGCAAGATATACTAATTCTATTACTTAACTGTGAGGAAAATTGGTCAGCACATACCAAAATATCTGGGCAAGAGAGAAAACTAAATAAGAATGTGAACTTAGGTCATGTAATAAGGAAGGATGCAGTTCATGAGAAATAGGGACAAGGGATAAAACATTACATACCTGAGAAACAAAATCAAAAAAGACCATAGTAGGTCTAGCTGAATTCTAAGAAGGAACATGAAAAGGCAGAGCAAATTCAGGAGGTAGAAGTAGATGATCCAAGTCCTCATCAACCTAAACAAACTCAGCATGTTTGAGAGAAAGTGGAGCAAGATCCTATGATTAAGGTTGACCTAAGTGATGTTTAATCTCCCTGTCAATAAACATTGATAAATCTCCCACTGAGTCACCTGCACATGTGGTCTGTGGCACAGCACTAGTAGTAAATGTAAACTTTAGAATTCATAATCAAAAAGAGTCAACCAAAAATCAAAATAAATAATTATGTGACTGTAATAAACTGGGATTAAATTAAAGAAACAGTCTGAAAAAACTCTGAAGTAATTTGAATGAAAACTACTTAGTGAGTGTACTAAAGCTAAATGTGAAACATGAAACAATGGAACATGTCTGAGTACAAACACTGCCAAACAAGAACTGATAGTTTGGTTGAGGCATACAGAGGGAGTCGCATGTGTCATTTTCCTATTGCTGGAAAAGTGAGGCACGATCATTTGATCCTAACAGGGGTGGGAGCAGAAAGCTTGTGGCATGAGTAGAGAAAAGTTTTACTTAGAGAGGGCTGCACTAGACAAGAACAGTTAATCTTACGAGTGGAGGTTCGCACTATACTGAAATTAGTTTGATGCATACTAAGACCAGATACTAGCAAGTTATTTGATGAAATTGTATGTGCTCAGTATAAGAATATTACATCCTGTATAAGTCTTTAACTGTATTTCATAGTTCTTCAAGACTGCATGTTATAACGGCTATTTAATTTTTACATAATAATAATAATAAAAAAAAAAGAGTTCATTACTGCATAGTTTACAAAAACACAACTTTGTTGTAAGATTAAGCTTAAAACTTTGCATTTTGCATAACTAAACAACAAGTGACCTAAACAAAATTTCATACAAATGTGAATAAGTTTTGAGTTAAGTGTTATTCTAAACAAAGTAAATTTAAAATGGATATGCATGATTATGCCTCTAAACTAATTGCTTATTATAACTTACAGCACCACATTGCCATTTAGGACTAGCACATGGTCGGTTAGTCTTCTTCCGACCGCACATGCAGCTCTGGAAACTTTGACGAGGACATGGAGGACAGGGTCCTGCATAACATGAAAAATGAAATTAATGACCTTAGAAGTAAAAATTTTCTTGCAGCTCAACTGAGATACACAGGAATGTCAAGATCAACATACACAAAACTTATTAGGTTTTTAGTACATAATTTTCAAAACCAAAATTTACAAATTAGGCTTAGCATCATAAAATGGCAGAAAACTGAATTTTCTTAAACAATTCACTCATTCAAATATCCTAAAACTTTCAGATAAATATAATTTGAATTAAAACTAAAGACACAGCATTTAACGAATAGCAAAATGAGAAACACAGACAAATATGGATTTTAATAATTGTCAAGTGTCAAAAATGGATTGCAAGATATTTTTGTTTAATCTGAAAATTTCTTTATCAATTTCATTACATAAAATTTTTATTAAGCACTCACTATTCAGATTTTTGCATAGATTATTGTTTTACCAGCTTTTAAGAAATAAAAATGTACAATTATTTTGCCATGATTGACCACATTATCAGGAGTTAAATTACAAAAAACAAAATGCATAAGCATGAACACTAATTTTGTTTTTGCATTTGTAATTATCCTGAAATAGGTCAGTGGAAAAAAAGTTAAACATGATTTCTTTCTTTCTTGTTTTTGTCTTTTTCCTTTTGTGCAACTGCCAGAAGCATTCTGATAAAGCTTTATAGAAGTTTTCACATGAACAACTTAAAACCTTAAGTTAAAGTTCTTTGAAACATTGGCTCTAATACTCTAATAAAAGTTGGGAAAAAATCCTATGTTAAAAGTATCATAGTACAATAACGTATAAGAGTACACACTAAACATAATATAAGTTATACTTCTAAACACTGTCTTGCATTACGCCTTCTCAATATTTAATTTTTAACTCTGTTTTACCTTTTTATATCTGATAATTTCAATTTTCTCATTTCAAAAATACAAATTTAAACTATTTCAGCATAAAAACAAAATCAGCACAACTATTCTGAACTATTTTTTCAAAGAATAAAAACATACAGTTCAAAATTTAGAGAAAGTAGTAGATGAACCAGACTTCTAATGAAATATTTTCTTATATAAGCTGATATTACTTTATAAAAATTTACTTAAGTATCAGTGATACCTCCATGGCAAGGTTCATCACAGTTATGTTGACCACATGGCAAAAGATGACCACATCGTTGCCCACAAGACCATTCTCGGGCACTACACCTTCTTATCTCTGGGGTCTTACGTCCACAGTAACAATTTGTCTTCACAGTTTTTGGACATGGTGGACAAGGACCTTAATACGAAAGAAATTTAATCAATTAGAATTCATTTACTTCCAAAATAGCATATTCTGTTAATAAAATTATCCTGAAAGATGGAAAAAAATACTGAACAGGTTACATTTATTCTTATAATAAAAGGGAGTACAAATATCACAGATTTTTTATTATTTATCTTTACAATAAGATTTTGAAAATTAAAACTACTTACCAGAATTGCAAAAATAATAACATTAAATACAACAAATGATTTAGTTACCAGAATGACAGAGTAAGAGACACACATGGCCACAAAGAGGTTGAAGTTTGCGTTCACAGGTTCGTCCACATGAATGTGGTATCAGCCAGGGATCGAACGATGGATTGGCAGTCTTCCCACAGAAACATAAGTATTTCTGTGGTATTTCCATCTGGGTGTATTCTTTTCGGCATTTTGGGCTAAAAAATGAAACTTTTAGGTCAGTAAAATGTACAGCTTCTGCATACAACAGAATTCCAGTCTAATTAAAACATGTTTACATCAATTCTTAGACAACTATGAAATAACCTACAATACACAAATGAATTAAAAGTGCATTAGTTAATTGTGTGGTTAATAACAACACATATTCAGTCCTACCATATTCAATCATCATCACATATGTTGAGATGTTCACGACAAAAGATATGGTAAAATTTATCCAATAAGTTATCCAAGTCAAGTTATTTCTTCACTTTATGTTACACATTTGTGTTAATGATAATTTACCATATATATTAAACTATGTACATTCCTGCTCAGTCTATTACCTTCTATAAAGTGTAATTAATTCTCTGGAAGAACATTTCAAATGAGGAAAACAAGTTACAAATGACACTGAATTTTTAAATTGAGTTTCTGAAAGTAAGTTACCCCATAAAGCAGTTTTATTCGGAACACTATGCTGAATAACTATACTACTAATCTTTTCCAAGTTGATCACAGTGAATATTTTGAATACTTAATAATTAGCCATATCAACTATACCACAATAACAAAGGATGACCAAAGTGACATGTTAAAAGTGATGTTATCTTATTGACTGTTTTAGAGCACTATGAAAGTGCCATTGAAAAATCATTTTTAAAAAAAAAACTGTATTCTCTGTGAAACAATAATAAATTATATTTTTTTACAATTTAGTAAAATATCAACACATTCAATAAAATAATGTTCAAATTTTACATTATCTTAGAAATTGGTTATCACAAAAACATGTACACATTTCAGGACATTCAAATTCCTATGAAAAAGCAAGAACCATTTGAAATTCTTTTAAAAAGATCAGAGTAAACTATGAGACTCCCCTCCCTCCAGCTATATTTTTATGCACCAGAAATACCAAATATGTGGTTAGCACATACCAAATTTTATTTCATTACTTATCAGAATCTCTACCAGCCTACCATAAAATTGAAATTAGTTCAGGTAGGATTAAAGTAAATTAATCTATTTGAACTTGGGCATAATTAAACACATCAATTGAAAAGCTTTGATATTTTTTAAGTCCAAAACTGTAATTAGATCTCAAATTCATCAAGAGATGGTTGTTATACAAGCTAAAAGTTTGTACTTGAAAACAAACTCACAGCCATTCTTTAAGTCACTATGCTGTGGCTCAAAAGTGAGTGCAAAAAACTAACATTCTATGGCTTCAACAAGTAATACATCAATAATTAATTCAGCTCAGTAGGAAAAAACACAGCAATAGCTCTCACAGGACAAAAACAAGTGAGAACAGAACGTATTAACATAATTTCCTTACCAACACCATTTTACTGTTGTGCTATTTATCTCAATATTTTCATCATTAGAGTGAGTTTGATGGTAAAGACTGTCCTTTGACCATTTCTGAATACATGTTAAATGAAGAATGCAGTAACATCCAATGCACGACCAAACCTATCAAAAGAAAATCAAATATTAAAATACAGTTGTGTGTGTGTGTGTCAATGCTTGATACATATATACATGCACTTAAACCTTGAAGCTATTTTTGTCTCTACAGCAACCAATTTTGGATCCTATAAAATTAAACATACCTTTGTTATATGTTTATAAATACTACTAAATAATGTTTTTCAGTAAATTCAGTGATAAATATCTAGTTCACTTATTATTTTCACAAAGTTCAAAAAAATTTATAAATGCAGTAATATTTTTGGGCCAGACAAGAGATAACAAAATAGTATTATTTTTTAAATGTTTGTTAAAGAAAATTGTGTACAAAAGTCCTATAACTTGAGAAATAGTTATTTACATGTTTCATTTCAATCATGTTAACTTGATACACCCCAACATTAAGTTCTTCTGTGAACAGGAAAAAAATAACCAAATAGCATTTCTTAACCTCAAAATCATTAGAACTGATACACAATTCAAAACAGAAATCCACAGAAAAACCACCATACTGAATTATACATTACCTGGGACTCAGCACATGAAATAAAAACTCAACATATTAAGAAACCAAATAAACACAGCCACAAAACTATGTTTACCTGATGAAAATTAATGATGAAATCAAAATAAAACATTTCATTAACATAAACACATTTCCTCAAAACACTGTGGAAAATATTATATGCACACACCTAGATCAACAAACAAACAAACAACAATAAATCCCAAGATACAACAAACTACAAGACCTTATACTGCTGCATACCATATGTTCTCAATATCAGCAAAAAAATAACCAACATTTGAAAAAATTTATAACAAAACACAACATTCCAGTAAACACCAAATTTATTCAAAAACCAGATACAAAACTAAAGTCCATACTATGTAAAAACTACATTAACAAACACAACACCAACATAATTTATAAAATACAATGCAACAACTGCCACAACTTCTATGTTGGAGAAACAAGCAGAAAAATGGAAACTACATTGAAAGAACACAAAAAACACCACACTTTTATGAACACTGCAAGTCAAATAAATACAACATAACCATAGAAAGCACCCAGATACTAAGTAGGGAAACAAATATAAACAAATGCAAAATCAAAGAAGCACTACTTATACAGCAACTAAAACCAAAATTAAACCAATATAAAGGAACAACTTTATATCTATACTAATTTATAATGTAACATCCAATTGCAACGCCCTACACTCCCATGCCCGTTTATACTCTCATCCCTAAGACATGTCCAGCAAAGGTCACTTCACTTGTTAACCTGAAGATGACCCAGGAAGGTCGAAAAATCGTTCTCTGCTTGTCAATAAAAGTGTTAATACCTGTACCAGCCATACTGAGATACATCTTTATTTCAAGTAGGTTTCTAGTCATCAAGACTTTTTCCAATTTATTGAGAGAATATTTTTAAATACTTGATGAGAAAAACTTTACTTTATTATTGGATTCTACTTCCTACAACTGGAAGATGAAACTGGACTGTTACAAAATGTACGTGTGCATGTATTTACTTAGTATATGGAAATTTACTAAACCATCATTATAACTGACATTTTGTTTTACTAATGAAGAACAGCATGCTTCAAAAAAGTAGCACTTAGATACAGCTACAAATGACCAATGAGTACTGCAGTTTTTTAATTCCATCTTTAACATACAGTTTTTAACCTAAAGATATTATGGAAACAAAAATTATGTTGAACAATGAATGGGGTCAGACAAGAACCAATTAGTTTTCCAAGTTCTTTCTTGAGAGAAAGCTTAAATGGAGAACAGTATACCTGAAAGGTGTTGTTAATAAACCACATCTGTCTAGGAAGTTTTGGAGATCATCCAAGATCTTCTAGATAACAAAGTTAATTAACAACTACTTTAAAAACAGTTTTGTGACATATTCACAAAGTAAGTTGGAAAGTTCAATAAGGTAAAGAAAAAGAGGTGGTCATGAGCCTATATTCCACAGATTGTGTACCAACTTGCTCCTACTATAATATGCAGTTTTACTGGTTACTGAAAAAGGTGCTAATTTCCCAACAAATTCTTCATTATTTTAGTTACTTCTACATTAAAACTAATTTCAGACATGGTGATTTTATAGGAATTATTAATTAAGATAGTTATTGTATTTTTATTTAAAAATTCATGAAGAAAACATCTGAAAACCAGAACATAAAGTGGTCTTACTTCAGTAATTGACAACATAAATTAGGTTTTGAAATTTTAGTTGTTTTTTCCCACAACGTAGCATCCTTTTCCCTTACATGAAGCACATAGGATAAGAATAAAATATTAAGTAGAGATGTATACCTTCCCTAGATTACCAGATATTATTAGCCATATTTAAAAAGCATACAAAGCTAACATAATAATAATAATAATAATGCAAAATTAAGAAATATACTTACAATAGTAAAACTGGAAAATATATTAAAAAAAAATAATAATGATAGTGTAATGAGGGACAAAAACTAATATTTTGCACAAGAATGTTTGTGGTCCTTTTTTAAATGTTTTTCTTACTGTTATTTAACAATGCTCATATTTTCAGGTTTAGTTCCAATAACACATTTTTATTCATATATATGTAAAAACGGCTCTTTTGGGTTGAAAAATTTTTTTAGGTAGAGGAGCAAACGTTTCGACCTTGTTCGGTCATCGTCAAGTTCACAGAGGTTCATTTTGTGAGCCTGACGATGACCGAAGAAGGTTGAAACGTTGTTCACTCCTCTACATAAAAAGTGTTCTCAACCCAAATGAGCAGTTTTTACAAATCTATTTTTATATACAAGTAGGTTTTCTCAACATCACATTTTTATTCATATCTCTTGGTATTTCTGGATGTGGTGTCATCAGGTATAATTATGCTCTACAGATAAGATTATGTGCAAACATGACCAGTTGTCTTCACTCTATACATTAACACACACACACACCCTTTTATGTAAGTTTGAAAAAAAATTAAAATGTCTGAGAACAAGAAATGTTCATCTATCAAATCATCCCATAAGTAATGTCTGAAAATTTAATATAGAAAGTGCATCATCAAGGCTTTAATGACTAAAATATGTAGTAGGACGTGTATAAAAATGTTCAGACAAATAAAAGAAACTAAACAACTCCACTTTTTCAAATCATTAATCAAATATACGCTGACGAAAATGGATGTGTCTGAGGAGCACATTGGGCATACAATGCTTTACGAGTTTAAAAAAGGCAATAGTGCAGCAGAAACTACACAAAACATTCAGGGTGTTTATGCGGAATCTATCAATGGAAAAAAGAGTTGCAGATGGTTTCAGAAGTTCAAATCAGGTGACTACAGCTTTAGTGATGTGCCACGTTCAGGTCATCCTGTTGAGTTTGATGATGATTTGTTGCTGGCTGCACTTTATGAAGATTGTGCTGTAACAGTTGAAGAACTAGCACAGAGGCTTAATTCAACCTATTCAACAGTTCACTGTCATCTGCAACAGCTTGGAAAAGTGTCAAAACTTGGAAAATTGGTCCCCCATGATTTGACAAAAGCCAACCTCAGAACAAGAGTGTACATTTGCACTTCTCTACACTCTCGTGAACGTAACTCACCTTTTTTGGACAGATTAGTGACTGGAGCTGAAAAATGGATATTTTATAAAAATGTTAAGTGCTGCAGACAATGGCTCAGTGCAGGTATACTGGCTAGGTGAAAGCACAGCTGAAATTGGACCTCCACCCTAGGAAAGTCTTGTTAAGCATTTGGTGGGATATTGTGGTGTGATCCACTTTGAGTTGCTGCCACTCAATGTAATGATTACATCACACTTCTATTATCAACAGTTAGAGTGCTTGAATGTTGCACTGAAAGAAAAGAGGCCTGCTTTGATCAATTGTAAAGATGTTGTGTAACACCATGATAATGCACGACCCAATACAGCAAGGATCATATATGTAAAATTGAAAAGCAAGACTGGGAAAAACGTCAGACCTTGCCCCATCTGATTATCATATATTCCAAAGTTTAGAGTTCTATCTTGATGGAAAAGAGCTTGGAACACAAAGATGTCAAAACTCTACCCTCTCTACATTCTTTTCCTTCAAACACCAAGAATTTTATAGAAATGGTATTCAAAAGCTTGTGAATCATTGGCAGGAAGTAATTAATAAAAATGGAACATAAATTAGTGATCAAGTAACATTAAAAGCACTTGAAATCCTTTCTCTTTTTCTGACCCTAAAATTGGACATTACTTGAGGGATGACCTGCTAAAAGTAAAAGAAGCACCTTGCATGTATTATGTACACAAATAAAGGTCCTTCAGGATATACTAGTTTTCTTTGAGGTATGATGTTAAAAATAATGCAAACAAAATAACATAAGTACCTTACAATGTTCAGAAATGATATAATTTATTTTTGTTTTTCTTAACATTTTCACAACACAATTAATTCCAAAAAAAGTTTCAATTATCCACCAACAAAATAAATGTGTTTATTTGATCCTCTGTTTTAAACTTTTTCAGTATTGAAAGATGTATTTTCTGTATCTCACAGAAATATTTCTTGAAAACCATAATGACAGTGAAAAATAATGTTTTCAATAAAAAAATTGAAGAAAGTTGGAAGAAAAAAGTTTTATTTATGTTTGCCATGTAATGGAGGACTGAGTCCATAAGAGTCCAAAATCATTATAAAATACAAAACTAAAATTATTTAGATAACAATATCCAAGATATAAAGAAGCTGTCTTTAAACAGATTCTATATGCATTCCTGCAAGGTTGGCAATTTTGTAATGGGGCACCTAAACATCCATGTTTCACAGTGTAGAACACAGATGGCAGTACATATTCAGGTTTGGAAACTGTTTCAAGTATGGGAGATATCCCAAAATGTCTCAATAGAGAGAGAACTTTTTGGCAGCCATGAGGTAAATGCAAATTTTTCAGTCCATGTGAGTGCAAATGTTTATTTAGATATCTCCAATCAACACAACGAAAGAATTAACACATTTTTTTGTTTGCTTGTGGTCACGTACAAACCTACAAAATGTGCTATCTGTGCTACATAAGTCTTCATATTTACCACAAGGAGGGCCTTTTTAATTATTATTTTTTAAGCAGACCTTAACGATAAAGAAATACTCAAACATCATTTACAGTCAACATAAGACATTCATATTAAAAAAGAGTTAAGTTGGGAGAAAATATATATGTAAATATTAAGGTCAGGGCTTTCTACGCAATTGAAATACAATGACTTGTCTACAGGCACTATTAAAAACTTGTCTTAAGAAGTCTGTTAATGAAACATGTAAACATTTATTATGATGAAAACAATATAAAAACATATTATATTCTTTTGTTGTTTATTAGTAATAAACTCCTTGATACAACCTTCAAAAGTTTACTTAAGACAAATTTCAAACTGCTATCAAATCTCAACTGAAACAGAAATGTTTTAATAACTTACTGAATCAGTTCTTTTAACTGTCTCAATACAAATAAGACAAACACTGGCTCCAGGCTTCAAGGTGTCTAGTAAATTTTGACGAGTTCTTGAAAAATCATTGCTGTCACCACGACTTCCTAAATAAATAAATAAAAACCTAAAATATAAATTCCCTTTTAAAGAACTAAGAGATGTCAATTTTTGGAAAAAAATTGTTTTCAGGAAATTATTTCTCAGTTTAAGTTATATGTATCCATATTTAACAGATCAAACATAACACCACTATGTAACAAAATTTTTACTTTCTCTTGTTCCTGGACAGAAAGTGTTATTTCCCAATTGCTTATGCCTAAAGTAAATTGAAAAGACCATTTTTTTCTCTTCAAACTTTGCTGTTATGGCCTGATGGTACATGATAGGAGACTATATTTGGGGGCTGATAAGTGAAAGTGATTTACATTACAGTCACAAATCTCAAAAAACTACTCACTTCCTCACATTTTTGTATAACTTTAGTATAAATATATGTAAATATTAATTCATGTTGTTTTATTAAAACCTTATGTAACTGAAAATGTGCAAATTTGCCCATTTTTTACATATAAAACAAATTAATATCTAAATTTCATTATCCAGGTCACAAAAGCAAAGTTTGAAGGGAATAATGGCCATTTTCTGTACTTTTACAACATAAGCAGTTAAGGAATAACACATACTATCCAGGAACACAATTTGTGTTACATAGTGTAATAAATAATGATGAAGATAGACAGATGTTCATTAAGGAACTTTGCTTGACTTTAAAATTTCTTAACCATAATTTTTTCTTTTGTTTTTCTGAAGTGCATTTTGATTTTTTTATTGCACCTTTTTATCTCTGTTGTTACCTGGAATTACTAGTATTATAGTTTATTTCCATGAGAAATTATTTTATTTTATATACTTTTATAAAACATTTTAAGACTCAGTCATACAAGCATGTTCTGTGTTTGTGTTAGGAATTTTTAAGCCCTGAAACCCAACCATTATTTATCCCCAGTAAAAACAATGGAGTTACCTTCAGTGATGTCGAGAAAACCCACTTGTAGAGAAATATATATGCAAAAACGACTCGTTTGGGTTGAGAAAATATTTTACGTAGAAGAGCGAACAACGTTTCGACCTTCTTCGGTCATCGTCAGGTTCACAAAGAAAGAAGGTAACTGACCGGAAGCTGACCACATGTTAGGAAGGAGTTGTGTAACTGAGTGTTGGAATGAAGAGGGCGGTGTTAGATGTTTGAATATATAATTTTATTTTATTATATTTAATATAGGTATAAAGGCGTTCCTTTATATTGGTTTATTTTGGGTTTAAGTTGTTGTATAAGTAAGGTTTCTTTAATTTTGTGTTTGTTTATGTTTGTTTCTTTATTTAGTATTTGAGTGTTTTCTGTGGTTATGTTGTGTTTATTTGACTTGCAATGTTCGAAAACGTGTGAAGGTGACTTTTTATGTTCTTTGAATCTGGTTTCCATTTTTCTACTTATACTTATAAAACAATATTGAATTTTTTAAACCTATTCATAAGTTTTCTAAAAAAGCCAGATAAATTATAGTAGTTTTAAGATATCTTAATGTAACATTATATATCTTTCATGTTCTAAAATGCATATTTGACAATTACATGAATTATTAAACAATCATCATAGTGGGAAGAAATAGGCCTAATAAACTCAAGCTCACAAACACACTGCTAAAAATGTACATAGTACTCTGGTAGTACCTATACAGCTAAATGCCCAAACTGTCATGAGATCATGTCATGTTAATACATTCTAGGTTTCCAGTGACAATTTTGTTTTGAACAACCAGAAAACACTTATTTCAAGCATGGTTGGTGGAAAAAGACATAACAAAATTGCAACGAGGAGATGTAACTTTAAATTCAAGGTGGTCAGGAACACCATAACAAACAAGATGGCTCTGCTATACTACCAAATATATTAATGTAAACAGGGTAAAATCTATGAAGCAAAAATTAACTATGGTATGAACAACCAGTGTTGATTCCTTTGAAAAAATTAGACTATTGTAATATAAGAGTAAACAGCTTTCAACAGACAGCAAACATTTTTCAGAAGATGAATCTAGGCAAAACAGATTAAGTAATATAATAGGAGAAAGATAACAGTGATCATCTCTTGTTGTCAATGTCTCCAACAGGATGATAGGAAGACTATCAAGATAAAAATATTGAGTCTTACCAAGGAAAAGAAAAGTTTGAAAAGCATCAATAATTAAAATGTCTGCTTCCTCCTCCCATCATTCTAAGAGTGAGTAACCAATGAAAGTAAGTCTTCAGGGAAAGATGATACAGTGAACAACTTAAGAAGGCTTCAAAAAGCCAGGCAACTTAAGACCAAACTTAAATACCACCAAGGATCTTGGTACCTGAGAGAAATATTACCAAAGAGCTAAAAACTTTACAAGCTGGGCAGATAGGGGCACATGATTTCTGTGTTAACTGAAACTGTCGGAAAATGTAACTTTATAACCTGAAATAGAAAAGAACTGAAAGCAAAAGATGTACTTGAAAATGAGAAGGCAAGCTGTTGACAAGTGGCAGAAAGACAAACTAAATTCTGCAACTACAAACCAATGAGATTAGTTTACTACCAGGTAGGAACAACTGCAAAATATGTGACAACATGCAAGCAATTTGAGAAAAGAAACCAGCTTCACAAGTAAATGACTGCATAACAGCCAGTCTTAAAAATGCAAACAAATGCCATTGTGGAAAATACAACAAAAAAGTAGTGAAATAAGATTTCTCTGTGGCAGAGGGTATTGGAAACTATGGAGAAACAAACAAGCATGAAGTAATAAGAAGAAATAGAAAATGGATCCAAATTATCATAGTTAATACCTGAGAAAGATAAAGAAGGAGAGAGAAGGAACATTGAAAACGAATTCTCCCAAGAAGGATTCAAAGTATCCACTGGCAGAGAAAGTGAACTTAGAACTATAAACTGGATAATGGTTTGACTAAATACTTGAAGACACAGGGTACCAAACCCAAACCAAACAGGTTTGGTTTGAATTTTGTGCAAAGCTCCTTGAGGGCTATCTGCACTAGCTGTCCCTAATTTAACAGTATAAGACTAGAGGGAAGGCAGCTAGTCATGACCATCCACCACCAACTCTTGGACTACTCTTTTACCAATGAATAGTGGGATTGACTATCACATTATAACACCCCCAAGGCTGAAATGACAAGCATGTTTGGTGAGATGGGGATTCGAACTCACGACCCTCAGATTACGAGTCAAGTGCCTTAACCATCTGAGCATGCTAGGCCATACCAAATAGGTAGTCATAAATTAATAAACCATTCCAAATTGCATAAATAAAGATAATGATGAAATAAAGGGTGATTCAAGACATGTTAATACCTGCCCTTGAAATTAGTATTTATCATTCAAAAACCTTGGTGAAAGAACTTCATACGATTCGGTTAGGCTGTACCAAAAAATAAAAATATCCAGACAAATGAGACAAGAAAGATCTAATACCAATTTTCTCTTTAGCACCACAAAGAAATAAGAGTAAGAATACCAGGAAAGCATTAATTAAAACAATAATATCTCTTTATTGAGTAAAAGACTCAAAAATCCCACATCTTATACCAAATAAAAATTGGAAGAGCCAAAGTGGGAAGACCAAGATGAATAGGAAATTAAAATGAAGTACCTGATAAACCCAAGGGTCCAAAGATAACCAGAAATCTGTGATAACCCTCAAAATTTCAGACAAAAGAGTTATCCAGAATAAAGTCAGTATGTATTTGTGTGTTTTTCTTATAGCAAAGCCGCATTGGGCTATCTACTGAGTTTACTGAGGGGAATCGAACCCCTGATTTTAGCATTGTAAATCCATAGACTTACTGCTGGGCCAGTGGGGGATAAGTCAATATGTAGCCATAAAGATCCCGTCTGCTTACAACAGTACTAAGCCAAGCAAAAAGTATGAAAAGATATGACAAGCATTGAAGAGAATGGCAAACAGAAGCAAAACAAGATGCTAAAACCCTAACTAACTCCTGCTGGAAAATATCTCCTGAATGGGAAACAAGTCAATGTGAAATACCTACAAATAAAAACTGAATACACACACCACTGAAACAAAGTGTCAAAGGAATGTGAGAGTCATGTGGTAATAGAAACAATATCAGTGAGGCTGGTGGGCAACAAAAAACATCAAAGTATCTGTTTAATTCTGATTATAAATAATCAGAAGAATGAGTTTTGTTTGTTATGGTGTGCAAAGAAAATGTCTCAAACAAGACAAAATCAGTGTTGGGCTGAAAAATGATAGGTCATAGAAAAAAACTCAATAATAACAAAATTAAGTCACAAACTAAGAAAGAATAGTAAAAAGGGAATATGAAGTGTATGCATATAAATGTATATATTTTCTAAACAACTCACAACCCCAATATCAAGATAAGGTTGGAAACATTAGAAAATTCAACTACTGAGTCATTTCAAATGACAAGCAGTTTCAGGTATAATGGAACTAAATATAATTTTGAACCTAAAACCTACCAAATTCTGTGATAAAACCAAGTTAAACTTTTAACTAGTGTGACGAAATTTACTACTATATATTTAATATCAATGTTTGTTTCATTTAAATATATATTTAGAAAATCAAGGCAACTTGTATTATTAAAGGAATATAGTGAAAGTCCTGCCTATTCTCTAAACTTCTGGAAAATTCTTAAGTGTAAGAATCAACCACATACCCTTCATGAAACCACTGGCTTATCTTCAAATATTGTTAACAACTGAAGTTTCAAGAACCTCACCCTAAATACAAGCAGCTGCTCAGTGTATTCCTAAAACCTCGACACATTTTCCACGATATCCTCGTTCGTGGTGGAATCCTGCTTGCCACTTGCCATGGAAGGCTCAAAAACGGGCCTGGGATATTTTCCGTAAATATCCCACACTTTTGAACCGCATCGCTTTCCAACGGACCCGTGCACATGCTTGGTGGGTAAGACGTCAAAGCCAGAAGAAATCTTGGATTAAGTTCACAACTAGCATATCTTCTACCACCAGATCCAAGGTCATATGGGACAGGATTCGAAAGGTCAGTGAGCACTACAATTCTGTCCCCCTCTCGATCTTACTCTCTGATGGTCAGGAGGTGGTTTATGTCCAGAGCATCGCCGATACTCTAGATGAAAGCTATTGCCGGGTATCTAGCACTTCTGCTTGTTCCTCCACCTTCTTGGCCATCAAGACTCGGCAGAGCGTTCACCTCTTTCCTTTCCAACTGACTGTCTCTTTGACTATAATTGTCCCTTTACACTGATGGAACTGAAAATGGTCCTTCATCGGTCTGGCAGTACATCTGTTGGACCTGATAATGTACACTATAACATGCTGCACCATCTATCTCCTGCTTCTCTTGATGTCCTTCTAATTATCTTTAATCAGATCTGGCAGGAGAATGTTTTTCCTAATGCCTGGCACCAGGCTATTATTTTACCTTTCTCTAAGCCAGAGAAAGATCCCAAGATTCCTTCAAACTACCATCCAATTGCTTTGACAAGCTGTCTCTGTAAGACCTTAGAAAGGATGGTTAATGCTCGTCTTGTTTGGTTCTTTGAATCAAACAACCTCCTCTCGCCCACCCAGTGTGGGTTCCGACGACAGCACTCCACTACAGACCATTTAATTCGACTTGAAACATCAATCAGAGTAGCCTTTCTCAAACATCTTGTATCAATATTCTTTCACATTGAGAAGGCTTATGACACAGCATGGAGGTATGGCGTTTTGCAAGACCTCCATACATATGGGTTACGTGGCCATTTACCCATGTTTATTAAAAATTTTTTAATGGACAGGAGATTCCAAGATCGTGTGAGTTCGACACTTTCCTGTTCTTTTGTACAGGAACTTGGAGTCCCTCAGGGCTGTGTTTTGAGTGTCACACTTTTCAGTATAGAGATAAATGCCATCACTGAACAACTCCCTCTCACTATTGCGAATGGGCTGTATGTAGATGACTTTCACATTTCATGTCAGTCGTCGAACATGAGATATATTGAGCAGCAAATACAAACTGCCCTCAATCATGTACTGAAGTGGTCTATGGCGAATAGCTTTAAGTTCTCTCTCTCTAAAACAGTTTGCATGCACTTTTGCCGCCAACGGGGTATTCACCCTGATCCTGGTATATCGTGCTCTTATTCGATCAAAACTTGACTATGGATCAATGGTCTATGGTCCTGCCAGACCCTCGGCCTTAAAGTTGCTAGACCCCATTCATCACCAAGGACTTCGATTCTGCACTGGGGCTTTCCGCACCTCTCCAGTTCAAAGCTTATACGTTGAATCTCATGAACCTTCTCTGCACCTTTGCCGTTTGAAACTATCTTTACTATATTCTTTGAAACTTTTTTCCTTACCAAAGCATCCCACCTGGGGATGTGTTTTCCTTCCTCAGTGGGCCGTTCTTTTTCAAAACAGACGATCTGCCATTGCTCTGTTTGGCCTTCGCATCCAGGCGCAATTGGATGACTTGGGTCTGTCCTTGGATAACATTATAGATTCCACAGGTCAGCCCATCCCACCATGGCTTATTACAGCCCCCAAATGTGATCTTTCTTTCAGTCATCTGAAATGGGCAGATACTCCAGATTGGAAGTACAGTCATTTATTTAATGAACATCTTTCAAGCAATCATTCCATTCCCATTTATACAGATGGTTCCAGATCAGGTAATTCAGTGGGCTTTGCTATGGTTTGCTGCAGTTTTGTGGTTGCGCACAGAATCCCCTCTACAGCTTCTGTGTTCACTGCTGAACTGTATGCCATATCTCTTGCCCTGGATCATATTGAAGCTGAGCAGTACTCCAACTGCACTATTTATACTGACTCGCTTAGTTCTATACTGGCCCTGGAATCGCTACACGTTGGCTCACATCCTATTCTTGCTGATGTTCAAAACTGACTGGCCCATTTCTTATTAACATCTACTTCTATCCAGTTTTTCTGGATACCAGGCCATGTTGGTATTCGCGGGAACGAGCTTGCAGACACAACAGCTAAATCTATCTGCTCCGGCACTATCATCCCTGTGCCTATTCCGTACATGGACTATGGTCCTGTCTTCAAGGCTCGGCTCCGTGCCAGCTGGCAGTCCACTTGGAGTGAGCAACGCAACAATAAGCTTTTTCAAATTAAACCCTATATTGGACTTTGGCCATCTAGCTTCCGTAAGGTTCGGAAGTTGTTCTAACTAGACTACTCATTGGTTACAGTTTTTTAACTCATCGTTTTCTTTTATCTGGAACTGATGCACCAGTGTGTAGTTTGTGTAACACTCAAATCACTATCAGCCACATTTTACTTTCTTGCTATCATTACAATTCTCAACGACGGCACTATGTTAAACATGTTTTTTCCCAGGGTTTATCTGTAACATTGGACAGTGTTATTGGTGATGATGATACTGTCCACCTTGATAAAGTTTTTAGTTTTTTAATGGCCATTAATCTTTTTAATCTCATTTAAGTGTTGGATATTTATTCATTACACCTTTTTTAATTGTGGTTCCCTTTTCACAGTTCCATTCTCTCTAGTTCAATTTGACATTGAAAAATTGCCAGAACATTAAATAACTCGACACCAGGACTGGAAAGGCCAACTTCAGGTGACTAATGCTGGTGTTTGAACCATCCGTTTCAACTACTCGTTAGTCATCCTGGCGAGTTGTTATTCCAATTTTGCTGCATGTCTTTTAAACTTTTATTACTATACCCTTTGGTATTGGCCATAATGACACATAACATGGAATCAGGACTGAAAAGACCAACTTCAGGTGACTGACGGTGGTTCTGGTACTTGCCTGTTAGTCTTCCTGGTGGGTCATTACCATTCTGCTACAGAAGTTCTTTACAACTTTCTAGATTGGATGTCAACATGGGTTTTATGCAATTTTCTGTTTTTAATTGCTGTTTTGTTTTTACCTTTGTTCACTTTTACAAATTTTACTACATTTACTTTACTTTTACATTTTTACTGGACATTTATCTACTCATTATTATGATTTTGCTGTATGTCTTTTAAACCTTCTGTCATTTTACATTTTGATACTGGCTGCTATGACACATAACCCGGAACCAGGACTGGAAAGGCCAACTTCAGGTGACTGACGGTGGTTCTTGTACTTACCTGTTAGTCTTCCTGGTGGGTTATGATCATTACCATTTTGCTAGAGTGAGTACTTTACAACTTCTTTTACTCTGCTTTCTCTCTTACCATTGTAAACTAGGTGTCAACATTGGTTTTATGCTTTTTCTGTTTTTCAATGATGTTTTGTTTTACCTTCATTTCCTTTTCTGTATTTTACTACATTTAATTTATTTTTACCTTTTTACCGGACGTTTGGCACAGATAGCCTAGCTACTTCGTGCCATAAAACATTAAATCAATAAATCAGTCAATTAAAGCTCTTTTAGTCCTGTTGCATTTACATCTAAATTCAATCTATCCCAACTGTGTTTGGAAAATAAGATTGGCTAATATGCAGATGCATTTTACCTTGAAGGATTTTAAATCTGTATTTCCTATTTCTATCAATCTTACCATTAAATATGAAAAAAACATTATGCAACTGTACCAGGAATGTTAGTATTTGTTTTATTAAACAATAAAGGAAAAGTTATAAAAGTAGGGAAGGTGTTAGTGTGACTTGTTCCTGGCTTCTCAACAATAAGTCACTACATTGGTGATGTTGAAATTAACACACATTGTCAGTAGAATACAGAGTATACTTGTAGCTGAGTGTTCAATATATTCATCCTGTTGTGTGCTGATTGTCGTCATGGGTGTTACAATCACATGGATGGCTGATGTGCATGAAACTCATTTTTTTTGTTTGTTGAAGGTTATTCCTTCTCTCAGGCCTAATTACTTTCAGAGTCTGCACAGCTGGATTTGTCTTCCTCATAATACTTCTACTGGTCACTTGTCTTTTCTCTCAGGTGTTAACGTATTATTATTTATCTTGAATGAGCTTCCGATTTATTGTGTTACGTACTGGGATTTCAAATTTTTATTTTAATTTAGAGGTTAATTGAATGTTGGATTGGAACTGAATATTTTATCAGTGATTCATGATGAGTGAGTTAATTCTGTGTTGATACACAGGTATTCTTCACTTAACAGTAAGCTAGCTAACTTCACACATGACGTTTTTCTGTTATGTGATGTTTTCCTAGCAATGCTAACATCTGAATTTAATTCACTGAAGTTAAATGGTTTGTAGTGTTTGAAATGTATAAACATTCTTGGTCAGATATCTGTAGTTTTTTCTTTTCTTATTAATAAGCATTAATCACAGTTATTCTTTCCAAGGTTTATGGTACAGGGTGTTCGGAAAGTCACTGTGCACTTATATATTTATCAACAGACTGGTTTCCATACAGAATACAGGAGGTAAATATGAATGACAATTATAAACAATGTTGAAAGTGACCCCCGTTAGCATCAATACAGCCTGGATCCTTCTTATTTTGTTTCTAAACACCGCTATCAGTTGCTGGCTTGAAATAGACTGAATAAAATATGATTACAAAACTGCACAGTGACTTTCCAAACACCCTGTATGTTAACTGGAGCAAACCAACAATATTATACTGTCTATTTTTATGTCGATTTATGAACATTTAGGGTGAGGTTCTTGAAACTTCAGTTGTTAACAATATTTGAAGATAAGCATCAAGGTCTGATTAATCATATGTCAGGGGACAGGTAGAGAGAAGAAACAGTAATGGTATGACCCAAGGAAACACGGATGGCTACGTCCTCCAAGGGTATGTTGAATGACAAAGACAGGGTGGGCACATGCTGATCAACTAATGGTGCCACCCCTCCATGTACTCGTCCATCACACAGCCTGTCATTTCTGTACAGAAAAAACTGCTGAATGGTGACTGTATCAGCAGGTTTTAGAAATGTTTCTTGTAAGAAAAGACATACAGGATGGTAGGAAGCAATCAGCGTTTTGATATCATCCAGATTAGAACGTAAACCTCGACAGTTCCATTGTATCAAGGTGGCCATTTTTAATGACAGGTAGGCGAAGTGGCTGGAAAACCCTTCTGTTTATGACCACGTCCTTTTTTCCTTACTGTCCTTAGTCGGAGGAGGTCTATCAACCTCCATGGATCCTGCCCTGGGTCGATTAGGCAGGTCTTTGTTATTGGAAGGAGATTCCAGTGACTGAGGACGCGAACGAATGATTGTTTTGCTTCCTGGGGTGGGAGAAAAAGATGTATCTGAAGAAATGCCTGTATTTGAAACTGAAGGATGTGGATCTTGAGGTTTATTGGAATGTATAAGAGAAACAGAGAATGGTGTGGAAGTCGATTCATCAACCTTTTTAGCCATGGAGGTCAAAAGGCTTTTCATTTGTTTTGAAAACGATTCTCTTGGAGGCACAGAGAGATCTGTCTGCACTCCCACTGTTGTTGTGGAACGAAGTGCAGCAGCATATGTCCGAGACGAAGTGGTGAACAGCAATTTCCGAGCCTTAGGATAACCAATATTATGAGTGGTTTTCAAACGCTGCACCTCTTTTCCCTCCAACCATTTTGGGCAAGAACGAAAGTAGGAAGGGTGAGAACCATTGCAGTTGACGCAATGTGGGTCTATGTCACATTCATAGGCATCGTGGTCCTTGCCACCACAATGACCACATGTCAGGGAACCACGACATGATGTCTTTGAGTGGCCGAACCTCTGATATTGGAAATATCAGAGAGGGTTTGGAATGTATGACCGTACCCTGCAAATTAAATAACCTGCCTTGATGGTGGCAGGTGCACGTGATGACGTAAATGTCAAAACGAGGGTATTTGTTGGCAGTGTAACTCCATCTTTGTGAGTAAAGATGCGCCTCACTGCAAAAACTCCTTGAGTGGAGAGACCAGCGAGAATCTCTGACTCGGGAACATTCTTCAAATTCCTCTCAACAATAACTCCTCATGATGAATTCAAGGTAGCATGAGGGGTAACCTCAATAGGTATATCCCCAATTGCTGTTGAATTCAAGAGGAGTTCACTGTGGTGGGTTGTGGATGTTTCAACTGACATGTCTCCAGATCGAAGCTTCTTTACTGACTTTGGAGAGCCAGCAAGACCCTCTAGTCCCTTCTGAATAAAAAAGGGGGACAATTGCCCTGAAGATTTTTCTGAAAGAGAATTTAATATAAGAAAATGAGGTACGTGTGTTACAGATGTTGAAGATTGCTGCTCAGAGTCTTCAAGGCGTGGTTGCTTACCTATTGACTATTTTTTCACTATTTTATTTAAATTTTTTTGAAGGAGGATCCATAGGAAAAAAGGAAAATTTCAGTACCCACTGACACCACCTACCATGAAGCCCAACAAGGGGACGCACTACAATGTCATGCAAGGACAATGCAGCAACGCCAGGGCTTTGTGAGCACTATACCCAAACACCAGCATCAGACACAATGTCCACAACACCTGTTGAGAACTTCCAACACTGGTACTTGATTGACTCTAGCCCAAGTGGACCAGCCAATTGACCCAAGGGGGCCACCCGTCTACAGGAATTCAAGGCCAAAGTGGTGTGTTTGGGTTGGACCCCTCAACCACCAGGATCCTCTCCTCGCCTTCACGGGTTGCCACACACGGCAAACATGTGGGTGGATGTTTAGATCCCAGAGAAGGTAACCAGACAGAACAGAACCTTCCCTGGGAGGTCCCCTCACCACATACAGGAATCCACACCAAGGGGGAAAGAGCTTTAAAGAACTTGATGAATACTGAACAAGATAGAGGCAGATGGTGTTTGATGATATAAATGGGACAGCCACAATGGGGCAAAGAGGCCCCTTGTTGTCCTTCCAATGTTATGTTGTATTTGTTTTCAGATAAATCTAACTGCAAGTTTCCTGTGTGGTAAATGAATAATGGAAATAAATGATTTAAGACATTACTTTACTAGCCCTAATTACATTGATTTCAGGAATTAAGCATGTGGTCTTTCTTGTGATATGACCCAGTGACAAAATGTTCTTGATAGCATATTTATAGCTTCTTTACAATACCATTGGTCACTTAGGGACTGTAAATTATCTTCATAATTGACAAATATAGAGAAGTTCATAGCAATTGTTGTAAACATTCAGAGCTATACTCTTAATTAACCATTGTTTAAATCTCACCTTCATAAGAACTCAAAACTTTATTCAATATTCCTTCACTTTCCAGTTCATCTTCTTCTGATGATGATGATTCTAATTCCTGCGTTCGTACAAATCTCTGCAAGGATTCTTGGATTTTGGCACAAGCTTCTTCAAACTTTCTATCTGTGCCTGGTTCTTTACCTACAAAAATATAAAGACTAGCATCTATTACATCATTTTAAAATCATAACTTATGGGATAATGAATAATCATGCAACATTAATTAAGTTATTTCTAACACAAATTAATTTATATTATTATTTGAATTAAATTTGGTATCATTTAGAAGAACTGACAAACCAGCAAACTGTTCTAGTTTCCACAGTGGATCAAGCAATTACATCAAAACTGTTACTAGTTCTAATAACTTATGAGTGAAAATAAAGATTAATGATACACTTATTTGTACTTTTGTTATTGTTGCAAATATTTTTACTTTAACTTAGATTTGAATTTTAAAAAATTCAAATATAATTTCTAAAGTAAATTGTTTAGTGACATTTAATCAGCAAACATGAACAAATGTCTAAGTTGGTAACTAAATGAACTATACAACAAATATGTCTTAATACATATTAAAAACATATTTCTAATTTACTTTAAAATATTTATACTTAAAGATTTTTTTTTTCTCAACAGGCATACATCAAACTTTTAACATGATGTAAACAATGCATTAATATCCAGAGAGTAATGATGAATGAGAATGAAAACCCAAATTCATTATCATGGTCAGTAGTATATATGATCACCTAACTCTAATATTAGTTATCAACTATTTTTATTTTAAAAATAGATACAAATTACCAACTAACACAAGTTTAAGCACACAAATGTTCACAAGTATCATGTGATTATTTTGCATCAAATTAATTTTTCAAAGCTGTTCTAAATTAATTATAGTATATGCAAATGAATTACGAAGACATAAGTAGTGTGTTACTTGTGGGAAGAAACAAAATTATTGTGTTATTAACAGTGATACTGAAAATTGCACTGTAACATTCACCATAAAAAAAAAGCCAGTAAAATAGACAATGCATACGGTTTCACCCTTAGTACCAAACATTGTAATAAAATAACAAGATATACAAATTTCAACAAATCTGACAGAACATTATTTTCAGCAACTATATATATTCCTGTTCAATGAAATATGTAAGAGGTTACAGAAGTACTTGTAGGATAGGAAACATTTAAAAATCTGAATCAAGCATTTCTGAGATATTGTGTTTACAATACTAGAATTTATATGCTTTTATTTTATGAAATCTGAAGTTCAAAACCAGCTTCCAAATTTAAAAACTCTAATATAAAAAAAAAGGTTTATGATAACCAGTATAATTGCTAATATTATCAATGAATTTTAACCTCAATAATTCAGTAAGCAGAGAACTAGATCACTAGATTTGTTATTCTAGATTCAGCCAAAACATGATTTTTTATCATAATTCATTAAATATTATTAAAAAAGATATTTTTCCAAAATCTTTGTTAGATCACATCAACAAGTAGAGCTCAAACTCTGTTTTTTTTATTGATCCTATCAATAAAATTTATCATTTCTTATAAGATCACCAGCTCCATCACCTGACGCTTAACTATCACAGTCACTACATACATAATTCATGGAACAGATGTAATTATTATGATAATTTAAAAACGTTTTCAAATAAGTTCAATATTAAAAACAAATATTTTCTTTTCAAATACTGCATACAGCTGTTTTGACTCTTATAAGGATTACAATTTTGAAAACTGTTTAATCACTTTATTAAACAGTGAACATCTATAAAAATATGAAAATAATTTTTATAAATAATCTGATGGAAATCTAATTCAATCTTATAGGCAAAAATAACTCACCTATATTGAGAATACTACACACCTTTTTCAAAGTTTTTAATTCCTCTAGAAACAGGATTTGATGGTTTTCTGGCACAATCTCCATTTTGATTCCATACAGAAGTACGTTTGCTCTGCTCTCCAGTTTGCTGCCAACTCCAAGCTTCTCTGTTCTGCCCTCTGCCACGTCCTCTTCCCCTAGATCTTCTATCCATAGATTTTAAAGCTGCAAGGTCTAAAGCAATAACCAGATGAACAGATCATCTATTATACAAAATTTTAAATATATTCATATATTAAAATAACACAACAAGCTATTTCTACAACTGAAAAATATAAGGTTTTGAAAATAAACTATAAAAATACACAGTTGCAAATTAAACTTCTAGTAATTTAACTTTATGAACTGATAAATAAAACTATAGGCTTAATTCAAGTAGTAAATCCAATTATAGACTGGACATTACATTTCAATTCTCATGAAAAGTTTCACTTCAGTTACTTAGAGGAGAAAATTATCTTACACAGATTTTTTGTTTTTCTTACTGAAGAATATGGGCAAATAAACAAGTAATGTTAATGACAACTTCAACTGTATTTCTTTTATAATATAGATTAATTGTACACTTTTATTAACCCTAACAGCATACACATAAATTACAGGTCATCACTGTCAGACGTCTAGACTCCTGTTCAACTTGCTCTTGTAACAAATAACCAATGAAAAATGGTATAAATTCCCTATAATTACTTATTAATTCAGCTCTAAAAGTTAAAAACACAAATTAAACTTCAGCCTAATATTATCTTTTAGTCTACGTTGTTACATTTAATTTTAATAATTTATTAACTATCCAAGAAATCCGGTTGCAAAGTTAAATGTTACACTACTCAGTCCACAGTATTTATACTCAATATAAAATGGACTGGATCCAATTTTACACTACGCAATCCACACTACACTAAGTCATAGTCATAGTTTCATACAGTTCTTAATTTTACTGTTATTAATTACTGTATTATATTAAATACACTGTGTAAGTTTTACTCAGTATTAGTTTAACAGTAATACTAAACATTAGCCTAACCTACTTACAATTTAACATTTGTTAACGAACAAAGGCTATCAATGCATCAAAAACAAAATAATGAAATTATGTGTTACTGATGCTATATAATTCAATATTTTCGCACAATAACAATAAACGTGTTCTTTATTTAAAAACTACAATTAAGTCATAAACTATGGTATATAGAAAAACATGTCTATTTTAAAATTTAATTTTTAAAGCTTTATGACGTGTTACACTCACTGTGACTTAAGAACTTTTTGAAATTTACTTCTCCAAAACGAAAATAATACACAGAGTGATAATGTACTACACTAATTCATTAATGTACACCACAACATATTACAGTATTCCATATTAACTCTCACAAATTTCTCTCCCTCATTGTTTATCCGAACAAGCTGACGTAGACCACTTAATACACTCTCAAAACAGTTTCTGTTTGTGGCTGTCTCCAATAAATATTCTTAAAGAGAGAGAGACAAATGTAAATTGTTTAGAACTCAAACACTGAGGGAAAACATTTCCATTTCTATCATGATAGTTGAAAAATGAAGTATAATGAGAGGTTAAGTGCGCAAAATTGGGAAATTTCCCACGAAAAACTATATACTTTTATATAAATGTATACTTGAATATTCCATCATCTCAACATTATCAACCAAGACAATTGTTTAAAGTGTTATATTGTATATTTTTAACAACTTTCTTAGAAAATAAAGTTCTAATTATTAATTTCTTTTTAATATACTTATATTTATATTGAAGGTGAATTTTAAACCGGATAACAACTCGTGCACATGTGGGCTATATTACCGGTTCAGAAAATCTAAGAACCACATATAAGCGTTACTAATTTTGAGATAGTAACCAGTAATTTCTGCCACGACCACCCATAGTAGCATGGCAGTATGTTTGCGAACTTACAACTTTAAAAATCGAGTTTTGATACCCGTGATGAGCAAATATAGCTTGTTGTGTAGCTTTGTGCTTAAATCACAAACAAACCCGCTACAAAGAGAGTCATATCTGGCTCTTTCAGACGAATACCAGTATTTCCCACTTCATGATTTGATTTCGAAAAAATAAGTAAACTTCTTTACATATTGAACATTTAAACTTAGAAAATCGGTCAAAGAACCTCTAATCTCCCCTCGTCACAGTTAATCACGGAACTAGATCAGTCAACTAAGGTTATGAAATGTATTTTCTTGTGAGAAAGGCTCTTATAACGTGGAGCACATTGTACAGAAATATACAGGGATATTTTCCACTGGCAAGTCAGAAGATGTGTCAGGGGCAATATACTACTTATTTTAAAATAACAGTGACTGTCAGTCATTTAAGTAGTGCATAAGTACTGAAAAGAATGAGATTGTTGTTTACCGTATATGATGCCACTTTTTTCAGTCTGTGACAAGAAAAAAAGTAAATGACTTATTTCATTTAAACATACTACATTTCCCAACTTTACATAAAAGTGTCATTCAAAACAGTTACCTTCAAATTCAGATTATTATTTTTTGGAAACATACATTATTTCAATATGATTAAACTTGTGTCTTGTCTATTTTGTTTTGTTTTTGTATTTTGCGCAAAGCTACTCGAGAGCTATCTGTGCTAGCCGTCCCTAATTTTGCAGTGTAAGACTAGAGGGAAGGCAGCTAGTCATCACCACCCACCGCCAACTCTTGGGCTACTCTTTTCCCAACGAATAGTGGGGTTGACCTTCACATTATAACGCCAACACGGCTGAAAGGGCGAGCATGTTTGGCGCGACGGGGATGTGAACCCGCGACCCTCAGATCACGAGTCGCACGCCTTAACCCACCTGGCCATGCCGAGCCGTCTTGTCTATTTCTTTGCTTCAAATCCAGTTGGGATCATAGAATTCATGATTTTGCTCCATAAAACATTTTCTTTGGAACCTTCAATTATTCTGCAGCTCATACCCGATTTAAAAAGGTCTAAAACATGGATACACTGTTGGCCAAAATCTTAGGCCAATGAACATAAAGACAAAATATGCATTTTGTGTTGTTAGACTTAACCACTTATTTGAATAGAGCTTTGAAAGATGAAAATAAGAAAAGGGAAAATGAAAATAAAAATCCTTTTTAGCATTTAATAGGGAAAATGTGAACACAGTGAAATTAGCCTAAATACTAGCTGGTCAAAAGTTTAAAACCATACCAAACAGAATTCCGAAACAGGGTAAAAATGCCCAACAAGAGGTTTTAGTAGTGAGTTGCACGACCGTCATTGTATATAACTTCAAACACTCGCTTTGGCATGGTTGATATGAGCGTTTGCAGAAGGTTGATTGAAATCTTATTCCAAGTGGTGAAGATGGCTTCACGAAGATCATGCATTGTTTGGAACTGACGTCCATTTCCATAGACTTCCATTGCCATCAATCCCCAAACATTTTTAATGGGGTTCAGTTTGGACGAACACGCTGGATGGTCCAAAAGAATCACGTTATTCGCCATGAAAAAATCCTTTATCCTGCGTGAATTGTGTATTACAGCGTTGTCCTGCTAAAAGATCCAGTCATTTCCACACAAGCTGGGGCCTTCAGTCAATAAGGATGCTCTCTCCAACATATCAATGTAGCCAGCTGCTGTTTGACGCCCCTGTATAACCTGAAGCTCCATTGTTCCATGTAAGGAAAAATCATCCCAGATCATGGTGGAACCTCCTCCACTGTGTCGTGTAAAAAATGTTTCCGGTGAGATATTCTTATCGTGCTAGTAACGTTGGAAGCCATCTGGACCATCCAGGTTAAATTTTTTCTCATCAGAAAACAAAACCTTCTACGTCCCATGTTTGGTGCTTCTCAGCAAAGTTTAACCGAGCTGTTTCGTGGTGTGGAAGGAGGCGTGGCCTCTTTGAAGACGTTTACGGTTTTAAAACCTTTTCTCGTAGATGCCGTCTTATTGTTCTTGATCTGCATTTTGCGTCCGAAAGGGCCTTAATCTGGTTCGACGATCGGCTGGTGTCTTGCCGGACAACCCATCGAATTCTTCTGCTCAATGCCAGCGAAATTTTCCTGGTCCGACCACTTGAAATTCTCGTTCCGTATCCCTCAAGGTCTTTTCAGAAATTTGCAACGGCAGTTTTACTACCCTAATCACACCAGCGATGGCACATTGAATGAGACCTTTCTTTTGCAGCTCGACAATTCTGCCACGTTCAAACTCTGTCAACTTTTTAGCCTTTGCCATGTTTTTACCCAATGTAACACAGGAGATGTCAGTGGGAGATATTGACATCAATAACGCTTGAACACAAAGGACTAAATTTCGTTACGTGTTTACCGATTAACGCTTCGTTTCAGCATGGTCTTAAACTTTTGACCAGCTAGGATTTAGGCTAATTTCATAGTGTTGACATTTTCCCCTATTAAAAGTTTAAAAGTTTTTTATTTTTATTTTCATTTTCCCTTTTCTTATTTTCATCTTTCGAAGCTCTACTCAAATAAGTGGTATAGTGGTTGGCCAAAATCATAAGGCCAACAGTGTATATCAAATCAGCAGAATACCAAAATAAGTTTTCTTCCAAACACTGTTTATGTTATTCTCCACTAAATTATACTTTTACTTCCCTTCATATAGTATCCCACATGCATTACTTGGCATTCATTATAATAAAATGCCATCTGCCAATTATTTATACAACTCACCAAATGATCTTAATCTTTTTGTAAAGTAGTAGTATCCTTTTCACAATTAACAGTACCCAAAATGTTAATATCATTAGCAACTTTAAATAACTAATCGACCGTTTCTTAATCTATTTCACTGATGTAAAATAAAATATCAGAGCTCCTAATACTAAGCTCTGAGTTACACCACTTACAACAATAATCCATCCAGACTGACTGAACTACTTTCATAACAACTCTTACTTTTTTTAGCCAGCCAATTTGCTATCTAATTAATCAACATATCCTCCATACCTACAAAAATAACGTTTTACAAGTCTTTTATACAACACGTTGTCAAGTGATTTCTGAAAATCTAGATACACCGTCCATCCCTGTATCTTTACTTACATAAGCAGTAACCTTTTCAAAGAATGTCAAAGAGATTAGTAAGGCAAGATTTTCCACAAAATGGTTCCAGGAAAGCTACCAGGATAATAGGCGAGATGGAACTGGAGTCGTATGATGTTAGTTTAAGATATATTAAATTGTTTGCTTTTGCAAAAGAAGTGTCCGGCATGGCCAAGCGTGTTAAGGGGTGCGACTCGTAATCTGAGGGTCGCGGGTTCGCATCCCCGTCGCGCCAAACATGCTCGCCCCTTTTAGCCGTGGGGGCGTTATAATGTGACGGTCGATCCACTATTCGTTGGTAAAAGAGTATTCCAAGAGTTGGCGGTGGGTGGTGATGACTAGCTGCCTTCCCTCTACTCTTACACTGCTAAATTAGTGGCAGCTAGTGAGGATATCCTTCGTGTAGCTTTGCTCGAAATTCAAAAACAAACTAAACTTGGCCACACCCATGGTCTCATAGATTAATTTACTTCTAAAATAATTTCAATTTGAGAGTAGGCTGTTTGAAAAACTGATGAGTAGTAAAATGAGTATGCATGCACCCCAGGTTAGTATTGCTGACACATAAAAATGTAACTAATAAAAAGAAAAAAAGGTCTCAGAGGTTAATTTATCCTAATCCTGCCTGAAAGAATTTCAAGTGCCTCTACTATTGAGGATTCTATTGTTTCTGTATAGATTTAAGGACATATTTGCATTAAACTTATCAAATGTAAACCATAAATTTAGCTGTTCCTGCTGTCAGTAAAGTTATATCCCCCTAAAGTAGAATTATTAACCTGTAATAACGAACGTGTAAAGTTAAGACCCCTAAGTTAACACTTTTATTACAGGCTCAGTATAATATACACAAATTCATCAACACTTTTTCACGTTTCGAGTATTTCCACTATAGCTTTTGATATACTGTGTATCTTCACAACACATTGGTTTGATTTTAGTAAAGATTACAAGTACTCTATCTGCAAAAAACCAGATTTTTTTATTGAAATATTTTTACTGAAGATTTGTTCGTGAAAATAGTCTGTTTTATTACTAGCCTGAGTGCAAGGCAATTTCATGTTGTGATTATGAAAATTACATTGTACAACAATTTTTTTTTTTGAAAAGTTTTTGCTGATTGTGACAGGTACATAGTGGGTATGCACAAATATAGTTTTGGTTTTGCTTCATCACGTAGGAACTCTGAGAAATAGACAGTTAATGTGTTTATGTTTCTGATACGCTATTAAGTTCAACACAATGAAAAGTGTTTTGCTCCTGATTTTTGTTTGTATTCAATGTCCGGTGCATCATGTTGCAGTGTCCAACAATAGTCAGCAAGCATTGACGGATTCCAGTTGCCTTGATATCGTTTTCCATTGTAGCAAAACTGAAGATTTCAATGAAACTGTACGTAATGGGCAAATGTGGATGTGATTTTTGTGATCAGCAGCCAAAATCTATAAGGAACACCCAACAGTGTTCAAGAAGCAAAAACTTTGTTGTGCAGTGTTATTCATTTCAAAATCTCTAATGTTATTTGAATAATCTCTGAAACCTCCTAAATACAGGGTGGCCCGCAAGTCCCTACCCATCCATATATCTTATGTATCCAGTGTATCTGTGTGGTGTCACCAGTATTCTTGTGCTCATGTACCCACGTACTTGTCACAATACACTCTTTAAGTGTAAATGGGCTTACATCGGCCATATTTTT
This sequence comes from Tachypleus tridentatus, assembly GCF_004210375.1. Taxonomy (NCBI): domain Eukaryota; kingdom Metazoa; phylum Arthropoda; class Merostomata; order Xiphosura; family Limulidae; genus Tachypleus; species Tachypleus tridentatus. The sequence goes on along the minus strand of NC_134827.1, from coordinate 96,549,263 downwards.
CTGGAAAAAAAGAAACAAATTTATAATGCATGCGTAATTGAATTTAACATAATAACATATGAATAGGTAGGGACCTATGGACCACCCTGTACATTTCAAACGTTTTTTTCAGCGAGACTTTATATTTTGTTGTTTTCTATACTCTATGTGTGGTCTGTCATTTGACCAATCTCATAACTGTCATAAAAAATTAGGAAATATAAATTATGATTATAACACAAAGTCTAAATTATATAAGTCTCATAACACTGTACACATTTTTATTTTTTATTATATTGACCTTTTAAACATGCCTAGCTAACATTACATAGCTTGCAGTGATAAGGTGCATGTGCACTCATGTTACCTAACCAATAATATAAAACTGACCTTTTGTCTTCCGTGTGTTTAAGTGGACTAGTTTCTATAATGGAAATCACATTTTAATGATTACCTATAATATATATACGTGTATATATATTATTAATATTTAGAAACAAATTATTAAATGTATTTTTCTTATAATATAGAAAAATATATCAAGAAGTAAAGCAAACAATTACTTCTTGTTACAACCTTTGTTCTCAGTTGTTGCTGGACATAGGTTGCTAAGCCTTTAAAATTTCACACGAGGGACATCAATGTTTTAGGTTTTATATATACAGTTGAATAACCAAAAAAATCATAAATAACTACACTGATAACATAGAATTCCCCTATAATTTATTAAGCTTAGTAGATTTATTTAGATTTTAAAAAATATGACACTTCAAGTGGACTAAAGATGCAACCTACCTCCTTGAAAATATAGATTAATAGAACGTGGTCGCCTTTTCAAAGATTAAACTGGCTAAAAAAACACCATTTTGGGGACATTCTCAGCTGCTGATTGGTTATTCACATCATATATGTACGGGGCCATTTCAAAAAATGGAAACAGTTGAACGGAACCACACTATTTGATTCAGTACATAAGCAATATCTTAGGAAAATAAAATGAAGTTTATATTTTACTTTCTAGCTTGATAATATTAGTAATTTTAGTTCCTAATTCGTACCAAAAGTGTAGACATAGTATTTTCACATCACAAACATCTAATTTTTAAACAGTGTTGTATTCAACATGCCACGTGACTCACTAAAATCAATATTGAGATGTGTTCTTCTAATATTTACTTTTAAATTAAGAAATTAGCTTATACATAATACTAAAGTTTGAATTATAATCTACAATTTGATTCCAAACTTAATGACATAAATTCATAAAACAACAGTTCAATAAATGCGATATGACCTTTGACCCATTGCAAAAGGTTCAATTAGACTTAAGATTAAATAGACTGTTATAAAAACAATCAGCTACTCAAAATTAAAGATTTCAGTTACCTTTTTATTACCATAAATTCATAAAATAGTAGTTCAATAAACTTTTGAATGCAAATCAACAAATGCAGTGGCATGATCTTTGACCTGACTCATTGCAAAAAAAGTTAAATATATTTGAACATGCCCTAGATGATCATGAGGTAATTACTTTAAGATCTTAGATACAGTCAATAATGAACAACACCTACGTGTATAGGATAGTTTGCTTATTCATAGACTGTGCCCTTAAAATTAAATAAACCAAGTAGGCTGAGCTTACAACTCACTTTCCAACTCACTGACGAGATATGTCAGTTTTCCAAAGATGACTTTTTCGTATTTTCCTTTTTTCTTTCACTGTGATTGTAAGTGCATAGTTATAATGCAGGTGATACATTTTGTATACACTGTTGTAAAGTATTACAAGTATTTTGGATTATGTGGTAAGAATAATGGCAAGCGTACTCCATATAACAATAATGAACTAATTTATTTCCTCAATAATACTTACTACATGCTCAGTATCATTGATGCAAACAGCAAGCTTAAATCAATTTATTCTATAGTAAATATTAAGTGTGACTGTCTTTTACAAGACAGCAAAGCATGATTGTAATAATACTTATTACGGTTAGGCCTAATATACTTTTAAACACTGTATTATTTATTTAGACCCCTTGGGATTTTAAAAATTGGAAGGGTGTATACTAAATAGTATTCCAACCACATTATATTCATCATCTCCTTTGCTGATGACACATTTCAATCAATCCACATAAATTCAGGTTGACTATGAAATACCAAATACTGTTTATATAAACGATTTGTTACAACAATTGTTATGGTATAAATGCCTTTTACGTTCTGGTGAAGTATAATTATAACTATACTTGTCAGAAGAGATTAGTATTAGGCTTATCTCAAAATGCACAAGGCTCCACTTTCCACAAAATAAAACAGTTGATAGTAATTATTAACAAGGTTAAAACATTTTGTATATTAATTGAAAAATGTTTTTTGTATAGATGTAATACAATGACAAATAATACAGATTTTAATATATTCGAATTTACTTATTAAACATGAGAATCCAAGAGAATCTGTCATCAGGCATGGGACAACTTAAAACTACACATGCCTTCCATGATTCTATATAAATGTATTTAAGAGTTCCTTTTAATGGCACTTTCATAAACATGCTCAAACACTTGGACTTAAATTTAACAGGCAATGTTTCACTTGGAATCATTTGCTAATTGGAACATCAATTACATGAAAAGGTAGGGAAAGAAACAATCACAGTTCAGAGCACATCATATTGTCTTTGTACTTTAAAAACATTTATTTGAAAGTATATATAGTTTCACAGAACTATGCAATGTTATATCTTACATAAGATTATTTAAATGACTTATTTATTGGAGTTGCAAAATTCTTTCAAAACGTTTGAAAATATAATAAGGTTTACACCATATATTCAATAATAATAAAGTAACACAACCAGAAGAAAAAAAAACAAAAAAAAAACCTGAAGCTTAATTTTTATCCTGTTACCTGGCATAATTTGTATACCAATGTACAAAAGCAGCACTCAGTTTCAAAGAAGAAATCTTTAAAAGATTAAATCTTTCAACACTGGTCCAGCAGATTTTTGTCAGTTCAGTCAAGTGTATGAAGTGTTTAATATTTCACTTGATTGAAGTGGGGAGAGTCCACTAGCAAACACCAAGTGTTCCATATTACATGTATAGTTACATCAATCTTTAAATTCAGCAACTGGTATGATATTGTCAAGCAATTCACGGTATTCCAAACTGAACTACTAGTTCCTCCTGGTGCTGCACTTTGATCTCCCAAAGTGCATTAACAGCCTTGTCACAGGCATTCTTAAGCTGTAAATAACAGAAAAAAAAAAAAAAAGGACATGTAAAGTCTAATATAAAAAGTAATAAAATCTAATAAATGGTCAAATTTTCTGCTGAAAATAAAATACACACTATAATCCAAAACACAGATTGTTTTATATGCATGTATGTATGTACTTTTCATAATTTATAATTCTTATGGAAAATAAGCACCCTACTGCAGGTGAAGACTATTTGATACTGCAGACTTCAAAATACTGTATGCAATATAATAGCTAAATATACAGCCAGTTGCAAAATCCTTATTTTGGACAGTTTTCCATAATTCATAACTGCTAATTACAGCATGATTAACAAATCAACAGCAACTGTCACCTATGTGACTATTTTTTAACTGTTTCATACAATAACTTCTTAACCATGCACAGCCCAGAAGATGAAAGATAACTACTTATGTGATAATCTGAACAGACTCGGCTTTATATGACCAGTTAAATTCACATGATTTTATCAGCTCTTTTCTTAGTTAAATGTGACAAAAAATGTGATCCTACAAGCTTCAAAGTTCATTAATTGTCAGTTTTGAAGTTTGATTTATTTTAGACTTAAATGTTATTGACTTAAAAATGCACTTTTCTTTAAAAATATAAAAAAAACTAATTTGAATTAAAAAATGTTTTGCTTACAGTAATAATTGATAATTCTACAGGGACAATATTTTTTGTTAGTTTTAGTGTTTTAGTTGTTTATATTACAAAACATGGAATATGAAAACTACAAAAACTAGGCATTAATCATGACCTTTGTCTACAAATAATACCATTTTAAATTTATAAGTCAATAAATAATGTTGCAAAATTAAATTCATATTTAATAACTTAAATATAAACTGGCATAAAAAACATTTAATGCAGAACAAAATACACAAAATGCCATCATAATTAAAACTTATAAATGTGAGCACCATAATCCACAAACTTTTGCACAAAGTATATCTCAGAAGTAAATTTTTGAAAATACAATTCAGTTAAGGAACTCATATAAACCATTTTTACAAATTAATTACCTTGAAATTTCATTTCATTTTTACATTTACATTGTGAATATATATACTATAATTATATTTTAAAAGATATGTTACTTCTGGACACTATTTTATGAATTTAAAATAATTATGAACTATATTTCTTTTGCTTCTGGAAAGAGTTCAAAAATAGTAAGTGATTAATGCACACGTGTTTGTAAATACATTGTTTTGGAGCAGTCAGGTAGGCTTAAATCAGAATAATGAAAAACAAAAAATTCCTTGTTTGTAGACATTTTGTTTAAAACTCCGTGGCATACCGATGGTTTGATTCATTCTATTTAACTCAACGAGTACAAGTGGAGTCAAAGTGTACCTGTCACAACCTTTAACACAGTACCATTCAACATATTATGTATTCCATAATTATAACTTATTTGTCTGACCCTATACTACCAATTTAATAAAAGTTTGAGGTAGGTAAGAATACATGTTAGATAAAACAGACAATAACACTAAGAAAAACAACAGGTATGTATTTTGGAGGTTCCAGAGGTCACACAATACAGTGGAGCACCATTAAGCCGCTGTAGCAAGGCTTGTCCCAAAATTTTTGATGTATTAAATCTACCACCTGGCTTTTTAAAGTTTCTCACACTATCCTTGTCTTTATAAGGGCTATTATAAGGGGATATTTAAAAAGGATTTGCTTTATTTTGGGAAATAAATAAAATATATTACAATACAAATCGACCGTTAATCTACCTTATCCGCTCTCTATGTCAGCTTTATGGAGGCCGCCATTGTTACCGAATCACACCTCTCCATACATTAAAGTTAATCCACGATAAATCCATGAAAAAGTGATCAATAATTAAAGTATTATTTTTAATTTGATAATCCAATATTTTTATGGAATTGTATAAATATTGGCCACAAACCCAATAGAAATCACTACAGTTTCTGAATTAATAGTGAGCATATCATATTGACATGGCAGCCCGCATGTAACATGAGAAGACAAAATTTTACAGGGAAAAGCGAACCATCCCAATGCATTGGTTGTTGTGTTAAAACGGCACTTGTCAATTGTATCTGAATAGTCTATACATTAATATTATAATGATCACGCAATGGCCCGGATGAGCTGCTGGCGACTTCAGCTTTTCAGTCACAAAGGTTTAAGCCGCGGTTAAGCAGGTTGACCCCCCAAATACCACGGCTTAACGGTGCTCCACTCTACAATATGGAAATTATACAGTGGACAAAGGTATATTTAATCTTAACATGAATGCCACATTGCTCTCTGACTTTCTACAGGGTGGCCCACAAGTCCCTACCCATCCATATGTTATGTTATATTCAATTATGCACATATTATAAATTTGTTTCTTTTTTTTCAGAGAAATATAGTCAATGTAAGCCCATTTACACTTGAAAAGCATATTGTGCATAATATTATGCAGCGAGAATGAGGGACAGCACACTGATACACTGGAAACACAAGATATATGGATGGGTATGGACTTACGGGCCACCCCACAGAATCTGAGACAGACTGACACAATCAATTCAGTCATATCTTGAGTGTAAATACTTCTGTAACACTTCTAATTTTTTGTGTACAACAGACTTGTGCATTTTACTGAAAGCTTGACACATTTCATACAGATACACACAGTAAATTTGGAATCATGGTTAAAATTCCTTCTTCAAAATGGACTCAGTCCACTGATATAATACCTGACAGTATTATACACACACACAAAGTTTTAAAGACGTTTTATAAATCAGTCAGGACCAACAAACATCCAAAAGGTGCAGAATTTCTCTTGCAGTGTTAGGCCACACACTAAATTATGTACTAAACCTTTTGCAGTTACAATCATAACAAGCTGCCATGGTTTATCAAACCAATGCTCTAACCTTACTGTATAGTCTGTATCACAGATATTATCACTGTAATCTGGCTAAAAACAAAGATTATCTTAGGAGGATAACCAACAGAAACTTCAGAAGTTAATGCGTGTGACTATAAGTGTACAGTAATTAGTAGCTGTACTATTTTCATCGTAAGTAGGATTACTAAAACATTATTTCTTTTACGTACGTCACCGGTAAAGTTTTGAAGCTTTTATTGATGTTTTACCAAGACAAGACACCTCTTCAGGGATCTAACTGTTACTGAAAATATTACACTTACCAATTGCAGATCTTTTTGGGGTATAGGACTGGCTGAAAGATTCTTTTCTGTTGCTGGAAGGTCTAACAAGAAGGATTTTTTTTGTGGATACGTATATTTTTGAGCAGTGGCTGCAACTCTCTGACTGTACTGATGAGCTCTATCCAGATATTCACGTTGTTCTAGGTGGGAATTCATAGCTGACACGTCAATCACGTTCCTAAAATTTGTCACAAGATTATTAACAGGTCATGACAGAAAGCAGATACACACACAGTTTCAATATGAACACAAAATGCAATCAAAACACAGTAGTTTCCCAAAACAAGTGTATGTTTTATACCAGATTATGTAAACTCACAGTTATGAACAAATTAGGAATTTACTTGATGTTATTTTATTAATTATAAAGTACACAACATAAATTTGTAATCTAGTTTAATGAAGAGTTGGTTAAAGACGAGTTATGTTGCCATTTACAGCTAAGTATAGGGTTTCATATTGCAGAGAAATACAAAGTTATGAATATAAATTTTCCTTTACCAAAAATATACTTAGATAAAAGTTACCTCCACTCACACTTTAGCTCTACCCCTATGAAATTCTCCTCCATGCCCATCTAAGCACTGGTATGAATCTTACCTCGCTTACTCCATTCTTTATACCCTCCTATATTGCCCATAGCATGTTCAATCTTATGGTTCTTCCCACTTATATCAGTGCACCCCCTATCCCAAATTCATATATAACTCCCCATTATTACTTCCTATTCACTCAGTCTGCATCAAACAGAAGAAGCAGAAAAGATACAGTAAATGTACCAGACTGCATGCTGTATTGTACCAGGAATATTCAAAATGTAAGACCATGACTTCATCTCATTGACCCACTACTGCTGTTGCCCTAACCATCAGCATTGCAAAGAATACCCTATGATTCAGCAACCCACCAAAGAACTTTTACTGCCAGGAGCCACTACATTCTATTCACACCTCTAACCAGAAGACTTTCTCCAAAGTTATCCTAGCCTAACCTACACTAACACAACCAGCAGTGGACCATATTGTAAATGTCTCAGAAATGTTTGTTTCTGTGAAAAATAAAGAAAACATACAATAAACTCAAAACCTAATAAGAAAGGTCAAAAAGAATAATTGAAAGTACAGGCATAACTAAAGCACAAAAACCATCATTCCCACCAAAATGGCCAGTTTTTGGTCTGCTAATTTACACCTTCTCAAAGAATTGAATAGGAAGTAATAGCAAGGAGCTTACACGTGAATCTTCGGCAGGAACCACATTGACATCGGTGCAGAGAATCAGAAGATTTAATTTGATATGAACAATATAGTGGGGTTTAAAGCTGGAGCAAGCTTAAAATGTGGTGGTAAGATCACATACCAATGCTTGAATGGAAAGACAGGAGAAACTTCCATAGGGATAAATTTGAATTGCAAGTGGAGTTCGGTGTGTTTTGGAAAATGGGATTTGGAATCCAGCCAATCATGATGATGTCTGTAGATAAGGAAGACCCATCCTCCTTAGTTAAAGCAGGCATCAATAAATACATGTAACATTTATTGAGATAAAGAAATTAATCATCAAGAAATAAATCTGTAACTTCTAAAACCTTACAAATTCAAGTAAAAAAACAAAAGGGGCCCTTCTAGAACAAATGGGAGATTTAAAAAAATATATGTGTTAGTGTAAAAACATAATTTGGGATGCATTAGGATTTGAAGAACTTTTCATCTTTCAGTACTTTGTCTTCATCATCAAGAAGAGCTTTTGAAAGCCTAACTTTTGTAAACAGAAATGAAAAGAAAAAAACCTGCAAAATACAGAAAAAATAGAATATTTTACCAATTACAGTCATTTTACAAGGAACTACAGAAATGTCACGAGAAAATCCAGGGCAGTTATCCATGACAAGTTTGGTTATTCATTTGATTAAAATTCTAAACACTATTGAGTGAAAATGTTTTAGGAAAAAAGTTAAAAAAGGTTACAAAAGTCACATGGAAGACAGTAGGCAATGAATAGTTGGAAGCCTAACGAAATAGAAGGACCCAACAGACAAATTAAAAGCACAGCTGAAACAAGTTATGGCACACAAAGAAGCAAGTTTTGTTTACAGAAAAGTTTATTTTGCTGAAAACAACCACTGAAAAGATAGGATTCCACAAAATGAGCAATCCTAAGCTTCTGTAGTAAAAGGATGGAAACTGAATTTTAAACAGAAGACAAAAAGATTGATTTCCCCTCCATCAGATCTCAAGACTATAAAACCATGTAACAAAGTGAAGGAAAAAAGAATTGAAAGCCACACACATTTTTGCAAGCAGTGTTATTTTTTTCTTAGAAATAAACCTTCAGAACACAACACACCTTCCTCAGGTCATAGCAAAGCAGGAGACCCTCTGCTTACAGGCTGCTCAAATTATTCAGTTTAAAAGGTTCAGATTATGTACTAGAACAAAGTTTAAAATAACACATTTTTTGTTAGGAAAACATTTTACAGAAATATGGTTGACAAAGATGGATACGAACACAAGCAAAAAGGAACTATCTGATCATCTCAAAAGCAGTGAAGACTGCAAAGATGAAAAACAGGAACAGCAACAGTTTGATCCTAACCCTAATAGAAGGTTTGAGAATAAACATATTAGCTTTAAGAACATCAGATAAGCAGAAACATGTATAATATATATATATATATTATATACATTATAATATATATATATAACTGAGATAACTAGAGGTTTCCTTCTAAAAATTCAGTATATGCCACCAACCTTGTGACACAAAGTAACAATCAGAGTTTCCATACTATAACTTTTAATGTTTTGTGCAAGAGACAAAACAGTTTGATGGATTTGGTTAGTGGAAACTGCTAATCAATACTAAATTTTATCACCAATTAACAAATATTGCTTTAGCATCTCTGTAACATTTATCATTTAACACATTATAGTGACGAAATCCAGCACTATAAGTCTTAGCTCTTTTGTAAAGACATTCATTAATGTAAAAAACGTATATGGTATGTTTTGATTCTTATAATACTTTTATTCAGCTACAAACACCAATATTTAATTGTACCGTACAAAGTAGTTCACGAAGAAAATAGTTCCTGGTATAAACAAGGTCTGTTCAAAAAATACGCAGACTGACGTCATAAAACAAAATGTACTTTATTTAGAAGTTACAGGTCTGGGACCCTTTCAGGGTACTCTCCTCCCCAACGCACACACTTATCCCAACGGTGTTTCCACTTGTTGAAACACTCCTGGTACGCTTCTTTTGTAATGTCCTCCAGCTCCTTCGTCGCATTTGCCTTAATCTCGGGAATCGTCTCAAATCTTCTTCCTTTCAAGGGTCTTTTGAGTTTGGGGAACAAGAAAAACTCGCAAGGAGCAAGGTCAGGTGAGTAGGGGGGTGGGGAAGAACAGTGATCGAGTGTTTGTCCAAAAACTCACGAGTTCTGAGGGCTGAATTTCGCAGTAACGCGGTGCATCTTCAATTTTTCGATCAAAATCTCGTAACAGGATCCAACTGATATCCCACACTCTTCAGCAAGCTCCCTGACAGTCAGACGTCGATTTGCCCTCACCAGGGTGTTTATTTTGTCGACGTGTGGGTCGTCACTTGACGTGGAAGGACGTCCAGGACACTCATCATCTTCAATGGACTGTCGACCATCCTTAAAATGTTCATGCCACTTGAAACATGCCGTACGCTTCATAGCAACATCACCGTAAGCAGTGTTAAGCATAGCAAAAGTTTCAGTCGCAGATTTTCCAAGTTTAACACAAAATTTTACAGCAAGTCGTTGCTCCTTCAGGTCATTCATTCTGAAATCCGTCAAACGAAAAAATCTCACTTCACTTAAAACCGCGTAGCTAATACACAAATGAAGATATCTGCAATCGGGGAAATGGCGTCGTAATCAGCTGATCTGGGCGAACCTAGCGACACCAAGCGGAATCCCCTAGAACCAACTGGAGCCGCACAATTCAAACAGTCCACGTATTTTTTGAACAGCCCTCGTACAGTAAAACGTAAAAACTGTAAGAAATACCAAACAACTCAGTTGTCAGAAAATAATGCAACTGATTAACCAGAGAAAGAAGTGACTTAGAGATACTGTTACTGTATAAGGTTGCCATTAATTGTTTTCAAATTAATCTAGTTTATTTCTTTTCTGACAAGACCTCATCAATCCCTTCACAATGCAGTCTCCTTGGCTTTTTAAAGAAAATATTAAATGACTTTTCATCAACAATTACCCCTCTTGCTACAGGCATCCTTTACTGAACACTTCACGAGGTTGTTAGTGAGTGACATTCAAAAGTTACATTTTATCTTTCCCATTATACCAGTTAATACAGCATAAAATTGTAGTTAATATTACTATTTTAACAGTGTAAGTTTCAAGTTTTTAATTTTAAAAGTTAATATAAAAAAAAAATTCTGAATTTCCCCTAGAGTAAGAAATATTACATTTTCTCTCTATGCATCCACTCTCATCTAATATATTTACTATCCCTCAAAAAAGTACAAGATTTAATATAAATTACTCAATATAATGTTGATATTGTTTAGGTAAAACATACTTTTCAAAGTCTTCAACTTTGTTTGATCATACAGACACCAAATAGAAAATCCGACTCCTCTGACCACACCCACCTGTCACATTCTATCTTTCAGAAATCATCAACAGTTCTCCTTATGTTCAATACTAAACTATTTTTAACCAACAGAAAGCCAAGGTTTCCATCTATGAAATGGCATGTAATACTATGATGTTATTTGTACAGAAAATTGTTCATTTCTCTTTTAGTAGAATCTATGTTCACATGGAAAGCACATCAACTAGCTTGGATGAATTTTTAACAGTTCTTTTTGTACACTTAGAAAATCAGATAAATCGTGACAGTTGTCAGACATTGTCTGCTTTTGGGATGTTGTTATTCTATATCTTTTGGTGCAATATTTAATTAAATGGGTAAATGATGTATACTGTTATGAGTTTAAACGTAATTTGAATAAACAAATGTAGTTATGTTACAATTTGAAGTCATTCTAGAAAGAAAAATATATATATATATATAATTTACTTTAACTGATTATTTTTTTTAGTATACAGAGTTAACACAGAGAAATTAACAGTTTGAAAAACATTTGAAATTTATTTAGGAGGTTTTATAGATTAGGAAAATAACACTTGAGATATTTTAGACAAAAACCATTCTTAATATGAAAACCATTTTGCACTTGGACTGGTCAAAAAGAGAATCAATGTATTCAAAGACAAATTTTAGTAAAAATACTTCATTAAAAAATTAATTTTTTGTGTACAACTAGTAATGTTTACTAAAAGTATGTCAAAGTTTGTGAAGATACACATACTATACTAAAAGTTATCATATTAAAATTATATACAAGTCAAAATGGTCAATGATCAGTCCTTGGGACTGAATCCATATTAAGAAAGTTTGTCACTGGCTCAATGCTAAATGTGCAGTCTAGTTGACTAGACTGCAGGAGCTGACCAGTGTATTGCAAAGTCATAAACAGACCACTAAGAAATATATACATGTATGCAACATGTGCATGGCAAAATATGAAAATACTTTACGTGCAAATCAACCTGAATTGCAAATCACTTCTTTGCTTAACATCACATGTGAATCACTCCTTCTCTCGTGTATTATATTATCGACCTCCAACAACACAGTGAAAGTGCTGTAAGGTTTCATTTTCATATGATTCACAAATTGCAATGTGAACATCAATATTCTGTCCCATTTGGGTATCTTTACAAAATTTGGAAACCTTTCAATAAAAAAATACAAATCTTTCATACATGAAAGGTCTGACTTTTTAATTAAGTAATTTTTACTAAAAATGTGTCCATGAATGTGTACACGTGTGTATATATGAAGTCAGAGTGTTGACTCCTCCAACTGCAAAGTAATCTTCCTGTTAATGTTAAAAGTATTTCTTTTCTGAAATTTGTAAAATTTTATTTAAATAATCACTAAAACTTCTTAAATGAATATCAAATGTTTTCCTTCAGTTAAATGTAATATTTAACCATTATTTTCTCTACCCTAGCTCTAACATTTCACACTAGTTTCATTCTGAGCTTCCAAAGGATACATTTAAGAAACTGTATGGTTGAATGTGTAATCTCACAAAAGTATATGTGTACTTTCTGCAACTTTTTACAGACTGGCAATCCAGGCAGCATTACATATTTGACGTTAAAATCATCAGCTACCAATTTCATCCTACACTGTTGACTTATTGGTATTTCCCGATATCTTCTCATATTCTAAGTCTGACTGATGCCATTAGTTCATAGATATCTCAACTACAAATACTTTATTAACAATTCTGATTTTTCATTTACAACAGATATACCACATTAACTAAACGTTTGCCACATTTTATGATGATGCACATAATGTCTTTATTATTGTAACTAACATTACTCTTCAGTTTAACTGGTTAACAGAGTAAGAATACCACAGATAACAGACAGAAGACAGGCCAGAATATAAAAAAAACAAAAACAACCGAAGATAAGCTTTCCATACATAAAGATAAATCAATGTATTTGATGAGAAACATGTACTATAGCACTTACTTTCAGATGGTTATTCTAAATTAATAAAAAAGGTTCACCTGGAACTTTTTATATCAAAAATGTAATAAAATACTACAATTAACATACAAAACAAGAAGAGCCTGACAAAGAAAGATTATTTTAATTTATTCAGTGCTATATTTATAAATTAAACCTGTTTATTCCCTCCCACGTTACATTTGTTAGAAGAAAACCAATGCTAAAATAAAGACAACATTTTAGAACAGTTAACCACTGTAAATGAAAACAAGAATAAAATACACTTACGTGGCAGTTTGATGCAATATTCTATTAAGTGCTGACTGCTCATCTGCTCTCTGGTTATGTGGATATTTTGTTCCACTTCCATAATCATCACTGAAATATAAATAATGAAACATCTCATGCCAATTATTAATGAGAAATACAGTTTCTCAACATGAAAACTGCTAAGGTAAAGTGCATATGTTTCTTATCATTACATAAACCAATGTTTTGGTATCAGAGAACTCAACTATTTTGAGAACTTTTACCTGTATCTCTTTCAAGTCTCAGAAAATACATTAAAATAAGCGAGGATTGTGTGACCCCAACCAGAGCAAGAAACAGTTGCATTAACTTTTCACACACATGGAGCTTGTAATTACGATTTATGGCAATATTCTGATGTTTTGTATACCTCGTGTGTATATATATATATATATATATATATATATATATATATGAAAGCTTATATTTTCTTAAATCTAAATGTACTTCCAATAATACTTACCTCCTCTAACATTACAGCTATTATTGAACTGGTGGATTTCCTTCCTTTGTCCATCTAAGCATTAGTTTGTTTTGTTGTGTTTTTCTTTGCTTGCTCCAGTCTTTTATTCCCCACTTAACTGCCCTTAGCAATACTGTCACATACTGACACTCCTCAACTATGTCAATACTTCCTCTATCTTGGTACTGAACACGAAGTCCCCATTCAGATACTATTATTACTTTTTAAGACTCACCCAACCACAGTCTCTGCCATTGGCTCTCAGTGGAGATGAATAGTGAGAGAGTACGAATTATTAGAAATATTTTTTTCAGTTTAAGAAAATATTAATTTCCAAAACATACCTCCTCTCACACTACAGCTAGAATCCCACACTAATAAGGTGGATGGGTATAATGAGGGTATTATCCACACAAAATGCATCTGCATGGATGATGGGTGTGCCAATGGAAGCTTAGCATCCTAACAGAGAAATTGCACTACATCTGGAACAGGTATGCTCTTCACTCATGCCATATGGGTGAAATTTGATGAGATACGCCATCACCATAGACCACGCCCCAACCAGATAGTCAAGGCTCTGTTGCTCAAGGTTGAAGTTTCAGAACCATGGTTCCTAATTCTCTTGTTAGTGATTAGACCACTAAGTAACCACGTGTTCAGATTTTAAAAAATATAAAACTTTGAGCAGACTAAAGATGAAACTTACCTTCTTGAAAATTTGGATCAATAAAACACAGTAGCCTTTTCACAAATCTGTGAAAATTATAAACAAATAAACATAAATTTGCATAAACAAATTTTTTTCTTCTTCTTTCGAACTGCTAACTGGAGAAAATGAAACTGGCTGATAGCATCTGCTTCTTCCAACATGTTACAATGGCTGAGAACACCACTCTGGGGACATTCTCAGCTGTTTATTGGTTATTCACGTCATATACAGCAGTAAGAGTGTACACGGAACCATTTCAAAATATGGAAAGAGTTTAACAAGACAACCGTATTCCATTTAGTGCACAAACAATTTATCAGCAGAATAAAACTGACATGAAGTTTATATATTTTATTCTAGCTTGATAATATTAGTAATTTTAGTTCCTAATTTGTATGAAAGTATAGACTTAGTATTCTGACATCACAAACATCTAATGCTTAAACAGCTGCATTTGACATACCACATTGCTCACTAAAATCTATATTTAGATATGTTCTTTTAATACTTTTAAACTAAGAAATTAACTCATATATAATAATAAAGTTTGAATTATAATCTATAATTTGAATCGAAACTTATTGATATAAATTCATAAAATAGCAG
This sequence comes from Tachypleus tridentatus, assembly GCF_004210375.1. NCBI lineage: Eukaryota > Metazoa > Arthropoda > Merostomata > Xiphosura > Limulidae > Tachypleus > Tachypleus tridentatus. The sequence continues at coordinate 96,534,124 of NC_134827.1, read as the reverse complement.
TTCCACAAATGACATGGCCTTTGACCTGTGACCCATTGCAAAAGGTTCAATCAGGCTTAAGATTAAATAGACTGTCATAAAAATAATCAGCTACTCAAAATTAGGGATTTCAATTATTACCTTTATATTAATTACTCTAACTATTCAACTAATAAATATTATTATATTAGGTTGCTATTAAGCACAAAGCTACGTTATGAGCTATCTTAACTGTACCATATTTTAGCCTTATAAGTTTATTTTAATTTCAATTTTGGTGTTTTGGGAAAGAAGGTTCTTCTTCATGTACACTGTTCAGTAGCACCTGTTACCAAATTTTTTTCTTTCTTCTTTTCGAACTGCTAACTGGAGAAAATGAAACTGGCTGATAGCATCTGTTTCTTCCAACATGTTACCTTTAACTGACACAACTAATGTTTAATTAACCTACAGTTTTATGTTAAAATGGCTATATTTGTTATATAAGGTTTACTTTCACTGAGCCATTTACTGTTCATGTAGCACACTTATATAAACAGCATACATTTTTTATTATTTCAACTATGAAAAACATTAATACCAATCTATATAACATTTTTAAATTGTGTGCAAATGTTTAATTTCATTTATATAGTTTATCTCTTAAAATTATAGATTTTCAATCACATATAGACTAGTAGTTACAATGACATCATCAGTAAATTATCCAAATCAATATTACCAAAGATCTGAATCTTCATTTGGTAACGTGTTCCAAAACCTTTCCTTACAATCCTACAAGCAAGATGTATCCATAACTAAGACTAGTAATACTGTTAGATGTCTAGTTAACCAAAACTGAATTTATAACAGATACAAAACACACAGTTTGATAATTTAATGACAATTACTGGTTGGTTGTTTTCGTGTTTTATGGCATAAAGCAGCTTGGCTATCTGTGCCAAACATTCAGTAAAAATGTAAAAATAAATTCAGTAAAATTCATGAAAGGAAATTAAGGTAAAACAAAACAAAGTTAAAAAACAAATAAATAAATAGCATAAAACCAATGTTTACATCTAGTCTACAATGTCAAGAGAAAAACTACAGTAATTCAAGTTGTGAAGGACTTTCTGTAGCATGACTGTAATAATCATAACTCACCAGGAAGACTAACAGGTAGGTACAAAAACCACCATCAGTCACCTGAAGTTGGCCTTTCCAGTTTCTTAATGTTACGGTCAGTTTCTAATTTCAAATTGAGCAAGATGAACTGTGATTTTTAAAAGGAAATCTCATTAAAAAAGGTTTAATATATAAATTTAAAACCTTAAATAGCATTAAAAAGATTAACAGCCTTTAACAAAACTAAAAACACTACCAAGGTGAACAGTGTCACCATCACCAATAACATTGTCTAATGTTATGGACAAACCTTGGGACAGAACATGCTTAAAATGGTGCTGTCATCATGAATCATAACGATGACAAAAAAGTAAAATGTGGCTTATAATGATTTGAGTGTTACACAGACTACACACTGATGCATCAGTTCCAGATAAAAGTAAATGATGAGTTAAAAAACTGTGACCAATGCATAGTCTAGTTAGAACAACTTCCTCTTTCTGATCTTTACGGAAGCAAGATGGCCAAAGTCCAATATAGGGTTTTATTTGGAAAAGCTTTTTTTCGCATTGCTAACTCCAAGTTGATTGCCAGTTGGCATGGAGCCAAGTCTTGAATACAGGACCATTGTCCATGTATAGGACAGACACAGAGGTGATAGTGCCAGAGAAGATAGAATTAACTGCAGTGTCGGCGAGCTCGTTCCCGCGAATACCAACATGGCCTGGTATCCAGAAAAACTGGATAGAAGTAGATGTTCAAGAGAAATGGGAGGATTGGTTTTGAATATTGGCGAGAACAGGGTGTGAACCAACGTGAAATGATTGCAAGGCTAGAAGAGGACAAAGCGAGTCAGTATAAATCGTGCAGTTTGAGTACTGTTTAGCTTCTATGTGATCCAGGGCAGTGAACATAGAAGCTGTAGAGGGTATTTGGTGCACAACCACTAAACCGCAACAAAGCCCACAGAGTCACCTGATATGGAACCATCCATATAAATAGGAATGGAAGGATGGTTTGAAAAATGTTCAGCAAATAGCAGACAGTATTTCTAATCAGGGGTGTCTACTTTAATCAGGTGAGTTAAAAACAGGTCACATTTGGAGACTGTGAGAAGCCATGGTGAAATGGGCTGACCAGTGGATAATAGCAATGTTATCCGAGGACAGGCCCAATTCATCTAACTGCAACTGGATACAAAGGCCAAAAGGAGCAATGGCAGACCATTTGGTCTGAAAATGCATGGCCCACCGAGGAAGGAAAACACAACCCCTGGTGGGATGCTTTGGTAAGGATAGAAGTTTTGAAGCATATAGTAAAGACAGTTGCAAACAGCAGAGATGCAAAGAAGGTTCATGAGACTATGTATAAGCTCTGAACTGGGGATAATGACAATGAAGCATGTAGCCTGCATATCTTTGAGATGTACAGTAGTCCCTGGTGGATATAATCCCTCCAAACAATGACTTCCTTTGAAATACAACAGAACAACTTTACATTGATCTGACCTCCCATGAACTTCCTCACAGATGTGACACATGACCATGATTTCTTTGGAGGAAGGTTATTATCAACCTCTCTATAAAGACTTTTCTTCCTATCAACAATGTAATTGACAGACACATGAATACAATGTATACAGGATGGAACAGAGAGGTCATACAACCAGAGACTGCTTCACAGCTTAGCATATTTATCTCTGTATCCTAAGGAGTTCAAGTCAAATTTCTTGGTGCTTAGATGTAGTTATTTTGGTTGAAAAACTTTCAGGACCTAAAAAGTAACCAAGGGTAGTTAGAAACTATTGTTTGTCCTCACCCTACTCATGGAATTAAGGTTTATTCTTTTAGTGAATGTAGTAGATTTTGAGATTGTGAACTCGATGTCAAGTAACTCGATTAGGGTTTACTAACAGGGTGTGATTATTATTAACTCAGGGTTTGTTAAGTGACACACCCAACTAATCTGTGGCTAATGAAATACCTCAAGGCATCTGGGAGAGCTGTGAATATCTCAAGCTGAGAACAAGAAGTCACTGTGAAGAAGGCAGCTTGATGTGTTGATTTAGATATGGGCATCAATATAGACCACAGTTGTGAATAAAGCAACAAAATAAAAGAAAGATGGAAATTAAAGAATTTTAGTCAACTTGAAACTGTTTTAATTCAACATTAATATTTTATGTAGTATTTCTATTCAGAGAGAATTACCTTATTAGATGTTGGCTAAATTAATGCCTTTATTGGCTATTTTAAATTTGAAAAATGATCCCTTTCCAAAGCTGTGATCAGAGGATCCAAGTGTTACGGTAGAATTTTGGTTTAGGAATGGACTGTTTTGTTCAGTTGAAATACGCAGCTTCTGATGTTTGGTTCTTTGTTTGAAATTACAGCATTCTGTATCGACATACTGTGGATGTTTGAGTTCCAATGGTGGTAAATGTGATGGTTTTTTTTAATTATGTTTGGTGAAGTTAGTTTTTTTTTTACATAGATTTCTTGACATTTATTGCATGTTATTTTATAAACTGATACTGAAACCATCTCCTGAAAGCTAACTACGAAACAATTCTTGACATGGTAACTGTCAGATTCGTGAACATTCAGGTTGACTCAATTAAATGTGCAAAACGAACAAAGAAATGGATGCTTTTTTATGAAATAAATTTTGTGCACTTTGTAATATTTTATGTGTGTGTAATAAAGGTGATTGATAAATACATTACTTTACATAAAACAGTTTTAAGTTATCTGTACTAAACTGTTATCCATCATATCTATTATTATACAGCATACCAATTTGCTACATTATCTGACTACCTATACAGTGTATAAACCATTATGTTCAACCATAGGCAATAACAATTGGCACAAATTGAATTCGGTAATTCTTTAACTGGTTATTGATATTTTTAATAACAACTTCCTGTCAGATGCAATTTTTTTAATCATTGCAGATAGGTCAGTCATAAATAAGTGACTAATGCATCAGTAATTATACTGATAGCTATCTAAAACTATAGTTCACTACTTGCACAAAGAAATTAGTTAAAAACACTTAACACATGATAAGTTCATTCTGTATGACATAAACTGTATATTTAGATAACAGTAGCAAACAATACAATACCATCCAGGTCTGATTGAAGAGTTGCTTACAGGATTCCCTAGAAGTGTTGTTCTTTCATTTGGCTCTCCAATCTGTCATAAAAAATAAAGAAAGATCATAAACACACACTTTTGAGTAAAACAATAAACAAGCTTCATATACATGTATAACTGCAACTGTACATCCAACTACAAAAGAAAGAAGTTATTTCAAAACCACCCACATTGATTTCCTTGGAAACATTGACATTACATTTCACATGTTCAGGCTAGAGTTACAATAATACCTTAAACCTTGTTAGAAAAAATTTCAACCAGTACACTATAAAAAATGCAAATTAGTTTTAAGGAGATCTATTAGGAGTTTGAGGTTTTGTGAGCTAATTTCAGTTGTTATGAATATGACTTTCATTTTACTTTTATAAAAGAATATCAATAAAAAAGGTAGTTTGAAACCACATTTTTTCTAGTCATGAGATATCTTAAAGTTAACATACATTCTAAAAAAATTGTTAGAATATGTAATGTTTGATCATTAAATACCACAAAAAATTTATCCAATTCAAACCTACATGAAATACTTCAAGATGCATATATACCATTTTAATTAGATTAAGGCACATTTATACCTCCAAAATCATAACATAAATTCAATATTTAAAACACTTGAACTACACAACTTGTTACCACATTACCACAAAGAAAATATTTTGTGTTCAGTAAACACAAAAAAAAAATCTTAAGATTTTTTAACTGTTAAAATATTTGAGAATAATTTTATAGATTTAAAACTAAATTATCTTCTAGCAAACTTGATGCAAGCAACAACTGAAAAACGAAAAAGGAATGGATAATATAAAGGACACAAGTTAGGTTTAAAGCTAATTGATATAAAAACATTCCTTGTTTCATTTAAATACACATCCATCTCCCTATATCTCATACCACTCAACCCGAATATTCTTTTCAAAGCATTACACAGAATTGAAGTTCTAAATAACTTGTGAAAACATTACAGTTACCAATTACTGAATACAAATTAAAAAAATATTCATTATTTTAAAAACAAACAAAAAGCTCTGAGTTAATGGCTCATTTAGCTATTATGTTTAGGTTATTCTAACTGGGCTTGACAACAGGCAAAAGAGTGAATTGCACTTGACCGGTGAAAGGTTAATATCACCTGTAAAGTTTTCTATCTTGTTTCAGAAGACATACTGCATTTCGGTGGTGTATAAGATAATTTTCAGTCTTAAGAAAATACTTTATTCTACCTCCTGTCTTATACACAGTTTCAAAGATAAGTTCCAGTAAAAACTCTCCAGTTAATTATATAGTAAACCAAAACTTCACTGTTCTATTTAATTTTGTTGTTTTTTTTAGAGTAAGTGCAATGATACTGTGTCACCTTCTGCATTACAATAGCATATTTGTAACTGTACCATTTGTCTCAATTCTTCACAACTAGAAGTTATATCACATGCTAGTCAAAATTAATCAAGACATTTCTGATTTGAAGTGTATCGATCCTATCCATCATTTTAAAAATTGCTAAATATTATATCAAAAAAGTCAGTTTCTGTAACATACACTAATTTTGATACGATTTGCTTTTTTTTTATTCTAACTGCTGTTATTGACAAATTAACTCGATAATCTTTTATTAAGCTATTCAAATTACACAAAATGATTTTCAACACTAATGCAATATATGCCTTGCCAAAAAAAGATGAGTTTCAGTGGAAATAAACAAAAATTTATATAGCATTACCAATGAAATCTACCACGTAAATTTTAATTTGAAGTAACACATAACCAAAGCACTAAAATCAAAGTTACAAGTCTTTCTGGCCGACTTTATATCAACAGTACTAGATGTTAAAAACAAAATTGATATGACATTCGACATTTCGCAAGCGTTAACCTGTTAAAATGGTCATCAGTGAACAAGCTCTACCAGTTTAATACTTAACATATATTATTAATATTACATTTACATATATTTTTTTTATTTCGCGCAAAACTACACGAGGGCTATGTGCATTACACTTATAAATAAAGTTTATTAGAAATATTTACTAATTTAGTAAGTCCTCAACTCAGTAATACAGAAAAAATTGCAAACTGTCTTTGTTAACCTGAAGATGACCTAAGAAGGTCGAAACGTTGTTCTCTACTTTAACAAAATTTTAATACCCATGCCAGCCGTCTTGAGATACATTGTTACTTAAAGTTGGTTTCTTGTTATCACGAAATTCGCAAATACAGTAACATTACCTGTGAGCCTTTGTCATCATCACTGCTGAAACAACAACCCATAGTATTTTCTAAACCAACAATACCAAAAAACTCTTTTGAAATGCAGTTTAAGAGAAAGTTTGAATACAAATAATTTTTACATAAGCTAAAACACAAAACCGATGATACGACAAATACATTACGTTACGTATAAAGCCATAAAATGTCATATGACTGTGCAGCCCAAAGTTTTTCATTTGCTCACTTATTTAAATCTTTACTTTCGACATAATTTTACGTATACATGGTATCGTCAGTTATAACATGTATAACAAAAAGAATAAAATATAAATAAACTATATTGCGTTCTTTATTTTTTAGTAAAATTTTCTTTAACAAATTATGAATTTTGTGTACTAATCTAAATTTTAAATGACTATCTAAGTATGTGTGAGTGTTGAATATGGCGGCTACCATTACTCGTAATTCAATAAAAATACTGTTTCTCCTTAAAAAATGCGTAATAAATAAAAGAATTCCACTTTCTTGGTCTTTCTGTCATCCAGATAATCATGGAATAATTCGATATTCTACAATATTTGGGAAAAAGTTCACTGTGAGAAAGATTATTGATTTGAAACCTTTCCATGAAAATATAATTGTAGAGGTAAGCTTGATGCTGTTTTATAGATAATAGAACTATTAATAACAATTAGAGTGCAATAGTCGTAAAATTCACGTCTAGTGTAATTTGCATATTGAGTACAGGTAACAACTTTTAACAAAAGATTATCTACACCTGTAAAGGTGTTTTAGCACTCCCACATTTGAGATAAATGAAAATGAAACCCATCCGTTTATACAGGAATGGGCTTATATTTTCACTTTTCCCTGGGGTATATGTGCTAGAACAATCTTGGAAGTTGAAAGCCTATAATGTTTATGTTTAAGGAAATCATTGATTCACCTCTTAAACTTTTATTAAATGATCAGGTTGAAGTTAGTTTATCTCTGATTCAAAGCAGACATAAGTTACTTTTCCCAATTTAAATTTGAAATTATTTCCTCATTTATGCATTATTATGTGGCTGTATGTAACCTCAAATGTGAAAGGTGAAATCACATTGATATCTTTGTTTGCTACCTTAAGTAGGACATAATTTTAAAGCAAGAACAATTTTCTTTCACTCAAAAATAAAAAAGATTGCACTTTCTTCACAATACAAGAGTTTGAAGTAAAAGGGTATCTCAGGATGGCTGGTATGGGTATTAACACTTTTACTAACAAAGCAGAGAATAACATCTTCTGAAGATGACCTGTGAGGTCAAAACATTGTTCTCTGCTTTATTATTAAAAGTTTTAATACCCATACCAGCCATCCTGAGACACACTCGTTTATTGTTTACCTAGTTTTCTAATCTGTTTTTTGACATTTTGTAAAATTCTTTAGGGGTTAATTTAAAACTGAAGTAAGAAGAACTAGACTTTTCAAACCATTCTTTTTTTTTTTTGTTAATAATGTATCCACTGTTTTCTCAGCTATTTTGTGACTAATTTTTATAGTACAGGGCTCATCAATTTTTGGCTTTTTCTTTATATTTGTAAACCACTATGAATCTAAGCTACCAATATATCTTAACATAAATGATTTTTAAAACTAAATTCATAATTAAACTTATTTTACGTTATAAGTATTATTCATGGTTTAATTTCTCTATTTCAATATTATTTCATACATATTGCATCATGTTATAATTTTCTCTTTTTCCCACCACCTTTTGTCATTATTTTATTTTTATTAACAATTGTTTTGCTGTAACTATTATCAAACTTAAGTCTTTTATGTACTATACACATACCTCTTTGGCACATACTAAACCTGACAGCAACAGCTCAAGGTTATCATTAGCTAGTTCTCAAGGCTAACTCATATTGAACAGCTGGTTTGCATGACATTGACATCTGGGCCTATATATTTCATCACACTTATTAAACATAATTCTTTATTCTCTTGAAGACGAATAGTGAAATATTTGAAAGCTCTTGAGTTTTGGGTCTTGTTTGAAAACCATGACAATTTTTGTGTGTGACCCTATGTGCTAACTTCTTATTAAGAAAATCTCTTATCAGACTTTTACACTTCTAGTATTGTTGATGTATACCTATGCTACATGGATATCTTCTTTCCCATAGCTATCATCAGGCTTATCATTTTAATAATTTAGATAAGATTCATCCTCATTAGGCTACCTGTCATCATTGTTGGACTCGTGTTTATCAGACACAGCAGCATCATCACTGGGTTCATTGTTATACTTAACCACCATCATCATTGGGTTTATCTTTATCAAGCACATCATTGTTACCATGTTGTTTATCTTAATGGTTTGATGTTGAATGTCATTTACAATTTGAAGTTTACCAGCGATCAGACTAACCCCCAACATCATCATTTAAATTATCTATCATACGACTCATCATTGTGGTTTGATATTGACTGTTAAATTTCAGCTATAAACCAAATTTGACTGAGCCACACGTAGTTCTGCTGAACTCTGAGCAGGGCCACCGTTGCACAATAATTGCAAAAAATAAAAGAGCATTATATTTTAAAAATCTTTAATATTCAATTCCAGTGAAATCACTCCAACCTCTTATCATACTGTACCTTACACCTGTTGATATTGATTGATTTCCTTACCTACTTGTGCTCAGCATTTGTAATATGAAAATATGTACTTGTCTCTTAAGTAATTTGTTAATAAGTAGTGTCATTTCCACTTTCCACCATATAGTACTTATATAATATACATTGTATATTTTTGTGTCTTATTCTTCCTCCCCCCTATACATATACATATATGAAGGGTTGGGTACATTATATTTAAATGATTTTTGACATGTGAGTCAGTAAGGTGTATGTCAGACACTTCTAATATAAATTTGTGGTGGAATGGATACATCAGAACTACATTTGTACAATAAGATTTTGTAGTTAATATGATGCCATTAAAATTTATTACATCCAATACAATATATAGTTAGATAATAAAAATGTTTTCAGATTGAGGATTTAGTATTCCATGATGGGAATATTCCTCTGCTTAATTGGATTGCAAAACAAAGATATGGATCAACTTGGAGTATTAGGACCATCCAAAAAACAGAGTTACAACAAATTTTACCCTAAATCATGGTAAGCAAAGTGCAGTATCTTGTTACAGGTGAAAATCCTCAAACACAAAGTAGCAAAAGCTATCCACAAAACCTAGATAAAACATTATGAACGATTATTATCTGAACAAAGCAACACAGGTCGTATACTCAAGTTGCTTCAATGACATATTTAATTGTAATATACCTGAAGCAGCAGAAGAATGAAATTGGTATTCATATTGTTTTATACAAAGACATATCGGTCAAATTGTTTAACACTATGTGCATGAGTGGGGGTCAAAATGACAGAGCACCATTGAGCATTGTATTTGATATAAGTCTTCTTAACTGATGATTTTACTCTACATTACTGATTTATTGATGGTTCATTGTAGCATAATAAAAATACCATGTAAAATATACTGTATTTATATATTTTTAGAGATCCTAAGAGGTTTTTAAAATTTTTATTCTTCATATCAGTATCACCTAACATTCTCACTGGTTAGAATCTTAGACTGACCAATGAAAATTCACAAATGCATGTTGAGTACAAATACTTTTGTAATACATCTGATTTTTATGGACAACAGACTTATATATTTTCCTAAAAGCCTAACACATTTTGTAAATTTTTAATTATAGTCAAAATTCCTTGTCCAGTATGACATTGATCCATCAGCTTGACTCCATGCACATTTGATTACTTCAAGACCTGTAAATGTCAATGTAATTTAACAGTTGTGATGGGAAAGTGTAATCCTCATACACTAGATGGAATATGAAAAGCCTGTAGGGAGGAGTGATATGCTTTAGACATGGCAGCTTTATACTGAGCCCTTCTCACTAAAACTACACTGCAAGGCTATTGTCAAATTTCATGATTGTCAGATAGTGCATGACCAGACATGGCAGGATGGCCTGTCTTTGTTATGACTAAACTACTGAGGGTTATCTGCAAATGCTGATTGAGGGGGCAGTAACAACTGTCTCACAGAAACTGTTGCCAACCATTGTTCTTTTTATCTGTGATGAATTGATGACTAGGAGGAGAGCGTATTTTCTGGAAATCCTTACTGCCACTATTTTTTTTCCTAACGTTCTTTGTTTGGAATAGCACTCTACTAGTTTATTAATTAACCAATGAGCAAATACCACTAACTGCATATCTCAATAAGTGACGAACTTTTGCCTCATATATGCTGTGTGCTGGCCTTCACTAGTTTTGGTAGAAACTTACTTCATAAATCAATCTTCTTGTTATAAAACTGTTATTGTAACTAAAACCAAGTTTCCAAATCTTAAAATTTTGTTCATTTGTATTATTATATTCACAATACAGCTCAAATAAATCGGAGGCCTCTATCCTATTGAATTTATATAATTTTATAAATTTCAGTAAAGTTGCACCCCCCAGCTAGTACAGCAGTATGTCTACGGATTTACAAAGCTAAAATTAGGGGTTCGATTCCCCTCAGTGGGTTCAGCAGATAGCTCGATGTGGCTTTGCTATAAGAAAACACACACACACAGTAAAGTTGCCCCTCACTCCTTTTCTTCTGAAGAAAAGATAAGACAACTTGTCTTTATAAGATAACTCTGCCATTTTCAGAATCATCCTGACAGCCCTTATTTGGACCCTTTCTAATAAGTCTATATACTTTCTTAGATTTTAAGATGTAAACTGTGAGCCCTGTATAGGGCTAATTTCCCCTTTTGACGTTTAGTCACTATGTCTATATACACATAAAATCCTCTTAGCTTTTCTAAGAGCAAAAATTGTCAACAAGTCATTACCTTAATGGTTTGGGAGGTTTTTCTCATATGAAGGGCCAAGTTTGAAGTATATAAATTACTGTGATTGTTTAAGCCTTCCCTCTCTCTCTTGCTGTATATATGTTGTGTGTGTGTATTTCTATATACACAAAATATGCATTAATATATGTAGCACATAATGATGCTTTATATTGTATTTATACTTTTAAACTTTAGGGCTGGGTTCGTGCAGTTCGAAAACACAAGGAGATAATGTTTTTAGATATTGATGATGGATCATCCGTGGAGCGTCTTCAAGTTATCTTCAGTCCAGGGAACAAATCTTGGTATATTTTGCTTCTTCTAGAGTTTATTTAATAAATTCCAGTTTTTTCTAATGTTAATGTTTTACTAAATGAATTGTATATATTTAGATATATATGGAAAAGATTTAAGATAAAGTAACGTCTATATACAAATGAAAATTTTTATTAAAGGTTTGTTGTTCTTGGTGTTATTTTAAATTTAAACTTTGGTGGAAAATATCATAGTTCTGTGGCATATATACATTTTAGGCTGCCTTATAGTGCTGTGTCTTATGTAGTCAGATTTAAAGGAAATTTGATAAAATATTTGTCTTGTTACACGTACAAAGAAACATGATGGTGTAATACCTTTTTTTAAGCTTGACAAGTTTTAAAATGTTTTCAGAATGCTTATTTTATAAATTTCTGTGGGTTCACAGCCTAATGAAAAATATTAAGTCCTTTCTCAAAAAATAATGCTTTCAGTATTTTAATTTTCTAAGCACTACTAGCATAAACTATGGAGAAGCTGTCAGAATTCAAGGAATTCTTGAAAGAAGTACCAGTAAGGGCCAAGAAATTGAACTGAAAGCAGAAACATTGATGGTTCTAGGATCTTGCAAAGTTGAGGTAAAAATAAGTAGACTAAATTATATGTGATATATTTAAGAGCTTTCATGTTATGTTGGATATATGGTAACTTCTTTTATTTATTAGCTAGCAATATCTTAGTGTCTATTAGATATTTTGATTTTTTTTTTTTTTACTTTAAGTATTAAGGATTCAAATAAAATGGGAACATCCACAGAAATATTAAAAATATTTGTTCCAAAAACTTCATAACAATATTTAAATTTGCATACTTTTCTAATTTCACTATTCAACATATATTTGTTCTTTTATCTTTATGAATAAATTAAAGGTTTAAAGGTCTAATATTCTTTTCATTGAACACAAAAACATGTGAAATGACAGTTAATTGGTTAATGTCACAACAATAACCAACTAACCAAAATTAATGTTTCAATTATTTTGAATATTCAAATAATTGAAATATTATTATTACATTTGTTAGGTGCAAAGCTACATATTGAATGAATGGTGAGAATGTTTTCCATAAGGGTCTTGGTTTTGAATTTCCCCATTGTCACTAAATTTACTCACCTTGTCTTTGCTATTGCAAAGTTATTAAGGCTACCTACTACTAATGACCAGAGATAAGACAACTGGCTGGTAGCACCTGCTGATAACACTCTGGTTGCTTAAGTATTAAGTGAAGTGTATATTTATTTTCATTGTATACTGTGTTATGTTTCTAAGCCAAAAATTCATAAATGTGGTCTTTAGTGTCATACAAGCAAGTACAGATCTGGAAAAAGATCTCCACCAACACCAATCAATTTCTGTCCTACAAATTAACAATCTTAACTGTATTCTTTAATTTTATATAAGTAGGTGTAAATCTTGTGGTGGTATCCATGGAAAAGATTTCCACCTATTCCATTTTTCAGAAAGTAATAACTATATTATTTAACATTGTATAATTAGGTGCAGCTATATAAGCAATCCAAAATTCCACCATTTTCTTTTCCAGGAACGAATGAAAAAAAACACACCAGCCATATAGTATCAAAAAGACATATTAGATGTCAATGTTGTTATTTTAATTGGTCTACAACTTACAGTAAAAGTTTTTTGTTTTTTTTTCAGAAATCAGCACAGTTAAGGCCTTGGCTAATAACTTATTATTTTTAAATAAATACATTAATACGAACAAAGTTGTCATGGTAATATTCAGTTCCTTGACTTTTTCCAAACACTCTAACAATGTGTATGTGTGCTCTGAACACTTTTTTCCAAACACTAACAATGTGTATGTGTGCCCTGAACACGTTCCCAGACACACTAACAATGTGTATGTGTGCCCTGAACACTTTTTCCAGACACTCTAACAATGTGTATGTGTGCCCTGAACACTTTTTCCAAACACTCTAACAATGTGTATGTGTGACCTGAACACTTTTTCCAGACACTCTAACGATGTGTATGTGTCCCCTGGACTTTATAGACTTGCTTTCATCATAGTCTGTGTTCCTTGGGGCATCTGTATTTCTTATAATGTATACTTGTTACAAAATCAGTTTTACATTGTCTGGGAGTTATAATATACACAAGTAAGATGTTTTAATCTTTTTTATGTCAAACATGCAAGTGCTGTGGCTGTATGAGAGACAACTTAGAAAACACATACCTAGTGTTCACAGACACTAAAATATAAATTTAGATGTAGACCATAATTTATTTTTCTAAACATAATTACAACTATCTAATTTTAGTTAGAAGATATGAAATGTTTCTTTGTTTTAATATTCATATGAATCACATTAGTATAAATAAAGACATAAGCTTTGGAATATTTGGTTATAACCTAAGTTACTCATGATGACTTTGTAGGGTCTTTAATTAATTTTATTACTAAAATTACAATTAATGTATAGTTATAACTAAAAACAACTAAAGTAATATAAATTTATCAGCAGTACTAGTAGAGGTCTAGTTGAACCCTCTCTTAAAATCATGAATCTCCCATGTTTTAAGTGAGTTTATCAACATATGAATCTCTCTAACTTAAGCATGTGAGAATCATATAAGTGCTCCATCTAGTGAGCTTTTATATATTTTGAAAAATAATTTTTATTTCCAACAGTAAAAGAGGTGTCCAGCTAACTTATGTATGATGTTGTTTTTAATCTTTTAATGTTGGTGCTTTTAGGATGATAAAGTTTATTGATTGGATATGTATTTAATACAAATCACAGCTGCAGTATGTTGGTTAATTAGTCAATGAAATTAAGATTTTTGGCTTTTTGTATTTCATACAGGAACTCGTACAGTATTTATGAGTTATTGAAGAAATTTATACACCACAAAGAAATTAATTGTGATATTGTTACAAACATGTACATCAATTCTCTTGAGAACAAGACACTCCAATGAAATTTCTTCCAAAAGTTTCTGTAGTAGAAACAAAAACCTTCATGACATAATGAGCAGAAAATAAGATGGAATGATTATTTCTTTTGTATAGCTTTGGTCAAGGAAATACTTATTAACTTAACAAGTTATGCCATGAAAAATCCATAGAACTGTCCATCAGAATTTGTCAAATTTATTTTTAGTAATGTACATCTTTGTAAAAATAATTGATCTAATGAAGGTTATAAAAAAATAATTGTGATATTAATTATTGGTGATTATACTTAATTCTACAGAACAGACACATCTTTGAATTTAACTATTTTACTAGGACAACTGTGCTTTGTAGGGTGGAAAGTTTCTGTAGCTTGGATATGCATGAGGACATTTAATAAAAGAAAAAAGAATTTTATCCTTAAAAAAATTTTTGGGACATATCTCTCGCACTTCCTTTGAAATTTGAACTATCCTTTTATTGAATTTAAATATAAAGTAGAAAATTGAAATTTGTATTTAATCTATTTTAGGACTATCCCTTTAACCCAAGAACAAAACATCCAGTAGAGTATGTTAGACAATATTTACATTTAAGGCCAAGAACAAGGACTTTTTCTTCTTTACTCAGGACAAGAAATGCAGCCACCAGAGCTATTCATCAATATTTTGAGGTAAGTTTAAACCCAGTTATAAAACTGTTTATAATAAGGACACTGTCTCATAACATTTAAATCTCATGATAACTAAAGTGTTCATATTTTATGACTATCTGATTTCTGAAACCGTGACTGGGAATAAAACCACCAGTGTCTTGTCTCTTCAGTCCCTATATTGAAGTTATCATACGAGTCAGGGTTATAATGTATATTTGGTTAAGAATTGGTTTTCAACCTGGTTAATGTTTTTTTGATATGATGTTTAGTTTAGTATGTAAGTACCTATTTGACAGTGGAATTGTGTAATTTTTCATAAAAGTTTCTAAGAACAGTACATCTTAAAACTTTTTGTATGTATTAGGAAATTATAAGTACCGAAGTAAGAGGCAGAAAATAGTTAATTTTATCACTGTAAAAATAGTAATAGTAATTATTAATTGTTTTCTTAATGAATGTCACAAAATTATTCAACAATTATTATGGTTATTAGTAATGGTTGTATGCTAAAACCTGTTTAATTTTGATATTTTATGAAACACGTGATTCATCTTTATTATTTCAAATGCAAATATTTCATCAAACTTAAAGTGAATTGAAAGGAAATTAACTTCACTAATTATAGCAACTTCTTTATCATGATCCTTTAACAAACATAATACCTGCAGTTATTTCGTTGTAACAATGAGTTGTGTCTTTCATTGTGAACTTATAACAAAATTTGTTGCATTACTGATGGTGAAAATTGTCTTTACTTTTACCACTATTTCTGTCTTTGTTAATCTTTGATTGAGAAGTTGGGTGCTTTTCTCATTCAAACTCTGTTTCACTTTATTTTTATGTTGCTTCCTGAAAAAACTTCAGTTTGAAGTCAATTCAAATGAACTTAGCTCCCCACCCTCCCAGAATTTCATATAGAGGATTTTCTCTAATGATATGTTTAGTTTTAGTTTTACTTTTTCTTTGAGGAATATTTTTTTTTAAAATGTTTGTTTGTGGTTTTTTTTTAGAACCACAATTATGTACAGATTCATACTCCAGCAATTACATCAAATGATTGTGAAGGGGCAGGTGAAGTGTTTTCTATTCAGGTAAGATGGTTTAAATATATTTCAGTTAGTATAGTTTATATTAAAAAATTATTATAAAACTACAGTCTCAAAAGTTATGGCCTGGCATCGCCAGATGGTTAAGGAACTCGACTTGTGATCTGAGATGTGCGGGTTCAAATCCCTGTCGCATCAAACATGCTTGCCCTTTCAGCTGTGGAGACTTAATAATGTTATGGTTAATCCCACTATTTGTTGGTAGAAGAGTAGCCAAAGAGTTGGCAGTGGATGGTAATAACTAGCTGCCTTCCCTCTGGTCTTACACTGCTAAATTAGGGATGGCTAGTGCAGATAGCTCTTATGTAGCTTTACGCAAAATTCAAAACAAACTAAACCAATCAAAAGTTGAATTATCTCTAATATTATATCTCAGTTAGTAAGGCAACTAAAGTCGTGGTTTTAATATATTTGTGTTTTCCAAAAACTGAAATTTTTAAGTTATTCACAGTTACATCACAAGTGATAAGTACAATTGATTCAGCACAATTTCTCTTCCTTTCAATATGGATTCTTGTACATGGTGAGGGGACCTCCCAGAGAAGGTTCTGTTCTTTCAGTTTACCTCCTCTGGGATCTAAACATCCACCCACATGTTTGTCGTGCATGGTGACCCATGAAGGGGAGGAGAGGATCCTGTTGGTTGAGGGGCCCAACCCTAACACACCACTTTGGCCTTGAATTGTAGAAGGGCGGCCTTGTGGTGGCCCTCCCTTGAGTCAGCAGGCTGGTCCACTCGGGCTAGGGTCAACCAAGTACCAGTGTTGGATGTTATCAACAGGTGTTGTGGACATTATATCTGATGCTGGTGTTTGGGTATAGTGCTCACGAAACCCTGGCATTGCTGCAGTGTCCTTGTTTGACATTGTAGTGCGTCCTCTTATAGGGCTTCATGGTGGGTAGGATCAGTGGGCACCAAAATGTCCCTTTCTTTATTATGAATACTCCAATTAAAAATTTTAATAAAATAGTGAAAAAACAGTCTATAGGTAAACGACCACAACTTGAAGATTCTGAGCAGTAATCCTCACCATCTGTACCACCTGTTATACCTCATTTTCTTATATTGCGTTCACTTTCAGACAAATCTTTATGGCAAATGTCTCTCTTTTTCATAGGAATTAGAAGGACTTGTTGGCTCTCCAAAGACAGTAAAAAAGCTTCGATCTGGTTACATATTAGTGGAAACATCCACATCTCAACACAGTGAACTCCTCTTGCATTCAAAGTCAATTGGGGATGCACCTGTTGAGGTTACACCTCATACTACTTTCAATTCATCAGGAGGAGTTATTGTTGAGAGGGGTTTGAAGAACATCCTAGAGTCAGAGAGTCTTGCTGGTTTCTCCACCCAAGGAGTTTCTGCAGTGAGACGTTTCTCCACTAGCAAAGATGGAATTATGGTCCCAACCAATGTCCTCATTCTCACATTTACATCACCATGTCCACCTGCCACCATCATGGCAGGTTATCTTAATTGCAGAGTGCGGCCATATATTCCAAACCCTTTCCGATGTTTCCAGTGTCAACGGTTCGGTCACTCGAAGACGTCATGTCATGGTTCCTTAACGTGTGCTCATTTCAGTGGCAAGGACCATGGTGCCTATGAGTGGAAACTGACCCTCATTGCATCAATTGCAATGGCTCTCACCTGTCCTACTTTCGTTCTTGTCCTAAATGGTTATAAGAAAAAGAGGTGCAGCATTTGAAAACTATTCATAATATTACCTATCCTGGGGCTCAAAAATTGCTGTCCACCACCTTATCTCGGATGTTTGCTGCTGCACTTATTCCACAGCTACTGTGGGAGTGCAGACAGATCTCTCTGTGTCTCCTAAAGAATCATTCTCCAAACAAATGAAAAGTCTTTAAAAAGACTTCATCGTTAAAAAGGTTGATGAATCAACTTCAATGTCCATCTCTGTCCCTTATATACATTCCAACAAATCCCAGGATTCCCTTCCTTTGATTTTGGGTACAGGCATTTCCTCAGATCCATCTTTCTCTCTCACCCCAAGATCCAAAACAATCATTTGTTCATGTCCTCAATCTCTGGAATCCCCTTCCAAAAGCAAAGACCTGCCCATTTGACCCAGGGCAGGATCCATGGAGGTCAATAGACCTCCCTCGAATAAAGAAAGTAAGGAAAAATGACATGGTTGTAAACAGAAGGGTTCTCTGCCCAATTTGTCTACACGTTAATAAAAATGGCCACCCTGATACAATGGAACTGTCGAGGTTTACGTTCTAATCTGATGATATCAAAACACTGATTGCTTCCTGCCATCCTGTTTCTCTCTCCTTACAGGAAACATTTCTGAAACCTGCTGATACAGTCACCTTTTGATGGTTTTCTTTATACAGAAATGACTGGCTGTGTGATGGACAAGTGCTTGGAGGGGTGACATTGTTGGTTGATCAGCATGTGCTCACCCTGTCTTTGCCACTCGACACACCATTGGAAGCCGTAGCCATCCGTGTTTCCTTGGGTCATATCATCACTGTTTTTTTTCTCTATCTTTTACCTGGAGATACATATGATCAATCAGACCTTGATGCTCTCATTGAACAGTTGCCGTTTCCCTTTTTTATCCTGGGGGACTTTAATGGACATCATCCCCCTCTGTGGAAGTGCTGTTATTGATAGGAGGGATCTCTCTGTAGAGCGTATGCTCTCTGATCGCAACCTTTCTCTCTTCAATACTGGTTCTTATACTTATTCCCATGTGCCTAGTCAGTTCTTTACTGCTATTGATCTCTCAGTTTGTTCCCCTTCATTATTTTCCCATTTTTCATGGAGGGTTGACAATAATCCACGAGGCAGTGATCATTTTCCTATAAACTTGAGAGAGACTGGCTGTGGTGGAATCCTGCCTGCCACATGGCATGGAAGACTCAAAAACAAGCCTGGAATATTTTCCGTAGATATCCCACACTCTTGAATTGTGTAGCTTACCAGCTGGCCCGTGCACATGCTCAATGGGTAAGACATCAAAGCCAGAAGGAAACTTGGATTAAGTTCACAACCAGCATATCCTCTACCACCAGTTCCAAAGTCATTTGGGACAAGATTCGAAATGTCAGTGAGCAATATCACTCTGTCCCCCCCTCAATCTTGCTCTCTGATGGCCAGGATGCCTGGCACCAGGCTATTGTCCTGCCTTTCTCCTAGCCTGGGAAGGATCCCAAGATTCTTTCAAACTACAGCCCAGTTGCTTTGACGAGCTGTCTCTGTAAAACCTCAGAGAGGATGGTTGATGCTTGTCTTGTTTGGTTCCTCGAATCAAACAACCTCCTCTCATCCACCCAGTGTGGGTTCAAACAACAGTGCTCCACCATGGACGACCTGATTCAAATTAAAATGTCAATCAGAGAAGCCTTTCTCAAACAACAAAATCTTGTTTCAATATTCTTTGACATTGAGAAGGTTTATGATACAACATGGAGGTATGGCATTTTGCGAGACCTCCATATATATGTGTTATGGGGCCATTTGCCCATTTTTATTAAAAAAATTTTTTAATGGACAGAAGATTCCGAGTTTGTGTGGTTTCTACACTTTCCCGTTTTTTTCTACCAGAACTTGGAGTTCCTCAAGGCTGTATTCTCAGTGTCACACTTTTCAGTGTAAAAATTAATGCCATCACTGAAGACCTGAACAGGCTCTATGTCGATGATTTTTACATCTCATGTCAGTCGTCGAACTAGAGGTATGTTGAGTGGCAGCTACAGAATGCCCTCAATTGTTTACTGAAGTGAACCACAGCAAACTGCTTTACCTTCTCTCTCTCTAAAACTGTTTGCATGCACTTTTGCTGTCAATGGGGTATTCACCCTGATCCTCAACTCCATATCGGTGAAGTTGTGCTGCCTGTGGTCTCTGACACTAAGTTCATGGGGCTTATCTTTGACCCTAAGCTAACCTTTATACCACACATCTAGCAGCTATGGGTCAAATGTACAAGGGCACTGAACATCCTCTCTGTCCTCTCTACCACCACTTGGGGAGCGGATCAATGTTCTGTGCTAAAGATATATCGTGCTCTTATTTGATCGAAACTCGACTACAGATCACTGGTCTATAACTCTGCCAGACCATCGCCCTTAAAGATGCTGGACCCTATTCATCATCAAGGATTTCGGCTCAACACTGGGGTTTTCTGCACTTCCCCAGTTCAGAACTTATATGTAGAGTCTCATGAACCTTCTCTACACCTTCGCCGTTTGCAACTATCTTTACAATATACTTCGAAACTTCGTTCCTTACCAAAGCATCTCACCTGGGGTTGTGTTTTCCTTCTTTGATGGGCCATGCTTTTACAGACCAGATAGTCTGCCATTGCTTCTTTTAGCCTTCATATCCAGGCATAGTTAGATGAATTTGGTCTGTCCAAGGATAACATTGCTGTATCCACTGGTCAGCCAATCCTACCATGGCTTCTTACAGTCCCCAAATGTAACCTATCTTTAAGTCATCTGAGAAAATTAGACACTCCTCATTGGAAATACTGTCTGATATTTGCTGAACATCATTCAAACCATCCTACCATTCCTATTTATACTGATGGTTTGAAATCAGGTGATTGTGTGGGCTCTGCCATGGTTTGTTGTGGTTTGGTGGTTGCGTGCAGAATACCCTCTACAGCTTCTGTGTTCACTGCTGAACTGTATGTGATTTCTCTTGCCCTGGATCACATAGAAGCTAAGCAGTACTCGAACTGCACGATTTATACTAACTTGCTCAGTTCTCTACTGGCCCTGGAATTGCTTCACGTTGGTTCATACCCTGTTCTAGCCGATATTCAAAACTGACTGGCCTATTTTTCTTTAATATCTACTTCTATACAGTTTTTCTGGATACCAAGCCATGTTGATATTTGCGGGAATGAACTTGCTGACACTGCAGCTTAGTCTATGTGCTCTGGCACTATCACCGCTGTGCCTGTCCCATACATGGACTATGGTCTTTTATTCAAGGCTTGGCTTCATGCCAGCTGGCAGTCGACTTGGAGTGAGCAACGCGAAAACATGCTTTTTCAAATAAAACCCTATATTGGACTTTTGCCATCTTGTTCCCATAAGGATTGGAAAGAGGAAGTTCTAACTAGACTACGCATTGGTCACAGTTTTTTGACTTATCGTTTTCTTTTATCTGGAACTGATGAACCAGTGTGTAGTTTGTGTAACACTCAGATCACAGTAAGCCGCATTTTACTTGTCATGGTTATGATTCACAACAATGGCACCATTTTAAGCATGTTCTGTCCCAAGGTTTGTCCATAATGTTAGACAGTGTTATTGGTGATGGTGACACTGTCCACCTTGATAATGTTTTTAGGTTTTTAAAAGCCATTAATCTTTTTAATGCATTTAAGTTTTTTAGTATATACTTTACACCTTTTTAATGTGGCTCCCTTTTAAAGATCACAGTTCATCTAGTTAAATTTGAAATTAGAAACTGACTGTAATATTATGTAACTCGAAACCTCGACATGGAAAGGCCAACTTCAGGTGACTGATGGTGGTTTTTGTACTTGCATGTTAGACTTCCTGGCAAATTATGATTAATACAGTCATGCAACAGAAAGTCCTTTACAATTTGAATTACTGTAGTTTTTCTCTTAATGCTGTAGACTAGATGTAAACGTTGGTTTTATGCTATTTATTTATTTTTTAAATTTGTTTTGTTTTACCTTAATTTCCTTTTATGAATTTTACTGAATTTACTTTTACCTTTTTACTGGACATTTGGCACAGATAACCTAACTGCTTTATGCCATAAAACACTAAATCAGTCAACCAACCAACCAACAATTTCTCTTTCCTTAATATCAAAACAGTAGTGCAGATACTTACATCACAAACACTATCATCATAACACGAGTCTTATAATAATATAAATAATGTTCAAGTTAATATGCATTTTTACTGCAGATTGGTTGTGTGACTTACCACTTTGTTTTTGATTAATTTATTTTTGATGTGTCAGAAACATTAATAATTGTACTTGAGTTCTGAACAGATTCATGTCAATAAGCCTATTGGTTCGGAGAAATAAATTTGAAAGTTTCTGAAGTTGTGAGCTGCTAAAAGTAATTTGAACAGTTAAATTTTAATTTTCATTTTTTTTGAAACACAAATATATAATTCAGAAATAAAACTCATCTCCCCACAGAAATAAAAACTGCTGAAAATATTTTTGTGTATATGTGCCAAGTCTTGAACAAAACTCTCACGCCAACACATGTACACTTGTACTGCATCCGTCTGTGATGCAATCAGCATAAGCCTAGCACTCACGTTTGCCATGCTCAGTTTTATCCTCGAGTTGATTGTGTATTACCACAAGCTCATTCTTTTCTCAGCACTGCTTAGCTTCAGATGTGTTTTTTTTATTACTAATAATGGTTCTTTTACATTTTTAATTTAAATATTTTGTTACCATTCAAAATTATGTGCTTTCTTATCTTTATTTTTTAACATTTATAAATAGAAACACAAAATTTGAACATTGCATTTGGAACTTGTAATTCAAATTATTTTAACTTCTCCCTTTAATTTGATTTTTTTTCTCTTAATCAAATGATGAGATTTGAGACATGCAGATATATTCCACATTACTTATCATTCATTGTTAGGGTTTTGATAACTGAGCTTAGTTTACATCATTACAATAAAGACCAAGACCTGTGGATTGGCTTGATTATGGATTCACATATCCATGTTTTTTTTACTCCTCTCCAGTTCTTGATATACTACAAGTGGAGTCATCATCCATGACTGGAAGCACTTTGATGGTCAGTGATGTTACTGTCACTGTGTAACAAGTAGTTGGTTCTGTTCTAATATCAGATACATTGTTTCTAACCTCCTATTTCTCTTGCTTCAGCTGAGCCTACCTCATCTTTCTGTGTTTGTGTATATATTTCTTGTACCTTCATTCTTTGTGACTTTGATTGCACAAGTGTGTGATGTTCTTTCTGTTTCTTCAATTGGTCTGCCAAATCTTGAGCTCTCTTCTAATTGTCTCTTTCCTTTCATACAAGTACATTGTTATTTTTTAAATCAAGCAACAGGGAATTCATTTTTCTTGGGAATTCTACCTAATGACTCTAGAAATTCTCTTTCTCACAATCACCACATTTTGATTTTGGTATGTTTTATCATGTGAACTTTGAACTTGGTGGCACATCTGCTGTCTTGCTTAAATGGATCCTTCTCGTGAATTGCTGTTTCCATCCTCTGGTGTTTCGATGGATTTATTCTCATTTTGTATTTGTGCCTTCTCTCACCAGAAAGTTTTTACTTTTCTGATCACCAGACCACAACATTATAACTCTGGTTGTGGATATTTTCAGTCAAGATTGGCACAGTTACTTCATATATGTTTATGAATGGCCTGTCTTATCTTTAGTCATTTTCCTTTTCTTTCTCCACTTCTTATCATCCTTTTTCTTTTCAAAGTCTTTATCTTCGAGTATCTTCTTTTTCTGGTTCCTCTTCCAGACTAAAATGGAACCATTGTTTTCTACATGCCCTTCATCTCTGGTTCCCTGTACTGTCTTTCTTTCTTTAATCATGTTTTATTTTCTCCTTCTTACTTGTTACAGATATTTCTCTTGCCTTGGATGACTCCCTTGCTGTAGGATGACTCCCTTGCCATGGATGACCCCCTTGCTGTATTACACAGGAACAGATTGTTTTTTCCTAAGACATCTCATACTTCTCCAGATATGGACTGCCAAGAAATGTGATTGGAAGTTTTTCCAGTTACCCTCCTTTCCCTTTCTTCTTTGATGATTGTCCTGACTTCAATCACTTCCTTTGTCCTCTTAGGGCAGTTCAGCTTTATTTTGCTCATTCTGCTCTCTTTAGAAGGATTTGCATTATGTATTATTGCTGTGGGATTCCTCTTTCACTTTTGACTTATATTCTTTTAGATTATAAAACTCTTCTGGCTAATTTATCACCCTCTGAGTGATAAAGCTTAACTCTTTTTCATCTGACTTTCCATTATCTATTATTACTGTGGGATTCCTCTTCCACTTTTTACTTGTTTTCTTGTGGATTATAAAATTTTTCTGGCTAATTTCTCACCCTGTGGGTGATGACACTTGCCTCTCTTTCATCTAGTTGTTGATCTTCCATGAACAAAAACTTGTAAGGAGGAATGTAGCTGAGTCCTACACCTTTTATCATTGTGGTTAACATTTACAAGTATTCACTAAGGCTCTGAGAAGGTAAGTTGTTAATTGTCTGTTGTTTATTTTGTAGATTCCAAAACCACATTGTTCATTCAACATAACTATATTATTGATATGATGGAACCAATCATGTGGCCAATATTACCTCCTAAGGAATACTTCTCTCTCTCCTGAAATATTCATCAAGTTTGTGATAACAAACAGTGTGTAGCCCATTTGCCTCTATTTAGTGCCTACTGGTGAGTTGAAACTTCCACAGGGCTTCTTCAGCAGTATATATTTATACGTCTTTGAGTCTATTACCTTCCAGGCTGTACTTCAAAGGACAGCACCAGATGTGTTCCTGCACACACACCATACTAGCCCCTGTTGGTGTGGGATGTTATACAAGTGACAAACATTTTCTTTCAGTCCTAGTTCTTCTTTGTGCACATTTTTTCCTCTTTCAGTAAAATAAAGAAAGAACCAAGCAATTGAAAGAGTGAGCTTGGATATTTTTTCCTTTCAGGTCAATGTGATACCAAGTTGACTCACTCCTTGATCAAAAGTTAGGTTGAGGTATTTACCTGGTAGTGAAATATAGACCATCTCATTTATTAAGAACCAGACTATTTCTAGTGTTCAAAGCAGCTGAATAGTACTTATATTTTCCTTGGAATGTAAGTCTGGAATGATTCATCTCTGTATCTGCTTAGGCTGGTAAGTCATTCTGATATACTGTAGCCATCCTTGTCTGTATTATCCTAACCACACTCACTGTAGATACCCTTAGACATGGAGGCTAGTTGAAATGGGTGTGGTCTCCACTGGATAATGCTCTGATTAGATCTTCCTTCTCACAAGTGAATGACATTTTCCATATTTTTTCCCTTGTTGTTGTTACTGTATGTTCACAAAGGAGCTTACTTTCTGTAACTTTACTGATCCCTCAACCATTTTTCTCATGTGAAATTTTATCTCCTGGTTCTGTGGACACTTGAGTAACATTTCTCAAGTTAATATTTTTCTTATCTGAAAATTTATTTCAAATAAACACTTTCATCTTTGCAGAACCACCAACCTTTCCTCCTCACTTCCATTGTTTTTCTTTTGCCTGGTCAAGAATGAGCAAGATGCGTTTAAAGGAACTAATAGTTGTTGCCTTTTTATTGATGGAAGGCTGTAGGTGATTGCTGATTGCACTATACAGTGGTGCAGTGCACACTTATATGTGCAGAGGTAGAAGTTTTTTTATCTGTCTGAAATTTGTTAAAAAGTGAAGAAAATGTTGACTTCTGCCACTTTTTAATAAAGGTAATCTGAAAATTAATTCTTTTTTCACTAGAATGAAGTTTAGTCAGTCATGGAAATGCTAATCCAGGTAGCTAGCCAACAGAGAGTGCTTCATCTTGTACTTAAATCTAAGTTTTATTTCATATCCCCATTGAAATCTTTGTCTAGTTCCAATATTTATGATTAGTGAGAGATGACTTTAATTAAGACTTAATCTTAAGCACTTGGGAAGGTAAAATTCTACTTATGACAGTCTTTATACAGTTCCATTAAAAAGTAATTAAATTATTTCATCGTCACTTGATATTAATAGCTTTTATGTTAAAATATACTTTATAATTCAATTTTTTGTATTATCTGTGTTTTATGTTTCATAAGGAAATATTTTAATATATTTTTATCTTCCTTTGTAAGGGTTTCAGATCATTCATTTCGTAAGAAATATAAATATTGAGAAGCCAAAATATTAAATATCAAACCATTCATGTTTTATTGAAATGTTACTATATATCTTCAACCCTCATGACACTACCTTCTCATATTCCTGTTTTATGCTGTTTTTTTAAAAGTTGTCAATAATTCTCACTCAAATTGCCACTGGACAGGTTTATAATGTATAGAAAGAGTGTGTTGAAATTTGGCTGAGTGGACAGTAGTTGCCTGTTGTAGAAACACAAGTTTAGAGGATGACGTTTAAAAGCTTTTGAATGGCATCCACTACACGTGTGTTTCCACAAAAGACAGTTGCTGTCCATTCAGCTAGATTTCATCATGTATACTCTGCCTTAGCATTCTACCAAAGAAGAGAAAGAACATATTGTGAGCTACATAAATAAAATAATGATTTGATTTATTTTGTTGTAGTGGTCCAAACTAATAGTTTTGGAGGATAGCTTGATGTATTTAAACTAAGTTCATTGCCCCAAATTATAATAGTGTTTTTTTTAATTTACTTATAAGAGAGCTTGAAAGCCAGATAAATTTATAGTAGTTATGGGGACATTCTATTTTCATGCCTAATATATTTTTTATGTCATCAAATGCATATTTGAATACTACATGAAATGTGTTTGGGAAACCAACATATTAAAAAATTAGGTTTACTAAATCATTCACCAGAATGTAAGTGACATTAAGTCTATATATTAAGTGCTGAATTATTTATTAATTTTTATGTATATTTTTAACAAAGTAACGATAATGTAAAATTGAAAACTTACTATGGGAAATAAAAAATAAAAAAATTTCATGATTTCTTGTCAAATAATGTGTGTGTGCTGATATCTTGTAATCTCACTTAATAGTTTGTTTGAGCTAAGCTCTCATCAGGTGATTTATTTCTGTTTTACTAGTTAGATGTGGTTAAAAAAATTAAATTAAATGAGAGCAATTGTGTAACGGTTAGTGTCTTGAAGCTGTTTAGATAAATAATCATAATTGTTACGATCTGCAGTCATTCTAGAAAAAGTACCTTTCATTGAACTTTGTTTTCCTAACTTTCATTTCTGTACATTGATTATTTCACTACAGTTGGTGTTATGATAGAGATGGAGTGTAAAGTTTTACCATATAAATATTTTCACATTAATTTTGAAGGTTTTAGAGATTATGTAAATGAAATATCAAATTATATGTAAACCTTGCCAAATTTTGTGAAGGAATACATACTGCATTGAGATTTATAGTAAGTATAATTTCATGGGTAAATGATGGTTACAAAGTCGGTCATATTGACAGGGCCCATCTCCATAAGTGTAAGCAATGTGATTCTTTGGAGGTATTTGGTAATAATTTTAATGAGAAAAAGTTCTGTAAAGGTTTTATGCCCTGTCGAATTTTTTAAAAAAAACCTTCAGTTTTATGTTATAAGCCCCAGGAGAAGAGGTTACATTCTAATTTCCAACCACCATTAAATCAATACTTTAAGTGGTTAAGTTGTACATTAAAATTTTACACTTTCAGTTAGTGCAGGAAAACAAAACAAGGGTTGCATAACATAAAAAAAAGAAATAAAAACAAATAAAAGTCAAATTTTGAAAGGAAATACCACTGTGTATTTAGCCTCTGTGATTCTATTACAGTCATGCATTATGGACTTACCATATGTTTGTATAATATTGAAAGCTGTATATTAACACTGTGATATTAAAGACTTGTAACTTCAAGGTGAAATGACAAAACCTAGTTTACCTTTTTATTATTTATAAATACATTTTGTGGATTAATTAATTTTAATCAAATATAAGCCAACACTTTATAAATCAAAACTAAAATGTGACTTATAAATTTATTTAGCCCATTGTATATGAACAACAACTTACTCTAATACCAGAAAACTAAACAACAACAAAAAACTGTAGGATCTAGAATGCGTAGAATCAATGTCAATGATATGTTTGGGTATAATGCTCATGCATAATCTAAATATTAACAAGGTTTTTTACAAGATATTTTTTACCATTGTCACCAAAATACATGAAAATGAAAAGTCTTGTTTCATCCTTTGATTCTCTCAGCCAGCCTTTCAAAATGTGCTACATTCATCTACCACTTCCAGTAGGGATGCCGGTCCAAACTCTGTGGATGTTCCAAATACAGACTGCTTTTTTGACATTCCTGTTTATCTAACGGTTTCAGCACAACTTCATTTAGAGGCAGCAGCATTGTGAGTGTTTTTATTTTTGTATAAATTTACATTATTTGTGATGTGAATCAATTTGTAAGCTCATTTTGTATTGCAAAAAAATTCATCTAAATGTAAAAAAAAAAAAAAAATTGTCACTTTTCTCACAAAGGATTAGTTGGTGAAAGAAATTTCCAAAAGCTTGTTCTATCTCTTGATTCAACTCACACTTGTGAGTTATACTACTTTGGGAGAATTTTATTAGTAAGAATTGAATAATATGTTTGTAATTTGCATATGCTACGGTATTGTACAGTCTTTCGTTGTAAGAAGACCATTAGGAAATACTGTATGCGAAAGAATTTTTTTTTAACTTATAGTGCCAGAGTTTTTAAGAACATGCAACATCAATAGACTTTTTAAATTTGAAATAAATGCTAATTTGTACTAATATGTATTGAAAGGAAAGTTTCACAGGTTTTCAAGTATTTAAAATACTTGTACATGAATTGCTCTAAGGTTTCATTTAAAGTAACCCTGGGTTACCAAGTGTTAGCAAACAAATTGAACTTCTCAAATTTTACTTCTACTAAAAAGTCTTTGGGCTGAAGTTTTGGAGACACCAACGAATATAAATGCACTCATTTAAATCAATATGAATGAATAAATGTAGAAAAATACATCTTAAAACCTGAATTCACTTGAAGAGCATTCTCTTCTTCATCAAAGAAGAAATTAGTCTTTGTAAGTGATTGAGCTGTTGAGTAGTTTCTCAGACTAGCAATTTTATGACATTTGCTCTTGATCTTTTTCAGAGCATTGTCCAGTGTCTACACATTTAGTCCAGCATTTCGAGCTGAAAATTCCCAGTCTCGGCGACACCTTAGCGAGTTCTATATGGTGGAAGCAGAGAAGGCTTTTGTTAATTGTGTAGGAGAAATAATGGAGGTTAGAGGTACATGACATTTAAATGTAGCAGTAAGTCAGGAAAATTATAAGTGAAAACAATTCTTGTCTTTTAAATATTAATAAAGAAGTCTGAAGGTAGATTTGGGATTAGAATATTATAATGTTACTACAGCTATAACTTATTAAGAAAATGTGTTAAAGTATATTTTTGCTAAAATTTTCCTAACACTTGCTTTTTCTTCTAGGCTTTTATACATAGTGCTTAAACTGTAAATATCCAATTTGTTTCAATGTAAATTTTATAGCATTTTAACAATGGTAATGTTTTGAGTTTCTTGTGATTGCAATATTGTTAGTTTTCATAGATTGTAGAAGGACGAGTGTTACGTATTAAGATTTATCTTGTTCGAGCCTCCAATTTATGATGATACATATAACAATTTCAAATAAGCCTGAACTGAGTTAAATAGTAATTTAAATTTAGAAGTTAATTATGTGTAGACATGTATCAAATTTATGATACTTGCCAACAGTTTTCATTCTTAATACAAATATATTTTAATGTACAATCAATAATACGATTTATAATAATAGGCAATACAAATAGTTATTACAAATAATGATTTATATACAAAAGTTTTACAAACTTGTGAATAATACTGAGTCTTCTCTCTGTTCCAGAACTTCCTTGATATCCCATTGAGGGTTCACAATGAATGAATTGAAATTGATATTGGTACCATTCAAGCCAACTTCCCCCCTCAGCCCCTCCCCCAATGTTGTTACCTACATATATTCATAAAGTATGGAAAACACTTCCTCTTTTACATATATGCATATTTTCATAAACAGATTATTTCTAATTTGTAATAATGAATTATTAATCAGAGTATGAGTTTCCAATGAAAACTGCATTGAAAACGCAGTTCAAAATAGCACACCTTTCTGAAATGTACCTTGGTGTTTACATTATTATAATTTACCATCTATACTTCATATTGATGGCATTTTGGGAAGCCCCTTCACAGTTTACTTCAGCCCCCCCCCCCCCTTCATGAAAATATCCTGGCGCCACAACTGAATTCACTTAACGGGGATCTAGCTAGTTCTTCACTGATCACACATGAGTTTTTCACTACTGAAGTTAAATGGCTTCTAACGGTTGAAATCTACAAACACTTCTGGACAAATAACCATTATAGCTTCCAAGGTTTATAGTATACCAACTGTAGCAAACCAACAATATATACTGTCTTACGGTATGTTGCATTGATTCATAAGCATTAGGCAAGGTTCTAGAAATTTTAGCTAGCCCAGCAGTACTGGTGATACACTAGTGTTTTTGTAAAACACATATTGTTGATTCTTGCACTTGAGAATCTTCTACAAGTTTAGTGAATAGGTGGGAATTTTGTGATACACATTTAACGGTATAAGTAACGTATTTCTAAATATGTATTTAACTGAAACAAACGCTGATAAATATATACAGTAAAATCTGTCTAAGCCGGAAACTGCATAGGGCAGAAACCTGTACAAGCCAAAATATATCGACATTTTGCAGCATTGTCTTAAGATTTCTCTTATGAAAGGCCCTCTGTATGACAGAACCTGCATAATTCAGATGGAAAACTATCTTTCATGTACCTCATCTATCAACAAGTAGGATAGTAAGATGGAAAAAAATGTTTTTGATTAAATATTAATTTCTTGTTTAATTAATTATTTGTTTAAATATAACAAATTCTCCAACATTTTGTTACAGTAAGTATTGGTTAAATATATTCTGTTCTTTTTTCTGCCGTCACTATTTTTTGCAGTTAAATTAGATTCATGAATTGTATAAATATATTTGTCTTTTAAGTGCAAAATTCTACTCAAATAAATTCTCATAAAAAAAATAAATTCCTATCTTCCCTAGTTTGAAAAGATGGTGAGGAAATAGAAATTCCTACTTAATCACAAATGGTAAACTATATTAATGCTATCATACTGTATGCAAAAATGAAGGGGGAAAATGAACTTCATGAAAAAGCCATATAATTGACATTCTCATTTAACTGCATTAAATAAGCGAAACATTTGAAATTGGACACTTTCTTCAAATAAATTTGACTAAGATTTTGTGTACTTATGTATATTTTGAACGTCTATATTTGTTCTTATTCTAATAAATATAGCATAAACAGTATGATAACGTTATTCACAAATGTCTTACTTCCCTTGAATTAAGCAAGTATAACATTCTGCTAAAAAATTGTATACAATTAAGGAAATGCATGTTCACCGAGTTAAAGCCAGAGATTTTACTTGGTCCCGTGCGATTCCACCTTAGACAGGTTTTACTATATACAAAATCCATCACACTATTTAAAAGTTTAGTTTGTTCTACAAAGTTTGTTAAGTATGTTAAATTTTAGTTTGCTTGTATAGATTTTGAGGGAACTGATTAAATTAGTTTGTAATTCTGTTATGTTGTGAAAGAGCTGATTATTTAGTTTTATTATTTGTATAGATTGTGGAATTTATGACAAAGTTTGGTTTGCTGTTCTTATAGACCTGAAGATCTGGTTAAGTTTGGTTTCTTATTCTTATAAGTTATGGATGAACTGGTTAAGATTGATTTGCCATTCATACTGATTTTGGAAGAACTAGTGAAGTATAGTTTACTGTTCTTTAGGTTGTTGAAGAACTGGTTAAATATACCACAAGATGCATCTTAGAATGGTGTTCAGAGGAATTAAGAGTATTTAATTCAGAGACCAATTCTAGTCATCTGATGAAAATGGACAAAATGTTAGAAAAGCCCTTTATACGGTAAGTATTAAAAGTGACTTGGTTCTAGTACATGCTGTCTACATTGTTGTTTGCTAAACTTCAAACTGTTATAATTTCAGTAAGATTTCAGAAACCCCAATTAAACCACTGTATTTGCAGTGATTCTTCATACCTAAAATAAAATTATTAACCAGACCTACCAAAGTTTTGTATATCCTGCTAAATTTAAATCACTTATTATATTTATTTTATAAGGTCATTACTCTCATTGTGCAGGATTGTAATTAATGAAAGTGGGAGTGGCATGAAACATATTTTACTTTTAACTGTGACAAACATTTCTGTGATTGAAGAAATCTAGTATGTTTGTTGATACAATTGTTTTTGAAGTTTGGAAGTATGAAAAGATTGAAACCATGCATTTTTAATATGTTTAAAAATAAATTTTGATCTCACAATAAATGGAATTGAAGGAAATGTGTCATTCAAAACATAATCTAATAAAAAAAATGTGAAAGGCATTAAACATCTAGCTATCTTTGAAAAAGAATGCATTCTCTTGCAAAGGTTTTGAAAGATGTAAATACAGAGATGCCAACCATTACGATTTGAGTGTAATCATTATGATTTTGATGTATACATTACGACTATACGCTCATACAGACAAATATTGCGACTTGTTGCAACTCCCAAATTATTATATATTATATAAGCCAATACAATAAAGTGATAACTTGTTCCCCCAGGGCTTGAAAGGGGTGAAAAGAAAATTTCTAGTGAGATACAAATAAATTTTGATAATGAATAAAAGACATATTCCAAATGGCTACTTGCGATAATCATGTTTGTGCTTGAAATAATAAAAATGATTTGTGTCTCCGATGTCTACCAGTAGTTTGAGTGCGGTGCTTCTACATACTGGGTACGTGGGGGAATCCATAGTTTCATCATCAGTGCTTGTCAGTCAATCAGTGCTCACGTAGATGGGTATTTCATTTCTAGTTTTCTAAGTGGCATAGAAACACCAATGCGATCGTTTACAAGATGGAAAAAAAAAGAGGCCTCATTCACCAGATTGTCTTGTTTCTGGCAAATCTAAAAGGACTAAAACTGTGAATCAAAAATTTAGGAAAGAGTATAGTGCAAAATACCCGGTCATTGCATCAAAAGTCAGTGACAGTCGTACGTTTTGTACAGTTTGTCACATCGATTTTTCTGTGGCGCATGGTGGGATAAACGATTGTTTCAGACATGCAAAATCGGCACATCACCAACGAAAGGCTGAGATGAAGACAAAAACAATGCAGATAACATTTATGAGTAAGAATTCAGAATATGAAACCATAAATGCAGAAGTTATGTTCACACAATTCAGAGACATTCTCATGAAAGCAAAGGCTGCAACAGCTGCAAAACTATTACAATAAGCATCATAAACATGATATAAACTAGTCCTTACACAAAGACTTTTTCTGCTTACTGTTTGTACATGTTCAATGTTGTTTTAACAGTATATTTCTTACTCTGAACTAAGTAAAAGACAATTTCAAAAGAAGTTTTTAAAATTTATTTATTAAATACACAAAACTCAGCCATAAATGAGCAATCTATTGCAGAAATAAATAATAATAGTTATAATAATAATATAATAATAAACAGCTTAGAGACATTAGTCAAGCCTAGTAGCCGCAAATGATAAAGGGCTCTGTCTACAATCATTACGCTCAGTCATTTGAAATAGTTGGCATCTCTATAAACAGTTTAACTCTATTGACATGGATCAAAGGCCATGCCACATCATTTGCTAACTTGCTTTTATAATGTTTTTAACCAACTATTTTCAATACAATATTTCCCTCCTCATCAGATTAGCCTTCCCATTTTGTGCTGCCCTCTATGTGCAAATGTTTTTATAACTCATGCCACAAGCCTTGTGTACCACTCTATTTGAATAAGAAATTCCAGCATGTCTCTTATGCAAATCATCACGTGCCATCTTTCCACCAGTAAGAGAGCACTACTGTTACATAACATACATGATTCCCTCTGTGTGCTACTACTGAACCATCTCTTCTCGTTTGGCTGTGCTTGAGCTCAGATGTCTATCTTTTTGTTCATTACATCTCAAAGTGATTTCATTCCATTTATTTTACATTATTTCAAGAATTTTTGTTTCAAAGGTGTTTGAATTACCGAGGTTTTGCTGCAAAAAATTTTGCTTGTTTATGTGGTATCAATGGTATGATTCTGAAATAAACATTACCACTTCAGGTACATCTTGTACATATCATACCATAATTCAGACCACAGGTATGGGCAACCTGTCGGGGGATTTATCAGTCTTTAAATACAGGTAGATTAAGCGTCATTTGTCCTTACTGAACAACTATGGATTCTGAAATAAACATTACCACTTCAGGTACATATCATACCATAATTCAGACCACAGGTATGGGCAACCTGTCGGGGGATTTATCAGTCTTTAAATACAGGTAGATTAAGCATCATGTGAGACAATCGTTTTCTCCTGGTGTTACCCCTCTTTTGTCTGAACTTTTGGAGCCTGTCCAGGCTGACAAGGAATTTGGTCATTTATAACTTTAGGGACTTATATCTATAAATTTGGTATCAAATTGTAGATTGTAGTTAAAATTTGAGTATTATACACTTGTTAACTTCTTAATTTAAAAGTAAATATTAAAACAAAAACACCTAAATGTCGATTTTTGTGTGCCATTTGGCATGTTGAATGCAGCACTGATTTGTGTGAGATGTTTGTGATGTATAATTTCATGATGTCAAAAAAACTCGTAGTTTCAGGAATGATACAGATGAAATAAAAATCCTATAACCCTTTGGCAAGAGAACCATTGGGTGATGACGTTTTAACCTGAACCCAAAGATGAGTTACAAACATGATCCAAAAGTGGATTCACACAGTGATTCACTTGTACAGATAATTCAGTGTTTTCGATGCATTTAGAGTCTGTAGTCAACCTTTATCACTGGCATAAGCTTTTATCATTCAGCATAGTGTAAAATTAAAAAACATAAAAGTTGGTTGTTTGAGGATCTCTTAAGTTATGTGTGTTTAGACAAAACTAGGTTATGGAGTCTAAGTAATCAAAGTAAAATTCAGACTTTTATTAAAAAGATTAATGAATCAGATGTTTTAGTTATAAGTAAAAAAATAAATGTATTATTTTTTACCTGAAGAATGAAAAATTTTATTCAGTTATTTTACCATCATTATAAGTTGTGCTATGAGGTAATGTTAATGCTGTTTTGTTTAAGCCTACAATTTAATTGTGGATAATGAGAATATAAATTTATCTTTGTGACCTGTTTAGTCTGATGAGAAGTAAACAGCCATGAAGTATTTGTTAACAGCAGTGACTTTCCAGTCTTATAGTTAACACTTTTGATTTCAGCATGACGTACACCGAAGCTTGTGAAATGTTTCAAAGTAAAACGGATTTAATTCCAGGTTCCTTTAAGGTATGTTTAACCAAACATTTTAGGACAACTGTATGTAATATTTGCTTCATCTGACTGAAAATCATTTTGAAAACCTGCATCACCAGAGTTTTCCTGTAGATTTATGGTAATATTATTATCTAACTTAATGTAATAAAAGTGTAAATGGTTAGATTTGTGTAGGTCCCATTTAAGGTAGCTTACTGGTGTGAAACTTACTTAAATTATGGTTTCTAAATATCCAGTAAATGATACTGTTTTGGAAACTGACCACTACAAACATTTATTTTTATGCTCTCAATAAAATTTAAGTGATTATCCTGGAGTTAATCAGTGTACATGATAATTTTTTATTTACAGAGTTATATCAGTATTTTCTGTATTGCTTGTACAATTAAAATGTATTAGAATTTTAAAAAGTATTAAATAAACAGCTTGAAAATTTTCATGGTTCATTTCAAGTTTATATATAGTAGCAAACACCATTATCTGTATTATGCCTAGTATATCGAAAGATTAAAAAATCAAAATTAGTTTCTCGATCAGAGAGAGAGAGAGAAATATTTAGTTTGGTTATTGGATGTAGATTTTTTTAAATGTAGTTTTGGGAAATTGCTGTGTTTTAATGATGTATGAAAAGCAGTAAAAAGAATCTAATATGATTTGTGAATAAGATTCTGATTTTCTTCATTCTTCCTGAAAACAAGTGGGGTGAGGACCTACGGAATGAACACGAACAGTGTCTGCTGAAGCACTGTGGGGAAACCCCAGTGTTTGTAACAAATTTTCCTTCAGATATCAAACCCTTTTACATGAAGAGAAGCAATACAGGAACAACAGTAAGTCATGAAATACATTGCTTTCTTAAAGACTGTTGTAGTGTAAAAATCATACTTTGTATGGGAATTTAAATATTTTCCATT
Organism: Tachypleus tridentatus; assembly: GCF_004210375.1. Lineage (NCBI taxonomy): Eukaryota > Metazoa > Arthropoda > Merostomata > Xiphosura > Limulidae > Tachypleus > Tachypleus tridentatus. The sequence continues at coordinate 96,497,561 of NC_134827.1, read as the reverse complement.
GAAACTGAACTGCAGTTTAAATAAAAAGTCTGTTTTAATAATAGATTATAACTTCTACAAACAGTTAATTGTATGACCTAGGTTATATAGTTTTAAGATATATTTAGTATAACATAACGGTCATGACTTCTTCCAACTGTGAAAACTTGTTAGACTGTCGGAGTTGGTTGTGTTTTTCTTTTTAACAATTATCAATACAAATGAAAAAATCATATTTCTAATGTGACATAATTATTTAGAGGTGGTTGTAACTGTAGCACTTTTGTGACATAGCACCAATAGGTATAGAACTAAAAACATGTCATTATATTATTCTGGAGGTTGATTTTTGATATATTTATCAAAATATCAGATAAAGCTGTGTTTATTATTTTATATTGTGATCCGTTGATAGAATAACATGTTTAATTGTTATGGTATGAGATTTGTTATCCTTACATAAAATTTATCATAACTTGAAGTAATTTAATTATTTAATCTCCTATTTTATTAGTATCGGTACTAATATATCTACTGTAACCAGCAAAATGTAACAGATGTTTTATTATTTCTTATGAAAAAATGACAAACTTATCCGAATGTAAGCAGCAGCATCTTCAAGTCTGTAAAAGCTATTGAATCCAAACTGTCAAGTCTACAGGTTGATCGTTTTCCCCGACTAGGTTACCATTCAATTATTACATTAAACACATCAAGGAACTGATTTTTTGTAATAGATGCAGTTGAGAGCTTTGCTCTGAGAAAAACCAAAAGATGATTGGTATGTCTATAACACTGTGTAACAAAATTTTTACTTTTTCTTGTTCCTGGACAGAAAGTGTTATTTCCCAATTGCTTATGCCTAAAGTAAATGGAAAAGACCTATTCTTCTCTTCAAACTTTGCTTTTGTGACCTGGAAGCGTGTAACGAAAACATGATGGGAGACTATATTTGGGGGTTGATACGTGAAAGTGATTTACATTACAGTCACAAATCTCAAAAAACTACTCACTTCTTCGCGTTTTTGTATAACTTTAGTATAAATATATGTAAATATTAATTCATGTTGTTTTATTCAGACCTTATGTAAATGAAAATGTGCAAATTTGTTCGTTTTTACATATAAAATAGGTTAATATCCAAATTTCATTATCCAGGTCACAAAAGCAAAATCTGAAGGGAATAATGGCCATTTTCTGTACTTTTACAACATAAGCAATTAAAAAATAACACAATATTCGGGAACACAATTTGTGTTTCATAGTGTAATAAAGTTTTAGCTTTATTATATTTATTTATGATCATGTAATGTAATTCTAAATGTATGTTTGTCAGAATGTTTTAAAATAGTAGTAGTAATTCATCACAAACATGTAAGGAGACAAACATAGTTGTGAGAATATTTGAAAAGTTTATCATGAACTTAGTATGTGTCTGAAAAGCGAACCTACGATACAAGTTCTTGTGTCTGTGAGTATGTAAAAGGCCTATTGCCTCTCATCACTAACACAATTTTAGGTAGAAGGTTTTGATCTTCTTATGCCTACTGGTGGTGAGGTATGTGGGGGGAGTCTGCGAGAAGATGACGAGATGGTTCTGAAGGAGCGTTTGAAAACAACTGGATTGGAAGATTCCCTAAAATGGTGTGTTGTGTTAGGCCTTAAGTAAATTGTGTTTTCAAATATCACATATTGTTAATTTCTAAATAAAAATATAGATATTTATTTATAATAAAGACTAACTATAAAAACTTAGTGACTGTAAGATACAGTGTTAGACTGATATGTATATGTAACATAGTTTTAAATATGTCAAGAAATGTGTGTATGGTTAGATCATTGTTTTTTTTTACTTGTATTTTTGTAGTTATATAACTTGTGTAAAAAATTTCGTTTGTAGGTTTAACGTTGAAACCCTCATAATCTGTTTGTGCCCTAATACTTTTAGGGTGTTATTGTGTTTAAGAACACACTATTTAGAAATAAAAATGGAAGTTTATAAAATAAGAGTATGAGATACATAACACAATGTTTGTTTTTCTTACATGAAAAAGGATATAAAAACATTATTAAAAATATGAATAACCCATAAAAACATGAAACATGGTCCTTATGAAAAGCTTCTTAATGCTATGAACACTGTACATTATTAAGATGGGCATTTTGATATAAAATATGATTAGCATCGAGATATTGCTTGGTATCTTAGTGACCAACGCTTTCTCTAAGCCCTCAACTGTCTGGCAGGTACAGCACATTGAAAACAACAGTTCTTTGTTTATTATTCAGTTAATATTTGTGGAAGACTTAGACCTACAATTTGAACAACACCATTTACAAATATGAGGCTTCATTTACAAATGAAGACTCCAACAAACACTCATAAAAAGTGCTGAACAAAAAAGTTGTGCTTAAATGAGTTTGTAGCCCACCCGTTGAGGGAGCATCGATAGCAGGATGAAAGTGAAATGTGGTCAGCTGGAACCTGTGTGTCATAATGCTCACAAATTAGTGGGTCATTCTGTCCTAAAAGAAAAGTGAACCAAATGGAACCTTACATATGCAACACCCTCTCTCATTAATTCCTGTGCAAACTAAACAGCAAAACCCAATAGTAAGTTATATATGTGAATTAGTCCTGGGTTTAAAGACCAAAACTTGAGTGAAAACTGATTTACAGTTCTTGTTGATTGTGTTAAACATTCAGTTTTTGGAATCGACTTAAAGACAGAATTCCCACTCTAAACTGTATCTTGAAGTAGATTAGTATTCACTGATGATTTAATGTCTAATCACCTCATTTAATTGTGCCTTTAGTACCTTATCAGAAAGCATGTTCTATTTTCTTTAAACCCTTTGAGGTATGATAATTAGTATTCCAGTCATAACTAATGTGTTCAAAGTTCTTTCCCATCAAGCACTAAATGTTATGGACTTTGGTGATAATTTTAAAATATTGTTGGACTACCTTATAGTATTTATAATTACAATAAATTTTATTTACCATTTTTTTTTCCACGTTCTTAACAAAACAAATAGAACCATTTGAAATATTTGTTACTATATTATTATCTGCATGACATCTCTTCAACATGTGATCAGTTTTAACTTCAATATTTATTATAATCTTCATCCTCTGACAAAGGGTCATAAGTTTAAGAGTAGAATACATTTTTACTCTTGCACTATTTTGAGAGGTTACTACATGAAAAATGGATGTTAGTGAGTTTATAACATTTGTCACAGCCAAGCATGGCCAGGTGGTTTAGGCGCTCAACTCGTAATCCGAGAGTTGTGGATTCGAATCCCCATCACACCAAACGTGCTCGCCCTTTCTACCGTGGGGACATTATAATGTGACAGTCAAACCCACTGTTCATTGGTAAAAGAGTAGCTCAAGAGGTGGTGGTGGGTGGTGTTGACTAGCTGCCTTCTCTCTTGTCTTACACTGCTGAATTAGGGAAGGCTAGCGCAGATGGCTCTCATGTAGCTTTGCACGAAATTCAAAAACAAACAAACCAAACATTTCTCACAAACCACTGCAGGTCACATTAAACAAATTCTCTATAATTATGTATGACTGAAAAATCTATCATATCCACAAACATTAGAATTTGTAATTATTTATATTTCTGTTGCTTTATGTAAAAGGGCTAAAACTCAAAATATTAATCTATGCAAGCTATCTAGTGTTTCTGTAGTTTTACAATAACATCAAATTTTGAGGCCTAAACAGCAACAAGGTAGGACAAATACATCATCTTCACAGAGGTATATAACTATACCATCCACTCTTTGTCTTAAAATGTGTTTCTTTACTTTGATAAAGACTTTTTGACTTCTTAAACCCATAATTTTGTGCATATTCTGGCAGAATTATTTCCATGATGTCCTAATAATTATCCCCATACCTAATAGAATTTCTGGTCTGTTTATGAAAGGTTGATAGCAGCATGGTTTGGGTGTGTTTTTATTATTATTATTAATTGATAATAATAGTAAAACAAGTACATGAAATGAAAAAGTGAAAATCAAATGTTTAGGGCATGTCCCTTTTTTTAATAATTATTTATCGTGTAAGACTTTAACTTTTTATTGCTCTTAGTTATGAATAGATCTTTTCCACAAGTGTCATTTTTTAATTATTTAAGTGAGAACTAGTTGTTAATAGCCTTAAGGATTTTAACATTTATTTTTCTTTTGAAATAATCTTTATTTCTCTACATTTCAGGTATCTTGACCTCAGAAGGTTTGGTTCAGCACCACTAGGTGGGTTTGGCTTAGGATTTGAACGTTACCTGCAATACCTGCTTGGAATTAACAATATTAAAGACACAATCCCTTTCCCACGTTGGCCTCATCATTGCCAGTTGTAAAATGTGTGTGGCAAATGTAATTAGAATGTAGTAATTTTTAAATAAACATATTTTCTTGGAAGAAAAATAAAAATGTTTAGTGAGTCTTTTCATTAGTTGTTTTTTTAGGTGTGAATAACTATTATTGCAATAAATTGAGATGTGTGGGTTTTTCTTTGCTAAATGAAACAGGATCTTACAGGATCTTAATGTGTAGAGAACTGCTGAGAGCTTCATTTAATAAGGCAATGTTCTGCTGTAGAAGTTTAACTGTATAAAGACACTCCTTTATTATACACGTACGTCACTTCTCAGACTCTACAAGTTTCACCTCATATAACAAACTTACTACTCTACATGTTTCATCTTATGCAGGAAACTTACTACTGTATGTGATTAACCTCATGAAGGAAAATGTCTATTCTACACACTTTACCTTATGAAAGACACTTTTTATTCTGAGTGTTTTACCTTATGAAAAACACTTTCTGTTCTACATGCTTTATCTTATGAAAGACACTTTCTATTCTAAGTGCTTTACCTTATGAAAAACACTTTCTGTTCTACATGCTTTATCTTATGAAAGACACTTTCTATTCTAAGTGCTTTACCTTGTGTATGATACTTTCTATTCTAAGTGCTTTACCTTATGAAGGACATTTTTTTATTCTGAGTGTTTACCTTATGAAACTTTCTATTCTAAAAGCTTTACCTTATGAAAAACACTTTCTGTTCTACATGCTTTATCTTATGAAAGACACTTTCTATTCCAAATGCTTTACCTTATGAAGGACACTTTCTATTCTAAGTACTTTACCTTATGAAGGACATTTCCTATTCTAAGTGCTTTACTTTAGGAAAACTTTCTATTCCAAATGCTTAACCTTATGAAAAACATTTTCTGTTCTACATGCTTTACTTTATGAAAGCACTTTCTATTCTACATGCTCTATCTTATGAAAGTCTTTTTATTCTGAGTGTTTTACCTTATGAAAACTTTCTATTCTAAATGCTTTACTTTATGAAAAACACTTTCTATGCTAAATGCTTTATCTTACGAAAGACACTTTCTATTCTAAGTGCTTTACCTTATGAATGACACTTTCTATTCTAAGGGTTTTACCCTATGAAGACACTTTCTATTCTAAGTGCTTTACCTTATGAAAGACACTTTCTGGTGTACATGATCACCTCATAAAGGAAGGTTTCAGTTCCATGTGCTTCATCTCGTTAAAGCAGTTGTTTACGCTTCAGTAGTTTAAACAATGTCACATAGAAGGTGTATGAGAGAATTGTAATCTTTATTTCCCTAAACTTTTATTTGCTAATATATCAACATAGATGATTTTCAAGGCTGTACAAATATATACAACAGAAAGGTTAAGGGCTATATATTCTTAGTTGGAAGTGGATATTTTGCAAGATTTTGAACACAGATCAACAACAGATGTTAACCTGAAGATGACCAAGGAAGGTCAAACATTGTTCTCTCCTTATCAATTACCCATACCAGCCGTTCTGAGATGCAGTATTATATACAGAATGGTTCACAGGATGAATCTTTCACCTCTCTGGTACTTTAGCCTGACTCAATTCATATACCTGTATGTAAGTTTAATTTTGTTACAGGCTACAATAATTTAATTGGAAGTTTCAAGAAATGTATAATAAAAATTCAGACTACTGAATTTTGAATATCAAGTCAAAAACAGTAAAAATTACAGTTGGTTATTAATCAGAGATAGAAACGTAGTTTGGTCAAAGGCAAATTATATTGAATTAATTAAAAGTTTTAATGTCTTCTTTTTTTTCATTGTATTTGTTTTTGAATTTCGTGCAAAGCTACTCAAGTGCTATCTGCACTAGCTGTCCCTAATTTAGCAGTATAAGACTAGAGGAAAGGCAGCTAGCTAGTCATTACCACCCACCTCCAACTCTTGGACTACTCTTCTTACCAACAGACAGTGGGATTGACTGTTACATTATAATGCACCCATGGCTGAAAGAGTGAGCATGTTTGGTACGATGGGGATTTTCATTAGAGGGGTTTAACTTAAAGATTAAAATCACATTAGATAGTGTGAACTTTACTAATGACTCACATTTATAACAGTTACTACTTGTTAAGTCTAATTTGACTAAATATTTGATAAAGTCAATAAGTAACATGTGTAACTTCAACTCCCTTTCATATTAGGCTTTTATTGGAAATGAGCTAAAAGAAATCAGTTTATTTATTTACTTTTTAAAAATCATATGTCAAGAAATGTTTTGTCAGAATTAATTTTGGGTAAATATTTTTTAACATGGATGATGCCTGAGTTATTTTGAGAAACTAGCACGATCAATTCTAACACTACCCCGGGATTGTTTAAATAAAATGGGAAACGACTGTAGAACAGTGTTCCGTTAGGGGGACCTTTCTTTAACTTAAATTGGACATTGTACAAACAATACTAGGGTCATATCCGTAAAGAACACAATAGAGGTATTTAAAACATGTGATGTGAGCAATTGCCTTAATGGCACCAAATATGATATTTTTTGAGGACAAATGAGAGTGAAATTTCAGAACTTGTTTTCAGTAAATTCAGTGATGCAAAAGAAAATTTTGAAAGTTTTCACAGTGAATGAATAATGTTTTGATGTAAACGTATGAAACAACCATATTTGATTTTATTATGGATACTACTTTTGAAGTATTCTAAATAATAATAAAAAAGATTATGCTGGTGTTAAACAAATAAATAAATGATAACTGTGAAAAATATTTTTTACCCTGAAGATAGTCTTGAAAACAGGGGCGCGTCAAATTCAACTGAATGTTTTTTTCTCCTGCTATTAAACATTTGTTGTGTGTTCATGCGAAGAAATAATGGCGTGATATATTTGATAACTCAGTCAGAGGCGTTACTACGTCCTTGAAAGATTCAGAGATCTGCCTCATAGGCGCGGGGATTTTCCGGCGTTTCAGTATGATATTGACCATGGTGTCCTATTCTGATTTTTCAAGACACCAAGTGAGGAGTTTGGGTACTGTCAAATAAGAATGGGGTTATCGGTCCCATGTGTCAGTGTAGCGACGCTTCAGGACTGATGAATAATAGAACTTTTGAAAGAGATCAATAAAAAAGAAAAGACAAATTTAAACATTGCAGCCTATGTATTCTCTACGAAAGTTTCGTTATTGCTGTTTGTTTATTGTTAAACGCAAAGCTACGCCACGGGTTATCTGTGCTTACCCACCATGGATATCGAAATCCGATTTTTCGCGTTATAGGCCTTCAAGCTTATCACTGAAATTCTGTAAGAGGGCGTACTTCGTTGTAACAAACACAATTTCACATATAAAATACTTGAAAATAGTTATGGTCAGTCGTGCATCTCCGTGACAAAGAAGAAATACCATCAGGGTCGCATTTGTGATCCTGAATAGTTTATTTAATATGGTAGGAGGTATACAGGTCAATTGGTAATAATGAATGGGTCTAGGTCAGTGATCGACAAGGTTTTTAAACAGCAAGACAAATAGACTGTTTGAACATCATAAAGTGCAGTCAAATGCTATTTTATCCCATTATAGATAGTTTTTTAACCTTTTAAATATTTTGAACAATTGTGAAGTAAAGAAGTTCTGTTGTGTTACATTTTTATTGTTTTTCAAAATTTGTAGTGCATGCAAGGAATTTACCCATTTTGATTAAAAGTTTAGAAAAAAAACGTTCTTAATATTCCAAATATATATTAAATAAATTTTTAACCAACGTTTCGTCTTTGCAGCTTTATCGAGATATGCATACACAAGCGTTTGACTAGCTGCCTTTCCTGTAGTTTTTCACTGTCAGATTAAAGATAGCGTAGATAGCCCTCGTGCAGCTTTACGCGAAATTCAAAACAAAGCAATTAACCATTTTTATGCAAATATTATGTTATTTAGTGTTTTTTAAATGACAGCTAAGACCTGAAAGTTTAAACCAAATGATGTTTGCTATTGAGATATCCTGCACCCATCTAGAACAGTTATCATAGTCAAATATTAAACATTTCAGTCAAGTCGTGCTTACCAAACGTTCAGTGAATCTGTCAAAGAAGCATCGACAATAACCCTTTCGTCTTCTCATTAATAACGATAAATTTCATTATCCAGCAACAACCAGTTGTTGTATCGCAAGGTTAATTTGTTACAGAGAGAGAAGCGCTTCTTTCAAGTACGAATGTTTTGGTGATGATAATACGTGCTGTTCCGAATCGTGTATTTTGATCTTGACAATAAGAAAGAGCTATGTAGATGTACTTTCTAGCATAGATATAAAGAATCCAGTGGGTCACTCGTACACTTAGCGCATACGTATCGAGAGTAATGGGTCTAAAAAGTATGGCTTTGTTTTTAAATTATTCTAATATTACCTGTTACCGATAGCTGGTTTGTGCAGACTGTGAGGTGATCTACTGGTCAGCGTGGACTCAGAAGCTCGTAGATTTGTGGTATGGGAGTGTGCTCTGACACTAACGTCCAAATCATACAATCCGTTCAGATAAGTGTAGCTCAAGAATTGACGGAAGGTGTTGTTGAGTAGCTGTTTTTGACCAATTAAATACTTGTTAGTAATTATGAGAATTGTCACCAGTCGTATTATAATATTATGTAACACATAAGGTACAACTTATTACCGTGCTACGTCAGTTAAGACGTCTAAATCTTAAGGCTTAACTGACGCATAAAGAGCTTTTCAAATAAGGTTTTACCTAATCCAGAAGGCCCAGAGAAATCTATAACTCAGCGAAAGGTCACGTAGATATTGTCGTACATCGAAAAAAAAAATATATTTTTGTTATTAAAGACCCTTTAGAGCAATTAAGTAAATGTGTGTATAAGGTTGCTTGTTAAAGACAGAAAAAGGCTTTTATCACGCAGTAAACAACTCTCAAAGCGTAATAATGAGGCAAAATTATAAAACTTTGTTTTCTTTTTCTCGCGCATTTTAGTGGGAGAAAAAGTGGGCACGGATAGATTAGTTCCTTTACACTACAAAGGGCCCGACATGGCCAGGTGGGTTAAGGCGTTCGACTCGTAATCTTAGGGTCGCGGGTTCGAACCCCCCTCGCACCAAACATGCTCGTCCTTTGAGCCGTAGGGTCGTTATAATGTGACGGCCAATTCCACTATTTGTTGGTAAAAGAGTAGCTCAAGAGTTGGCAGTGGGTGTTAATGACTGTCCATGGAGAGATTCTAATATGGCCTGAGTAAAAACATTATAAGAACATTATAACTTTCACAAACACTATTCAACCCTGTAATTCAAATAACAGAAATATTGTGAGTAAATTTAAATTTTCCTTCTTTGTCACCATCTACATCTACCGGTTGACTCAGTTCAAGGTTTTCTTTTGTGTTACCATCTACATCTACCGGTTGACTCAGTTCAAGGTACATTTTTCAGTTCAAGGTTTTCTTTTTTTGTTACCATCTACATCTACCGGTTGACTCAGTTCAAGGTTTTCTTCTTTGTTACCATCTACATCTACCGGTTGACTCACTTCAAGGTTTTCTTTTGTGTTACCATCTACATCTACCGGTTGACTCACTTCAAGGTTTTCTTTTGTGTTACCATCTACATCTACCGGTTGACTCAGTTCAAGGTTTTCTTCTTTGTTACCATCTACATCTACCGGTTGACTCAGTTCAAGGTTTTCTTCTTTGTTACCATCTACATCTACCGGTTGACTCAGTTCAAGGTTTTCTTCTTTGTTACCATCTACATCTACCAATTGACTCAGTTCAAGGTTTTCTTCTTTGTTACCATCTACATCTACCGGTTGACTCAGTTCAAGGTTTTTTTTTGTGTTACCATCTACATCTACCGGTTGACTCAGTTCCAGGTTTTTTTCTTTGTTACCATCTACATCTACCGGTTGACTCAGTTCAAGGTTTTCTTTTGTGTTACCATCTACATCTACCGGTTGACTCAGTTCAAGGTTTTCTTCTTTGTTACCATCTACATCTACCGGTTGACTCAGTTCAAGGTTTTTTTCTTTGTTACCATCTACATCTACCGGTTGACTCAGTTCAAGGTTTTCTTCTTTGTTACCATCTACATCTACCGGTTGACTCAGTTCAAGGTTTTCTTATTTGTTACCATTTACATCTACCGGTTGACTCAGTTCAAGGTTTTCTTCTTTGTTACCATCTACATCTACCGGTTGACTCAATTCAAGGTTTTCTTATTTGTTACCATTTACATCTACCGGTTGACTCAGTTCAAGGTTTTCTTCTTTGTTACCATCTACATCTACCAATTGACTCAATTCAAGGTTTTCTTGTTTGTTACCATCTACATCTACCAGCTGACTCAAGACACCAAACATACTCGCCCTTTCAGCCGTGGGAGCGTTTTAATATGACGGTCAATCCCACTATTCGTTGGTAAAAGAGTAGCTCAAGAGTTAGCAGTGGGCGGTGATGATTAGCTGCCTTCCCTCCAGTCATAAAGTGCAAAATAGGGACGGCTAGCTCAGATAGCCATCGTGTAGCTATGCGCGAGATTCAAAAACAGACAAACAAAACAAACCTATCCTGTGGTTAGGCGATGTCCAAGGAAGATGGTGCGTGACTAGAGGTTCCGTGAAAAATGATTCAGACATGTTCACTTTATTCTACAATATATTTCTGTATCATTTGGTCGAAAAACCACGTATTTTGCTAAACTCTTAGTCAGTGAAGATAACGTTTGAAATTTCCATCTCAAAAAAAAAGGTGTACTTCTGGTTTGTAATATCAAACTGCTTGGAATGAAAGCTTAAGGAAAACTATGGTTTATAGTGGTCCACTATTGAGCCAATCAGGAAAGCTGGGTCACCTTCAGTAAAGTTTTGTTGGCTGAATATTGTCAAGCGTGCTTGAATTTAAATGTGCACGCCCCCTTTATGTCGCTCTCTGCGGAACCCTCATGTGTCGTGGGTTCTAGTGTTATGATTAACTAAAGCTATTGCCTCTCCTATCGTTTGTCCGTGTGTACGTATATTTCCATTAAATATATAGCAACCATTGTTGTTGTTTTTTAAATAAATAATCGGTAACATTTTTCCAAGTATTGAAATAAAGATAATTCAGCAAAATTAAATCTTTGAAAGTATTTTAAAATTGTTGATGTGTGTGTTGTTTTACTGTATTGCTTTTATTGTTTTGTTTACAGAATGCACTGGTGCCATAGGTGGGCGAATGATATGACATGAAACTCATACAAATAATTTCTTGTGCTACAAATAGCCTTAAATTACTTGTCATCCAGTTCGAGTTGTCAGTATCTTGATGTCATCCAGTCCTGGTTGTCAGGATCTAGATGTCATCCAGCTCAAGTTGTCAATATTTAAGTGCCAGATATAAAGTGTTGATCCAATGTGAACCTTCCATTGTGTCCATACATTACCTGTTTATGGTAAGATAAAGATGTTAAAGTGAGTTATTAGGTTTACCCATCTATACATCAAAATAGAATTTTGCACTACCTTTCTTCCAACCGACACTTAATACTATTCAATGGTTGTATGACTCCTTCTGCATCTATTGCGTCTCAGCACTGGCGAGATCTATAGTGCTCCAGGGAAGCCAGCACTTCATCAGGTTTGTGTTATCTGTATCTGTGTTGTGGTAAGTTACTGTTGTTCAACTCAGTCAACTATCTGGTCACACATATAGATCACCAAACAGTTCACTGAGTTACTTTTGCTGCATGAGGTATCAATTTTTTGTTCAACTTTCAACTAAGAATCTCAGATGTATTAGTATCTCCAAAACATGTGCAATAACTACAACCTTACCAATACCATTAACTATGGTTATTTCTCCTTTAAAATTGGACAGCCAATTGCCCGTAATAATAAAACAACACACTTGGACATTGTCTCTCCTTGTACAGATAACTGTCTGATCTAATGCAGCCTGCTTTCTTGAGAAGGCACAGCTTGTTTCATACATGGTTTTTTATAAACATGCTACACAACACTGACATACTACATTTTGTCCATAGTAAACTAAGAAACATCATTTGTGGATACAGAGGTATTGCTATTATCTCTACTACACACACTTGTATGGTCCACTGTTCTTTGTCTCGGTCTAACTGACACTAAATAATTTCCCATGAAACATAAATTAATATGATAAACAGGCAAAGTTGGCTGATAATTTCCGCAGTATGGTCATCCTGAAGTTATCATTACTACATCTGAAGTTGGAGATGACTACATTAATCCTGAAACGTTTTCCAGACACAGATTGAGATCTTGCCTTGGAACTCTCATCTAACCTATTGCCATTTACCAGAATGGAGTCGGTATCCACTAACTGAAATGATGGTCTCACTTGCTCTATCAGAGGTCTTGCCACTTCTTTTAATACATGTTGCCTGTTACCTGGACCTGCTGAGTTGTTAGTTGGAACCAGTGACTTTGTTCTATTTGTTGCTTATCATGGGATAAGCTTTATCATGTAACTAATCTGCATAAGTAGCCAAATTCTCAGTCGTAACTCTTTTCCTTGAACCTAATCCACTAGATCAAGTCACTGGCATGACTTGGTCGCAGTTGTATCCTAGACTGGACCTTCTAAGTTCAGAATAAGAGTTGTTAGTTGGAACCAGTGACTTTGTTCTATTTGTTGCTTCATAAAGTTTCGTCGTCAGTGATTCAACCTTCCCACTGAAGCATATTATATTGTTCTTCTATTCTGGATGATGCCTAGGTACTGGCATCATCAGCATAGATTGCAACATTTAGATCATGGGAGGAACCGGTTACCCCTCCATTTAGTGAAAACTAGCGTGGTTCCATTACAGTTTCTGGATGTATGGGCGGCCATTTAACCCTTGGTGTAGCTTGAACTTGATAAGGAATGGGTACCTGAGTAGGATGGTCCCTCAGAGGTGTAGCCACAGTATCTGTTACTGAAGAGTTCTTTAATTTCAGTGACTGGCTTTTCATTTTTGGTCATCACAGAAACTGCATCTGTTAGGGTAGGGATATTATGCATTTCCTAGTGCCGACTCATCTTTTATAGAATAACTCCTTTAATGAACTTACCCATGAATATGACTTTGCAATATGCTGAATCCATCATAGGATAAGCTTTACCATGCATATGGCACAAATCATCTGCATAAGTGGCCAAATTCTCAGTCGTAACCCTTTCCCTTGAACTTAATCCAATAGATCAAGTCGCTGGAGTAACTTGGCCACAGTTGTATTCTAGATTGGACCTTTTAAGTTCAGAATCAGAGTTTGGTCTGCCTCTTCATGAGTTCAGCTTTTCAAAGCAATTGCCTGCCTGCAACGCTTTACAAAACATACCATTATATCCTTTATCACGTTTTCTGACACTGGTGGGAAAATATTATTGGCTTCACTCACAGAGACCGATTGTATTTACCAAACCTCTCCTTATGGGTTATTGGTCAATGTTACTGATGCCACAAGAACAATGTAGTGGACATATGCAGAGACATTGACTAACAGACGAGCAGTTTGCTCTGTTCTCTAAATCAGTGCTTCTCAGCATTTTGCAATGTCATTCACCCATGTACGTTTTTCAGAACAACTCACTCACCCTAGTTTGAAAAGAGACAAAAATATTGAATTAAAATGTAAAAAATATTTATTATTACTTAAATATACATCAAACTACAACTGGAATGAATATAATATAAAATTAAAAAGAAATAAATGTATTTACCAAACGACAACAAGAATAAATAATAATTAATGACATTTTTGTTCTTAAATTTGTTGTATAATGGATAATATCCACTCACCCTGATTCTGTTGCCATAACCTCCTGGGTGAACCATTCACCCAGTTCAGATGTTTACAATTTTACGCAATATTAAGTGAGGTATAAGTAGTTAAGTGATAATAATTACATGTTATAAAACAAATTAGAAAATTCAAATAAACAAGTAAAATGTTTATTTCTTTAAAACATACTATATATTTAAAAATTATTGTTTCATTTAAAGAAGTCCTCGGCTGCTCAGCGGAAAGTCTAAGGGCTCACAACATCAAAAATCGGGTTTCAATACCTTCTCTATCCCGAACACAGATAGTCCATTCTTTAACTTTGTGCTTGACAAAAAAAAGAAACAAACAATTAAAAACACAGTTTAAAATAACGTTTGCCATAGTGACGTGTAATAATCCTGCCCAACATTTTTTAAACCAAAGTATCTGATCATTCGTTAAAAAAAAGGGGAAAAATCTATTTACGTGACAATAGAGGGCAGCACCATATAACACAGGGTTCTTATCGACATGTGTATTTACGCATCACGCTCTGTGGGATAGCCAGACAGTAGTAACTAATAATAACGATATGAAATCTATATTTTATTTCATACGTATTCATATGAGACTGTAGTGTATAACGTATTACTTCTAATGTATAGTTTCATAGCTTCTTTTACGTATTATAATTCTATTCAACTGTTGTATTGGTGAAGAACCTGTGTTAACGTTAGATTTTTATTGAAATATATTTTTAATACTCAACAGAGACTAAAATGACGAATTGCAGAGTTTAAACCTGCGACGTAAGGTTCGATTTAAATTTGATTTTTATATCATACTCAAAGGCTTTAACGAGGAAGAAACAGCAAAAGAAAATGCTAACAATTGAAAGCATATTTATATTTATATAGATTATTTCTTATGCCTACCTATTCACAATAATAGCGAATTTCTAATTAATATAAATTAAAGGAAATTAACATAACATGGAACTTTCGTCTGCTCAACTAAACCTTGTTAATACAAACAAAGTTTTGGTTTAATTAAAATTAAGGGGATGTTGTTCTTTTTTAAATAGCCAAACCACATTAGGTTTATCTCCCGAGTCTACAGAGAGGAATCGAATCGCTGATGTAAGCGTTATAAATCCATAGACTTACCAGCCGGCCTGCTAAGTTTAGCCTCATAAACGTTATACATTTCTGAATGCTAACAAATTTTTGAAAGCAAATCACGGTTATAATTTCCCGTATTAAAACGCGTTATCCAAAATCTACATACACACACAGATATATATATATATATATACGAGTATAGTAAACAGGAAAAATTATTTACACTGTTAAATGAACCGTTTACCATACTTCTCCTTGAATAACAGCAATTACTCATAAAAAAGGTAATCTTATCTCAATAACGTAATGATTATATAGTGTTTGTAGCAGATTAAAGTTATTAAATACGTTATTTAATAGCATGGCTAGGTGGTTAAGGTACTCGACTCGTAATCTGAGGGTCGAGGGTTCGAATCCCCTCCACACCAAACATGCTCGCCTTTTCAACCGTGGTGACGTTATAATGTGACGGTCAATCCCACTATTCGTTGGTAAGAGAGTAGCCCAAGAGTTGGCGGTGGATGGTGATGACCAGCTGCCTTCCCCTCTATTCTTACACTGTTAAATTAGGAACGGCTAGCGCAGATATCTCTCGTGTAGCTTTGCGCAAAATTCAAACCAAACTAAAGTATTATCTAATAAAGTATATATCTTGCTGCACATTCGTAAATTATGTCTTCAGGATTACAATAAATGAATAGTTAGATAAGTGAGTTTATGAAAGTGGGCTGTGCTCACGGACATCATATGGAGATAGCATATTCGATGTCTACGTCTTTGACTGAATATATCAAAAACGTTTGGTTTGGTTTGAATTTCGTGGGCTATCTGCGCTAGCCGTCCCTAATTTAACAGTGTAAGACTAAAGGGAAGGTAGCTAGTCATCATCGCCCACCGCCAACTCTTGGGCTACTCTTTCACCAAAAAGTAATGGGACTGACCGTCATATTATAATGCCCTCACTGCTGAAAGGACGAACATGTTTGGTGTGATGGGGTTTCCGTCCCGCGACCCTCAGATTACGAGTCGATATTCAAAAAGAATTTATAATTTCGAATAGAAAATTAAACGAAAAGCCTAACAGAGCTATGATTTTGATTTCTACCGTTAATCTTAATTATAACTATGATTATTTTATTTTGAATTCGAATACAAAATTAATTCACTCTTTCTATTTTGTTTCAAGCACCGCGTGAGTTTTATATTTTTGAAGTTTTTTCACTGAAATGATAAGCTAATTCACTTGTGACATCGCAATGCTTACTTCTGACGTCTACTTCCGGAAACACTCAGTATTTGTTTGCTTACTTCTGACGTCTACTTCCGGTTCCGGAAACACTCAGTATTTGTTTGTTTTGGGTTTGGTTTTCGAATTTCACGCAATGCTAAACGAGGGCTATCCATAATTTAGCAGTTTAAGACTAGAGAGAAGGTAACTAATCATCATCACCCACTGCTAACTCTTGGGCTACTCGTTTCCCAACCAATAGTGGGAGTGACCGTGACTTTATAACGCTCCCACGGCTGAAAGGGCAAGCATGTTTGGTGTGACGGAGATTCGAACCCGCGACCCTTGGATTACAGTTAACAGTGCCTTTAGCTTCTTACACGTTATAATTAAATAAGTTTCGTATATAGAAAAGTCAAAAAATGGCAAAACTGATTACTAGACTTAAAAATTGAGTTTAAATGGAATATTACAAGACATTAAAAGTCACAATAGAAAACAATTATACCTACTTCTTTCTTTTAGCTATGGTGAAGCTTTCCACTAATCTGTAGATGTAGACCTGACAAAAAGAACAGACTTGTCACGAGAAAAAAACATTATACTTATACGAGTTTAGAAACAGGTTTGCCCGACATAAAGATACTGAGTTCTTCGCCATTTTTACAAATGTTTTTCTTTGTGTTAGCCCAAAACTACACACCTACTTGTTTACAGTGCCTTCGCTGTGGGGATCGAGTTTCGAACTCTAGCCTTATAAACCCAAACATTCCGCTTATCCACCAGGTTATTGTTAAGAAGAGAATGATGAAGGTTGGACCTATATAACATACTTTGAATATTGTTGGGATTGTATTTTAAGCAAGTCTTCCATTTTATTTGATTTAGAAAGTTGATTGACGATATCTAGTGTTAAATTTAAGAGGAAGTGTTATTCATAAGTTACATTTCGTACATCACTTCTCAACGCGATTCGAAATTTAACAAACAAACAAACAAAGAAGTTCCGACTCTTGCAATGCTTTGTGAAATAAGCCTCTACCACTCCTTTGATGTAGTTAACAAATATTTTGTTTTTAATGGTGAAACATCTTCCAGATAAAGAACAACACTTACAACCAATAGGATTCAACGTCAACACCCTGCCGCTTTTCTACTGGCTGATATTTTTCTTTTCAATGATTAATTCTTAATGTGATTGGTCAACGTTTTTATTCATTACAGACCGCTATAGGTTCTTTAACCCGCATACAACAAAAACTTACGGCTTTTATCTTTGCCGAGATTTCCTAACAACATGTATGGAGGATTCCACGTAAAAATATTTTTGTCAACGCAAAATTATATAGGAGTTTGTGATGAATGATTGTGTTCACAATTATTGTTTAAAACTTTGTTGAAGATTGTACAAATAATTCAGCAATGAAAAGAACAGCAAACAGTAGATTTTCTTTAAAGCGTACATTTACTGACAAAAAAAAACGAATGTAGTTGTTTAATGTTTCATCGGTCAAATTAGTATGTTTTGTTACAATAGGAGACTTCTTTAAACACAGAATTCCTAGAATATCACAAAAGAATTCTAATAGCAGACACTTAGATACGTAAGTCCACTTGTCTTAGACCTCACATAAGTTAAACCTTTATTAAAGCATGCTCAATAGTCGAGAAAAAGATAAATATGTAACTTGTGTATGCATTTTTTTATTTTGTTTAGTTAGGCCTAAACATTAGCGTACTTAATGTTATAATATATTGTACAAAATGTCTACTAAATTTTCTTTACATCCGTTGAAATGAAATGCGCACATTTAAATCGTAGGATGCGCAGAGATATTTTGAGTTTTATTTAATAGGTGTAATTAAAAGCGTATTGTTTGCTTGTTTTTGAATTTTGCACAAAGCTACACGAAGGTTATTTGCGCTATCCGTCCCTAATTTAGCAGTGTTAGGCTAGAGGGAAGACAGCTAGTCATCACCACCCACCGCCAACTCTTGGGCTACTTTTACCAACGAACAGTGGGATTGATCGTCACTTATAATGCCCCCGCGGCTGAAAGGACGAGCATCTTTGATGCGACGGGGATTCGAACCCGCGCGCCTTAACCGCCTGGACACGCTGGGCCATTTAAAAGAGTATCTTACGTGGTATTACATAATACTCTATTAATATTTTCTTGGTACGTAAGGACTCCCTTACGTGAAAAACAAACAAACTTGGCAGATATTTTCTGTAGACTTCCCTCTATCTTTCTGTGGCTATCTCATCTCCATTTCTATCTCTTATCTTCCATGACTACGCCTATCTGTCTCTCAGTTATTTTTCGCACACCTCACCTTATATGATAATATTAGCCCATGCGACTCTCTATCTGTGACTTTCCTTTCTGTGCTGTTCCCCAGTAACTGCTATCTGCAGACTCACACCACTAGAAACCGGGTTTCGATACTTGGGGTGGGCAGAGCACAGACAGCCCATTGCGTAGCTTTGTGCTTAATTACAATCGATCTTTCTCTGACTGTCTTTACGCGCAGGGATGGATACAGAGGGGGGGATGCGTCACCCCCCACTGGGCATACCCAAATTGTGTAGATTAATGGGAAATCATAAATATAAAGTACTGATCATTTCACTTAGAATATTTTTGCTGTATGTTTATTTGTAACATGTTATTTAGGAATATATGAAGGTTCATATTCACATGCACTATGTTGTGTGATTCAGTATAGTGCTGTACGATTACTTGTAACTTTATTTTATAATAAAATCAATAAATGAGAGTTCATAGTCATATATGTTTATTTTCTTTGTTTCTAAATTAATTCCATGAAGTTAACGTTGCAGCAACAAGGAAAAGTTTACTTGTGGTCGGGTTTAAGTCACTGTTACTGAGTCGATCATAACCCCACCACCACCAAAAATCCTGTACCCACCACTGTTGTCATATATATTTATTTTCTTTGTTTCTAAATTAATTCCATGAAGTTAACGTTGCAGCAACAAGGAAAGTTTACTTGTGGTCGGGTTTAAGTCACTGTTACTGAGTCGATCATAACCCCACCACCACCAAAAATCCTGTACCCACCACTGTTTACGCGTCTTTCTTTCGCGATATATTCGGTGATCTGTTTATGTTACCATTCGTGTAAGTACTAACATGAGAAATAACAACGTGGTAACTCTGTGTAATTGTGTTATGCACGTGCGGTGTGCCGCTTATTCTCCATATCCTTCTTTAAAGAAATGTTTAGTAGATATTTACCATATTAGAACATGGATTGAAATGTATAAAATGAGTTACCATCATATATTTATAACAACACAATGAATAATTATGAATCACTTGAATCGCCCAAATTTCATCAGTATTTATACGAGTTACCAAATGACTATTTTTTACTCGGCTGTTGTTTCTTTTGTTAAGCTTTCGTTTGTTACGCTCCCTGCTAGTACAGCGGCAAGGCAATGAATTTACAACACTAAAATTAGGGGCCCGATTCCCCTCGGTGGGCTCAGCAAATAGCCCGATGCGGCTTTGCTATAAGAAAAACACACACACTCCTTTGTTACTTTGAAAAGAATCTATCATTGTTGATGGACTGGCTCATTAATATAATAAATAATACAACTTTTAATTTGGTTATTATAACACGTGCTAGACTGTTTCTGCATTACTGGTCAAGTGATCGTTGAGGATTAGGTAGGTCCGAGGATTGAGTATCGACGTGTTGCTTAACAAACCGCGCATTTCGGCTGTAGGGGCGATATAATTGCGACAGTCAGTCACGACAGATAGTCGTATAGGCGAAGGGCCTTGCTGACTTGTTGTTGTCCACCACTTCAGAAACTACAAATAAGAGTAAGGTATTGCTAGAGACCAGGGACATCTGTTCTAACCGTTTGGTCCGTCTGTCGTATAACATGCCGATCAACTTGAAAATACTAAAGTTAAGTTATATAAAAAGCGAGTTAACCTACGCCTTAAAAAGAAAATCTGTCAAAGTAATTTTCTTAACAGGTGAGTCCTACAGTGATGTGTTTTTTGTTATTAATAATTACGTTTGTTCTGTTTGTATGTAGAAATGACTGCTTAAAAAAGCTTAACTTGGGCTGTCTAATACGTTTGGACGAATCTGACCTTTGTTTGCAAGATCATATTGCAAAACTTTGGATAATGAAGCGAGTTAGTTTGGTTGATTTATGCACTGTGTTAACTTTTTCCTCTTCTATTACTCAACAAACAAACAAGGCAAACAGCACGTCAGTAGCTTTTTATTTTGTTTGTGATTTTTATTCCACAAGGAGCACTTCAGGCTTTTGGTTTGGTTGGCCTATTTATCGAGGTCTGGGTCAGCACGTTCTGCTCAATTTCTGTGATATTGTGTAATGTTAGAAGAAACGTTGTTTATGCATATCCACACAATCCTGGCCCGGCATGGTCAGGTGGGTTAAGGCATTCGACTCGTAATCTTAGGGTCGCGGGTTCGAATCCTGATCGCACCAAAACATGCTCGCCCTATCAGCCGTGGGGGCGTTATAAAGTGACGGTTAATCCCACTATTCGTTGGTAAAAGAGTAGCCCAAGAATTGGCGGTGGTTGGTGATGACTAGCTACCTTCCCTCTAGTCTTACACTGCTAAATTATGAATGGCTAGCGCAGATAGCCCTCGTGTAGCTTTGCGCGAAATTCTAAACCAAACAAATACGCAATCCTACAAAATAATGTTTTCAAACTTAAGTAAATACTTGTTTCATAAAATAATAAATAGTTATGCGTAATATCCTTTCCTTTAAACTATACATAAAAAATTAATAATTCATTGTTTGTCATGTTCAACTGTAGTACTTCGTAATGAGATGACTGTGCTTTGCCCACCTCAAGAAGAGAACAATACGTTTTATGGTTATAAGTCCTCAAATTACCATAGTAATGTAATGACTAGGAATTTGTATCAGAATCAAGTTACCAAATAGTTAATATACTAAAGTATATGTTTTGCTCTACGTTTGCCTTCGTAGGATATTACGCTAGAAGTAAAATTAATCGATAATCATTTATGATAGCGAGTTTGTGAATGTTTTTTGTTTGTTGAATTTTCTACAAGGCTATATAAGGGCTATCTTCGTTAGCTGTCCCTAATTTAGGGGTGTAAGATTAAAATGAAAGCACTCATCACCACCTACTGCCAACGTTTATGCTACTCTTTTAGCAACGAATAGTGGAATTGATCGTGACATTATAACGCCCTCACGGTTGAAAGGACAAGCATGTTTGTTGCGACGGGGATTCGAACCTCCGATTCTCAGATTACGAGTCGAGTGCCCTAACCACCGGGCCTCGCGAATGTAAGCTTTACCTGAATAAATAAATTAATTTTGAAAAAAATGAAAAATATAAACGAAAAATATTCACTTGTAAGTGATTTAATGAATTCCATTTCTTCCACTAATTTTAATTATGGCCCCGATTAAGTGTATTGAATTCAGATGCAAAATTTAGATCGTTTCTCCCCCCACAATATTTCTAACTTATGCACGTGATTATCTCAGACATTGGCTAATATGTTTTATATTGTTTGTTTGTTTGTTTTTAATTTCGCACAAAGCTACTCAAGGGCTATCTGTGCTAGCCGTCCCCAATTTAGTAGTGTAAGACTAGAGGGAAGGCAGCTGGTCATCATCACCCACCGCCAACTCTTGGGCTACTCTTTTACCAACGAATAGTGGGATTGACCGTCACATTATAACGCCCCCACGGGTGAAAGGGCGAGCATGTTTGGCGCGACCGGGATGTGAACTCGCGACCCTCAGATTACGAGTCGCACGCCTTAACACGCTTGGCCATGCCGGGCTAGCAACGTTAGAAACCAGGTTGCGATAACCGTGGTGGGCAGAACACAAACAGCCTACTACATAGACTAGGGCTTAACATAAAATAAAACAATAACAATAAAGATAGCAAGAAAACTACACGTAAATATTATTACTGATTTAAATGTTGTTTAGCAGTGTTATTCAAATGTTATGGAAACCTGTTAAAAAGAACGGACATTTGACAAGAGAAAAAAACAACATTATACTTTTAAGAGTTTAGAAACAAATTTGACCAGCATAAAGATATTTAATTTTTCGTCATTTCAGATGCAAAATTATTCTAAAGTTACATTTCATACACACATCACTTCTCAAAGTGATTTAACATTTAACAAAAAAACAGTTCTGACTCTTGCAACACTTTGTGAAATCAGACTCTACCACTCATTCGATGTAGTTAACAAATACTTTATCTTCAATGGTGAAATATCTTTTCGGAAAAATGACACTAATTGCTAAAGAGTTTCAACATGAACGACCTCTTACGTTTCCATTGGCTGCCTTTTTTTTTTTTAACAATTAGTTCTTAACGTGATTGGTTAACGTTGTTATTTACGCTCAATATTTCAGGCTCGTGACTTGATGCAGATCGCTAACAGTCCTTAAACCTGATTACAATAAAACATTTTACAGTTTTATTGAATAACTTAAATTAGCTATGCCAGTATTTACTACTGACGAAATCTAAACATCATGCAGAAAAGTTTTTATCAATAAAAAATCTTTTAGCAGCTCGGGATGAATGGTTGAAATAATAATTTTAATTTAAAAATTGGTTGAAGACTGTGTAACTAATTCAACCATGGAAAGAACAGTAAACAGCAAAGTTTCTTTGAAGGGTAAATTTAATAACATAAAAGAAACAAAAAAACGAGTGTTGTTGTCTAACGCAATGTGGCCCGGCATAGCCAGATGGTTAAGGCACTCGAATCGTAATCCGAGGGTCGCGAGTTCAAATTTCCGTCACATCAAACATGCTCGCCCTTTCAGCCGTGGGGGCATTATAATGTGACAGTCAATCCCACTATTCGTTGATAAAAGAGTAGCCCAAGAATTGGCGGTGGGTGGTGATGACTAGTTGCCTTTCCTCTAGTCTTACAGTGCTAAATTAGGTACGGCTAGCGCAAATAACTCTCGTGTAGCTTTGCGCGAAATTCAAACAAACCAAACTAACGTATCTTTAGAATCGTTGAAAACTAGCAGACATTTACGGTTAAATTAGTATATTTATTACAACAGTACTTTTTTTAAATACAGAATTCCTAGAATAACATAAAAGAATGCTATTCGCGGACACTGAAATACTAAGTCCACATGTCTTAGGCCTAACATTAATTTTAAGCCTTTGTTAAAGTACGGTCAATATTCGATAAAGAGAGAAATTTGTAACTGATGTGCGTTATTCCATTTTGTTTAGTTAGTGCTAAACTTTGCCCTACGTAATAAAATCGATAATTAAACATATAATGTTCTATAACTTCACATTAGACTTTTTAAAAATAAAACCTAAATAATTTTTACTATGTTGTACAAAATATCTACTAAACACCCGCTGAAATGAAGCGCGCGCCCGTTTTCAGGACAGACAAAAACTGAGTTTTATGATAATAAGTTTTTATTTGTTTTGAATTTATGCGCAAGGGCTATCTGCGCTAGCCGTCTCTCCTTTAGTAGTGTAAAACAGATCGTCACCTACCGCCAGTTTTTGAGCTGCTGTTCTACCAACGAGTAGTAGGACTATCCGTTACTTTATAACGCAACCACGGCTGAAAGGACGAAAATGTTTGTGGTGACTGGAATTCGAACCCTCGGTTTTCATATTACGAATTGAGAGCACCTTAACAACCAGTCATCTCCGGGTGTGAATGTTTCTACAAGAGCATTTTATATTATGGAATTATATACTACTCATAAATATATTCTTGGTACTTATGCAGAAGGGTCAACTTCTAAGTATCCACTTTCTCTAGTCCAGATTTCCCTGTCTTTCTCTATGACTGTCGTGCTTATTTGAATCTGAAAGAATGAGCATATTTGAGCCTTGTAATTTCCCCTTAGTATCTATACAGTTTCCTGTTCTATATATTTCTGTGTGACTTCCTTGTTTATGTATTTCTACATAACCAAATCTCTCTCTGTATTGTCTTGTATTCTCCACGTGTGTATGCTTTATGTAACTGTTACTGTTCAGGCTTTAATTGTATCCGTTATTACCAGAAACATCAGGGCCCGATATGGCCAGGTGGTTAAGGCACTCGAATCGCAATCCGAGGTTCGCGGGTTCAAATCCCCATCATACCAAATACGCTCACCCTTTCAGCCGTGGGGCTGTTATAATGGTTCAGTCAATCCCACTATTGGCGGTGGGTGGTGATGACTAGTTGCCTTCCCTCTAGTCTTACAGTGTAAATTTATGGATGGCTAGAGCAGATAGCCCTCGTGTATCTTTGCACAAAATTCAAAAACAAACCAGAAACATATCTTACTTTCTTTATCTCTGTCTATTAATCATCAAAAGCATCATTACACTTTGTTTTCTTTAGGGACTCTCTCGCGCGCGCGCGTTTTCTTCTCAGTCCCTTATGAATAACTTCCTCTTGCAACATTATTTTGCAAGACGTTGAATAATTATCCGAGTTTATTGTAATTCGGTTTCTTTATACACTCTATTCACATTTTTGCCAATTTATTTGTCAACAAACAGACGAAACCACATGAGATTGTTCGTGGTTTTGGTTTGGTTAGACTATTTGTCAACCAACGTCTGGATTAGCGAGGTTCCGCTCAGTTTCTGTGAAAAGTCTTGAATGATATTAAATGAAACCTTTATAATATAAACTCACACACTCTGAATATTAGTTTTCTAAAATAATAAAAAAACATGCATTTTATATTATTTTTATAATTATAGAGGGCTAATTGCACTAATATTATTACATGCTTTTCTTATTCCTGAAAATCCTGAAGAAGCTAAAAAGTACAGTATTTATGACATAACAGGCCTAATACTGATGTCCTAAGACAAGTACAATAACAATAATTCTTCGCTGGCTTGTAAAAGATGTACACATCATAGCTAGCATAATTAGGAAAAAATAAAATTCGTTACAATGTGCAAATGTTACTTGTACTGAAAATATTACAGGGTAAGAATTGTGTAACAATATCTTAAAATCTCACAAACTTACTGTGATACTTCAGGATATAAATGACAAAACAAATTGCAACTTTGTTGGTTGTTAATGGCGCAAATCTAAACATGCTGTATTCTGTCTACGGTTATCAAAAGCTAATTTTTAGCGCCGGAAGTCTGTATTTTTACCATTAAGCCACTAGCGGCACACGCAAAAAAAAAGTCTGAATATAGATAAATCTCTTGCACTTTTAGAATATGATCATTAAATTCGACAGACTCTAGAATTTGAGGTTTTATTCCCCATGGTGCAGTGGCGTAGATTTGTTTACACCCGATGAGGGGGATGATTTTTGCAACAACTTATGTGGACTGTTCAATTTGCAAATTGGTAATCTCTGATTACGTGAACCTGAAAGCTGTAAACATGTAGTCACAGAGTAATCTTGTTGGCACGATACTTGCATGTATACTTAGGCCTATTAACTGATACTTACGAACTATCGCTTAGATCGAAAAGCTTAGAAGCACGCCTATATTAAAGATGTACATTTCGGCTACTGACAAAGCCTACATCTAGGCCTAATTTTGTAATTCGATTGGTAAGAACACGAGAATCATAAGAACAAGCACACAATTTGTAGGCCTGTGATGCAATAAAACAATTCAACAGATCAAACTGTAGGGAGGAATGATTGTATGCACCATACCCTCCACCTAAAATGAAGGGGGAATGTATCCCCCCACAGGATCTACGCCCCAGCCATGATGGATAGAATGCACATTTTTCAATGGTATTACGATAGTGCTTCCGTGAGGTTGATTTTTTGTCCCCTGAGAACAGTCATGTTTATCTACTCTTCTGGTGTACCTCTCCATAAATCGGCGAATGACTTAGGCCTTCAACTTCTAAGTGCCTGCCTAAAGCAGAGAAAAACCAGAAACATTCATTGACGTGCGTTGCCAACGAGATAGCTGTGGCATCGATTTCTTCTGAAATCTTTCTCTTGAACACATTTAGTAGTTTCGATAATCTAGCCAGAAGGGTTCGAATATTTGGCTTGCAAACCTTCGTCAATTTTAAATTAATATTGTTTTTTTTTATCTTTTTAACGTTACCAATGTTTTTTTTTTTTTAGTCGGAGGGTTCTCATTCATAACCGTTGCCTTCACTTAGGGAATGAAAGAGATTACCCTAATTAGTCTGGGTTGTGCTTTGAGATCTATATTCTGTCCTGAAAACTCTGCTGTGAAAACTTATTTACACTACAAAGAATATTGTAGACCCCCATTTTGGATATGCTATCTCCTTTAGTTCTGAACTTTTTAATAATATTTCTTTATAATTGTTTTCTATTTGAAAATAGCAGCTAAATACCTCTTCAATAACCGATCAAGCTTTGAATGTATTTTACAAGCCGTGGTTCTATTAGCTTTAACATGATACACTCAAACGGAAACGGTAACAGCTGATTCATACGTTTTATAATCTGTGAATAAGACATTGCTTTCAGATAAGGCCCGGGCATGGCCAGGTGGATAAGGCATTTGACTCGTAATCCCAAGATCGCGGATTTGTATCCCCGCCGCGCCAAATACGCTCGCACTTTCAGCCGTGGGGGCATTATAATGTGGCGGCCAATCCCACTATTCGTTGGTAAAAGAGTAGCCCATGAGTTGTCGGTGGGCGGTGATGACTATCTGCCTTCCCTCTAGACTTACACTGCTAAATTAGGGAAAAGTGGGATTTATTTCCATATTATAACGCCCCTTGGCGAAAAGGGCGAGCATGTTGGTGTGACGGGAATTCGAACTCGTGACCCTGACTTTGCAAGAAGAGCGCCCTAACCACCTGTCTCTATTAGAAGAGACAAAATCTAAATGAAATTATCTGATAAAGCTGTCCATTAAGAGTTACTGAAACTGTGAAATATTTGCAGATTGGCAAAACATCACCTATCAACGGGCTTTGGTTCAACTGAATGAGTAATTTGAAAACCTGCTATTCTAATGGTTGAACTTTATTTTTTAAAAGAAACTATCTTCGATATACTTTTAGCAGAGACATAAAACATCTAACTTTGGCGTCTAGGATTAGGGATATCAGGTTCGAGAGGTGGTGTCACCAAATATGATTCGGCTTTTCAGCAGTGGATGCATTACAAAAGTGACTGTCAGTCCTCCTAAGTAGTTCAGGGTAGTCGCTGTAGGCAGCAAGCGTTGCTTACTAGATGCCTTCTCTTTGTTCTGTAGTTCACTATTAGTAGATGCTAAGCCTCACCATCGAGGATTTTGATTTGGAAGTTTTACCTGTTATGTGAATTAGACATTGTTCAAATCGTCAAATATATTTTTTCTTTTAGGTTTCCGCATTCTTTTCGAAGAAATTTTAAATCCTAAAAACTTCAAACTTGAATGAGATATATATTAAGAAAAAGTACTTGTGAAACGATAAAAATGAAAAAGTACAAATATAATTATGGTGTTTACGAAACGGAAATTAAAGACCTGAGAGTGGTAACGGAACTGATCAACAGATAGCAGCACAAGTAAATAGTCTTTGTGTGCATTAAAGAAGTTTGTTTTTGAATTTCGCACAAATCTACTCGAGAGCTATCTGTGCTAGCCGTCTCTAATTTAGCAGTGTAAGACTAGAGGGAAAGCAGATAGTCATCACTACCCATCGCCAACTCTTGGGCTACTCTTTTACCAACGAATAGTGGGATTGATCGAACGTTATAACGACCCCACGGCTGAAAGGGCGAGCATGTTTGATACGACGGGGTTCGAACCCGCGACCTTCAGATTACGAGTAGAACGCCTTAATCCATCTGGCCATGCCGGGCCCACATGTAAAGAAGTTTGTTTGTTTTGAATTTTGCGGAAAGCTACACGAGGACTATCTGCGCTAGCTGTCCCTAATTTAGCAGTGTAAGACCAGAGGGAAGACAGCTGGTCATCACCACCCACCGCCAGTTCTTGGGATACTCTTTTACCAATGAAGAGTGGGATTGGCAGAAACACTATATAACGTCCCCACGGCTGGGAGGGCGAGCATGTTTGGTGCGACCGGGATTTGAACCCGCCATCCTCGGATTACTAGTCGGACGCCTCAACACGCTTGGCTATGCCAGGTTATACTGATTTGTATGATTGAAAATAGTTCACTACAAATATTCTACATAATAAGCCGAGTAAATAATTCATTATTAAGCTATATCGTCCATTGTGATTACAGGAGTAAGTTATTTATTGACATTTTTGTTCACAAGATGTCTGTCTACGTAAACTGAAAATCGATTTATTTAATTATTTGCACTTCTGCTGTGAATGTTTAGTCCTAAAAAAAAAAAAAAAATCCGATAATAGACGATTTCTCGTTTTATCGCCATGAATAGCGTCGCCCACATGGTGTTCATGTTCGCGGGGAAGTTTCCTTAGGACTTCTTTACATAGCCCACCGTGGCCAGGTGGTTAAAACACTCGACTCGTGATTTGAGGGCTGCGGGTTCGAATGCCCGTCACACCAAACATGCTCGTCCTTTCAGCTGAGAGGGGTGTTATAACGTTAGGTCAATCCCACTATTCATTGGAAAAAGAGTAGCCCAAGAACTGGTGGTGGGTGGTGATGACCAGCTGTCTTCCCTCTGGTCTTACACTGCTAAATTAGGGACAGCTAGCGCAGATAGTCCTCGTGTAGCTTTCCGCAAAATTCAAAACAAACTTCTTTACATGCGGGCCTGGCATGGCCAGATGGATTAAGGCGTTCTACTCGTAATCTGAGGGTCGCGGGTTCGAATCCCCGTCGTATCAAACATGCTCGACCTTTCAGTCGTGGGGGCGTTATAATGTTACTGCCAATCCCACTCTTTGTTGGTAAAAGAGTATCCCAAGAGTTGGCGGTGGGTGGTGATAACTAGCTAGTTGCCTTTCCTCTAGTCTTACACTGCTAAATTAGGGACGGCTAGCGCAGATAGCCCTCGAGTAGCTTTTCTCGAAATTCAGACAAAGCAACTGAACAACTAGCTGGTTATTTATTCTTTTGAAAAATTACTATTAAACAATATGATATGGTGACATTAAAAGTTGTTTTCAACAGATGAATAGTAACATATCTCAGCCACAATCTAGATTATTAAACACTCCTTAAACGATCGTAGTCAAATTTAACTTTAATTATAATTCTTACTTACTAGTTACCGTTGTTAGTGGAAATTACCAGCGTAAGATTCCCTCAAGGAAACTGCCTGACACGTCATTGTCTCCATGATGACCACCATATGTTTTCAGGTTTTCCGCGCAGAGAGACTCGATGTAGCGTAATGTTTTTTTCTGTCATCTACCCGTTTGTAATTGTTGTGAGAGGGTTATAGTAAGGTGTGTTTTTTTTCAAGAATGCTGGTTCTTTTCTGTGAATAGAATCGATAGGACTTTGCAATATATAAAGTAAAAACCAAAACCAAAAACTGTTACGATACCTCAGTGTTTATAATTTCTAGTCTGCTTTTAACCGTGTTATAACAAAATGTTAAAATGCATTTTTTTACTCTGTAACACAGACATATAAAGTTTAAATATATTTGGAAATTAAAATATGATAAATGAATATCATATTTCTGTTTATTTTAACAGTTTCTAGGGTAAGATATACGTGTCTATGCGTGTGCGTTTTCTTTTAGCAAAGCCACATCGGGCTATTTGCTGAGCCCACCGAGGAGAATCGAATCCATGATTTTAGCGTTGTAAATCTGTAGACTTACCGGTGTACTAGCGAGGGGTAATAAGATGTGTGAATATTCAACAATGTTTCTAAAATAAGATGTATGAATATCATATCTCTATAAATTTCAACAATGTTTCTAAAATAAGATGTATGAATATCATACATCTATTAATTTTAACAATGTTTCTAAGTTGTGATATCCGATATTCCATTCCACAATTTAATGTTTTAACCATATGATGTGAATGTACTTTGAATCTTTGTTGATGAGATTTAAACTCTGCTGCCAGTTATTTACTTAACACTTTTAACAGAACAGTTCTGTCTGCCGGATCTCCTTCGTGTGAGAGAAAAACAAAACACGAAAAACACCGTTCTCGTGTGATTAGTGTCCTTTGTTTAATTGTTGATTTATGATTAGTAGTCGCTGCAAGTTGTTCAATCAAAGGTTTATTTCAGACTTTTCACACGAAGCTACACGAGTTCTAGTTTTACACAACCGTTCCTAATTTTCCGTTGATTCAATAAGTGCCCACTGTAACCCTTGACCGAATAGCTGGTTTTAACCGTCATGTTTAATTGTGTCAGCCTAGAGAACTGGACCGAAACTGAAGATTATTACAGCGTTTTAGAACTTTTGCTTCACCTGCAACCGTGTAATAGCTCGTCTGTAATATATTTTCATCTTCACTGACTACGACTTATCATAAAATAAATAAAAGAACCTTAAAGATATTTATCTGATAAAAGGAAAAATAATGTTAACCTGAATGTGTTGACGTTTCGTAAACTCTCGTTTTTGTCACTCTCAGTGATGACGAGAAAACCCACTTGTAGAGAAAAATATCTATGTAAGAACGGCTCGTTTGGGTTGAGAAAAATTTTTACGTAGAGGCGCGAACAACGTAAAAAATTTTCTCAACCCAAACGAGCCGTTTTTAGATATATAACTTTTGTCCCCCTGTTTTTCATAACATTTGGGTTAAAAAGGCTTAAATAGGTGCATAAGAGTGCTGATTCAATTGAGTGGTTTTCTAACAAAATTAGTTTTAATTTATAGTCCAACAATCAATGTTATTAGACTTTTTGTTTTATGTATTAGGCTTAGTTGCAGCGAGCTACTGACAGCGTTAACTTGTTTTATACACAAGTCTAAGTTGTAGGAACGCTTTCAATGGCGGAGCTTGACGTTCGATAGTGATATCTCTACGATATTACCTCAAACTAATAATTCTAACCACATCCTGATTTACTGATGCGTAAGAGCTTCCAGAAATAAGAATGTAATAATAGCATTTCAACCGCCCACATTGAGAATTCAGACCTCTGCTGACGAGGCCTTTCTCACGATACCAAAATATATCAAACCAACCAGGTTACAGCACACGAAACACTGTCGTTTAATGAAACAATAGGTCTTATAATGCAGAAAGGCTTATGTGCAAGGAGATTAAATTTAGTATTCGTATTTATATAATACTAAGTATTACCCCCCTTCAATAGCAAAACGATACAAAATTATAGTCAGTCCTTTAGTACAATATATATATATGTATAACCTAAACAAAATTTTAATAGAGGGCGGTAGTATCTATACATTTTAATAAAATTGTTGCAAATTGGTAAAATGGTTCATGGAAATTATTTGAAACTCAACGTGACAAAAATAAAAGTATTTTTATTACATCATCCAGAGGGTGCTGAGTAGGGATAATATAAAAGTATCGAATGTTTCTAAAATTGTATTCTTCTACTAAACTATTTTGTAAAGGCACTTGGCTCTTACAGAAACAAGACTATGAATTTCCATTGTCGTCGTAATAGGCACAATTATTAAAAATACGGAAATGAAACAATATTTGAGAATTTTTTTAACCCAAGATCTCTAACACTCAAGCCAAGAGATCTTTGGTCTGTGAGCAACAGCAACCAAGTATAATGGTTCCAGAGGTACAAAGTGAGTCTGCCCTAATGGAACGTTGAACATGGCAATAGGCCAAACCATATCTACGAAACACAACAAAATGCCAAAGAATATTTTTATTTATACATTTTTCAAGAAACGAAAAATTACATCGAGAGTACAGAGAGGGCATAAAACTTTGAGCAAGTGGATTAGCATAAAAGAAGAAGCCGCGGGCTCTTCAAAGTAATGTGAATATACAGAATAAATGTTTTGAGTTAAAAAAGAAATTGGAATACTGTTATATGAGAAGCTTGTGGGTTATGTCACAGGTTACTGGTTAGACGTGTTCTTCTGAGAGAACCTCGTGTACAAAATTCGAACAAGCTTATCAATTTCTATTAATGACGTTGTATGACGTAATAAAAGGTTGCCCAACCTCTCACGACGTATCTTTTCGTAGTAGTTTTGATTCTTATACCTTTGATATCAATTTTATCCATTAGTTGAGTAACACATTGTGTTTTACACACGCAAACACAATGATGGATAAAACTACTGCGGATGCAAGGACTTTTTTTTTTTTCGTATACCGCATTTTTCTCGTGTTTTGGAAAACATGTATTGCACGTTTCTGTGTTAAAGCTGTAGGAGCTAGAACGGGTCATTCTATCTAAAATTTCGAATTACTAAGACTAGACATGTATATGTGTTAAAGGGATTTGTTAAAAGTGGTTTGTTTGTTTTTTTAAACAGTTTATACGTCTAAAGCAGCATTTCCTCTGTTTTCCAATCCGAGAACCTGTTGGCTAAAAATGGAAGCTTGTGAGTGTCAAAGAGTCCTGTTTGGATTATATCCAAGTCTAACTATTCTTAGCCTAAGTTCAATCAGCATTTTAAAATGACACTGGCTAGCTCGTAGAATGGTGAGCTGAGAAAGAACAGGTGGTTTATATGGTGTAATATTATCAAGAGAAAAATATTTAAAAATTTAAAGCTGTTTATGTTGTGTATTTAGGCAAGGTGAAAATAAGAAAAACTCGTACCTTTTATGAAACCAAAATCTTAACTGCTTATGCCCGAGCTGCGTAAATAGAACTGAGCAATAACTGCATAAGCACATTCCGTGGAAGATTTGGTAAACTAATTTGACACTCTATATGCTGAGGCAGGATAACGTAGGTTTGAACATTGTGCCAATGGGACGACAAAAATATGTATACTGTTGTTATATAGCGTTCGTAAGAAATACGTGTGTGTTTTTGTTGTGTGGTGACACATTCACCCAACCTTATGCGGTAAAATTGAACGTGTACGTGAATTTTACGTTATACTGAAATAAACAATGGACTTTTACCGCGTGTTTCTTGCTCATTCATAAATGTTGACGACCCTACGTACATAGTACACTGTATTAATTGGAAATTATTTTTATAAATAATTTAATAATTAATTTCAATCAAGAGTAACTGATTTTGTGTTAAATCCCTTTTTAATTAATTAAAAAAGTGTTTAAATGGGTTTGAATGAGACACATCGTGGTAGTATCATCCCAGTTGGTAAGTATCTAATAACTGGCTTGTTTGAAGTTAAGCACAAAGCTACACAACGGGGTATATGTGCACTGCCCACCATAGGTATCGAAACCTGGTTTCTAGCATTTTAAGTCCATAAACATACCGCTGTACTACTATTTTCTCTGCCCACCACGGGTATCGAAACCTTGTTTCTAACGTTGTAAGTTTATATACATGGCGCTGTGCCACTGGAGGATATTTTCTCTGCCCACCACGGGTATCGAAACCTGGTTTCTAACGTTGTATGTCCGTATAATGTGATGGTCAATCCCACTATTCGTTTGTAAAAGAGTAGCCCAAGGATCGGCGGTGGGTGGTGATGACTAGATGCCTTCCGTCTAGCCTTACATTGCTAAATTAGGGACGACTAGCGCAGATAGCCCTGGTGTAACTTTGCGCGAAATTCAACAAACAAACAATGTTTAAGAGATGCAGTTAAACCCACAATTACATTTCGCAGTTAGCGAAGGAGTACAAATGCTTGAAATTTGCCTTGCAATACTAAAATCCGGGGCTCGATTCCCTGAAATGGAAATAGCAGATAGCCCAATGATAGCCCAGAACTTCCCAATCTTTACTGTCAATGTACGACAAAAAAGTATGAATGAAATGAAAGATAAAGCTGTCGTGTTTAGGTGATCTGTATCCTTTTAAAACACTAAACATGTATAGCTGTGTGCAAACATGATGTTTGTTTCTGAAACCTTTTAAAAAGTATACGAGAAGTTGGACTCAAAAAAAAGGTTCCATCGTCACATTTATTTCAACTTTTTTGTTGTTGTTGTTAACCCAAATAAGACTGAAAGTGATCTGAAAGTTTAAGATACAGAACTGGTGGTCATTTAAACTAGCTCATTATGCCCTGATACAATCATTGTTGTAACTTTTTTACATTTACGGAGATTATTTTGCATTGTTAGCATCGCTTATGAGTTTAAGAATAATCTAAGTCTCTCAAACTACATTTAAGAATGATTTAAGTCTCTTAAGTTGACTTTGAAAATAACTTAAGTCTCTTAAGTTGACTTTGAAAATAACTTAAGTCTCCTAAGCTGTCCATACTTTTTGAAGCGTTAATGGGATTATGGCCGATATTATCTTAGTGACGAAAGTTTTTTGTTTAAATTTAAACACTGGGCTGTGATCTGCCAACGGCGGGTATTTAGACTCGGGTTCTAGCGTTATAAGCCCGCAAACATACAACCATGCCATTGGGGGTGGTCAATGATGAAAGAATCTAATTTATGATTCGAATAGTTTTAATCATAATATATTTTAATTTCCTTGTTTATCAGTTTTGACATTATATGGATATTTTTATCGTTGTCCATCATCGCCCCCCCACTGATACAGCTGTAAGTCTACGGATTTACAACGCTAAAATTAGGGGGTTCGATTCCCCTCGATGGGCTCACCAGATAGCCCGATGTGACTCTCTTACAAGAAAACACACATGTACATAATTAACTTCATTAATTTCTAGGTTCTGAATCCTGTACTTAGCGTAACTTTTTTTCACAAATTAGTAATACATTTCAGACGACAGGTGGCTAATGCATTTTGTATTTGTTGGTGTTTGTGATAATGAAAGTATCTAAGATAATTAAGAAGTAAAATACAACAACAACTAGATCTTTAGAAAACATGATTCGTGTTAGTTTATGAAACATAATATCAACTTTTATTAACCTAAATCTCATGTTCTCATTTCAGTTTTTTCGTCCTTATATTTATTTCATATTTTCGCTATTCCATCTTATTCTGCTTTCAGTATTTAAAACCTTTAACGAGCAGACATTGTGAAGTACAGAGATAAGTTACGTTAAAAAGGTTTGCGAGTTTTACAACATTGCTACAGTCTATGTCTCCATGTCCGACCATGCTCAGGCCCGGCATGGCTAGGTGGATAAAACACTCAACTCGTAATCTGAGGGTAGCTGATTCGAATCCCCGTCACATCAAACATGCTCGCCCTTTCAGCCGTGGTGGCGTTATAAAGTTACGATCAATTCCACTATTTGTTAGTAAAGGGTATCTCAAGAGTTGGCGGTGGGTGTCATTGATTTCTTAATTTCCTCTAGTCTTTCACTTCAAAATTATTGGCGGATTGCTCAGAAAGTTCTCGAATAGCTTTTGGTGAAATTCAACAACAACAACAATGAAACGAACAATGAAAACAAAACGACTTAAATGAGTTAGATCTCTGGAATCGAGATGATTACAGTTACCATCGGCCCGGCATGGCCAGGTGGTGAAGGCACTCGACTCGTAATCTGATGGTCGAGGGTTCAAATCCCCTTCACACCAAACATGCTCGCCTTTTCAGCTGTGGTGGCGTTATAATGTGACGGTCAATCCCACTATTTGTTGCTAAAAGAGTAGCCCAGGAGTTGGCGGTGGGTGGTGATGACTAGCTGACTTCCCTCTAGCCTTACACTGCTAAATTAGGGACGGCTAACGCAGATAGACCTCGTATAGCTTTGCCCGAAATTCAAAACAAGCCAAACTAAAATTGACCATGCTCTATCTGACGACCGTGTTCTTATCAGTAAGTCTGCAGTGTAATTTCCATTAAAAAATACTCAATTGTAATGCTGTTATGTTCAAAGCTCAACCTTCTTTAGTGGGTTCTTTCCATAATCTATCTAATATACAATAACGGCAACGTCTTTGTGCCTGTTTCAACAATCTGATCACACGGAAATCCATAAGAGTTGCTTCCGGTATACTGAATTGTATGTCATCATATGGAATAGCACGAGTGCCCGATTCATTCTTCAGCTGCTTGAGGCAAAAATTATGGAACTGATATGTGTGGAAACAGTTCGTGTCGTTTTTCCAAACAAAGATCCTTCTTGATTGTATTGCACACAATTTCCTGGTATATGTTCGCGGCTTTTGCCACTCATTTTTGTGTTCGTGGATTTTCGCCTCTCACAAAACGTTGATCTCCACATACAACGGCTGGTGAATGACTCGTCGCAGGTCTTTTTCTAGATGGTTCTGGTACCTCAAGTTGACTCAATGTTTAATGACAATATCATTAGTACAAGGGATAGCTTTGTGTCGGAAATTTTGTTTCGGAAAGCGCTTTGCTTACCTTTTCCAAAAGCGATCATTTATCCATAGTTTTAGACTGCCTACAAAACGCCAAATAATCTAAAGCTGTAATTACAACAAATTCTGTTCCACAACGACTTTATATCGACTATGAATATCTGATGACTTGCTGACGTACATCAATATTATATAATCGGTTTGATAACGTACATGTACGAATCCCCGTCACTCCAAACATGCTCGCCCTTTCAGCCGTGGGGGGCGTTATAACGTTACAGTCAATCCCACTATTCGTTGGTAAAAGAGTAGCCCAAGAATTGGTAGTGGGTGGTAATGATTAATTGCCTTCCCTCTAGTCTTACACTGCTAAATTGGGGACAGTTAGCGCAGATAACCCTCGCGTAGCTTTGCGCAAAATTAAAAAAACAAACAAATCCATGATATATCTTTGCGCTAGAAACATACAGAAAAACTCTCCATCGTTTTCTTATATAATGAGACAATTTTCAGGTATTGAAAAGTATTCATGACAGAGGAACACCATACATTATATAATTATTTTCCAAAGAAAAATGACTCCAAGGCCAAAAAACCAGTTCCTTTTATTCCGTTTTTCTTTTTTACGTCAATAAAATATACACATTAATTTTTCCAGTGTAAAGGGTGGAGTGTATGTATATATATATATATTGTTGGTTTTTATATATGTATGGATATATCTTCACACGGATACCAGTTTGAAACATGTACAGGATCCCCTATCTTACACTGAATAGAAATAATAATTGAAACTAATTGCCGTCCCTCTAGTCTTACACTGCTAAATTTAGGGACGGCTCGCGCAGACAGCCCTTGTGTAGCTTTGCGCGAAATTCAAAAACAAACAAACTTTATAACACTAGACCGGAAGAGGTTTACAGCCATTTGAAATGAAAACTGAAATTAGAACATCATGTTTGGATGGAGCAAAAACTAGAAATAAACACATTAGTGAATTCTGAAAGATTTGTCGATCTATGCATTTAACAACGAAGGGCTTTCTATTCTCGGATGTTGGCTTTCCAGTAAATTCATCCTGGTCAACTCTTGCGATTACGTTTAACTAATTTGGATTCGGGCCCGGCATGGCCAAGTGGTTAACGTACTCAACTCGTAATCCGATGGTCATGGGTTCGAATCCTTGTCACACCAAACATGCTCGCCCTTTCAGTCGTAGGCGCTGATAAAAGAGTAGCCCAAGAGTTGGCGGTGGGTGGTGATGACTAGCTGCCTTTCCTCTAGTCTTACGCTGCTAAATTAGAGACGGCTAGTGCAGATAGTCCTCGTGTAGCTTTGCGCGAAATTCAAACCAAACCAAACCAAACATGGGTTCGGAACTCACAAAATATAAACCAAAAACAAATTTAGTAAATATGCCAATTCTGAAATGGTTGAAGTGTTTCTAAGTGCATCATAATTCTATATCATAGTGAGATTTTTGGAACAACAGTTAGCTTAGTTTGTTTCATAATTTCTCGCAAAGCTACACAAAAGGATTGTCTTTGCACAGCTTTCCTTAATAATTTCTAATTATTAGACAAGAAAGACCAGCCGATCAGCATCACACAGTTCCATTTCAGCTAGGGATCAGAGCCCACTTTTAACCCAGCCTTCAACACAACGTACCTCCAGGTCTTTGGCTACTCTTTTCTAACCGAACAGTACAATTTCACAGTCATTATTACAGTTCACACACAAACCCAAAGTGTTGAGAGCGTTTCTGTGACAACGGTTCGCGAACCTAGAATCCACGAATTCGCAATTCAGGCATGTCAAACATTGTAGCTTGAAATCATTCATAAAATGAAACAAATAACTGAATAAAGCTCATTTTCTCATTCCGCACTACCCACTTACCCTATTCCCATTCCGTGATATATTTCACGAGGACCAGACATGCCCCCTGCTACATAATGTGTTTGGCCTTTGAACTCGAAGATTAACGAATCAAATCTCATTGCTAGAAGACCATCTCACCATTTTTTCGATCGTGAGTGCTGTACAATAATGACGGAGAAATCCCTCTATTTATTTAGTCTGAATAGCACAAAGATTGGTGGTTGGCTGTTTTCCCTCTCTGTGTTTAAAATAGAGACCTTCTATGCAGAGATAATGATACAAAAATCATACCGAGAATATATTTAAGAAGACAAAAACAGGTCACAAAAAATTTGTGCAGTCGGTAGGTGGCGCTTCCAAAGTACAACTGTGAGTTAATTGAAAAGAATAATTCAACACTTGAATATAAATTTTGCTCAGTTCGTATAAAACTGTCTTTCAATGACAATACGAACCTATAAGTTAAAATGAGTTATTGTTTGAGCGAGAATACCGTTATACAAAGACTTTACACCTATCCTGTGATTAAAAATATGATATTATTACGGATTCTTCTGGCAAATTCTTCACATATAACACGTGTTTAGGGTTGAAACTGCATGTTTGCATGGTATTTTGAAAATTCCCATGAAAGTTGTTTAAAATTTTTAAATTAACGAAAATGGAAACTACTCCTGGTTATTAAACACAAGGCTACACCATAGCCTATCTGTTCTGTGCCCAGAAAGGGTTTCGAAACTCAGTTTTTTTGCCTTATAAGCCCTCAGAGTCATCGCTGAACCATCAGGTGCACGAATTGAGTAGAAGGTGTAACACGTGCTGCAGAATTTTGAAGATGTGAAAGTTACTTGATTTCTCACACCGAGAACTCACTGCAAAGTTACAATAACACATCAAACTGCAAAGTTTTGTCATTAGATGTTGTTTCGCTTATGAAAGTACATTTCTTTCCTCAGTTGTTAATAATTCGTTTTTATCAATCGTACGTTCTACTATTGAAAAAAAAAATTGTCCCCCCAAATTAGCATAAATAACTCGTGCGTGAATTAATATTTTTTCTTTGTTTTCCAACTGTGCTTCAACTAAATAAAGGTTACTTTGCGCATGCTCGAGTTGGCAGAAAGTTCTCTACCATATATGGACATGTAGTTTCCAACAGGCCCGGGCTATTTTTCTGACGTCGATAGCAAGCGCGGCCTTGAAGTTAATTAGCTCAGCTGCTAGAAGTTCTAATACCCCTGTCTTTTTCTCTATATGTATTACGTCATAAGGCTTCAGCAGGACTGACACTTCCAATCACAAACAGCATAACATAAAGAGATGACATCTCAAAGTTAGAAAGACTTTAAGAATAAGTTTTTATAAGACACACACACACATATATGAATATATATACATAATAGTTTCTTTTTCATTACTAATGAATATCATATTTTAGCAAAGTAACTAGCTGTTCGCTGCCTTACAGCTAAGCTATATTGACTTCCACAAGTAATAATGCATCACATAGTCTAACACATCATACGAATATATGGAAAAAAGGACAATGTCTCACAAATATTTCTTTATATAGTCTTTTTATTTATTTTATTATTTTTCGAAAATATTTTGAAAGTTTGTTTCTTTGCACTTTTAGTTTGGTTTGTTTCAAAGTGAGAAGCTAATTAGGTTGGTTTTTTGGTTTGGTTTTTTTGGAATTTCGCGCAAAGATACTCGAGGGCTATCTGTGCTAGCCGTCCCTAATTTAGCAATGTAAGACTAGAGGGAAGGCAGCTAGTCATCACCACCCACCGCCAACTCTTGGGCTACTTTTTTACCAACGAAAAGTGGGATTGACCGTCACATTATAACGCTCCCACGGCTGGGAGGGCGAGCATGTTTGACGCGACTCGGGCGCGAACCCGCGACCCTCAGATTATGAAGCGCACGCCTTAACGCGCTAGGCCATGCCAGGAATTAGGTAGGTAATTTGGTAATTATATCTTGCATTTTCAAGATGAGAGATTTCACTTTGTTGCATAAAATTGGGGTATCATTAGAAAGCAATGATTCTATTTAAATAAAACAATTCTCAAACGTTTTTCAGTCAAATACAAGAGACTAAAGTTTTTCATAAAATGATTGGATAATACAAAAGAAATACTTATACAAAGAAAATAATTTTGTCTTAAGACAAAAAAAATATGATGATTTAATTCATGTAAAGAAAAACAAAACAACTGCTTACAATTGAAACGGGCCCAGCATGGCCCGATGGTTAAGGTATTCGACTCGTAATCTGAGGGTCGCGGGTTCAAATGCCCTCACACCAAACATGCTTGTCATTTCAGCCGTTGGGACGTTATAATGAGACGGTCAATCCCATTATTTGTTGCTAAAAGAGTAGCCCAAGAGTTGGCGGTGGGTGGTGATGACCAGCTACCTTCCATTCAGTCTTACACTGCAAAATTAGGGACGGCTAGCGCAGATAGCTCTCGTGTAGCTTTGCGCGAAATTAAAAACAAACCAACCAATTGAAACATCGTTCGAAAACGTCTTGAATATTTATAAAAATTAGAAATATTGGTAGTGACTTCATGTGATTACAACATTCAAGTCTCATTGTTATAAGTATACATCCTATACCTTATCAAAGTAACGTCAAATGTTTGGCAAAACTCTATATTTATGAATAGGAGTACAAGATCAAAAGTTTGTTTCAAAGCGAGAGTCAGTAATCACGGGTCCCCCGCTTGTGCAGCGGTAAGTCTGCGGATTGACAACGCTAAAATCAGGGGTTAAATTCCTTTCGGTGAACCCAGCAGATAGATCAATGTGGCTTTGCTATAAGAAAACACAAAATACACACAGTAATCATGGAAGTGAGACATTATCCTGGATCCAACTACATGCTATTGCAAGTAGTAAAATCGATCCGTTTGTTTAGTGTTGTCGTTGGTTTACATCCACACTTATTATTGTTACTGTGCCTATTTTATTTGAAACGATTTTATATCATTAAAATCTAATAGGGATAACAGTCAAAAGGTTTGTTTCAGGAATTCTCTGCAAAGC
This sequence comes from Tachypleus tridentatus, assembly GCF_004210375.1. Classification (NCBI taxonomy): domain Eukaryota; kingdom Metazoa; phylum Arthropoda; class Merostomata; order Xiphosura; family Limulidae; genus Tachypleus; species Tachypleus tridentatus. Next base: position 96,455,904 of record NC_134827.1, on the reverse strand, counting down.
TACACGATGATTATTCACTCATAGCCGTTCCTAACTTTAAACTAATAGACTAGAGTAACGCCAGCTAGTCAAAAGCACTCATCTCACAGTAAACTTCTGGACAAGCCTCCCGCTAGTACAGCGGTATGTCTACGAATTTACAACGCTAAAATCAGGAATTCGATTCTCCTCGGTGGGCTCAGCAGATAACCCGATGTTACCTCACTGTAAGAAAACACACACACACACACTTCTGGACAACTAATGTCCAAGACAATACAGGGGTGTAACTTTGGGAAGAGGAAGCAACAGTTGAATGGAGGGACCCGCTTGGGGTCAGTCTTCTTTGCTCCATGCCTCATCCCTAAGCCTTTCGCGAGATAGTGCCCCTGGATCGAATAGTGGGGGTTAACCTTAATTCTTGTACCTTTGTAGGACAAATGTTAGCAGTAACGGTCCACGAACCCTCAAGTTCACAATTCGAGCATGCTAACCACTGGATCACCCTATCCCACGTGAAAAAGAACAAAGTGTAATTCGTCGAGGAAACGCGAATTTACGTCGGCAAGTATAAAAAAATGATAATTTTAGCGTGAAATATTTGTAGAAAAACTCTTAGTAAAGAAAGTAACCAGAACGTGAATTTCAAATAAATCAACTAAACTGTATTTTATTATATACTTGATTCGAACGAGTGTATATTAGCTTTATTAACATTTTTGGCGATCCAAATGAAAGAGAATTTCTCGCTCTTACATATAGTAGAACTGTGGAAATTGCGACCAATGTTATTGATGACGTAAGGGTTGTTAGGAGCAGTCTGTTATCTCGCTCCACCTAACAAACTCGTCTTAATGCACTTAGTTGCTGACATCACGTATGGTACGGTTTATCGCGTGATCTAGCTTGTAATTTCAGCTGCACAATGCTACATGGGCATATTCCTGATGTGGGGGTTTCCTAAGGTATCGGAATCTCGCATCTTTTACTTATTTCACGTTTTATGACATCTGTTCTTGGATTTGAATTTAATCTGTCAGAGGCTTCATAAAAGCTTTTGCTTTTGTCTTTGCCCGCAGACTTATAACAACAGAAACCAGATTTCGATACCCGTGGTGAGTAGAGCGCAGATAGCCAGTTCTGTAGCTTAATTTCAAACAAACAAACTTTAACCAAAGCAGTAATCGTATCACGTCTAGACTATCATATATATACTTCGTAATAAGTAGTTTAAATAGAAAGTAAATTCCACCATATAAAAAGCATATCAGCATTTCAAATACAAAGTCTAACCGTGATAATGCGATATGTTTACCTTATTTTGTGCGCTTACACTATTTTAAGAACCGTCGAGAGCCAGCACAGCCTTTCTTATCTTTATTTTTAACATTTTTAAGGCATTAAAAAGAATATTCTAAATTAGGACAACAAGGAACTCATAAACAATAAAGGCCTGGCATGGCAAAGTGCGTAAGGCGTGCGACTCGTAATCCGACGGTCGCGGTTTCGCGCCCACGTCGCGCTAAACATGCTCGCCCTCCCAGCCTTGGGGGTGTATAATGTGACGGTCAATCCCACTATTCGTTGGTAAAAGAGTAGCCTAAGAGTTGGCGGTGGGTGGTGATGACTAGCTGCCTTCCCTCTAGTCTTACACTACTAAATTAGGGACGGCTAGCACAGATAGCCCTCGAGTAGCTTTGTGCGAAATTCCAAAACAAACAAACAAACAATAAACAATAACAAAGAAATCACGACAGCGGCCATGTTTAGGTCACAGTACAAGCATAAAAACGTTGCTAAAGTAGCAAAGAAAATCTGTTAACTTTATAATTTATCAAATATATAGTAATTGCTATTCAAATTATTATTCCAATTATTAACATTGAAACACACGTGTATATATGGAAAGAAAAAAAAAAAAAACTATGCTTTTTATGATTAAAGGTGTCTTGAGGGCTTTAGGGCATAAATACAAACACTCACCAGTGTCCCACCGGGGGATCATATTAGGTTTAGTCTGGTTTTCAATTTCGCGCTAAGCTACAGGAGGGCTATCAGCTCTAGCTGTCCCTACCAGAGGGAAGGCAACTAGTTATCACCACCCACTGCCACTCTTGGGCTATTCTTTTATTAACGAATAGTGGGATTGAACGTAACATTATAACGTCCCTACGGCTGAAAAGGCGAGCATGTTTCGTGTGACAGGGATCGAACCCTCATATTAGTGTCAAAGACAAGAATTTTAAACACGATATGAATAATATTAATGAATAAACTCCAAAAGAAATTAATATTTTGTTTTTTTAATATTTTGGTCTACTTAGAAAAAGAATATATCATAGTACATCAGACATTAAAATACAAAAATTAGACGTTAAAATACGCTATAAAAACAAACAAACGAAACCAATATATCATTTAGAATGTCATCAGTTGTAACATTTTAAACGTAATATGTTATCCTATAACACATTATAATTACGAAAAATAACTTTCAATGTGTTTGCATTTCAATTGAAAGTCTTTTCTTTGTCTACTAATTTCATTTTTCAGGTTACTGATTATATTTAGCGCTGTTATACGTATTACTAATTTTCCTGTATATTCTCCTTTGATAACTTACATTATTAAGTATCGTATAGTTGTTATAACAACGTACTTAACTTTTTAAACATTGATATTGTATAGTTAATATAACAACTACGTAACTTCTCTGCACATAAATATTGTACAGTCATCATAACAATGTATTTAACTTGTGTGCACGTTAATACTGCATAATTGTTATCACGATGTAACTTTTGTGCATGTTAATACTTTACTGTATAATTGTTATAACGTCGTATATCACTTTTGCGCATGTTAATACTGTATAATTGTTATAAGAATGTATATAACTGTTATGCACGTTAATAATGAATAATTATTATAACAAAGTATGTAACTTTTGTGCATGTTGATACTGTGCAGTTGTTGTAACAATGTATGTAACTGTTGGAACTTGTGGCGGTGTACTTCAGGAAACTCACAAGAGCAACACAAGCGTTAAATTCATAGTACATTGGTGCTAACATTCTTTAAGGTTTTACAGAACGGGCCAGACAATAACTAATAGTTAACACTATAAACAAATATAAAGCAAAAGTGGAATAATCGAAATTTGGAAAACTTTGGCGAGTTTAGCTTAACAAGTTTGATAAGATATCAAAGTTTAATTTCTGCCGAAATCTGAAAGCCGGAACCTGTTGTGTATTTCTTATTATTTTAAATCGGAAGACTGAAACACTGACATTAATTTTAAGACTTCTACATTGTAACACGACTTGATGTTTACTGACGTAGTTATTTACCATTAGTCTAATTTTAGATAATAGTACAGTTTAAAGTTACACAAGTACATCCGCGGTACTTATATTTCTAGAAATCAATCGCTAGCTATGATGTAGATAACAGCTCACGTATCACCAGGACCGCCGATAAGGCTCGGAGGTCATCAGGAGGCCCTAGAAAAGCTCGTCAGATGGACTTTTTATTTACGTTAAAAACTCTACCATGAAAAAAGCTTGAAAAGTTGTATTTTATAGTTAACTGGTATTATGGAGAACTATATGTATACGATTAACCCTGCGGCCGAAATAACCCCCGACGATCTTATATATATCATTATAATAAGTTAGAAGAGAAAAAAAAACAAAAAAAACGCGTGACCGCAGACATTTGAAAAGTATAGCGAAAATTGTGTCTTGTCTTGTTGATGAGGGCTATCCGTGTTATGCCCATCACATGTATCGAAACCCTGTTTTTTAGCATTATAAATCTTCAGATTTATCGCTGAGCCACTGTGAGGCCAACACATATAGTGAACTAGCTGGATATTGACATGTATTTAGTTGTATTCCTAAACCAAGTCAGTTTGGAAAGTATCAATCGTAATAAATTCATAAATTATGGATCATATGATGTTTATACATGCCACAGACTGAACCACACTATAATACAATGTATGGGCAAATCTTTATACATACAACTTCCCAAAGAAATATGTGCATACTTAGTTATAAGTTCTTAAAGAACACAATGTCTTAAACTGAGCTAAATTTGCCTTTAGGAACAGTTAGTAGTTACGGAACCAGAGAAGCTGGAAACTGTGGTGAGGTCAATGATGTGACGTAATGAGATGTCTTAATGGATTACGTAATAGTAACATTGTTCTATACCAAATTAATCTGGTTCACCATATTTGAATTTCGTTGAGTGCAACAAAAACTGATTCTTGAAGTAAAAAAAGAAATTAGTCGTTAGTAATACTCCTTGTATTGAAAAGTTTTATTTTACTGGTGGTGGTGGTGGTGGTTGAAATGTTTGTGTTCCATTTATTTTACGACAAATCGGACATATATCGATATTCCAAAGCCCCGAACTCCTTTTACGAAGTTTTAGTAACAACCTATTCATTCCCATAGGGGGAGCAACTTCTATAAATTATAACCCATATAATCTAATATTTCCAGCCCTCCTTTCAAAAATAACGCTACATATTCAGACGGATAAATATCGGTGTAACTATATTTGATGGGTTTGTATTAAACAGTGCTTGAAGTTAAAAGGTGAAATCTACTTTGATATTCACCCACAATGTGGGTTCAGACAAAGTTGTTTTATAGTGAACCTCGGTATGGCTCCTTTATGTATCATAAGTCTTTTTATTTCGTTTTTATTTCAAAAATGGTACTAAATTATAAACAAAAGTTTTCGCTTTGTGTCGATTATTTAACTATGTAACTACAACAGCTTTCTTTTTACCCCTCTCTCTAACAACTGACTCTGTTATCGACATATGTCAATCTGGTAAAAATGTAAGAGGAATGATCGAAAATGTCTCTCAATCAACTGCGATTACAGTCGAATAAAATTATAGCGTTTTCTGCCAGTAAACGTGTAATAAAAGAGTATAAATCTATGGTGTTAAAAACCGGATGTAGATACTGAAGAAACCCCTGCTTAAGTCAGCATAATTAGATTTAATACACGGGTAAGTTTAGGTATAAGTATATATAGGTAGTGGGAAGGAGAACCATGTGACCCAGCTTTGCAAGTTGTTACAGATGTATAAAAACTGTGCAGAACATGATAAAGAAAGAAGGTAACCATAGCTATATAAACGTATAGTTTTACATGTTAAATGTGTAATGAAATGTTAAATGACCACAGCTCTATAAAATGTATAGTTTTACATGCTGAATGTGTAATGAAATGTTAAATGACCACAGCTCTATAAAATGTATAGTTTTACATGTTAAATGTGTAATGATATGTTAAATGACCACAGCTCTATAAAATGTATAGTTTTACATGCTGAATGTGTAATGAAATGTTAAATGACCACAGCTCTATAAAATGTATAGTTTTACATGCTGAATGTGTAATGAAATGTTAAATGACCACAGCTCTATAAAATGTATAGTTTTACATGTTAAATGTGTAATGATATGTTAAATGACCACAGCTCTATAAAATGTATAGTTTTACATGCTAAATGTGCAATGAAATGTTAAATGACCACAGCTCTATAAAATGTATAGTTTTACATGCTAAATGTGTAATGATATGTTAAATGACCACAGCTCTATAAAATGTATAGTTTTACATGCTAAATGTGTAATGAAATGTTAAATGACCACACCTCTATAAAATGTATAGTTTTACATGCTAAATGTGTAATGAAATGTTAAATGACCACAGCTCTATAAAATGTATAGTTTTACATGCTGAATGTGTAATGATATGTTAAATGAATATTTTGATATTCCCTGCGTGAGTTATTTTAAATTACGAGGCAAATTGTTTGTTTGTTTTTTAATTTTGTGCAAAGCTACACAAGGACTATCTGTGCTAGCTATCTATAATTTAGCAGTGTAAGACTACAGAGAAGGCAGTTAGTCATCAGTTCCCACCGCCAACTCTTGAGTTACTCTTTTAACAGCGAATAGTGGGATTGACCCTAACTTTATAACGCCCTCACGGCGGAAAGGGAGAGCATGTTTGACATGACATGGATTCGAACCCACGACCGTCGGATTAGTAATCGAACGCCTTAAAGATCTGACCTTGTCTAGGCTACAAGGCAAAAAGGTTGTGTTCTAACTCAATAACTTTCTTGTACTTTCTGTTATCATTTATTGCGTGTTTTGACCTTTAATTCAGAAGGTCATAACCTTGTCTGCTTAGTTACGTGAAGTAATTTGGAATGGTAATGAAAGGTGTCAGTTTGACGTCAGAACTCGTTCGTTCTTGTTAGTTTTGTATGATGATTACAACTCATCTCTCGCTGAGTGAACAGCGATTTTACGGACTTATAACACTAAAATCCGGGGTTAGATTCTCCGCGCGGATATACAGCCTATGGTGTAACTACGTACTAAAAGAACTATAACTAACCACTATATAAACTTCAGCAAAACATCGTGTTCACTGTATGATATACCTTTGTGTCAGTGTTTATCGAGCCACAAATATATTCTTGAAATGGGCAGCTTACATACTGAAAACTTGGATAACTCGAAACGACACTGCTTTATTTTACACGAAATAAATCGTACTACGTTTCATAATCGCATTGCAGCCCTCGCCCAGTGGGACAGTTGTAAGTTTGAAAGCTTATAACGCGAAAACGAAAGCAACAACAAACGAGTTTCGGTACCCGTAATGAGCAAGAGTGCGGTTTGTTTGTACACAGTACGTACAATTTGTTTGTTTGTATTTGAATCCGTGCAAAGCTACTCGAGATCTATCTGCGCTAACCGTCTATAATTTAGCAGAAATAGACTTGTGGAAAGACAGCTAGTCATCAATACCCACCGCCAACTTTTGGGTTACTCTTTTGTCCAATGAATAGTACTCAACTAATCCTCACGTTATAGCCCCCTCGCAACTGAAACGAAAGGGGGGGAGTACGTTTGGTGGAACGGTAAGTCGATAGCCCTCACAAACCCGCCAATGTCAGGTCGGCGCAGTACAGATAGCTTACACTATAGCTTAACAACAAACTAACACATACACTGCTGGCCAAAATCTTAAGGCCAATGAACATAACGACAAAATATGCATTTTGCGTTGTTAGACCAACCAACGTATTTGAGTAGAGCTTAGAAAGATGAAAATAAGAAAAGGGAAAATAAAAACCTTTTTTAGCATTTAATAGCAAAAAATGTGAACACTGTGAATTTAGCCTAAATACTAGCTGGTCAAAAGTTTAAGACTATATCAAAAAGAAGTTTTAAACAGGGTAGAAAATGCCCAACAAGAGGTCTCAGTAGTGAGTTGCACGGCCGTCATTGCGAATGACTTCAACATTCACTTTGGCATAGTCGATATAAGCTGGCTGGAATGTTATTCCAAGTGGTGAAGATGGCTTCACGAAGATCATGCACTGTTTGGAATTAACGTCCATTTCTATAGACTTCCCTTGCCATCCACCTCCAAACATTTTCAATGAGGTTCAGTTCGGACGAACACGCTGGATGATCCAAAAGAATCACGTTATTTGCCATGAAAAGGTCCTTTGTTCTGCAGGCATTGTGGATTGTAACATTGTCCTGCTGAAAGATCAAGTCATTTCCACACAAGCGAGGGCCTTCAGTCAATAAGGATGCTCTCTCCAACATGCCAGTGTAGCCAGCTGCTGTTTGACGCCCCTGTATAACCTGAAGCTCCATTGTTCCATGGAAGGAGAAAGTCCCCCAGATCATGATGGAACCTCCTCCACTGTGACGTGTAGAAAATGTCTCCGGTGGGATATCCTTATCGTGCCAGGAGCGTTGGAAGCCATCTGGACCATCCAGGTTAAAGTTTTTCTCAAAGCCAAACCTTCTTCCACTTTTTACATCCCATGTTTGGTGCTTCTCAGCAAAGCTTAACCGCTGTTTCGTGGTGTGGAAGGAGGCGTGGCCTTTGAAGCACGGTCAAAGCCTTTCTCATGGGATGTCTTAAAGTTGAACGTCCGTGAGGCCTTAATCTGGTCGACGATAGGCTGGTGCCTTGCCGGACAACCCGTCGAATCCTCCTGCTCAACTCCGGCGAAATGTTCTTGGGCCAACCACTTGAAATTCTCGTTCCGTATCCCTCAGGGTCTTTTAAGAAATTTGCAACAGCAGTTTTACTACGCCCAATCTCACCATCGATGGCACGTTGAGAGAGATCTTGCTTTTGCAGCTCGACAATTCTGCCACGTTCAAACTCTGTCAACCTTTTAGCCTTTGCCATGTTTTTACCCAATGTAACACAGGAGATGTCAGTGGGAGATGTTGACAAAGCTAATGCTCGAACACAAATGACTAAATGTTGTTACGTGTTTACCGATTAACGCTTCGTTTCATTATGGTTTTGAACTTTTGACCATCTAGTATTTCGGCTAATTTCATAATGTTCACATTTTTCCTATTAAATACTAAAAAGTTTTTTATTTTTATTTTCCCTTTTCTTATTTTCATCTTTCGAAGTTCTACTCAAATAAGTGGTTGAGTCTAACAACGCAAAATGCATATTTTTTCTTTATGTTCATTGGCCTTAAGATTTTAGCCAGCAGTGTATATCGCTACCTATCGTCCTTTTTTTCTTCATAAATTTGTACCGAATGTTCGCATAGGCTTCTACCAGCTGGTAAGGTTGATTCTTCTACCATACCCAAACATATTCTTTGCCAGCGCGTACGTTTATTCCGTTGTGATTCGACATCGATAGAACGCAGCATATTTATAGCCTTAAAAAAAAAAGTAAATATACATATACGTTTAGTTACGTCTTCCTGATATTTAAACTAAATCGGATAACTCAGTCGTGACTGTAGCATGTCACCATATAACGGCTTGAGAGCTTGACACAGTTGTGTCATGTTTTGGTACGCCCTTTGACATTGACTTGCTGATGTGTGACACCTGACCCAAAATTCCTGACAAAACAAAACTGTGGCCTAGTTAAGCAACACTTTCACCACATGTGTAAGACAGAATTATGTTGAATAAGAACTAGGACACTGAAATAATCATTAGACTCTCAGAGCTGTTGAATCAGAAGCTTGTTGAAATTTAATGAGAACCAAAATTTTAGGTATAACATTTCTTTTTGTCCTATAGATGTGTCTCATGTCCTAATCTCGTACGCGTAATATTGAAGAATAAACCTGTACGAACTTATCAGACGTAACATGCACAAGAAAGGGGAGTAGAGTTTGGATGTTGTTTGTATGTCAAGGTCTGCGCCATTGTAGACGACACGGAGAGTGCCTTGTGTATAACTAATACTATATGTAATTTACAAAACCATACAAATAAGTGAATCCTTTATGCAATTCGCCACAGAGCCCAAGACTAAAGCACCTTAGTTATACTTCTTGGAATTTATACGAAAAATAAAGAAAACTTTAGGGCTAAAAATGATTCCCAAAATGCGCTTAAGTTTCATGGGGAAGCCTTGCATAAGTAATGTTTTATTTTAAGACTCTTAATCTATTCGTTCTTAAGACTTCCTTTGGTACTAAAACTCCATGGAAAACCAAAACATATCATGTTTTTTTTTTGCGTTATTCTAATTCACAGAAATCGGAAATAATATTACGTGAAACACCTTCCTTACTTTAATTTGGTTTGTTTTGAATTTCGCGCAAAGCAACACGAGGGCTATCTGCGCTAGCCGTCCCTAATTTAGCAGTGTAAAACTAGAGGGAAAGCAGCTAGTCACCACCACCTCTTGGGCTACTCTTTTACCAATGAACAGTGGAGTTGACCGTCATATTATAAAGCCCCCCCACACTAAAAGATAGGATTTGAACTCGGGACGGTAGATTATAAGTCCAGTACCTTAACCACTTGGCCACTTATAAGATCTCCAGCTAGATGATGATCCAGAGCTAATAGGTCTCACTTTCATTGTTTGTAAGAGAAAGACCCGTTATAACGCTCCCACGGCCGAAAGAGCAAGCATGTTTGGTGCGAAAGGGATTCAAACCCGCGACCCTCAGTTTCCTGGTCATGTAGTACATTGTCCAGGGCTCTATTTCATTAGAAATGTAACGTTTCTTAAGGTGTCGATAAGAATTCCTCGCGTGTAATTCGACTCGTAATCCGAGGGTCGCGGGTTCGAATCCCGGTCGCGCCAAACAAGCTCGCCCTCCCAGCCGTGGGGGGCGTTATAATGGGACGATCAATCCCACTATTCGTTGGTAAAAGAGTAGCCCAAGAGTTGGCGGTGGGTGGTGATAACTAGTTGCCTTCCCTCTGGTCTTACACTACTAAATTAGGGACGGCTAGCGCGGATAGTCTTCGAGTAGCTTTGCGCGAAATTCGAAAACAAAACAAACAAACAAGTATTCCTCTTAGATAAATTCAGTGTTTCACCTAGACAATGACCGATGTTGGGAAATGCCTTCGTTTTATTCGTCATCTATAATACATTCTTTTTTCATGTCATACTGTATTTTGGTTTCTTCATCAGAGACTTAATCTCCAAAATAAAGAATAAACCGATTATAACTCTCGTAAATAAATGAAGTAAAATTTAATTTTTATGTTAATCAGCGTAATATTAATAACGTACTGTAAATGCATGAGATATCTGGGGCTGTTTTAAGATTTCTGTTTAGCTTTATGTGCAACAACGGAGAAAAAACTGGGGCAAATATTAATAATTAATACTTATACAAGTTATAAAGCACGACATATGTTATTAAAATCTTGTAATTCGTGAAAATGAGACGTTAATTAAAGATTGTAACATTACAATGAATCTCTAACGATAACTGCATATCTTCTGTCGTGAACGGAGAAGATGTACTGGCGTATTTTAAAGATATGAAAGGCGGTCGACCTTGTATTAGGTTAAGGACATGCAATGTAGTTAAGTGTCCTAGGCAGGGTTCTGGTAATCATGGCCCCAAAACCTGATTTAATAAATACCGAAAAGGTTTATGGGAGACAGAAATCTCACCCACAAAGTGATTGTGGATGTGAGTTACTAGACTTTAATTAATCTGGCGGTATTAAGCACGTGCCCACGTTTTGTCGTGACTAAGGAATCACCGTGTTGACATAACTCAGGAACGTTGTATCATGGTGAGTGTCTAACTTGTTACTTGTCATGTCTTTCTTTGATACTCTTATATATGATAACCACAGTTGCCCATTGAACCACGTAATTGTTTTTAGTTTCTTCTTGTAACTGTTAAAATCAAAACTCAAGCTACCACATGTCTCGTTTCACAGATGATTTCTAGCTTTCGGTGAAAAAACCCACAAAACACCCACTTTCCCTTATTTGAATAATGAAATAACAGTGAATTATGAGTTAGCTTGTACTATATTAAATATTGCTGTAGTTAACAAGTTAGTCAATTACTAGAAGTTGTTGATGTTGTCAAACATAAAAATGTAAATAAAAGTCTAGTGTGGATTGCTTCTCTGGTCACGTGAATCAGCCATCACGTGCGAATATTTGTCGGACGTACTCTAATTCCGTGGTTTTGGTCTATCTGAACCACACTTTTATCGACGAATGACGTTTCTTACTCACCGGCTTCTGTGACGTCACACTTTTCGTGAATAAAATATGGGACCAGGTTTCGTTTGTGTGTGTGAGAGATAGTCTAAATCTATATCCGAAGGGGTTTCCTATTGGTCATCGCATACTAGCAGTTAGTTAATCAGTTGTTGATAACATGGTAAACGGTATTCAGTAATAGGTCACTCAGGTTAGTTATTACATAATAGTCACCTGTAACATGTTACTGGATTGCTAGATTTCTTAACACTTGATACTCATTTGTCAATAATATAGTACTCAGTGGTAAACTATAAAGCACTTCACTTGTTACACACCTGTAGATAACATGTTACACAGTTAGTTATCTTTCACTTGTTACACACCTGTAGATAACATGTTACACAGTTAGTTATCTTTCACTTGTTACACACCTGTAGATAACATGTTACACAGTTAGTTACCTTTCACTTGTCACACACCTGTAGATAACATGTTACACAGTTAGTTGTCTTTCACTTGTCACACACCTGTAGATAACATGTTACACAGTTAGTTATATTTCACTTGTTACACACCTGTAGATAACGTGTTACACAGTTAGTTATCTTTCACTTGTTACACACCTGTAGATAACATGTTACACAGTTAGTTATCTTTCACTTGTTACACACCTGTAGATAACATGTTACACAGTTAGTTACCTTTCACTTGTCACACACCTGTAGATAACATGTTACACAGTTAGTTGTCTTTCACTTGTCACACACCTGTAGATAACATGTTACACAGTTAGTTATCTTTCACTTGTTACACACCTGTAGATAACATGTTACACAGTTAGTTACCTTTCACTTGTTACACACCTGTAGATAACATGTTACACAGTTAGTTATCTTTCACTTGTTACACACCTGTAGATAACATGTTACACAGTTAGTTACCTTTCACTTGTTACACACCTGTAGATAACATGTTACACAGTTAGTTGTCTTTCACTTGTCACACACCTGTAGATAACATGTTACACAGTTAGTTACCTTTCACTTGTTACACACCTGTAGATAACATGTTACACAGTTAGTTATCTTTCACTTGTTACACACCTGTAAATAACATGTTACACAGTTAGTTATCTTTCGCTTGTCACACACCTGTAGATAACATGTTACACAGTCAGTTATCTTTCACTTGTTACACACCTGTAGATAACATGTTACACAGTTAGTTATCTTTCACTTGTTACACACCTGTAGATAACATGTTACACAGTAAGTTACCTTTCACTTGTTACACACCTGTAGATAACATGTTACACAGTTAGTTATCTTTCACTTGTCACACACCTGTAGATAACATGTTACACAGTTAGTTATCTTTCACTTGTGACACGCCTGTAGATAACATGTTACACAGTTAGTTATCTTTCACTTGTTACACACCTGTAGATAACATGTTACACAGTTAGTTACCTTTCACTTGTTACACACCTGTAGATAATATGTTACACAGTTAGTTATCTTTCACTTGTTACACACCTGTAGATAACGTGTTACACAGTTAGTTATCTTTCACTTGTTACACACCTGTAGATAACATGTTACACAGTTAGTTACCTTTCACTTGTCACACACCTGTAGATAACATGTTACACAGTTAGTTATCTTTCACTTGTCACACACCTGTAGATAACATGTTACACAGTTAGTTATCTTTCACTTGTTACACACCTGTAGATAACGTGTTACACAGTTAGTTATCTTTCACTTGTTACACACCTGTAGATAACATGTTACACAGTTAGTTATCTTTCACTTATTACACACCTGTAGATAACATGTTACACAGTTAGTTACCTTTCACTTGTCACACACCTGTAGATAACATGTTACACAGTTAGTTGTCTTTCACTTGTTACACACCTGTAGATAACATGTTACACAGTTAGTTATCTTTCACTTATTACACACCTGTAGATAACATGTTACACAGTTAGTTATCTTTCACTTGTTACACACCTGTAGATAACGTGTTACACAGTTAGTTATCTTTCACTTATTACACACCTGTAGATAACATGTTACACAGTTAGTTACCTTTCACTTGTCACACACCTGTAGATAACATGTTACACAGTTAGTTGTCTTTCACTTGTCACACACCTGTAGATAACATGTTACACAGTTAGTTACCTTTCACTTGTCACACACCTGTAGATAACGTGTTACACAGTTAGTTATCTTTCACTTGTCACACACCTGTAGATAACATGTTACACAGTTAGTTATCTTTCACTTGTTACACACCTGTAGATAACATGTTACACAGTTAGTTACCTTTCACTTATTACACACCTGTAGATAACATGTTACACAGTTAGTTATCTTTCACTTGTTACACACCTGTAGATAACATGTTACACAGTTAGTTATCTTTCACTTGTCACACACCTGTAGATAACATGTTACACAGTTAGTTATCTTTCACTTGTTACACACCTGTAGATAACATGCTACACAGTTAGTTACCTTTCACTTGTTACACACCTGTAGATAACATGTTACACAGTTAGTTATCTTTCACTTGTTACACACCTGTAAATAACATGTTACACAGTTAGTTATCTTTCGCTTGTCACACACCTGTAGATAACATGTTACACAGTTAGTTATCTTTCACTTGTTACACACCTGTAGATAACATGTTACACAGTTAGTTATCTTTCACTTGTTACACACCTGTAGATAACATGTTACACAGTTAGTTATCTTTCACTTGTTACACACCTGTAGATAACATGTTACACAGTTAGTTATCTTTCACTTGTTACACACCTGTAGATAACATGTTACACAGTTAGTTATCTTTCACTTGTTACACGCCTGTAGATAACATGTTACACAGTTAGTTATCTTTCACTTGTTACACACCTGTAGATAACATGTTACACAGTTAGTTACCTTTCACTTGTTACACACCTGTAGATAATATGTTACACAGTTAGTTACCTTTCACTTGTTACACACCTGTAGATAACATGTTACACAGTTAGTTACCTTTCACTTGTTACACGCCTGTAGATAACATGTTACACAGTTAGTTACCTTTCACTTGTTATACACCTGTAGATAACATGTTACACAGTTAGTTATATAATATTTAAGTCACAATTAACTGCACGAGAACTTTGTTGTTAGTAAAATAATTTGCTCTGTTAAGTTCTTTATTGCTGTATCCCAGTTTTTAATAAAAAATAAACATCTAGTGTTATCAACTTATTTTAATGTTAAGCTACTAGCCAGTAGATATTACTAATAAGACAGACAATAAACATCAAATATTAGCTCATAAAATAAAATTCGTGAAAGGAAATATTAATAACTTGTTAAATGTGCACGTGCAGAATAGCATCGCATTCGTGTAGCTTAGTGCGAAATTCAATAATAAAAAAACAAAATACCATACAAAACAGTAGTTTGTGGCGACACGAAAGTTAGTATAACACGTAAAATACACTTGCTTGTGACCGAATGTACAAAAACAAACCCATCAAAATCGAGTAAAATGCAGGTGTTGATAACAGATAATGCAGATTTGTTAATGACACAAATTTTTATCGACGAATGATAAATTTGTTTCAAATTTGTTCCTGGATAGTATGTGTTATTTCTTAATTGCTTATGTTGTAAAAGTACAGAAAATGACCATTATTCCCTTCAAACTTTGCTTTTGTGACCTAGATAATGAAATATAGATATTAACCTATTTTCTATGTAAAAATGGGCAAATTTGCACATTTTCATTTACATAAGGTCTGAATAAAACAACATATGAATCAATATTTACATGTATTTATACTAATGTTACACACAAATGTTTACAAGTGAGTAGTTTTTTCGAGATTTGGGACTGTAATGTAAATCACTTTCACGTATCAGCCCCCAAATATAGTCTATCATCATGTTTTTGTTATATGCTCCCAGATCACAAAAGCAAAGTTTAAAGAGAAAAATAGATATTTTTCATTTACTTTAGGCATAAGCAATTGAGAAATAACACTTTCTGTCCAGGAACAAGATAAAGTAAAAATTTTGTTATATAGTGTAATAAATATATACTTCCTGGATTTAGCTGGTGTTAAAGTTTGATTTTATAAAAACGCAATTAAAACACTTCAGTTAGCACTACAGATCCAATTAAAACACTTCAGTTAGCACTACAGATCCAATTAAAACACTTCAGTTAGCACTACAGATCCAATTAAAACACTTCAGTTAGCACTACAGATCCTAATTAAAACATTTCAGTTAGCACTACAGATCCAATTAAAACACTTCAGTTAGCATTACAGATCCTAAATAAGAAGTGCTTTATCTCCTGTTATTTTTCTTGTGCTCGAAGATCAAGCCACTTCTGAAAACCTCAATAAATACTAAAGTTGTTGTATAGAAAGACAACTGACATCTAAGGTTACGAACAGGGTCTGAACGTGAACGCGAATTACTCTGATTTTTTTGGCGTCAATGCTTTTGCAATGCTACAATAGTGAATAATATAAATAAAACGGATATAAAATTCTAAAGACGCTAAACTTGATCGAAAAAAGAAGAAAATAGTAAAGAGTTATTCTTAAATATTATTTGAGTTGCTTACAACTGGCGCGGCATGTCCTGGCTCGAAGTTAAGAGTTGAGCGTTCAAATCCCCGTCACACCAAACGTGCTTGCTTTTGCAACCGTGAGGGTGTTATAATGTTAGAGTCAATCTCAGTAGTCTTTATTAAAATAGTAACCCAATGGTTTGTGGTATGTGGTGATGACTAGCTGCTTTCCCTCTAGTCCCACTGTTAGCGCGGATAGCTCTCGTGTAGCTTTGCGCGAAATTCAAAAACAAACAAACAAATACTTTTCTATGCACTAATTTTGACGCATGCCATGTTATACCATTGTTCTGTTGAGTTTCAAGAGAGGTTGAAGGTCATGGGAAAGCTTTTCGTCTGAACTTCATCGGCGTTTAGGTCTATTTCCCCTCTGAACTAATGTTCTGGTTACACTGTTCTAGTGTTGAACGTTACACAAAAGAAAGCGTTGATATCACAAAAATTTATAGTATGAATTCAATACCTCTATCGGGGCCATGTCCTTTTATGCACGCGCTCATCAGTCCCACTGGTATACACTTTGCTATTTATAGTGCTACATATTTCAATGGCTTTTCATTTTTGTAGCCTATTTTATATTATATGCATTTACGTCTCTTCTTTCTCAGGATCGAAATATAGTCCATCAGAGACACGTGATGGTCAGGTTTTAGTAGACCTCTTCTTCCATCCCGTACTGAAGTTATAAGATATTCTGGACTTTAAGGTAAGTAAGCTGGCTTATTTGTTTCTGTTATTACTTCCCTTTTCAGGGCTTTGTAAATGCTATGCTGTCCAGATTACACGTATTTACTTTTGTTTACTATGTATTTGTAGGCTGTGTTCTTTTAGTAATACGAACAGTCATATTAGTTGTATATTTACATTTCACTGTGTCGGTATTTTGGTATTGATGTTAAATACCCAGGAGGGTCAGGTACATTAGACCTCTTCCTCCTTGTATATTTACATTTCCGTCTAGTTCAACTAGTACGTTAAATCTCGCGCACATTGACGTCATATACCATTATCCAATTAAAATAAAGGACGACCAAGCGACCCGTGTTACTCTGTTTTAGAAATCCTCTCGCTCTCTCTCTTTTTATTTATACGTCTATTTTAAAGATACGGTGTTTTACACAGTAGGTGTTTTAAGGCTACAAAATCTGCCAGTCAGAAGTGTATGGAAAGTCTAGTCATTGCTGGGTGTTAGTACTTTATACTATCTAGACATATTATACTGTATCGTAACTTATTTAGCCTGTCAATACTGTGGGTTCTGCCGATGGTAAGCTATCAGGAATGTGCCATTGTGCAAGAGGGTGGAGTGCTAAAGCGGAAGGGAAAAGCCTGATTTCCTACCAGTTTGGTCGACAGTTAGGGTAAGATCTTTCTTTTTGTGAACATTCATTTTTGTACTGAACAATTAATTGTACCATTTTTATTATAGAACCATGGCTATGCTATTGACTAATGATATTTTTCGTTCACAAGCACACACACACGTATATATCTATATATATACCTCTCCTAAGGTTAGGAAAGGGATGATGTAAGGAATAGGAGGCTGTTCTCGCGTGCTTACTTCTTAGCACGTGCCCGATTTTATCCTGTGATAGTTTTAGAGACCCATTAACTGAATTACGTTATACTTTCCTTTGTAGATTACAAATATAGATGTTTCTTACTTCCCCTTGTTGTCGTTACAGATTCTGGGTCGAGCTTTCTAACAAGGCTTTGTAATATTTTTTTTGTAATATTTTAAAAATGAAACAGTTGAAGAATAGATTCTACATTTTTAAAGGATTGCTGGTCAATGTGTAACCACAGATTTTTTTCTATTGAAGAAGGCATGACGTCAAGCTGGTTTCAGACATAACAATCTAATACGAACTGGTTGAGGTCTGTGAGTGTTTGGAATATGTAATTCAAGACGAACTTGTTGAAGTCTGTAAGTGTTTGGAATACGTAATTCAAGACGAACTTGTTGAAGTCTGTAAGTGTTTGGAATATGTAATTCAAGACGAACTTGTTAAAGTCTGTGAGTGTTTGGAATGTGTAATTTAGGGCGAACTTGTTGAAGTCTGAGTATTTAGAATGTGTAATTCAAGACAAACTTGTTGAAGTCTGAGTATTTAGAATGTGTAATTCAAGACAAACTTGTTGAAGTCTGAGTATTTAAACTGTGTAATTCAAGACGAACTGGTTGAAGTTTGAGTATTTAGAATGTGTAATTCAAGACGGACTTGTTGAAGTCTGAGTATTTAGAATGTGTAATTCAAGACGAACTTGTTGAAGTCTTGAGTATTTAGAATGTGTAATTCAAGACAAACTTGTTGAAGTCTGAGTATTTAAACTGTGTAATTCAAGACGAACTGGTTGAAGTTTGAGTATTTAGAATGTGTAATTCAAGACGGACTTGTTGAAGTCTGAGTATTTAGAATGTGTAATTCAAGACAAACTTGTTGAAGTCTGAGTATTTAGAATGTGTAATTCAAGACAAACTTGTTGAAGTCTGAGTATTTAGAATGTGTAATTCAAGACAAACTTGTTGAAGTCTGAGTATTTAAACTGTGTAATTCAAGACGAACTGGTTGAGGTCTGAGTATTTAGAATGTGTAATTCAAGACGGACTTGTTGAAGTCTGAGTATTTAGAATGTGTAATTCAAGACGAACTTGTTGAAGTCTGAGTATTTATAATGTGTTATTTAAGACGAACTGATTGAAGTCTGTGAGTGGAATATGTAATTGAAGATGAACTGGTTGAAGTCTGTGAATGTTTAGAATACTTAATTCAAGATGAACTGTTTGAAGTCTGTGAATGTTTGAAATATGTAAAAAATACTAAGTTAACAATGATTTTAACTAATTTTGGAGGGAATAGATTATTTAGTCTTGTATTTCGGTATAAAAAGAAAGAAAAAAAGGCCCAGCAGAAATTTGCAGGTTGTTGCAGTGAGTGTGTCAAGATGTTAAATTAACTTACTAAAATCTACATTTAGGTGTGTTGCTTTTGATATTTGCTTTTAAATTAACTCGTATAAAATATATTAAAGTTTGAATTATAGTCTACAATTATTAAAATGTGCTCTATTGTTACTTTCATTAACAGTATTGGTTAGAATGATTAATACATGTGATCTTATTACTTTTCAAATATATATATATATTATTATTATTACACATTTATTATTGTTCCTTGCTTTGTTTTTGCACTGTTAACCTAATATGTATGTTTATGACTAACCTAAATCTTCTAAGCTGGCCGAACCTTGTGAGATATTTCTGGGATTACGACCGTTAATGCGATTAACAGCGATTATACCCAAATGATGAAACAATGAGCCCTAATATTTAGGACTGAGTAGGTAATTAGATCTTATCTTAAGTTAGTATTAATTAACGTTTGAGCGAACGTTGGATGCAACAGCTTAATTAAGTTACGTTGAATATACTTTTAACTAAACACTATTAACAAACATTTCGGGAAAAAAACGTTATTATGATTTGTAAATACACGTAAATCTCTACGTATGTGACATAGTGCGCGGTACAGCAGAAAATTGACGAATGTTTGTTTGAATTTCGTGCAAAGTTACACGTGTCGTCTTTAATTTAGAGGAAAGGCAACTAGTTATCACCACCCACAGCCAACTCTTGGGCTACTCTTTTACCAACGAATAGTGGGATTGACCCACGGCTGAAAGGGCGAACATGCTTGGTGTGAAGGGGATTCTAACCCACGACCTTCAACTACTAGTCCAACGCCTTGACCACCCGGGCATGTTGGGCCATTGTCTAATAACACTACTAAATCCGAATTATATAAAAAACCACGGAATTCGATTTTATATACGCATATAAATTTTCGTGTCAACAGAATGTCCAATTACGAAATAGCAATATATATATTGTACGGCAACTGTGACGTAGCTCAGTACAACTTATTGCCAATGTGTGGGTAGTGTTCAAAATGCTCCTGATACGGGATAACCGACATGTTTTCAAGGCACAAAAAAAAACAACAACAAAAGTAACTGGTCTGAAGTGTTGTAGTTATGTGCATCAGCGCGTTCAAGCACATTTATTGAAGCTGAAACTTTATTGAAGCTGGAATTTTAAATCCATACGATATCGTTTAACGATAACATCAGCGTCCCCTGGTGTTCAGGTGTACCCGTCTCATGTTTTTAATAAAGATAACAAGTCAGCGTCACCCGCTGTCAGTAGGTTTAATCGGGCTTGGAGTCAAATAACCTAACTTTTATAATGTAACCTATAATGCGATCCGCAGCTAGGCGCGCTAACCCTAGACCACGCTCAATATCAAATGTTTGGATTAACGATTAATTGGTTTGTTTTGTTTTTTTGAATTTCGCGCAAAGCTACTCCAGAGCTATCTGTGCTAGCCGTCCCTAATTTAGCAGTGTAAAACTAGAGGGAAAGCAGCTAGTCATCACCATCCACCGCCAAATCTTGGGCTACTTTTTCACCAACGAATAGTGGGATTGACTGTCACACTATAACGCTCTCACGGCTTAAAGGGCGAGAATGTCAGGTGTGACGGGGATTCGAACCCGCGATCCTCGGATTAAGAGTCGAGCGCCGTAACCATCTGGCCATGCCTGGCCCCGATTAATTGGTACATACGATAAAGATTTCATGATAATTCTTATTTTGGTTCAAAACACAAGTCTACGTGCTACTGAAAATATTACTGAGTACGTATAAACCACAGTTGTTGTTGTTGTTGTTTTAAATAATATCATTTTAATTGGTTAGGAAGATTGGATAGACACCACACTCTTGCACTTTCTTACTAAGTAGAAGCAGTCTTAAAGCATTCAACACCAGTTCTGGCCTTATTTGCTTTAACGCCTCCAATGAATGTGTGCTGTTGTTTTTTTGTTATTGATTTTTTTTTTTTATAAATTCCTCTTGACAAGATTGTGCTGCTGTGCTGCTTATATTTCTGTATTCAGTGCTCAATTACAAAGACATTATCAGATGCACCGTTTTACGGTAGTTAGTAATGACTTGGAGGCGGCCCGGCATGGCCAGGTGGGTCGCGGGTTCGAATCTCTGTCGCACCAAACATGTTCGTTCTTTCAGGCGTGGGGGCGTTATAAAGTTACGATCAATCCCACTATTCGTTGGTAAAACAGTAACCCAAGAGTTGGCGGTGGGCGGTGATGACTAGCTGCTTTCCCTCTAGTCTTACACTGCTAAATTAGGGTCGGCTAGCGCAGAGAGCCCTCGATTAGCTTTGCACGAAATTCAAAAACAAACAAACAAGACTTGAAGGCGTGGTACCAAGCGCGTTCATCTTCTTTTGTTAGTCGTTTGTCATATCTTATGCGACCAGAAAGTTTGAATTTACTAGATGTTTAAATCATTCGGAATGTCCATATTTTTCCTAACTACAAGTTTTTTTTTCATAGATACCGTTACGTTGCGTATGTGGTTTTTATTTTGTAACCAACCGCTAAATGTCACTAGGCTTAGCTGGAAGAGGGGGGGGCAGTATAAAGGAAATCAGTGACGTCAGAGAAAAGTTCCTGCTCTCTGGCTAAAATAACAGACTCGAATAGAATGACAGTAGGTATTATTTAGACAAAATATTTGTCACTAATTTTTGAATAGACTTTTATATAGGTTTTTTGGCCACTTAAAGAATTATTTAAAACAAATTAATAGAATACATGAGTGTTACAGTAAAGTATGTAAATTAAACCTTTAAAATTAGTGTTTTAGGAAACAAATATCTAAACGCGAAAAGCCCTGTATCTAAAGCGAGTCTGGTATTTTCTGAGTAAAGCCACGGACGCGTATAATTTTAGCATATCTAGCCCACTAGATGGCAGCAGATGTGAATAAAGTGTTCACACTCGGTAAAGCAACTAATTTAATTTATATTTTCTTATTCAGTTGATTGCAACTTGATATAAGTTATGGTTCATTTGTTTTTTTTTATTTAAATGAAACAATTGTTTTGCAAAAGGCTTGAGCTAATTCAACGTGATACGAGTCATGCAAGTAATATGAAATTAATTTTGCAAAATTATGTGATAAACCGTAAAAAAGTGAGTTAATAAAAACCCGTTATACACAAATACATTCTAGCTAAGTATCTTTTACTCAGGAACCCATTCTCTGTAAAATTGACTCGATTGTTACTTTATTTTATCTTAACGTTTTGATAAAATTTTAGCTATATATTCGCCATTGCATTTCTGTATCCCATATATTATTGACAGAAATATTGTTTGTTTGTTTTTTAATTTCGCGCAAAGCTACACGAGGGCTATCTACACTAGCCGTCCCTAATTTAGCAGTGTAAGACTAGAAGGAAGGTAGCTAGTCACCACCACCCACCGCCAACTCGTGGGCTACTCTTTTACCAACGAATAGTGGGATTGATCGTCACATTATAACGCCCCCACGACTGAAAGGGCAAGCATGTTTGGCGCGACGGGGATGCGAACCCGCAACCCTCAGATTACGAGTCGCACGCCTTAATGTCGGGCCTCAACAGAAATATTCGTATTTAATGTTTAAAAACCCAGTTACATAGTTTTTAGGTCATTATATTTTTTTTACTTTTAAATATCACGATGGGACTAGTAAATTGCACATAAATCGTACTCATCCGAAAGAGAGTAAGGTTTAAACATTATCTGCCAGTCAAACGTTTCGCATACTGTATATGCTATTAGTAAAAGTTTTAGGGCTTAAAACTGAACTGATAATTTTCAGCCTATTAAACAAATGTACCGAGCGTGGTTTAGTTGTAAATGTTCTCGGTTCGAGAATCTTTGCCTCGAAAACTTATTCAGCACTTTAGGACTGTGTTTCTGATATAAGGTCGACGGCCAAATCCAACTATTTCCATCAGACAAGAGTAACCCAAAAATAGGCGGTGGGTACCGTGGTCCAACTGCATTGTCTATGATCTATTAATTCAAAATGCGGGTCAGCTATGCGCATATACTCCCTTGTAGCTGAAACATTTAATGGTTAAATATCAGTCCCTTCGATGGACTGAGCAGATAGTCCGATGCGGCTTTGCTATAAGAAAAGCACCTACACACACACAAAATAAAAAAAAAAAACATTTATTATAATACTCCATTGTAATAAGTGAAACTGTATCATAGGATACCGTAGTAAGAAAGTGCTACTAGTGAAATACAAAATACACCACTTGTACAGATATCACATTAAGGTTCTTATTCCTGACCATGACCTTTAAAAGTTCGTTCAGAGGTGGCACTTATTAAAGCAATTGCAGTCCACCCACTCCCACTTAGGTCCTTCCTGTATTAATGTTGTGTGTACAAGGCAATCTTGTTCATACGTTAGAAAAAAAAGAAGGTCCACAAGAAAACGTCTTGGAACTAATATTGTCTCGTGGGGAGGGAGATCATACACCAACTTGATGTCTTGTGGGGAGGGAGATCATACATCAACTTGATGTCTTGTGGGGAGGGAGATCATACACAAACTTGATGTCTTGTGGGGAGGGAGATCACACACAAACTTGATGTCTCGTGGGGAGGGAGATCATACACCAACTTGATGTCTTGTGGGGAGGGAGATCATACACAAACTTGATGTCTCGTGGGGAGGGAGATCATACACCAACTTGAAGTTTTGTGGGGAGGCAGATCATACACCAACTTGATGTCTCGTGGGGAGGGAGATCATACACCAACTTGATGTTTTGTGGGGAGGGAGATCATACACCAACTTGATGTCTCGTGGGGAGGGAGATCATACACCAACTTGATGTCTTGTGGGAAGGGAGATCATACACCAACTTGATGTCTCGTGGGGAGGGAGATCATACACCAACTTGATGTCTCGTGGGGAGGGAGATCATACACCAACTTGATGTCTTGTGGGAGGGAGATCATACATCAACTTGATGTCTTGTGGGGAGGAGATCACACCAACTTGATGTCTCGTGGGGAGGGAGATCATACACCAACTTGATGTCTCGTGGGGAGGGAGATCATACACCAACTTGATGTCTTGTGGGAAGGGAGATCATACACCAACTTGATGTCTCGTGGGGAGGGAGATCATACACCAACTTGATGTCTCGTGGGGAGGAGATCATACACCAACTTGATGTCTTGTGGGGAGGGAGATCATACATCAACTTGATGTCTTGCGGGGAGGGAGATCATACACCAACTTGATGTCTTGTGGGGAGGGAGATCATACACCAACTTGATGTCTTGTGGGGAGGGAGATCATACACCAACTTGATGTCTTGTGGGGAGGGAGATCATACACCAACTTGATAACTAGTTCATGAGAGCTAATTCATATTAGCATAATCGCATTTTACAAGAAATTTGCATAAACTAATGCAGTGAGCGCTGGATGATGTTTACAGTCTGGAACTCTGTTTCTAAATACCTAACGGCCTGTTTGGTATGTCAGTAATAGACAAAGAAATATCACAGTACCACTGCATTAACTGTACTAAGTAATAGTAAAGCCAATAGGTTGGTCTTAAGCTCAGGAAAAACATCAGAGTTAGAGGTTTATTGCGATCAAACACAATACTCAAACAAACAACGACAGTCTGTATTGATCACACGATACTTGAGGTTTTAAGAGATAAACTGGCTGACTTCAAAGTTATCGTTGTGACACTTTGGTAAATGTTGAAGTTGAGGTTTGTTTGTTTGTTTTGAATTTCGCTATACAAGGGCTATCTGCGCTAGCCGTCCCTAATTTAGCAGTGTAAAACTAAAGGGAAGGTAGCTAGTCATCACCACCCACCGCCAACTCTTGGGCTACTCTTTCACCAACGAATAATGGGACTGACCGTCATATTATAATGCCCTCACGGCTGAAAATGCGAGCATGTTTGGTGTGACGGGGATTCGAACCCGCGACTCTCGGATTACGAGTCGAGTGTCTTAACCGCCTGGCCATGCCTGGCCTGAAGCTGAAAAAAAAACAAATTTTCTCAGAACAAGAACTTGCAGGATTTAGTCGAAACTGTATCAAGTCAAACAAAAAACCTAATGTAGTATTATACAGTCTTAGGTTAATTCACGTATCACTTTCATCACACACACTTACAACGAGAAGTTAATTCTTAGCTAATTCTAACAGAGGGCGCATTCCGAAATTTAACGACACTCATCAGTCTTGGAAATACCGTGACGTCACGATTAATCAGGCCTAACGATTACTATGAGTCTGGAATGCTTTGTTGACATTTGACAGGTGGACGTCAAGCAAAAGAAAAAGGCTTCCAGAAGAATTATAATTCACACAACTTTGGAAAATAGATGTAATGAAATAAAATTTTTGTGAAATACAACTTTGAGGTAGAAACAAATTTATTTCATATGGCGACGTTTCGTTGGACTTATTTTCTTTATCGTAATAAATCTGAGAAAGAGTGGGTATTTCAAACATCAAATAAAATCATATCTATCCATATTCTTTTTTTACAGTGAATTTGTTTTAAAATAAAACAAAACTTTCTGTATCCACAATCACAGTAATTTTCAAGTCATCTTTCGCAAGTGCCACGTCCATCTTAGAAACTATATTATAACATTTTTCAATCTCAATGTTTTTCGGGCCGTTGAGTATGTGGAGGCAAATTTGTAAGTCAGAATCACAAAAGCTGACTTTAAGAACAGGGTACACCAACGTCGAATGTCAGGGTAACATTTTCGAGTGTCTCCTGATCTAACCACCAACACTTCCCTAAATATGACCAATATCCAAGGGGAGTAGTGGTACAGAAACATGATCAAACAAGTATAAGCTCTGTGGAATGTTTGTTTTGAATGTTTATGTAAAGCTACACAAGGGCTACCTGTGCAAGTCGTCCCTAATTTAGCAGTGTAGGACTAAAGAGAAAGCAACTAGTCATCACCATCCACCGCCAACTCTTGGGCTACTATTTTTACCAATAAATAGTGGGATTGACGGAACGTAATAAAGCCTCCACGGCTAAAAGGGCGAGCTTGTTTGGTGTGAAGGGAATTCGAGTCCGTGACTCTCAGACTACGAACTGAGCGCTCTAACCATTTGGTCATACCGGGCCACTCTATGGAATGGCTACTGTTATTCACGGCCTTACCCTGAGGAGAGAATTAGTAGAAGTTTATAACTATTTTTTCACCCGGCACAAATAATAACTTTTCGCGCACACGCACACACACATACACACACACAAATATATGTTCTGGCAAAATCTAACAGTTACACATCGTGAACAAATGTCAAGTCTATTCTGCTGGATTCTGTATATCATGTCTCTAGTTATCTCGCATATGATCTAAGAAACCAACGTTCACGCATAGTAGAATGTGGTAAATATGTGTGGTCTAAGACTAGCACGGTTGTCTCTTTCAAAGGAGTTTGTTACGATAAAAGCTAGAGGAGCACTCAGTAGAACGCGCGCATACCTCCACCTCGAGCTTTGATCATATTCAGCGCTCACAAAATTGTAAAATTTGTCAGTATTTCTATCCTTATTATCAAACAAGAATCTATTTGGTTGGACAACAATATTCCACATGTATCCGCCAAGATTGTTTTGACTCAGTTATAGAGCAAAAATAGTTTGAAAATCGTAACCTTGCTGTGATTCTTATCTCAAACCTTGACCCTTCGAAAAGTACTTGCTTTTAATTTGGGTCACAGTCCAAACGTATAACAACTTTAGTCCAAATCCATTCAGCCGCTGGAAAGTAATCTTTCTGACAAACACATAGTTGTGAAAACATGACCTTCGGTAACGAAGGTCATTACTTTGTTGGGCAATATCTCCAAATATAAGTTAGAGTTTTTTGTATGCTCATCTGGTAGAAAATGCCGGGTGTATCACCCAAAGTCCATGTTTCATTGGATAAGCAATCAGATGAACAGTTCGACTTTGGTAACCGTTCTGTATCGCCTTAATGCCGCGATTTAAGACAATATAAGAGTAGGTTAGTTGCAAAGGAAATGCAGATGGCGCCAAACAAAAGTGGTTTTATTAATACTTTCGTAACGCTGATACACGAGAATCAAACGAATAGTTCATATGCTATGGCTCAAAATAGTTTAATGGCGCTGCCCACACTCGCACTTTCCAAGCCAGGCACCGCAAATATTATATATATATATCTTTGTATATTTATAAAGACGCGTTGTATAAGGATTGTGTTAAAAGTTCAGATATATTACACAAACGTATTGCAGTGTTAACACTAAAGCACTACGTTTAATTTTACTTTAATTTAACTGTCTGGGCTGTCTGCACGCTGTCCACGACGAGTATTTCAACACCGGAATTTACATTTTAAGTCCATAAACATCCCCATGACACACCTATTTTAGGTTGAAATACTAACCCTAAATATATATGTATCACTACTGATTCGACTGTGCACATAATTTCAAATTACCAAAGCTTGTAGTTAAGCTAAAAATCAGAAAAACAATACAAGTTATTGAACTTTGCTGTAAATGGATAAAAACAGCAAAAGCAAAATCGTGATCTCTGATTGTCAAAGCCTTGGAACATTATTTCCAAAGAGATTACTAAAGTGCCCAGAGCTATAGTATTTTGTACGCTGAGTCTCCGATTCACCATTGACTTGAGTGAAATAGTTGTCTGTTTGTTTTTCGTGTAAAGCTACACGAGGACTACTCGCGCTAGCCGTCCTTAAAACTACAGGGAAGGCAACTAGCCATCACCACCCACCGCCAACTCTTGGGCTACTCTTTTACCAACGAATGGTAGGATTATAACTGCCCCACGGCTGAAAGGACGAGCATGCTTAGTGTGATGGGGGTTCGAACCTGGAACCGTCAGATTAAAAGCAGAGCGCCCTAACCACCAGTGACACGATACACCATTATGGGCAAAGCACAGATAACCGATTGTGTAGCTTTGTGTTTAACTATAAAAAAATAAACCATTGTTCTTGGGTGATGAAGCACATTGTGGTAATATAATAGTAAGTCGACAAACAACGATCTCTAAACATAACGAAGTAATTTATTTTCGGTGGAACACACTATACGTTACGACAGAAAAATGATCATACCCGAAGAAGGAAGACCAATGATCATTGTGTTAAAACGTGTAATATGTTTCCCTAAAACCAAAACAAATCATTGTGTTAAAACGTGTAATATGTTCCTCTAAAAACAAAACAATAAATTATGAATATAAATATTTGTCAACTTGTTATTATCCGTTTTTCGTTTAGTTACAAGATTGACAGGTTCTTAAAGTGTGTACAAAGTGTGGCGTGACCTATGGCTTTAGATTCTAGCTCATATTACAAGAGAGTGACGCGCTCTGTGGCTTTAGATTCTAATTCATATGGCTAAAAGATATGGAGCGACCTCTGGCTTTCAGATATAGTTTATTGTGCGAAAAGATATGTGTGTGTGCGTGTATGTTTTACATAATGGTAAATACGTATTGTAACTAAAAAGAAGGCTATGGAAGATATTAGATTTTGTGTTTAAACAGGCCTGATCTTATCTACTAAAGAGGTAAAAATAAAAATTCAGCTTTGTTTCAATGAAACTTCAATCACGTGGTCGATATAACTGAAAAAGTCTTTTGGAGTTGGTAACTACATTACACAAAAGAGGCTTAGCCAATGTATACGCAAACATATATATATGTTTGTATTACACATAACTATTCCTTATG
Organism: Tachypleus tridentatus; assembly: GCF_004210375.1. NCBI lineage: Eukaryota > Metazoa > Arthropoda > Merostomata > Xiphosura > Limulidae > Tachypleus > Tachypleus tridentatus. The sequence continues at coordinate 96,427,060 of NC_134827.1, read as the reverse complement.
AGGAGAGGAAATTTCTCTTTGGAAATACCATTCAGACCGGTTAAAAAAACAATAAGGCCTGGTATGGCCAGATGGATTAAGGCGTTCGACTCGTAATCTGAGGGTCGCGGGTTCGAATCCCCGTCGCACCAAACATGTTCACCCCTTCAGCCGTGGAGGCGTTATAAAGTTACGGTCAATCTCACTGTTCGTTAGTAAAAGAGTAGCCCAAGGGTTTGCGGTGGGTGGTAATGACTAGCTGCCTTCCCTCTAATCTTACACTGCTAGGTTAGGGACGGCTAGCGCAGATAGCCCTCGTGTAGCTTTGCGCGAAATTAAAAAAAACAAAAAAAATTACATGGAGAGAGTGAATTTGCTAGTGTTGTTCCTTTGAAATGATAGACTTGTTAGGAATGCTTTTAATCAACAGCCCAACTGCTAACATTGGGTCTTTCTGATCTGACGGAACAGTAATATTTCTGCCGCAATCGGAGGGAACTTAACTGGGAGAGGGCAGATATTTTAGGCCTGTCCGAGGACACCCGGCAGAGTTCATGGAGTGAATGAAGCCTGCGAAAGATCTTGATATTTTTTTTCTTGATATTTCTGTTATTTAGGCTGGGGTTAAAATTCGAAGAAAGCTACTCTAGAACTCTCTGCGTGAGCCATTCCTAATTTAGAAATGATACACTAGAGGGAAGGCAACTAATCAATAATATCTACCGCCAATTCTTTGACTATTGAAAAGTTGGATTGATTGTCACATCAGAGAGGATGAGCATGTTCGGTAACTGGATTCGAACTCGCGACACACACACATGAGTCAAATGCCCTGAATATCAGCCCTGCTAGTCCCTTCGACCATGAGCGTTCACAGAAATTTTTCCGTGGGAAGAGGGGGAAAGTCTGAATTAAAGGTGGATATTAAGGTATGAGTGTGTGTATTTCTGTGTGTACACGTACATAAAGAACCAAATACGTTTCTCGTTTTCCAGGGGAGAAAGTACTGCGTTTCCCTCTCCCGCTGTGGATTTCTATACCTTTGAGTAAGAAAAATAAAATATATTTTTGTTATGTGAATTTGGTTTGAATTTTGCGCAAAACTACACGAGGATTATCTGTGTTAACCATCCCCAATTTTGCAGTGAAAGACTAGATGGAAGACATCTAGACGTTACCACCCACTGCCAACTGCTGGGCTGCTCTTTTATCAACAAATAGTGGGATTAACTGTCGCCTTATAACGCTTCTGCAGCTGAAGGGACAAGTGTGTTTAATGGGACGGGAATTCTACCCTGCAACCCTCGGATTGCGAGTCGAATGCCTTAACCACCAAGAATTAATGTTATGAACTAAGCCTTTCCATTGGGAAACAATCAGTAGTAACAATACAGGGAAATCATTAATGACGTTTGAAGGAATATTTCCCTGTGTATTTCGTCCACTCTATCACTTCTTTCACTTCCAGTAATATGCAATTCTCTTCATAATCAACGACACAGAAACCTACGCTACTTTATCCCTAATCACTATATATTCTCGTTATCAGATGATTGTTCGTTTTCGCATCTCGTGCTGCAGTGCCGTCTGTCAGCAAATCGCGGCGCTGACATGGAAATTAAGGATTACGGAATGCGGAAAACGAAGCGATAAGACGGATAACTACAAAAATGCGAATTTCGACAAACGCATAAACTGAGCGAATCAAAGCCATGCGGAAAACAGAGAAGTTGAAGATTACACGATAATTCGGGAAACCTGAGTGGAATAGTCCCTACTGTTACGAATGCGTGTCATTCGAACTCCCCAGATTTGCGTGTGGAGCTTGACCGCAACCGTTATAGCTAGCTTACTATCTCGAAGTGCGTAAGAAGGTTTGTTCGTGGCAACGGGAAGCGAACCACAAACCCTATGATTTATAGTCCGGGTACGTTAACTCTAGGCTACGCCCAACTCTGCTGACTCACACAGCTAAAAACCGGGTTTCGATACACATGGTAAACAAAACACAGATAGTCCATTGTGTAGCTTTGTGCTTAATTCTAAACAAACAAACAAACAAACCGACCCTAAAATTTATGTAATTATTTATTACTTTGATATATATAAAATTTCTCCTAATATGGGAAATGACTAACGTTAGTCCCCCAGTGGCTCAGCGGTATGCCCGCGGACTTACAACGCTAAACCCGGGTTTCGATACCCGTGGTGGGCAGAGCACAGATAGCCCATTGTGTAGCTCTGTGCTTAATTCAAAACTACTGCGACTAACATCAACTATCCTTTTAATTTATAACAGTTTTAATAGGCTGTGGTAAGGGCAGTGAAGGAGCCGACTTATATCAATGTACATATTTCAGAAAACATGTTACCACAGTAAATTAAGATGCAGAAGGCATGATAAAGATATTACACAACGATATCAACGACGCATCACCTTATAAATGCCTGTTTTTTTTTTTATTACGATCTTTAAACGTTTGCAAGTGTTTCTAACAGGTCTTCTAGTAGAACAGCGACATGTCTGGGGACCTACAACGCTAGAAACCGGTTTTCGATACCCGTGGTAGGCAGAGCACAGACAGCCCATTTTGTAGCTTTGTGCTTGAAACACGAAAATAAGCTTTTAACAGAGAGTCTGACTCCAGAACGACGTTTCGTCATACTTATTTTCGTCTTCTGTAGGTGGCTTGGAAAATTCATGATTGAAGTGCGTTAAGCAGCAGTTCAGAGTTTGTTCTTTTTTCTAGGACTTGTAATTGGTACACATTTTACTGTTTGCTTTTAAAAGCATGTATTCAGACACACGTAGTTTCAAATACTGCCAAACAAATTATTCGTTAAAAAATAAATTGTTCCCCAGTGGGTAAGGACAAGTTTATGTATTCTTACAATGCTAAAGTCATGGGTTTCACTCCCACAGGTTGACAAAGCGTAGATATTCCATTGTTTAACTTTGCACTAAGAAACGAATAACCAGATTAAGTATTACCTACCAGGCGCTGCTTAAAATATTTTTGAAAGAAAACCTTAAGAACAAAATTTATGGTTTTGTTCTGAGATAATAAATATTGGATTATTGTTATGTTTATGTTTTAAGATTTGGCTTATGGATCGTTCGGAATTTGTATTTTTTTACGATAGCGAAGCGCGTAGGAAGGTTTGTTCGTGGCAACGAGAAGCGAACCATAAACCCTATGATTTATAGCTGTCCCTAATTTTGAGTTATTAACCAGAGGAAACGAAGCTAGTCAACAGGACTGTACCACCCATCGTCTACACCAAGGTACTGACTTTCGCTCTTATAATGCATATACGGCACAAAATGTGTTTATGTTGGGGGGGGATATATTTTGTGGTATTGCGTGGATTCGAGGCTTGCTCGCTAGCTCTGAAATTCAGAGCTCTACCAAAGGACCAGCTCATGCCCTTTGAAGAACTAATTTTTTATTCTTTGAGAAAAATTACTTTAAATGATGTAAGGACAAGAAAAGCTACCACGTGAAATTCAAGAAGATTTTATTTCCAATATCAGAGTAGTTTTAATTCAGAAACCAAGAGCCTTTTTCTCTAACTGATCATCAGTGAGTTAGCCACATTTGTTTCGGTTACTATACTGTTCTTACACGTTGTAGGCCTAGGCCTAATTTATAAGTTTTTTTCTTTTTTGCAGTCGGAAGAGAATAAAATGATAAGAGTAGTGATTTTGTAACGAGACTATCCGGTTGCACTTATTGAAACCATCAACATGACTGATTGGTTTGGGTTCTTTTGAATTTCGCGCAAAGCTACACGAGGGCTATCTGCGCTAGCCGTCCCTAATTTAGCAGTGTAAGACTAGAGGGAAGGCAGTCAGTCATAACCAACCACTGTCAACTTATGGGCTACTCTTTTACCAACGAATAGTGGGATTGATCGTCACATTATAACTCCTTCACGGCTAAAAGGGGCGAGTATGGTTGGTGTAATGGGGATTCGAACTCGTGACCCTCAGATTACGAGTCGAACTCCTTAACCACCTGGCCATGCCGGGCCGACATGATTGAAATTGGAATCTTATGCCTATGTGTTGGAAATGGTTTATCAGATATAAAACCAGAAGTTCGTGATTATCCTCACCAACACATGTGTAAGGAAAGCGAAGGAACACTTTGTTTTTTAATTTCGCGCAAAGTTATGCGAAGCCTATCTCCATTAGCCGTCTCTAATTTAGTAGTGTAAGACTAGAGTGAAAGCAGCCATCTCCACACACCACCAACTCTTAGGCTAATCTTTGACTGACGAGGAGTGTGATTGAACGTCACATAATAAGGCCACCACTGCTGAAAGGGCGAGCATGTTTGGTTGGACTATGATTCGAATCCGCGACCCTCAGGTTACGAGTCAATCACCCAAACCACTAGCTTTATGTCTGGACCTTTCACTTGGTATCACAACCTGCTAACTAATTAGGCCAGGACTTTTCCCATAGACGTGATACTTGAAGCGCAATGGAGTACAAAGTAAGCTTATACCGTTGAAGCAGTGAAGGGAACTATGTTTGTTAAAAATTGGTAGGTATTTCCAGATAGGGTATCTTCAATCCTTGGTTATTTGGGAACGGGATAGAAAAGACATTTTAAAGTTGATTAATTTCACAATACAAGACAATAGGACCTCGGCATGGCCAAATGGTTAAGGCATTTGATTCGTAATCTGAGGGTCGCGGGTTCGCATCCCCGTCGCGCCAAACATGCTCGCCCTTTCAGCCGTGAGGTCATTATAATGTGACGGTCAATTCCACTATTCGTTGGTAAAAGAGTAGCCCAAGAGTTGGCGGTGGTGGTGATGACTAGCTGCCTTCCCTTTAGTCTTACACTGCTAAATTAGGAACGGCTAGCGCATGTGGGCCTCGTTTAGCTTTGCGCAAAATTCAAAAACAAACAAACAAACAAGACAATAGGTGAGTAGCAAATCGTGTCTGAGCGGAGCAGTTAAATGTTATGTTTTTGGTTCATACATGATTGAAATGATTGAGGGTTATCTTAAATGTAAGAATCTGTAAGACCATGTATAATGAGTGACGTTGTAGGTAGATGAGATTTAGTAAGTGGTTTTCATTTTTGTTTTTTCACGCAGAATAGAACAGCCCCTTTTAGACATGGCGTGTTTTTTTTTCTTATAGTTTATCCCCATCTTCAGAAACTTTTTTCCTCGTTATCTTTTCAACCACTTTGCTATTTTTGGGTCTTGAGAGTTTGGATTGGTGATGTGCACAGTAGATGTGCCAAGAGTTTTCAAGTCTCGTGTTCTGCACACGTGTCCTTGCACACGTGTCCTGGCCTGCTTACCTCCAGAACTTCTACCACATTTAGTATCTCAGTTTCTGGATTAGATTTTTTTATTTATTACAGAATGCCCCAAAATTCATCTTCATCAACGCTTGCTTCGGTGTTTAAATTACTGTTTTAAATTTTAGCGAAGCTGATTGATACGTCGAAATTAAAAATATTTGGTTTCGTTCATAAAGTAGTATCGAAGAGTTGAAAATGTGAATAATACATGCGAATATGTGTATATAATCTTGAGACAACAAGGGACCTGTTGTTCCATCTAATGCGTCCTGTCCGCTATACTAAACTCAAAAATAAAAATGAAAAAACCCATTGCAGCCCTTATCATTTAGGTATTTCTCAAACCTTTTATTAAACTTCCAAGCCAGGCATGGCTACGTGGTTAAGGCACTAGACTCGTAATCCGTGGGTTCGAATCCCCGTCACACCAAACATGTTTGCCCTTTCAGCCGCGGGAACGTTATAATGTGACGGTAAATCTGGACTTTTCGTTGGTAAAAGAGTAGCCCAAGAGTTGGCGGTGGGTGGTGATGACGAGCTGTCCTCCCTCTAGCTTTACACTGCTAAATTAGGGACGGCTAGCACCGAGAGCCTTTGTATAGCTTTGCCTTAACCACTTGGCCATATGCCGGACCAAATGTTTTGGAATCAAAGAAACGAATTTTCTTTTGCTTGCTTGAATACTATCTATTAAAGAAATATGTTTGTAGTTCTTACTTACTGTTTTGGACGACTTCAGAGTTTACTTAAATGTTTTAAACATTGCTTCTTTGTTTGAAAACAGCACTTGTAAAATAGTTCAAAATACTTTGTTTTTAATTCACGATTTTGTGTAGATTATAAGTTATTGGAAAGATCAACTTATGTAAAAGTTATTTCAGTTGTGTGAATCGGTATCAATATCTATCTACTTTTCTAAACGAAAAAGATTAATTGAACTCTATGTAGGTCGATTTACGAATACTGGTAGAATGTTGTGTCGGTGCGGATGGCGTCGTGGAGCCAAAGGACACTTGTTTAGCACCAATATCTTTCGATTCACAACGAATTCTTCACTATTGACTAGAGCAATGCCATTATGGAGACATAATGAATGGATATATTTGTCATGGCCCTTTCTTTGGAAGGAAGGATGTTTTTATCACGATTGATAAACAGTATGGAGCCAATGGAAACAACGTGGAAACTGTGATGTCGAAATAATCATAGGTTTTAAGTTGAAAGGTTAAACACAGTTGGCAAGGAAGAAAGTATTTCCGAGGACATCTTAATTATAAAGTATGAGTACATGGGGTGTGAAGCAAACACATCTGTTTAAATGATAAGTGTAAGCAAATCATAAGTGTAAACGCTCTAAATATCAATAGATCTGACTGCATCTCGTGGTCTGCACTTTAAAGCTGTGAATGTATTATAAGAGTAACAATCAAATTTCGTTAATCGGTTACAAAACAAAATGTCCGAAGAGTTAAGGCTTCTCCTTCTCTCTAGTCTATCAAATCTATTAAATTCAAAGGTTGAGGATGGTTACGAGCGAGTAGATGTGTAACTTGACGCGGAAATTCCAAAACAAACAAACGAACAACATATCATTAAATTTCGAACCATCCAATAAATTATGTGAGTCTTGTGATGAGAAATTCGCGACATTGGTGTCTTACCACGTTATTCAGGCTTGTGTTAATTTGCTCAAATCCCTAAACGAGCTGTCGCTGAAATACGCTCACAAGATAGAAACCCCTACATTCATTGTGGGTTTGTGTTAAGATACACTCCTGCACTTGCTTTTGGAGACGTCACTAAATAGGTAAATAAACCCTAGCATTACTCAGTGCACTTCTAGAATAGCTTTAGATTAACTCGTCACCATAGGTTCCTTGTAAGTTATTATAACAGTAGTAAAATAAGCAGGTTATATATTAGAGGAAATTTTAAGCTCAAGGGTGCGCAGTGGGCTATCTAGGCTGTGATCATTGCAAGGATCGAACCTTGAATTTGTACACTATAAGCCCTCGAGCTTACTAGGCTAAGGAAAGGGCGAAACTTTTTTAAATACTCTGAAAGATGATATAATTATATGCCTTTTACAGTTTCGACCCAGTAGTTACGTGGGTGCTTAATGAGACTCGTAAATTTTCAAAAATATAAATTTCATAAAATAAGGACACACTCAGTGGAAATGCTCAAAATGCACACGAGGATCTTAAATGTTATGTTATACATTAGAATGTCTAATCATTTTAGTTTCCATCATCCAATTTAAGCCCTGAGTTTTGCATAGTAATAGGACCGCCATGGCCACATGGTTGAGACACTCAACTCGTAATCTGAGGGTCGTGGGTTCGAATCACCTCCACACCAATCATGCTCGCCCTTTCATCCGTGGAGGCGTTCTAATGTGACGGTTAATTTCACTAATTTTTGATAAAAGAGTAGCCCAAGAGTTGGCGATGGGTAACTAGCTGTTTTCCTCCAGTCTTACGCTGCTAAATTAGGGACAGCTGGTGCAGATAACCCTTGTGTAGCTTTGCACGAACTCCAAAACAAACAAACAAACAACACAATAATGAGCAGCTCTTTTTGGGAGTGATGTGTATCAAAAATAAAACTGATCCGAAATGTGTTTTTTGTTGTTGTTTTTCGCGTTATCTGATTTTAATTTCATAACAGACTAATTAATAGAATCTACTGAAATAATATACGGAGCAACACGACGTTCATCACATTTTAGACCTAAAAATGCACAACACGTTTCATACAGAAACTTGTTGTGGCTTCCAGTTAAAAGGAGTTGTAAAAAGTGTTTTACGTGTAACGTGGATGTTTAACACCTTACAATATCAGTGGTGTTTCGTGTGCCTAAACTTCAGAAACTTTGAGAGAGAGTTGGCGACCCGTGGGCTAAAGGACACGTGTAGGAATTTTGGTATGGCCGTGGGATGTCTGGAGGACTTTTCTCCTGTTTCCTGGTTATATTGTATGGGAGCTGCGTTAAACATAATTCTTGTTTGTTTGAATTTCGCACAAAGCTACACGAATGGTATCTGGAGCCGCCCTCAGTTTACACCAGAGGGAAGGCAGCTAGTCAACACCACACACACACACACCATCAACATTTGGGCTTCTGCAATAAAGCAAAGCTGTACTTTATCGGGGATCGAACCTCGAACTTTCGGGTTGTCCCCACGTCCATTATACAGCGAGCATTAATTGAAATGTCTTATGAAACTAGCTGTAATGAAGAATTGACATGGGCTTATCCAACTAATGACTTTTGTGAAGTTTAACGTGAGGTCGTGTGTCCATTTGGTTTTAGTGACCAGGACCTCTGATGGAAAATTGTGAAGTACGGAAATAACAACGAGAAGGAACGAGATTGTTGTTTAGGGTTATAATTTGTGGATATCAATATTTCATTTATTTCACTGCACGTGGATGAGCACGGATGCACGTGGATGGGCACTCCGGTGCTAACCCGTAAGCCTAAGGGCTTATAATGCCAAAATTAAGGTTTCGATAACCACGATTGGCAAAGCATAAATAGCTCATGGACGTCATTTTAATAACTGATCGAAAAGAAAATTAATAAGAAATTATTCAAAAATACGTTCATTAAGTTATCGGAATTATAACTTTAGGTGATTTTTATCAAAATTTGTCGGATTAAATAATCAACGTCATAACTCGGCGAGTTGTTAGTACTGTCATGAAGCGCTAAGCTACATTATTAGCTATCTGTGCTGTTCTGCCCACCACAGGAACTACGCGATGATAGAATTAATGAAAACTCCTAACCTCATAAAGTGTGTAAGTTATTGCACGGTTATATTCGATTTAAACATGATACATTACCACGCAGGTAGAACTCCAATGACATTGGGTTTTGAAAACTGTGGGAACTGAGACATATCCATCAATGGACTACAGACCGGAGCGTAACAGTGGGTAAGGAATCCCACAATCACATCATTATTCTAACTTATTGAGTACTTAGGAGAAGAAACACCAGTTACGTATAAAGTAATGTTTCTTGGAAAAGTTGGCTCACTTACAATCACGTTTTCGTTGTTGTTGCTTTTTCAAATGTATTCGTATTGAAAGAGTTTGGTTTGAATTTCGCGCAAAGCTACACGAGGGTATCTGCGTTAGCCGTCTCTAATTTAGTAGTGTTAAGACTAGAAGGAAGGCAGCTAGTCATCACCACCCACCGCCAACTCTTGGGCTAGATACTCTTTTACCAACTAATAGTGGGATTGATCGTAACATTATAACGTCCCCAAGGCTGAAAGGGCGGGAATGTTTGGTGCGACGGGGATTCGAACCCGCAACTCTCAGATTACGAGTCGAGGGCCTTAACCACCTGGTTATGCCGGGCCTAAGAATATAGTGGTGATGGCTGAAATACTCTTGAAGACTGGATTTGAATTGTAAAAAAAAAAAAAAAGTATTAGTAATATTTTTATTGTTGTTGTATTGTTCATTGAACATTTATTGTTGTTGTTGTATTGTTCATTGAACACAGTAAAAACCTTTCTATAGTATGTTTCAAAGCAAAGCCATATTTTGCTATGTTCTGCGTCTACCGTAGAGGAATCGAATCCCGGATTTTAGCGTTGCAAATCTGTAGACGCTCCAATGTTCCATCTTGGCTCGACTCCTACAGAATAACGTTGAAAAATCCCAATCTTAGAAATTAAAGCAAGAAACTCGATCTAAAACGTCTCGAAATCTCATCGGCGATGATCCGAACAAACAAATTTTCAAATATCGTACAACGCAAGTCGCGATCAGCGCTTTAAAACTTGTTGTTTCTGGGGCATCTATCATTGCTAGGAATAAACCAGCTCAATCCTTTAAAGTTTTCATTGTGTTTCAACTACAAGATATTCCTTATAGCAATAAGTGTTTACTCCATTTTGGCCAAGGTCACCAAGCTCGGCCCGTATTTTTTTAAAGAGAGGAGGGCGCCCACAGTTTAACAACAAAGTAACAAACAACCCATTTCTGAAGGTCACACTCAAGTTCATACGATCCTAAAGTCGAGTACTGAGGCGACAATGTTTGTATCTAAATACGGCAAGACTGTATAGTATTACCTTAGTGCAGAAATAATAACTGAATCGAACAAGTTGAATTCTCGAACATGTTCCTTTTCAAAAAATTAAACCCAAACTAGCCAAACAGCAGTTTGCTGTGATCTTTGTTCCAACGCCATAAACTGGGCTAAGCACTTTTTTTGAGGTTAAAAATTATTAAAATGGGATGGAAAGATGCATGGTTTACGAAACTCGCCACAAAAATTAAGTGAACTCGCTTGCATGTGTATTATGCACGATGGTCAACCATGGAAATCAACATCTCGTACAAAGGTTTGTCGTGGTTTTCGCAGCATCTTTGGGTTGTCAGCGGAACGCACTGCATTTTGTGTGAACGTTCATTAAGTTGGTTGTAAATTGTAAACTAGTATCTGTACGAAAATATACGATGTCAGTAATGGCTTTTGCATTCAACTTGCATAATTATTGTCTCTCTCTTGTTACGTCATTAGTGCTAACTTCTGGAGAGCAGCCAATCAGTGAATTAGACTTCAGTGTTTCTCTGGGCTATTTAAAAGATTTAGTAACTCTGGTATGCAACCTGCACGCTAGTTTGATCGACGAGTCAAGAATGCCCCCGCTGTACTGCATCGTAGAAGGTGACCTCGTTGAACGTAATAATTGTGAACCCTAGTTAGTTAGAGCCTGTTGGTAGGTCCTACCCAAGAGCAGATTAGAATACCGTGTGGGCAGTAGTAAACCCACGCGTGGACTCGTTCTGAGGCACTTAGTGTTTTTATGAACTAAGTTCTCCAGTTGACACTTTAAACACCATATTCCTGTTCCAGGCCTGAGAATTGTCCGTCGGATAATAAAGCGAAACCACCCCACGAAGAATGTTTGTTTATTAGGTTTATAACCTTTTCCATAGAAAAACTATGACTTGTAACTTTAACCTTCATAGGGAAAATAGTTCCTCTTTAGTTCTGAACTTTAACCCTTTGAAGTGAATGCCGGTCTGTGTTTTTTTATATGCGTATGTGTTATTGCTAACGAGTGTTCATAGCATGTTACGGGACAAGCATCAATTTATCAGTATAAGACTCCCTTCTTTTTTTATAACTCACGTGAGACACGAGACATTGTGGTTATAGTCGCAGTGGATGACAGTTTCATGGCAAATATAGATCTGTGGTTTGGGATGGGCAGAAAAATTCTGAAAAATTTATAAGTGGGTTGTTTATAGGCGAGACTTCCCAGACATGCGCAGAAAGAAAAGTTGTGACACTTTCTATTTTCTTCACTAATTACACCAAACAAATGTAATCGTAAACGATAATATATTCATTCTAAAACACTCTTGAGTTAACAAATGTTAACATACAGTTATAATTGTCATTTGTGCTAAAATTTTCTAATTTGCTTTACAGGTGTGCGACTAACTCTGTAAAACCCAAAAAGGGCTTTACAAAAATTAATTAGATAACTAAAGAGCCACATTTGTTCCTGGATGGTATGTTGCGAAAACAAACCAATCCCCAACTATTCCTAACTTCTTTCTCTTAATTACTGACCTTTGAATGGTTATTCTAACTATGAACCTGATGAACTAAACTTGTCTTTATACACCATATCTTTTGTCAGTCACATGATGAACTAAACTTGGCTTCAGACACCTTACCTTGTGTCAGTCACCTGATGAACCAAACTTGGCTTTAGACACCATACCTTATGTCAGTCACCTAAAGAACTTGGCTTGAACACCATACCTTATACCAGTCACCTAAAGAACTTTGCATGAACATCATATTTTGTCGGTAACATGAATAACTAAAACGGACCATATGTCATCAGGAATCTGATGAACCAAACCCGACTTGAAACACCACACTTCGTCAGTCATTTTAGAATCAAACTTGCCTTAACTCCATACATTGTCATTCAAGTACCAACTGTATGTTTGTCATCTTGGCGATAAGCTACTAAGATAATATGAAAAGGTCTGTCCTTGTTCTTAGCCTAAGATCTTCATAAGCAGTTTTATTTGTTGTTGAGTGAGCCAAGAGCAATGCACATGGGTTATTCATGCTGCATCCATTAAATATATCGAAACCCGATATTTAACCCCATAAGCCTCAGCCACTGGAGCCTCGAAGTAATAACAGCCTTACCAATGCAAAAGCAAACCAACCTCTTATAACGGAGGTTCTGCAAATGATTACTCGTGTTTGTTCTGTATTTTTTTCAACCGCGGCATAGCGGCTCACAGAACGGCTCTGAGTTTGTTTGCTTCTTTCAAGTACAAACTTTTAGCTCATAATTCCGTGGTGTCTTCACCGATTTGAGATCTTATTACAGTTGCGTATTCGGGAGATCAAACCTTTTCGATTGATATATTTGGCTATGTCAAGGGTTTCATACATAAATTTACTCTAATCTTACACAAAAGAACTTTTAATTTAATGGTAGGCAGGTAGAGATACTGATGAATAAAAAAACTGAATCTGGTATACGTGGGTCCCAAGCATGGTATCGTTGGTGCACAAAAATATTGATAATAAAGTGGAAAAAGAATGGTCTCGTTTATTAATTTACTCTGATAGTGACAAAGATAATTTCAAATGCTGTGACTACTGAGAATTCCCTCTTGTTTTGTTTTTAGTTTTGTTACAACTGCTATAAAAGTTGTTTTTTTTTGTCTTCGTAGCAGTAGTTTAATGTATTTTTGAAATGAAAACAAAACTTGCAACATTCCTAAAATAAAACAAAATTACAAACCAGTGATACGATAATGGTTAATTTAGGGTTAACCCCAGCATACACAACATGTGTTTTAGAAACAATTTTTCCTGATGTTTTTCTACTGATGTCATCTATTCACTAACAAAGAGGGTGTTTTTATGACATTTGTAGCTCTTTCCCCATTAGATGGATCTAAAACATTCTAGGCTCGATATGGCCAGGCGGTTAGTGCGCTCGACTCGTAATCTGAGGGTCGCAAGTTTAGAGAGAAGACCATGGAAGTAGTAGCTTGACTTTATCCAAAGTCAAGAACACAATTCTCACCAAATATCAGCTGAACATAGCTCTATTCGAGGTGAATAACACATTTTCCATCAACATTTAGCTGGGCATAGCTCTACTCAAGGTCAATAACACATTTCAAAATCGGCCCGGACAGCTAGCACAGATAGCCCTCGTGTAGCTTTGCGCGAAGTTTAAAGCAGACAAACAATTTTCTCTGAAATATGTACAATTGAGATTAGAAATGTGTTTGTTTAACTATAACAAATATCATGTATATTTTCTCTATGGATTCAGACTTCTGGAACACCGTTTTATGGGTTCAGACTTCTGGAACACCATCTTGTAGCCCTAATTTTTATTCCTCTTTTTTTCTCTCTCTTTCTGAGCTTTTATCGTCCTTGTTTCTGCAACCCTTCTAGTAAATGTCTGTGAAAAAGGGATACGATAGGACACAGACACATATTTTATCAAGATATACAAATTAACATGCTCATACTGAGTTTCATATGTGTAGGTCTAACCATTTTGTAGTTTTAGGAGGTCTAATTGAATTGTCTCTAAACCAGGGGCGTAGATCCTGGGGGGGGATGGAGGGTATACATCCTCCCCTTCATTTTAGGTGGGGGGGGGTATGGTGCATACAATCATCCCCCCTACAGTTTGGTCTGTTGAATTGTTTTATTGCATCACAGGCCTACAAATTGTGTGTTTGTTCTTTTGATTCTCGTGTTCTTACCAATCGAATTACATAATTAGGCCTAGATGTAGGCTTTTTCAGTAGCCGAAATGTACATCTTTAATATAGACGTGCTTCTAAGCTTTTCGATCTAAGCGATAGTTCGTAAGTATCAGTTAATAGGCCTAAGTATACATGCAAGTATCGTGGCAACAAGATTACTCTGTGACTACATGTTTACTTTCAGGTTCACGTAATCAGAGATTACCAATTTGCAAATTGAACAGTCCACGTAAGTGGTTGCAAAAATCATCCCCCCATCGGGTGTAAAAAATCTAAACAGATATAATAGTATTAGCAGAAACCTCTGAAAGTGGGACGGGTGTTACCAATTTATTTAAGGAAAAAGAGTCATGGAGCTACAGCGACATACTCTCGAACAAAGATTTGCAATTTTCGCTGCAAAAAGTGCATGTTAATGGTATTTCTAAGAACATGTTGCTGAAAGCAAAAAAGGATGTGTAATAACATGTAAACCACACCACATCTTGCACATTCAATACCCATGTGGTTTTTCGTCTAATACCACTAGTCATCACATTGACTGCATCTAAGGCTGTTTTTCCTGGTTTTAAACATGTTTTATACATAAAAGGGTACAACTCAGGGGATGCAGCTGCACCTTTCGCCCTTCTTACCCACGTGCATCTGATGTTAATTATGTTTATAAAATTAAACGAAAGGGGAATCCAACACGGTAGATTCCTTCCAATAAGAACAATAATTCAGATACGAACTCTGTCGGTTTTGAGGTACTATTATTTAAAGAAACTTACAAGGTTTATATTTTTTCACAAAGATAAACCAGTATATTTTTATCTATATTTCAACGAAATGTGATTTTTTAAATCATGATTTGATCACGATGTTTGTTCATGACTCAAGTTGAATCCATCTAGGCTGGATCTTCTGTATGTTTCTTTATTTCGGATCCTTGCCCTTAATTTTGAACTGATATACTATAGGGTTTTCTTGGTTTGTTTTGAATTTCGTGCAAAGCTACACTAAGGCCATCTGCGCTAGCCGTCCCTAATTTAGCAGTGAAAGACCATCACCACCAACCCCCAACTCTTGGGCTACTCTTTCACTAACGCATAGTGTAATTGACCTTCACATTATAACGCTCCACGGCTGAAAGGGCGAGCATGTTTGGTGTGACGGAGATTCAAACCCGCGAGAATTATAGGGAAGGCAGGTTTTCAACAGCACCTTACTTACACTCTTTGGCTATCATAATCGAATAATTGGATTTGGGCCCGACCCGGCCAGGTGGTTAGGGCTCTCAAATTGCAATCTGAGAGTCGCGAAATCGAATCGCCGTCAAACCAAACATGCTCCTCTCTCAGCCTTTGGAGGCGGTATAATGTGACGGTCAGTCCCGCTATTCGTTGTTTAAAGAATAGCCCAAAAGTTGGCAGTGAGTGGTGATGACTAATTCCCTTGACTAGCCGTCCCTAATTTAGCGTAAACAGTCCCCGTGTAGCTTTGCGCGAAATTCAACCAAACGAAAATAACAATTGGATTTAACCGTTAGTTAATGGAACAACGACCTCCAAAATGCGGAGTGACATTTCGAATCATAGGAACACGAATCACCATCGGATTCATAGTCTGGCATCCTAATATCCAAGCCACGCTTAGTCCGAAACTACTGTAGAAAAAATATAGTTGAGTTGTGAGTTTCTGCCAAAATAAGTACACATAGTAAAGCCACTTCAGGCTATCTGCTGTGTCCACCGAGGGGAATCGAACTCCTCATTTTAGCGTTGTATATCCGAAGATTTACCGCTGTCCCAGCGGGGGACCACAAACAAGAAACGCAACGTATGTGTTTTCTTGCTTTTAGTAAAAATGTTGAAAGAATAGATGAGTTTGACCTCTGACCTTCCCCCCCACCCCACCACCATTACCACTCCTTTATGTTTTATGGCATATTAAAATTACTATATTCCGATAGCTCAAGTATTTCACGTTTTCACACTAGAAGATTATTTATAAAACACATTTAATGCTCTTGTTAGGGTTTCTGAAACTTTATCAGTTACACAAAGATATCTTTTAACAGATTTCACGTGAAAAAGGGAAATATATTTAGTATATTCAAAAACTAGTAATAATCTTACTAGGATTAAGTAATGTGATTAAACAATTATAACGTTAGATATAATTTTTATTCCATCACCTAAAGAAAAATTATTATTTTATGGTTTGTTTTGAATTTCGCGCAAAGCTACTCGAGGGCCATCTGCGCTATCCGTCCCTAAATTAGCAGTGTAAGACTAGAAGGAAGGCAGCTAGTCATCACCACCCACCGCCAACTCTTGGGCTACTCTTTTACCAACGAATAGTGTAATTGACCTTCACATTATAACGCCCCAAGGCTGAAAGGACGAGCATGTTTGGTGTGGCGGGGATTCGAGTGTTTTAACCACCGTGCTGAACCTTATTATTTTATGTTATTTCTAAAGCCTTACTGATTCTTTATTTGAAATGTTCACCCACAGCGTCCCCCCCTAATACAGCGGTAAGTCTACGGATTCACAACGCTAAAATCAGGGGTTCGTTTCTCTCGGTGGGCTCAGCAGATGGCACGAGGTGGCTTTGCTATAAAACACACACACACACACGAACACACAAACTCACGCAAAGCGGTACAAAAAATACGCATAGCTGTCACTAATTTTAAGCTTACAGACCATGGAGAAGGCACTCAACAGCCAGCACATTCCGCTGACTCTTGGATCAGAGCTCTTTGAAAGAATATCGATATTTCTCCATCACTCTTAACGTAAATGGGTCGAGCGTGTCCCAGCTATATTTACGCGCCCTGACTATCGATCTCATTGCATCTTGTTACTGTCCTAAAAAAATGCTATGCACAGTGGCGGTAGATGCGTTATAAACGAGATTTATGAAGTTTTTTTTTATAAGATTCTTCGAATATGTTCACATATGTGAGTTATACAAATAACATTCAATCTCGTGATTCTGTTCAAAAAGTCAAACAAAGTGCTTGTGGTGGCGATTGCTGCTGCCGTCCCTCTGATCAGACGTTCAAAATTAGGGACAGCTATCCCTGAATCCTAGTCGTCTACCCACGTGCGCAATAGATGATTTTATTGTAGAGAATCTTTTAAATTTTCACATTTTTTGTCGAAAACACTACGTCCAAAATCTTTACACTTTCTGTCCATTCGTAAGGCCCCGGCATGGCCAGGTGGTTAAGGCACTAGATCCGAAATCTGAGGGTCGCGGTTTCGAATCCTCGTCACACCAAACATGCTCGCCCTTTCAGTCGTGGGGGCGTTATAAAGTTACGGTCAATCCCACTAGTCGTTGGTAAGAGAGTAGCCCAAGAGTTGGTGGTGAGTGATGATGACTTACACTGCTAAATTAGGGACGGCTAACACAGATAACCCTCGAGTAGCTTTGTGCAAAATTCAAAAACAAACAAACCATTTGTGAAATGTTGCATGAAGGACTGGACTATTAATCGCTTGGAGTTTATTATAATTTAAGTAGATATATGCCACTCGCAGATGGCCGTCGAGTAGCTTTGCGCGATTTTCAAAACAAACCAAGCTTTCGAATATTCTAAATACAATTTCATACTTTTCATGCCAATTTACGCAGTTAAATATTGATTGATTTAGAGCTATCTGCTATGTCCTCCGCGAGTAATCAAACCTAGGATCGCTGCGTAGTAAGTCCGTAAACCTACCGCTATCCTACCGGGAGACAAGTTAGATATTATAATTTGCAACAGTAAGCAGACGCCTTTTTTATGGAACTTTATAATTTCTAAAGTGTACACCCACTTTTTAAAAAAAAAATATTGATTCTTCTGAAGTACGTGTGTTCGAGTTCAGAAACACCTTCTACATTTGTTCAGTTTTTTTTTCTTCTTCTTTAAACAAAGATGTCTCGGAGCAAGAGATCTGACACACTAAATGATGTATAACAATACACTGTAGTTAAGTGTCAGTAATGTTATGATACGTCAGTATTGTCAGTCTCTTGGAGATTACATTGTTTGCGTTACGTGAAACTGAAATGCCTCATACGTGTAATAGGCATTCAGTGCTATCGTAATGTTAGGTCTGTTTGTGACGTAGCTGTTGCTATAGGCCACAGGGTCGGATGGATACTGCAGAGTTCATTACACTCGAAGTAGTTAAGGCCTAGAAAAAATCTGCATGTGGTTGCCAAGGTAGCTGTTGCGTTCGTTACAACCAAGACGCTACTAGGCCAAAATATACGCCTTTCTTTTTTCAGTTGCTTTTTAAAATTATTTTAATACTTTGTTTTGATCTATTAAGAACAGGAGAAACGAATGAATAACATTTTATATTCGTATTAGTGAAAATTATCGTGATACCAGGATGTTTCATCGAGTTCTACTGAAGTGCACCGCGTTAAAATAGGACATATTGTATCGCTAAGCCTATTATGATACGTTGATATATGACACATCTATCGCGCATGAAAATAACAATACGAAAAAAACAAACAAACGTGTTAACAGAAATAGATAAGGATGTTTAGAGTTACACGTCAAGTAATATCCCGATTAAAAAAAGAATTACGGACAAAATGTATATCCAAGCATAGAGACATAGAGCAAAATCATGTACATCAGAATATCTCTTACAGTGAACGCATATTCATCACACATGTAGATGTGGAGCTATATCATGTGCAGGGAGGTACAAAATTATATCAGTGTAGCTGAATGGTACGAATATTTCACGAAATAATATCAAAGAAATGTTTTAATTATTACTTAAACTCATTATTTTCCAAAAACTTAAAAATGTATGAATAATTACCTCAATAGGCATACAGTTGTTGCAAATGTGACGTAAGGTGTGATGTTAGATATATGTATATAAAATGGCCTAAAATGGTGAATCTAATAGGAATACCATTGTTGAAAATGTGACGTAAGATGTAGTCTTTGGTTCACATAGGCTTAAATGATGAACCTAATAGACGGACGGTTGTTGAAAATGTGACGTAAGATGTAATATTTAGTGTTTCACAAGAACTTCTTAGGAAACTGTGTTTAAACCTATTCTCTGTCTTACGGAAGTTTTATAACTCGCGCAGGCAAGATATGTAATTTTCAAATCAAACTTCTTTGGGTGTTGTAATATGAAGCCTAGTGTCTACAGAAGGGCATATACAGAAAGCACGTGAACACGCTGACCACGAAGCAATATCTGTTTAATGTTTTGAAAATATCGTAATTATTTTACGACCATATCAAAGATTAGCGAGGTTCAGAAAAACTGATTGTTACTGTGACAGCGATGATTATTTCCTTCTTATTATCCAATGGGCCTGATATGTAGAAGATATTTAAGGGTGTATAAGAGTTGAAAAATGGAGTGATATTTATATTTACATTTCAGTTGGATGTTTTACTTATGTCCCCAGGAAAACCTTAATATGGCAAAGAAAAATACTTCAATTTTCTAGCACAAATAAGATAATTTTTAAGAAAATAATAACTTAAAAATAATAATTTGAAAGCAAGCGTGCGCCATTTCCAGATACGTAAACAAGGGTTAACAGACTAAAATCGAGCATGCGCCACTTCTGGATTTGAACAAGCTAATCTCGAGTATTATACACTCGTATGTTGAAACCAGCTAGGGTTAGTTATATGAGTTAGCTATAAAAATTAAGGAAAAAAAACTTACAAAGACGACATTGATAAAAACCGAAACATGGATATTTTTTTCTCGTATAATGAAAAATCCTTCAGAGTTTAATTTGGCTGTATACGTAATTGTTCCAGAGTTTTGATATCTTTCGCAAGAAATACTGCAAAACAAATCTGTGTGCTCATAATCAGTAGGGCCTGGCATGGCCAAGCGCGTAAGGCGTGCGACTCGTAATCCGAGGGTCGCGGGTTCGCGCCCGAGTCGCGCTAAACATGCTCGCCCTCCCAGCCGTGGGGGCGTATAATGTGACGGTCAATCCCACTATTCGTTGGTAAAAGAGTAGCCCAAGAGTTGGCGGTGGGTGGTGATGACTAGCTGCCTTCCCTCTAGTCTTACACTGCTAAATTAGGGACGGCTAGCACAGATAGCCCTCGAGTAGCTTTGTGCGAAATTCCAAAAAACAAACAAAACAAACAAACATAATCAGTGATGTCGAGAAACCCACTTGTTGAGAAATTTATATGCAAATAGGCTCGTTTGGGTTGAGAAAATATTTTACATAGAAGGTCGAAACGTTGTTCGCTCTTCTATGTAAAATATTTTCTCAACCCAAACGAGCCGTTTTTGCATATAAATGTGTGCTCATAAGGTTAAAGTTTTGATAATTCTTGTACATACAGTTAATAAATATTAAGATTACTTCACGTCTTTTCTAAGTATGATAAAAAAGTATATATATGATGGTCATATGCGTTAGAAATAACATTGCAGTAAGAAAATAGAGCAAATCGTATAGGTATGCTCTATCCATTGCTTTTGAAGGGAAGTAAGGAATTTTGCACTGAACTCTAGATTACTTAGGTGGTGTTTTCTGAGTTATTTCTATTAGTTGTTATTTATACAAAGCGATACAATGTGCTATCTGCGCTTTGTAAGCCACGACTAATCGAACATCAGATTTTAGTGTTATAAATCCGTAAGGTTACGCTAACCCACTAGGGGATTTATTTTGGTATAAATAAATTCTGCTTAAACTGGTAAAAGACATAACATTTCCCTTTGGTAAAATTAATTAAAAAATGAAATA
This sequence comes from Tachypleus tridentatus, assembly GCF_004210375.1. Taxonomy (NCBI): domain Eukaryota; kingdom Metazoa; phylum Arthropoda; class Merostomata; order Xiphosura; family Limulidae; genus Tachypleus; species Tachypleus tridentatus. Next base: position 96,406,193 of record NC_134827.1, on the reverse strand, counting down.
GTCGGAGAAATAACTTATTCTTGGGCATGGATTAAAACATGTACAATCTTTTGTATTCAGTGCTCAAGAAATTATAAGATAAAGCGTTTTGTCAAACTAGATCGTTCATCCCCCCCTAGAAGCTCAGTGGCTAACAATCTGGTTTCAATACCCGTGGTGTGCAGAATACAGATACCTCATGGTGTAGCACTGTGCTTAACCAGCCAGGATCATTATATACAAACATGAAAGCCTAGTCCTTATATTAACACCAACAGTATTTTTTGCAATGAACTTGGTTATGAACTGTTCTTTTGCAACATCACTTCCACAAAGAAGGTCCAGCCTGGCCAGATGGTTAGTGTGCTCTATTCACAGGTTCGAATCCCCGATATGCCAAACAGGATTGCCCTTTCAGCAGTGGAGACGTTATAATGTATACGATCAATCCCACTATTCATTGGTAAAAGAGTAGCCCCTAAAAGTTAGCAGTTGATGGCGATAGCTAGCTGCCTTCTCTTTAGCCTTTCACTGCTAAATTGGGGACGACTAGCGCAGATAGCTCTCGTATAGCTTTGCGCGAAATTCAAATCAAACAACTAACATTTTTTTTCGCAGTATTTATTATTTCGGTCATATTAATATGTCCTCCCTCCAAATTCCGTCAACCTTACGTGAACGACGATTTCTGATGTATCATTTGAACATTCCAAAAGTCCCAGTACTGCATAAGAGTTTTTATATACATCCTGTGAAAGAACTGGCATGCGGACTTGAACGTATAGATAACTGTTCTGTTGTGGTCGTAGGGGCATAGTTTGTTGTTATCCAGCCCCTGGAAAAATAGTATTTTCTTGTAGTATATAGATGGCAGCACATTCTCTTGATAGCACGCAGAATTCACCTTTCTGTGCTTCTTGCCTCTCTGGATGGTTAACTCACCATTGTAGCTGTAACCTGAAACCATCATAATTCTCTTGAATAAAACATTTTGCAACACGATCTTTACCACTTGTGAATGGGTCCGGCAGGGCCAAGCGTGTTAAGGCGTGCGACTCGTAATCTGAGGGTCGCGGTTTCGAATCCTCGTCACACCAAACATGCTCGCCCTTTCAGTCGTGGGGGCGTTATAAAGTTACGGTCAATCCCACTAGTCGTTGGTAAGAGAGTAGCCCAAGAGTTGGTGGTGAGTGGTGATGACTAGCTGCCTCCCTAGTCTTACACTGCTAAATTAGGGACGGCTAACACAGATAACCCTCGAGTAGCTTTGTGCAAAATTCAAAAACAAACAAACCATTTGTGAAATGTTGCATGAAGGACTGGACTATTAATCGCTTGGAGTTTGTTATAATTTAAGTAGATATATGCCTCTCTATCGTATAGCGTGCTTCAATTTGGAGCATGTTATATCACTTCTAGATATTTCGTTTGATGGTCTTTCTTTCAGCAATGTGCTTATAGAGAAGCTAGTAAATATGGCTCTTGTGTTGATTTTGGAAACCTAGATCCGTCTGAATGATTTTATTTATTTTCAAGACAGGTTCTCTTGCTTTAACTGCAATGAGCTACTGTATATTTGGATTATTTCTGGTGACAATATTCACTGCCTCTGGTTTGTGACTGATAGTCACTCGTAGCCTAGTTTTTATTTCTTTGCTAGAATTAGATTTTCCCTTTCTTTCCCAATATCTTTCAAAAATACAGAAATTTATTTCTTTAAGAGGTTTAAATTTCTTGTCTTGTGTATTTTTACAATCATAGAAAAAAGAACATCGTATCAGATAGTCCTGATTTTAACCACCATCTGAACATTTGAATCACCACACTTCAACCGTTTTACATGAGCAGTGGAGACCGCTCATCTGTATAGTCACAGACCAAGGGAACAGCTATGGCCAACTTTATTGAATATTCAAGTTGTTACCATAGATATGAAAGACTTTGAATATAAAACGTTATGTGTTACATCACATTAAGTAACCTGAAAGCTATGCTAGCTTTTATAAATTTTCAATTTCTTGGTTAAGCAAAATGTGCGGTTTCATGATTACTAAGTTTATTCTTGCAATCACGTTAAGTAAGAAATTTGTTTCATCTTATGTATATCTAACGTATGTTACATATACTATCTACACATACGTGGACAAATGCATGCATATAGACATATACAGTCAACCGTCGTAAATCCCATAACTTTGATCCAACAAGATAATTTCAGAGTAATGAATATTGCAGACTAGTGAGAGTTTTATGTACTACTATGTTTAATGCATAAAGTTCCCTGTAATATATTCAATACACAGTTACCATATCAGTTCTCTATTTGCAGTACGTTGTACTCAAGGTCTCACTTAACCTTAGTAATTCCATCCAGCTTTCTCACACTGGCAAGCTTGTCCTTGTCTTCAGTGTAGCTTACAGAAGTTATCAGACCCCGTCTAGCATACCTCAGTGAGGTAGGAAGTCAAGAAAACCTTTTCCACTCTGCCACAACATATGGTTGCTGAGGCGGGCTGTTGCAGGTAGGCTAGTGGTCATTTACCTTCCTATTCATACTGACTAGGTCCAGGATGGCAGCAGCCCATCCTGAGACTGAGAAGTCCACTTAGGTAAGGTTCATGAGGTCATGTAGCTCACTCAGGAGAAATTAATCTTTGTTATCTCCTTCAGTCTAAAGCTTTGTGACATGTTCATCTGGTGGGATGTTTACATGACATGATGTCACAAATGGCTAGTGTAACCTCGGGTGACAGAACTTCAAGCCCCATTCCAGATTAGAATGGCCTGAAGTAACTATATCATTAAAGGCTTGTTGTCCTTGATGCAGCACAGCAAGTGGTCCACCAGTCTCTCACGATATGGACCTTGGAGGAAAAATTGATGTCATCATCAGTGGGTTATATGTGGCTGGTATGTTAGTGAACGGAAACTTCATAATCTCATTGCTGTACGATTCATCTGTAAGGCTGATTACATTATCACAATCTTCACAAAGGGGTAACGCCACCTATATTTTTTATTGTGTTAGTACTCAACATATGTGAACAGATTAAAGTCTCCAGCTACAATTGTTGGCATGTTACACTTGGGAGTCACAGAGGGATGTATGTTATCTGTGCCAGTAGCATGAGAACAGAGCCTACTGTCATATGGTGTCTGTTTCTCTTCTCCTCTTGATAGCATTAGTAACGGAAGTTGAGTTGAGCTACAGTTTGTAAAATACGTCAAAGTTGCAGATATTACTGGCATTTCAGTTTCCTTACTTTCATTTAAAGCCCTGTCTGTTCTTGGATACCAGCTTCATATATATGAAGACTCCGCTTCCTTATGGGTCTTGAAGGACATTGTGTTGTGCCACGTTTTGAAGAAATGCACCAATATCTTATTATATATATATATATATATATATATATATTTGAAGCTGTACTGGCATTAAAATTTTGACCAAAGCAACAGGTCTTTTCAATTGGCATGTTACTGCTGAAAATGGTCATTGTAGTACAAGGTCTATTGTATCTTCACTTGCTTGGATTACACAATCGTGTGTGATCGCTATTCTCACTAGGCAGAGTAAACCAGTACTCCCATTGCTAAGGTACATCTGACATTACTTTGCCGCCTATAGTAGCACCCCACTTCTCACTAAACACGCGCACGAAATGTCTCTGGGTGGCATTGGAGTATTGTTTGGAGAAACATAAATTTTTCTCAGATATATATGTGTTCTCATCAGGATGGCGTTTAGGTACATTTTTGGAGACAACTGGTGTTTAGAAGTCAAGCAAAGACTAACTTGCAATGGATTAGCTTTAGAGACACCAAACTTCAGACACAATTTGTACGTGACATGGCTTGACACGGGGGTACCTACTGATGAGACACCAAACTTCAGACACAATTTGTACGTGACATGGCTTGACACGGGGGTACCTACTGATGAGACACCAAACTTCACACACAATTTGTACGTGACATGGCTTGACACGGGGGTACCGACTGATGAGACACCAAACTTCACACACAATTTGTACGTGACATGGCTTGACACGGGGGTACCGACTGATGAGACACCAAACTTCACACACAATTTGTACGTGACATGGCTTGACACGGGGGTACCTACTGATGGTACAGTAAATCATTTTACTCGTATGCTACTTTGTTATTCAAATTTGTTGTTGGTCTTGGAATATTAAATTAGTAAGCATAATTATAAAGAAAAAGCATCGTTACCGCCTCATAGATTCATTGCTATGATTAATTTTCTATTTACACATCATGTTATAACTTCTCAATAGTATGTCTGAGAGGAACTTGTTTTCATATAGTTTTCATAAAGCTAAATCCGGCATGGCCAGGTGGTTAAAGCACTCGACTCGTAATCTGAGAGTCCCGGGTTAGAATCCCCGTCACACCAAACATGCTCGCCCTTTCAGCCCTAGGGACGTTATAATGTTACGGTCAATCCCACTATTTGTTGGTAAAAAAAAGTAGCCCAAGAGTTGGCGATGGGTGGTGATGACTAGCTGCCTTCCCTCTAGTCTTACACTACTAAATTATGGACGGCTAGCACAGATAGCCCTCGTGTAGCTTTGCGTGAAATTCAAACCAAACCTGTTCAGAAATTTTAAGAAATACTAATTCGCCTTTTTTCCTATCTAAATAATGAGTAAAATTAATAAACAAATATTGTTAACGAAAAAGCATTTGGTGTTAAAACCAGTAATGTGATGTTAATAAGTCATAAAGACTAATTATGGTGTATAATGACTTAAATGAAAATTACACTTCACCACCTTAATTTATTTCACACTGAAAACGTTTTTCATCCAAGCAATATAATAACATAAACATCATCTCTAACACTATTCATGATGTTATAAGAACACGTAGGTTCAAGAAGTCTTGATAGAAATGAAATAGAAATCCTTTAACGCACTTTATTATTTTTATATTATGGGTTTTTTGTGTCACAGCCGGCCTGATGAGCCATGGTATTGAACGAAAGATCTATTCAGCACGAGATATAGCTGATTAATAACTTGTTGCATTCTTCTTTACCTTCATTCATAAGTTATTATAACGATCTTACTAATTTCCTTTGACAAAGTCAAATTGTTTGATCATGCCCAAACGTTATATATTACGTTTTCTTGGTTGTAGTTTTCCATGAAGGCCGCCTCCTTCACCGTGACTGATCAGTAAACTCATTACAGCTAATAATGAGAAAGCTCTTAACAACAACAAAATAAATAAATACATTTAATGTGTACACCACTTGGTTTCATCTGTCCAAGTTGTAATAAGTGTTGTGTTTCGTCCTTATATATATATATATATATATACTCAAATATATTTTGGTAGCTAAAAATAGCGTGTAAATTTGTTTGTTTATAGTTGAGTAAAAAGCTACACAATGGGCTATCTGTGTTCTTCCCACCACGGGTATCGAAATCCGGTCTCTAGCGTAAATCCGTTGACACAAGTCTCCAAAGCTGGGGGTTGATCTCCTTTCAATTTATAATTAGAACAACCATTAATGTGGATAATTAATATTTATGGGGTACTGTACTAGGACTTGTATCTAGCTTGAAAGTGTGATTTCATCATAATTTTTCCTTCATATCTGTTCCAAAAATCAGCTACAAGTTTTAACACAGAACGTAGAAACCAACCACCACAAGCCATGGCCTCAGCAATACTTTGCGCGACTTAAGATTTCGTATTATTCATACCCTTGTGTTTGTTTCTTTTCCTACGCTGTACAAGTTCGATTCATTCTATTTTTATCTCATAAACTGTGGTATATTGAGCACATTCGGCACTCCATCTGCTCCATGAACCAGCTGCATGTTTCAACAGAGAAGCCATTCCGTATAAACTAAATCCACAATCCCTCATGTGTTTGCGGATACAAGTTTTCCTTCCACTCGTTCCCTTGTGTCCAAGCATGTTCTTTCGCTCTACTAATTCAAAAAGTAGAAATTGCAGAGTACTAGGCATATTTTACATTTGTCTGTTGGAAATCACTGTATCTTATCTGTTCACAGTCACCTCTCTATATTTACATTCACACCACGTGCTTTCATGAACATTTTTACATAACACCATAGCGTTCTTTGAACTACAGTCTTCCAAACAATTAGGCCCTGCATGGTCAGGTGGTTTGAGCGCTAGACTCGTAATCTGAGAGTCGCGAGTTCGAGTCCCCGTCACACCAAACATGCTCGCCCTTTCAGTCGTGGGGACGTTATTATGTGACGGTCAGCCCCACTATTCGTTGGTAAAAGAGTATCCCAAGAGTTGGCGGTGGGTACTGATGACTAGCTGCCTTCCCTCTAGTCTTACACTGCTAATTTAGGGACAGCTAACACAGATAGCCCTTGTGTTGCTTTGCGCGAAATTCAAAAACAAACAAACAATACACCAAACATGCTCGCCCATTGAGTTATGGGGACGTTATAGTGTTTCGGTCAATCTCACTATTCGTTGGTAAAAGAGTAGCTCAAGAGTTGGCGGTGGGTGGTGATAACTAGCTAGCTGCCTTCCCTCTAATCTTACACTATTAATTTAGGGACGGCTAACGCAGACAGCCCTCGTGCAGCTTTGCGCGATATTCAAACAAAACCAAACAATTAAAATGTTGAGCAATATACAGTTAAGTTTTATTTTTGTTGTCTAAAGCAATATTTTGTGTTCACACTGCTTCATCCAGTTATTTCCTTTTGTTTCTGTTGTATCCACTTTGAGCTTGAATAGTATTGTTTATACTTTACTGTTCTCTAGTTATCAGAATTTAATGACTCAACAGTGTTAATGGTTTATAACAAGTGTGCCATTATGAAAAGGTGTATCACTGGAACAAGCTCAGTTGGTCCATATTTACTTTCGTGTAATTATGTCATAATGTGTGTGTGTGTGTGTGTGTGTGTGTTTTTTATAGCAAAACCACATTTGGCTATCTGCTGAGGCCACCGAGGGGAATCGAACCCCTGATTTTAGCGTTGTAAATCCGTAGACATACCGCTGTACTAGCGGAGGTCTTTATGTCATAATACGTTTCTACGAAGTATAATTTCTTTTTATGGTAAACACAAACGTATCAATGAGACACACATTTAAGGTTTTATTAACAACATTTCTCATTTTTATGGCAAAGTTAGTATTTGTTTTTCCTGTTGGAACCATAACCAATATTATATACAATTTATTTTGTATATTTCTCAAATATAACAGAACAGAAGAAAAAATAAGCAACAACAGTTTGTTTGTTTTTTAATTTCGCGCAAAGCAACTCGAGGGCTATCTGCGCTAGCCGTCCCTAATTTAGCAGTGTATTGTTTGTTTGTTTGTTTTGGAATTTCGCACAAAGGAACTCGAGGGCTATTTGCGCTAGCCGTCCCTAATTTAGCAGTGTAAGACTAGAGGGAAGGCAGCTAGTCATCACCACCCTCCGCTAACTCTTTGGCTACTCTTTTTACCAACGAATAGTGGGATTGACCGTCACTTTTAATGCCCCCCGGCTGAAAGGGTGAGCACGTTCAGTGAGACAGGGATTCGAACTTACGACTTTCAGATAACGTGTCGAGCAGCTTAACCACCTGATCATGACCAACAATAGCGAATGTATACACTGCCTCAGATAAGGGAGAGCACCATAACAAGAATGGGCTTTCTACAACTTAGCGTTTCGCAAACTGGGGATCCGTGAAGGTACTCAAAGGGTAATGGATGTCGTCCGAAATTTCACAGAAATATTTTAAAATACATAATTTATGGGGTGAAGAATATTTAACTTTGGAAGACAGCTTTTCGTCACACGAAATCATTTTCTCAAAACCAAAAACATCGATGGATTTGGGGATCCGAGAAAAAGAATTTAATTTAAAGGGGATCTTCGGTTTACTAAAGCTTTAGATCACTGTTTCAACATCTACGTCACAGACGTTTCGCCAAACATCATATGAACTCATAGATTGTTTGTCTTACAGATATTAGTAGCTTATGAGAGAAAGTAGTGTGGAATATATATAACATACATCAACCACAACACCTGCCATAATCCAGTACCAACGAGGCCCTTTGCTTATTATTTGGGCTCATTACGCCGAGTGAGACACGATAGACATAATTGTGGGACCCGGCATGGCCAAGCGTGTTAAAGCATGCGACTCGTAATCTGAGGGTCGCGGGTTCGCATCCCCGTCGCGCCAAACATGCTCGCCCTTTCAGCCGTGGGGGCGTTATAATGTGACGGTCAATCCCACTATTCGTTGGTAAAAGAGTAGCCCAAGAGTTGGTGGTGGGTGGTGATGACTAGTTGCCTTTCCTCTAGTCTTACAGTGCTAAATTAGGTACGGCTAACGCAGATAGCCCTCGTGTAGCTTTGTGCGAAATTCAAAACAAACAAACAAAACATAACAGTGGCTGGCCGTATTCCCTTTGATCAGTAGCTCAAAATTAGTTTTAGTGTCACTGCCATTAGGATATAATACAAAGTTTATAATATTATATAATTAGATAATTCGTTTGACCTTCAAAATATTGTTCGGTTTTAAACATAAACTGTTTACCAAGTTTCCTAATGCAGTTTGCTTATTAGATTATTATTCGTGATTAAACAACTGGACAAAAGACTTGGTATTTGAATGGCAGTTAAACTGGATCATCTTGTTTAATAAATGGAGTAAGGCTTCGTTAAGCCTAGTATTACAATCATGTTCAAGTGAGTTGCAAGCCAAAGAAGTCTTAAAACTTCAACGCCATTTTGAAACTTAAAGAGCTTTTCTGTCACAATGGAAAGGCCCGGCATGGCCAGGTGGGTCATGACGTTCGATTCGTAACCTGAGGGTCGCGGGCTCGAATCCCGGTCGCACCAAACATGTTCGCCCTTTCAGCCGTGGGGATGTTATAATGTTACGGTCAATCCCTCTATTCGTTGGTAAAAGAGTAGACCAAGAATTGGCGGTGGGTGGTGATGACTAGCTCCCTTCCATCTAGCTTTACACTGCTAAATTAGGCTAGCACAGATAGCCCTCGAGTAGCTTTGTGCGAAATTCAAAAACAAACAAACAAACAGACTGGAAAGAAAATTTCTATGTTTGATGAGAGCTCTCCGCTAATACAGCGGTAAGTCTACAGACTTACAACGCTAAAGTCAGGGGTTCGATCCCTCTCGGTGGGCTCAACAGATAACTTGATATGGATTTACTGAAAAAAAGACACACCCTCACACTAACACACACATATGTTTGATGAGAACTTCGGTTAGAGAATAAATAAAATAGCCTCATCCACTGAGAAATATTTATTTAAAAAAATCTTGATTGCGCCCTCTGTGTTTGAAGGAGATTAGGCTCTCATTTTCAGCAAGCCAAGATTAAGTGTTATGTTTATATGCATACAATATCGTTTTTCATTTTAGTTTCTCACTCCTAGACGAACACGAACAAATGAGGTAAATCTTTCTTACCGCCATATTAGTAGGCATAAAAGTTTAGTGTTAACAGGTGATTTCATTTCGCACATTAGTTATTGACAGGAATCGTCTGGTAATACATGCTTGGTCAACAACGAGAATCTCACTTTTTCATGTTCGTGCCTTTTTACTGCATAATAAAAATTGCTTTGCTCTTTGGTGCTCTATATGTTCATTATAAGAGTAATAACCAAGTACCACTGCACTCGAGTAGATTTATTTGAAACTCGACAAATAAACATGCTTTTTCGTTATAACAATTGGAAATAAGAAGAAAAGGTAAGTTATTTTCTTTAACTTACGTCTATATTTGAGTGGGTGTAAAATTGTGTACAGATGTATCATTCCTTTTCTGTTAAAACGTTTTTGTATAGAAATGGAAATTTTATATTTTACAAAAATATAAACAAAATATTGGTTAACGTATGGAATGTTTTGGAATGAATATAATCTCGTGGAAGTCCTACAAGAAATTACAACCCGCTGAGATAATGCGATTTATTATACATAACAGTTCATGTTACCCATGACTTAACGTACAGTTTTTTGAGCGAAATAACAAAGAAAGACATGTTTATTTTGTTGTTGTTTTTTTTTTTTTTTACTTTCAAATTTATGTGTATGTTAGTACAGTTATCCGTATCTCTGACCTATTTATTTTCAGTTAGAGTGTTCTTTAACAAAACTTAACGAAAATATAAACAAAATACCATTGAGCTTTTAGCATATTTTACGTCATTATAATCTCGTAGAAGTTCTACGAGAACTTTCGTAAATAAAAGCCTATGTGACCTACGGTTTGACGTCCCACTCCAGTGCCTTGGCCGTCTCTTCATTTAAGGTACCATACTCGCTAACGTTAACCTATGGGGGCAGTTAAAGATCGTGGGATGCACTCGCCTACGCGATTACTTGCACTCTTAATGGGAATGAATTAGAAACATACCTAAAATCGTTCACCTATGTAGAAAAAAACCACACGAATATAATGCAAGATTTCAGTAAGGGTCATTCCATGCCAACTCACCTAGAATTTCCCAGTTCATGTCATAGATTTCCTTGAAGAAATTCAAGCAAAAACTTTATGTTGAGTTATTAAGCCATGCAGTACAGCTTTAGGGTTTTTTCATGGCTGAATAAATCAAAATGAAGATTTTGCTGGAATTGTTTTTCAAGAAAATCTATAAGATGAACTTGGAAAAGTTCGTTTTTTTTTTCTGGGTGAGTTGGCATGGAATGACCCATAAGAGGTTAGGATCCTGCCTGATCTGGTCATAGGTTTTTAAAGGTTAAAATGTAAAAAAAAAATTAGTCTTTTCTGGGGCGTTTGTTTTGAATTATTCTCACGTTATTTACAAAGGCGTAGCTAGGGTTTTCAGCGCCCCCTCGTGACAAAATGTAAGTCATAATTCCTAATTATGTAACATCAATTTGGCGCCCCCCACCGCCCCCGATGCTGTGCCCGGGGACAGATGTACCCCCTTGCCCCCCCTAGCTACGCCACTGGTTATTTAGTAACCATCCAAGTGATGCAAGTTGTGCATTTTATTTATATATGTCTGTCACAAAAGAAATAATATTAAGCATGGACAGTGACGTATTTAGGTGGGGCTAGAGGGGGCTCATCCCCAGAATTCATGATCTTAATGGGGGCCCATTAATAACTTTATTCTCTGTAAAACTACGTGGGATGTAGGACCCAAAAAATTATTAGTTTCTTGACCCACACAACCCTAAATCCGCCACTGAGCATGAGAGCAGTTGCCCTTGGCCTATCTGAATGGCACCTATTTGCAGAGATATGTTTTGTATCAGTCAGTTAAAAAATAGACATACTCTTGACATATTAACAGATGTTTATGTAGAGATAAAATCTTATGACTTGCTTAATTTCTGTTCCAAAATAGGGGTGGTCGTATGATAAATAAAAACCAGCAACGACAACATGATCCTCCAAGGCCGGGTGGTTAGTGCGTTCGACTCCCAGTCTGAGGTTCGCGGCTTGGAATTCTCGTCACACCAAACATACTTGTCCTTTCAGCCATGGGAACGTTATTATGTGCCTGCCAATCCCACTATTCGTTGGTAAAAGTGTAGCCGAAGAGTTGGCTATGTGTGATGATAACTAAGTGTCTTCCCTTTAGTTTCACACTGCTAAATTAGGAATGGCTAGCGCAGATAGCCCTCGCAAAGCTACACTCTTTGCGCAAAATTCAAAGTAAGATAAAACTAAGCCAAAATGAAATACAGGAAGGGTCACTTTCAGTTCAAATCAACGCTTAAGTTTTGTTACGTGATGAGTGCTATTATTATTTATTGAATCTAAGTTAAAACGCTGATAATAGATTGTCTAGACACGAGGAAGGTATTAATTACTAAGAGTTAAAAATCTCGGGGAAATTAGAAGAAGCGTATTACCTCAGATATTATATTTACTGCTTCTGAAAACTTATTAACTGTCACACACACACATTTTTTTAGAATAAATCATACGGCTGTTAGAGGATGAAAAATAACTTAATAAACCGTATATAGAAGGTTCTAGTAAACAAGTGACTCAAAACGTTTCAACTTCAAATGTAACACTTTGGTTTGTGTAATGGAAGTGTTGTAAGCATGGGTAGAATGTCACTTCACATTTAAAATATAAAACACAAACCCGTAACATTTGATTTATCTACGACGTCAGAATACTCAAATTGTATCTTAATAACTTGAGGAACAGTGACTTTTATCGGGTGTCTTGTCACTCAGGTTACCTGACGTTTGTGTTGCTTTAGTACTCAATTCTAACGTGGCAAAAACCTGTCATCTGGCGCACGTATTACTTTAGTGTTTGATTCGTGTCTCTTGTGCCTGCCCCATGCTAGTACAACGGTAAGTCTACGGGTTTACAACGCTAAAATCAGGGGTTCGATTCCCCTCGGTGGGCTCAGCAGATAGCCGGATTTGGCTTTGCTATAAGAAAACACACACTCTCTTGTGCCTAGCGTATATTTAGTGTTAACGTCCACTATTGATATCATTAGTATGTGGCTTTTGTCACTCTAATTCCATAGCATGCATGTCCTTGCCCATCAGTTGGTGCGTGTTGAGACAGTGTCAATTTCCTTGTCCATCAGTTGGTGCGTGTTGAGACAGTGTCAATTTCCTTGTCCATCAGTTGGTGCGTGTTGAGACAGTGTCAATTTCCTTGTCCATCAGTTGGTGCGTGTTGAGACAGTGTCAATTTTCTTGTCCATCAGTTGGTGCGCGTTGAGACAGTATCAGTTTCTTTGTCCATCAGTTGGTACGTGTTGAGACAGAGTCAGTTTCTTTGTCCATCAGTTGGTGCGTGTTGAGACAGTGTCAATTTCCTTGTCCATCAGTTGGTGCGTGTTGAGACAGTGTCAATTTTCTTGTCCATCAGTTGGTGCGCGTTGAGACAGTATCAGTTTCTTTGTCCATCAGTTGGTACGTGTTGAGACAGAGTCAGTTTCTTTGTCCATCAGTTGGTACGTGCTGAGACAGTGTCAATTTTCTTGTTCATCAGTTGGTACGTGCTGAGACAGTGTCAATTTTCTTGTCCATCAGTTGGTGCGTGTTGAGACAGTGTCAATTTCCTTGTCCATCAGTTGGTGCGTGTTGAGACAGTGTCAATTTTCTTGTCCATCAGTTGGTGCGCGTTGAGACAGTATCAGTTTCTTTGTCCATCAGTTGGTACGTGTTGAGACAGAGTCAGTTTCCTTACCCATCAGTTGCTCTGCGTACTTTTCTCTTATTTACCTTCAGAATCCTTGATTTGCATGTCGTTATGGTATCAATTGTTCTCAAGTATTCCGCGTGGTATTTTAGTTGAAGAATTCCTACCACACTCATTGCATGCGTAGAAATGTTTGTTCTTCTTGAGTTTTCACTGGACGAATGTGTCTCAGTGGTTAGCTTGCCCAGAATGTATGCACTCCGAGGGTGACGGTTAAATCTTAGTACTTGGTTTATTAAGAGTAGCTCTTAGGCGATTATTGTACTTTATTACCTGCCTTCTTCGTAGACTATCAATTCGAAGTTTGGAATGTCTGTGCGGAAATATCATGTGTATAGGACATCGAAAACCTCTGAAACAAAAACTAAATTTTTATATACGTTTATGTGTAACTAAGCTGAAAGCTACACAATAGGCTATCTGTGCTCTACCCATCACGGATATCGAAACCCAGTTTCTAGCGGTGTGAGTCTGCATACATGCCTCTGTGAAACTGAGGGCTTGTATACATAAATACGCTGTTCAATTAATTTTAACATAAATAGGAATTTCTTTTTACACTCTACCTCAACCGTGAGGAACGCATAACATCAAAAAGCTGATTTACAACTTAGAACGTAAGAAGGCTGCGTTATATATATGGGTGTTATCTTTAAAACAACAGAGCAGTTACCTGGCAAAGCATACGGTGTTGTGCTAACCTTTCAGAACCTTCCAATAGGTGATGCTAGTAGTACATCGTATTAAATATTTTTTCAATAGCACTGGAAAACGTAGAGGAACAAAATATCCGTTCATTTCTCTTTCTTTGTAATTTGTACGAGAAACAGACGTGTACATAAAAAATATTAAACAGCAAACTCACTCGCGAGAATTGCGGTAAGTGGAACTTCCTTTATATGGCACGGCATGGCCAGGTGATTAAGACACTCGACCTGCAATCTGAGGGTCGTGGGTTATAATCCCCGTCACACCAAACATGCTCGCCCTTTCAGCCGTGGGGGCGTTATAATATGACGGTCAATCCCACTATTCGATGGTAAGAGACTAAACCAAGAATTGGCGGTGAGTGGCGATGACTAGCTGCCTTCCCTCTAGTCTTACACTGCTAAATTAGAGACAGCTAGCGCAGATAGCCCTCGTGTAGCTTTGCGCGAAATTCAAAACAAGTAATCAATTTGTACCAATAGAAGACAGAAGTCTGTCTTCTTATGCGTTTAGAGGATTTCTTGTTTCCTCGCATAATCAGTTTACTTAATCAAAATATCTAATAACGTAAAAAGTACAAATTACATTGTGAAAAAAAAAAACAACTGAAAAGTCAAAGTTCAAGGTTCTCCTTGTGTTTTAACCTATTTATTTTCCTTCGTGGGCGAGAATGTTAAAATTCATCGTGCCTACCAGTTTCTCGTGCAAGAATGCAAGATTTGCGCGAGACATGGTTGGGTCTTTTAAAACAAGGGCTCGTGCAAATTTCGTTTTTGGAACACCTGGGCCTATCAACATGTGTGGGAGGCAACGTGGGTGTCAATCACCATAAATTCGCACCACTTGGTGTTCTAGGCGTTACCGCCCAAACTGGCTTTATCAACATACGTTTTGTTTAGCAGTTCTTTTTGTTTGATTTTTTCATTAGAGTGATTGTCCTTTCCTACCTGTCAGATTGTCGACGTATGAGTGACGTCAGATGTGAAAACCACGACGTCACAACAGGAATGGTAATCTCTTAATAAAGAAATAAAGGAAAACATCTTAGGTCTTGAAACTATTTATGGATATTGAAGATGTATCTATACAGTGATGACATTTGCTTCACAATGTTTAATGCCGAATTGGTTTGTATCTATTGGCATTTATGTAACCGACTTTATAAAGACTTAACAGTAAGTTCACAATTTTAGAAAACTGTTACACTTATAACACATCCTACTATCTTTCCTAAGACCATCGAATAAGTCTTAAGTATTAGCTTAAACTTACATTACGTTCGTTGTCAATTCTCATTGCCTTCTTGTGCCATAATTTTAAAACATGCCATAATTTTAAAACAGAATGTACACAAGATATATATAAAAATAAGGTCGTTCGTAGCCTAGTTCCCAGGGTGCCCGTACCGTCAGTACGAGTTCACAGTTCACTTTTCGTTGTCTCAGAGATGCGCTCCACACTTCAGGGTAGTGGGTCTTTTATAAGAATATCAGCAAAGTTCCACCATTCGGTAATATAAGATGTCCGGCATGGCTAGGTGAGTTAAAGCGTTCGACTCGTAATCCAAGGGTCGCGGGTTCGAATCCCCGTCGCACCAAACATGCTCGCCCTTTCAGCCGTGAGGGCGTTTTAAATGTGACAGTCAATCCCACTATTCGTTGGTAAAAGAGTAGCCTAAGAGTTGGCGGTGGGTGGTGACGATTAGCTTCCTTCCCTCTAGTCTTGTAAGACTAAGGCAAAATTATGGACGGGTAGCGCAGATACCCCTCGTGTAACTTTGCGCGAAATTGAAAAAGCAAACAAACAACCAAATCGGTAATATAAGATCGTGGTAGTTACTGGCTGGCTGCCTTCGTTTGGTCTCTCGATTCAAAAATAGGGACAGCTAGGCGCAGATAACCCTTGTGTAGCTTTCCAGAAAATTCTGAAACAAACAAAACTATAAAAACACCACTGATGCGTCCGAAAAGAGGGTCAAAGTTAGCTTTAAGTGACATTCCTACTTGTTCGTATAAAAAAACAAAAAACGTTTTGGGTATTCCCTTAGCAAAATACTGCGAGAGAAAATATCTCAGCAGAGGATATTTCTAATCTAACAACTTTACGAATCATTTCAAATTAAGCTTATGCTACGAACAGTTTTGAAAAAGAATATTATTACCTCGGACATACTACGAAAAAAATCTCAATATTTTATTTCTTTGATCACCTACATGTGACTGTTGTAACAAACGGCACCGCCAGAGGGTGATAAACTGAAAAATATAAATCAGGCTGTTACTTACAACCTTCGTTCTTTAAGGTTATAATGCCGAAGGAAGGAAATGCTTTCTTCGTATAACAACTAGACGTATATTAAATCAGTTCTGTGTCTGTAAATTAGTCAGATCATGCATGCTCTTCTCACATTTATATGACTATAAACTTTGGACTATGAACGACTGGCCAGTAAACGACCAATCGGCTGATAATATGTTTCGAATGTAAACTGTGGTCGCTACCTTTTAGAGAGATCAAATGAACGGCTGCTAATGTTTATTAAGTAATCTGAACACAGACAGAATTTATTTCGATAGTATTGCTCTGTACTGATTAGAGGTCGCTGTCTCTCAGAGACCTTAAACTGAACGACATTGCCGTATCTTGATAGTAAGTCCTAGTTTGATATTTTGACTTGAAAAAATGAAAGATAAATATTTTGTTAAGACTTTGTGCCGTTTTTATGTTGTATTTTGTTCGAAATATTCATCTATCTTGTTTTAGCGGAACTATTTAGTTTATATAAAAAATAATAATGACGTTTCTTAAATATACGTAATATGTACAAAGTTTATTTTTTATTTGCTTGCTGTTGAGCACAAACCACACAAGTGTTATCTGTGCTGTGTCCACCGCGAATATGGGTGGGGAATTTAGGGTTACCGCTGCGCCACTGGGAAGGGAAGGGAGGCCAAGTGTGTGGTTCGTTTTGAATTTCGCGCTAAGTTACTCCAGGGCTATCTGCTCTAACCATCTCCAATTTAGCAGTAATGGACTAGAGAGAAGGCAGATAGTCAACACCACCCACTGTCGATGAATGATGGGATTGATCAAATATTACAACGCCCCCACGGTTGAATGGGCGAGCATGCTCGTTGACGGAGATTCGAAGCTGCAACCCGCACAATGCGAGTCGAGCGACCTAACTACCAAACCACGCTAGGCAAAGCGTATCAATCTTCCAATAAATATATTTATTGTTTGTTCGTGTGTATCTTAGCTCAAAGCTACAAAGTGGGCTATCTGTGCTTTACCCACCATGGGTTTCTAGCGTTGTAAATCTGCAGACATAACGCTTTGTCACGAGGGGGTCTAATATATTTAAATCGATATAATATAAAATGAAGAAAAAGGTTTGATATTTAAACGTACGAGTGCAAATCACACGAAGTTATAAGCAGTCACGAAGAAGCCCGAATTTAGCAGAAAAAAGAACACCACACCAACATCTTTGAAAAGCATTACTAAATTTAAACGCAATATATAAATACGATTAAATAAGCACTTCATCATTTGCTTAAGTAAACTTACGTGTTACTAGAGTATTTCCTAAACGATATTACACGTAACAATTAAGCTTTATACGTCACTGGCCGTGCTCGATTAAGCATAGTTTCCACGAAAGTTTACTTATGGATTCACTGCCGTTAATTGAATTTCTTAACCTTTCCAAATTTTCCAAAGGCTGTTTAAGCCTTTTATATTTGTAGGTTTCGAATTGTCAGTTCTTCGCGAGGTATTCTGTATATCCAGTAATTCTTTAAAACAAGTATATATAATTTTATAGATCTACAAAAGCAAACTGTATAATCATGTGTATACAGAGAAAAAAGAAAAAAAAACGAAATAAAACCCGTACAGTAGAAGAGATACTTGTGACGTAGGCCTTTGTCATTATAAAGAGCCTCACAGGGGTGTACGTCTGTAGGCTAGCAGCCTTTTTACAGATCGTGGGCGATCGTATATTCACCGGACACACAGCGGCAGGTTCAGGAGATCGCGTCGAGAAGACAGAACAACTAGCTGCAGCTTCGAAGGTCTGTAGCCGGCCAACAAATAGCTCAGTACACTGGGAAGAAGGAATCAGACCCGCACCAGTTCGGCGCCAGATGCTACCAGTCTCTTATTGTAAGCTGTAAAAAGATCAGGCACTTTACGCCACCTACTCGGTAGACTGCTTGAATACGAAAACTGTGACTTTTCAATGAATTCCCGTCTTTGTTTTTACATCTTTTATCTTTAAATGCAGGTTATGTGATGCCATGGATACATCAACTACCAGGTAAGCTAGCAACTTCAGCGGCCTTAGCAATAGCTGCACGTGATCATCTACCATGATGACGTTAATGTGCGTCACGTGCTTTTTAAACTGTAAACAGACGATTAATTGACTATAGTTCTTACGAGTACGACTCATAGTTTTTATTTGTAAAATGAACCACATTTCTGATGAACAGCTGTTGGTTAGTGAGCTAGTTCTACGTTATATATAGTTTTAATTATAGCGTTTGCCCATTTTTGAATGATGTTTCTAGAAAACGACTAAAAAAACGAAACTACTGCTGTGTCGAGGGCATTGTCCCGCCTAGTTATTAACTTTTTAAGCTGATTCCAGAAACTTGTTTATCACACCGTATTTTCCACCAGATGGCGGTATAGAAAAATGATGATTGAAATAATGGAATTAAAATTGTATTTGAGGAAATGGAAAAATAATTATTAGCGTCTAATTTGTTTCTAGAATCCCATAGCGGTAAAAAAAATCAGATAATTGAAAATTTAATGAAAATAACACTCTGGAAATTAAATCTACTGACAGAAATGCTGATGCAGATATTAAAACGTTCTGAAACGAAAAGAATACGAACAAACTTAGAAACTTTTACCCACAACTTCAAAAGGTTGCATTACACTTTGTTTAGATAAATAACTCGACGTGATTCTTACTTAAAACAAACTTGTGGATAATATTCCTTCAATCAAATACTTTTATTAACTGTTATAATTCGTGTTGCCACGGGTCGTTTTTTTCTTAAATTTATATAAAGTAGCTCTAAGACGAAAATGCAATTTACACAAATTGTCATAGGTAATTTACGAAATAATTGTGTTTCTACAATGTTCATTAATCTAGCGAAATATTTGTTTATCTTTGTAAGTAAAAGCTCCAAGTTTTAACCTGGAAATATAACAGTTAGTTTACACGTCACAACCCGGCCTCACTAGATTTAAGAATGTGTGTGTGTGTTTTCTTATAGCAAAGCCACATCAGGCTATCTGCTGAGCCCACCGAGGGGAATCGAGCCCCTGATTTTAGCGTTGTAAATCCGGAGACTTACCGCTGTACTAGCGGGGGCGTTAGATTTAAGAATAGCGTGGTATTCCAAGGTACGAAATAAATGGCCCGGCATGGCCAGGTGGTTGAGATGCTCAAATCGTAATCTGAGGGTCGCAGGCTTTAATCTCCGTTGCACCAAATATGCCCGCCCTTTCAGCTGTGGGGACGTTATAATGTGACGGTCAATCCCACTATTCGTTGGTAAAAGAGTAACCCGAGAGTTGGCGGTAGGTGGTGATGACTAGCTGCCTTCTTACATTGCTAAATTACAGACGGTTAGTGCATATAGCCCTCGTGTAGCTTTGCGCGAAATTCAAAAAGAAAACAATAAATAGGGAACTTAGTTACTTACCTGCAAGTAACTGTAACAACGAGGGGTTTGTGAATCTGATATGTGGAAGGGCACGTGTACTTATTTCTTACGAGTGGAAGGTTTATTTGTTATTTAACGGTAAAGCTACACAATGGGCGAAACTTGTTCTGCTCACCAAGAGTATTGAAACTTGGTTTTTAGAAGTCTCAGTTTTCAGATTTACTGCTGAGCCACTGGGGATGCACACGGGGGCTGGAGAAGAGAGACACGATTATGGTGTAAAAATGTACAGAAACAATTTTGTTGGCAGACAGATGGATGTTTAATACTGCGGATGATCATCCATAGGAAGGATGTTACTGTTGTTGTAGCAGCTTGTAGTTGTTGGTACTGAACAGAAAAGTAAAGCAAATAAGTTGAATTAGAAGTTATTAATTATGATAGAAAATCAAGATATACTCGGTTGGTAGCTGAAACAACTGATCATGTCCTCGAGTTGAAACAGGGACTGGCCAAGAGTCCTCTCGCAGTGCATGCTATTTCTATAACTGACCAATCACAAAAACGGATTGCTAGAATTTGAAAGTATTCGAAATTTTAAAATTGTTTTACAGCTGGTTCGTGCTGGATATGTTAAAACTATTCTGTGAAACACTAGATAATGCCCCCCAGTGGCTCGGCGGTATGTCTGCGGACTTACAACTCTAAAACCGGGTTTCGATACCCGTAATGGGCAGAGCACAGATAGCCCATTGAGCAGCTTTGTGCTTAATTCAAAACAACAGCAACAACACCAGATAATATGTAATCGACTCGTATTAACACATAACCCAGTCCGAGCTCATCAGGTTCGAAACACGAGCCATAGAATAACTCAAACATCAGATTAAGTGTATTACACAGGAGACAAAGGTTTGTGTTATCAGCATACCAAAACCATTAGAGTCTCTACTCAACATTGTTAGGTCAGACTAATATAATCGTATTCAAACATTAATTCAACCGTATCAGCTTAAAACAATGGCAGAGCAGTTTCCTGTATAGTTTCTGTAAGAAGTGTACATATATATATATATATATATATATATATATATACACTGTTTATCTACAGAATGAAATATCAATCATCACAACCTTTTACGTTTAGATATATTTGTTTTTGATATCCTTATGACGTCACAAATTTTAATTCAGCCTGTATTATGAAGTGAGATACAAAGAAAGCAAAGTCATCTAAAAAATACAATGTTTTTACTGCCCAACTGACCAACTCAGATTGGTCAATTCATTGTAATTTGTTTTTACCGTGTGAAGCTTGGTTAACCTTATTAACACTGCATTTTGTGATATTTGTTACTTTATGACAAAACAAAAACGAATTTTAGTTCCATTTTTTTTTCGTGGTAGACATGCTTCTATACTTCCGTAAAAATCATCAAGGTATTGTGATATAGATTGAGTGCACAAATATCCCCAAACATGCTCGTCCTTTTAGCCGTGGGGCCGTTAAACGAATTGTTTAACAGTTATCATGTTTTAGACTTTGTGTTCGCACTTTAAAAAACACCCCATTTTGAAATAATTTTTTATCGTGTTAATAAATTGTACCCATTTACCGTTTTGGGGAAGTACAAAAATGTTAACAGAATTCAGCTTAAAGTGCCTTTGAACATTTTTCAATCAGAGTAATATCTTTTATTTAAACCACTGTCCATGCTACAACCAAATAGCCCAAATGTTGAAAGAAATACTTTTTATATATCCTTACAAACTCTTTGAAAAAAGCTCTATCCGTTTGTAACAAAAAGAAAACAAATTTAGCACAGCTGTACGTTTATTTCTTACAGCAATATCGTTTTTCAAAACTTTAGTACGTATTAGCAGTGTATTTTGATATAACACTTCACTATAAGCACTTTAACTGATTCATAATTAGAATTTTCAGATATTTTTTATCATACTCGGTTAAAAAGCCTCTGCGTTATTTGATAAAAGTATTTTTCGTTTATTTATGAAAACTATCCGTTTATCAGGTTTTTAGAACAAAGTTACAAGAAAGGCTATCTGTGACCTGTACAACGCGGATATTGAAACCCAGTTTCTTGCAGTGTTAAGTCCACTGACTTATGAAAGCTGCTTGAAGCTTTTATTATTTCCTCAGACTTCGCTTAACTTGTTAGCGTACTGTGTCTCGCTGTCGAAAATAATAACACATTGAGGCTAGTTGACAAAAATAAACGAGAGCTGGTGGTGGCGCTGCCAACTAGCTGCCTTCCCTCTCGCCTGTCAGCTCAAAATTAGGGCCAGCTGCTCTTTATGTAGCTCAGCGCGAAAACCGAAAGCTAAACTATAATTTTAATAATTCGCTGGCTTTACTTTTAACATACGACGTGTGTTTTGGTAATTTCATTCCTTCTTTCCTTTTCTTACTGTATGTGTGTGTGTGTGTTTCCTTATAGCAAAGCCACATTGGGATATCTGCTGAGTCTACCGAGGGGAATCGAACCCCTGATTCTAACGTTGTAACTCCTAAGACTTACTGATGTACTTTTTTTACTGTAACAAACTACTTAAAGTTTAAAGCAGTGGCTTAAGTATGCTTCTGCAGTTCCATAAATTGCAGGGGGAGCCAAAAGGGGACCTAAGGTTCCGATAAACTTAAGAATTGCAGATCCAGGGAAAGACATAAAATTTAATTTAGTAGAACTAAAGGGATCCCCCGCCGGTATAGCGGTAAGTCTATAGATTTACAATCCTAAAATCAGGGGTTCTATTCCCCTCGGTGGACTCAGCAGATAGCCCGATGTGGCTTTGCTATAAGAAAAAAGACACATACGTAGAATTAAAGGGCGGTCGCATTATTCCGTAGTTGTTTGTTTGAAGTTAAGCATAAAACAACACTACTGGCGAGATATCTATGCTCTGCTCACCACGGGTATCGAAACCCGGATTCCAGCTTTGCAAGTCCGCAGACATACGGCTGTACCATTATGGGGACTATTTCGTTAACTGAAAAATTTCCGTTAGCCAGCCAGGATTCAGCATGGCCAGGTGGTTAAGGCGCTCGACTCGTAATTCGAGGGTCGCGAGTTCGAATCCCCGTCACACCAAACATGCTCGCCCTTTCAGCCGTAGGGGCGTTATAATGTTATGGTCAATCCCACTATTCTTCGGTAAAGGAATAGCCCAAGAGTTGGCAGTGGGTGGTGATGACTAGCTGCCTTCCATCTAGTCTTACACTGCAAAAGTAGGGATGGCTAGCGCAGATGGCCCTCGAGTAGCTTTGCGCGAAATGAATAAAAAACAAAACAGTTAGCCAGAATCGTAATAACGAAATAAATGTTGGGTCTCAATTACGTTTTGTGTGTGAGAAGAGGGGAGGGTCCTTCGTTTTTACGCCACTGGTTTTAAGGGAAGTGTTTATTTACAGTTCAAAGAAAATTATTTGTGGGTATTTGGCTATGTTGAATTTCAGGTACCCTGGAGTGTCAGGTGCACAAAACCTCTTCCTCCATCAAGGACAATTGTGTTCGGGAATTAGTTTCTTTTGAATTTCGCGTAAAGCTACACGAGGGCTATCTGCGCTAGCTGTACCCTAATTTAGCAGTGTAAGAGTAGAGGGAAGGCATCTAGTCATCACCACCCACCGCCAACTCTTGGGCTACTCTTTAACCAACGAATAGTGAGATTGACCGTCACATTATAACGCCCCTACGGCTGAAAGGACGAGCATGTTTGGTGTGAGAGGGATTCGAACCTGCAACCCTCAGATTACGAATCAAGTTCCTTTACCACCTGGCCATGTTTCGGGAATAGTAACTAGTATCATTCCTAATGTGGCAAATGATGGAAAAATCCGATAACCTGAAACCTACTTTTAGAAATTCAAACTTTTCACTTATGTTTCTCCGTAATTCTTACGAAACGCTTACTTTGATCGTTTACGAGTGAATTAGGCGATTGTATTCATTTCATTTCTTATCTTTAATTAAGTAATAATAACCGGAAATGACCAACAAACTTGTTTACATCTCAAGAAAGTTAACTTTCACATCTGTATTTAGCAATTCGATTTTACGAAATACTTGTTGACCACATGGCTAATACGCTACGTCACGCAATGCAATTTAAATGTGACGTCAGTGAAAACTGTGACGTAAATTGAAGGGGTAAAGCACGAGTGGTTTTCCGGGCGCACGAACACAAACACACACACACGCATATATATATGCGTATAATTCATTTGCACAAATACTATTTCCACTTGGAAGAGGTAAGATTTTTTTTTACTCCAGCTCACGTGTTAATTATTGGTTACAGTTAGAATAAAGTGTATTTAGAAATTGAAGTCGATTAAGGAAAATGAAATAACTCGTTGCATGAAATATTCTGTTTTCACTATTTTACTTTTCAGGCTTATAATTAATTATGTACGGAATATGTGGCACAATATTTGTACATCAAAGCCGTATACTTTACTCCAAACAAAAATTACTGCGGAAATAAATTACGCCAGTGGGTTAAAACAAAGTGTAAAAGATAAAGTAAGAGAAGTCATAGAGAACATAAACCAGACTTCATTAGTAATCAGTGAAACTGTAGGCAGACGTTTTGTCAGTGCAAAATTATCCATAACAAAAAGGGTGTCGTGTTTCAAATGAAGTGTTGAAGTAACAGAATTTGTTTTAGTTTCTTTTATACTTACACGAAATGAACGATATTTCCCTATTATTTAAAATAAATTCAGATTTCTGTCATGTTCCAGTATCGTGCTCCTATCTGTTTCTTGTTCCAGTATCGTGTGCCTATCTGTTTCTTGTTCCAGTATCGTGCTCCTATCTGTTTCTTGTTCCAGTATCGTGCTCCTATCTGTTTCTTGTTCCAGTATCGTTCTCCTATCTGTTTCTTGTTCCAGTATCGTGCTTCTATCTGTTTCTTGATCGTGTTATGACTATTCGTGGACCTAACTATGGACTTTTCTCTTTCCTGATTTCTACTGTTCTCGGTTACCACTAATGTACACGACTTCAGTTTTCTATTTGATCGTACGTCTAGCTATTCGTGGATATGACTTCAGGTTGTGTTTCTTCTGGCTAGTATTGCTGATTGTTCCTGGATATTACTAGTGTTTTTAGCTGGCATCTGATGGTTTTTTTTCCCCTCTCTGTATACGACTACCGATTTCAACTTGTTTCAATTCTAAATTATCCCTTTGATTACTACTCCTGAATACTGCTATCAAATACATATTCTGTGTTCTATTGGTGATTTCTCCTAGGTTATACTATAGCTACTGTAGTGTATTCTCAGGTGCACTGATAAACTTGGAAGTAATAGTTGAAAATTTAATGTTAAGATCGTCAAGAGAACTTTTATGCAAAATTGAAAATAAATGTCTTGCTTGACTGAATCAAAATTTGATAATGGAACCAAATACTCTTTTTTTTTCATTAATTCAAGACAAACAAGTTCAAATTAGCGGGTCGTGTTCACAGCTCGACAGGAATAACCTCTCTCTGTTACTGGAGATATGGATTCTAGAGGAAAATCGCTTAGATTTTTATGAAGTCTCCATAACATCTGTAAAAGCAGTAGGGTAATTTTTCTCGGAATGCTATACTAGTTTCAATCATTTCACAAGTTAAAATTGGGGGTATATATCCTCGAGGCATCGAGGTGAAATCACTATTTAAATACTTTGAATCTACATATTATATTCAATTATTTATTCCTACGAGATAGTACATGTGACACCAAAAGGATAATAACCAGAACAGTAAGTAACCAGGAGAAAACCACTTTAAGCCAGTTCTGTTAGTCGGTTTCATATTGGCCCCCCGCTAGTACAGCGGTATGTCTCCGGATTTACAACGCTAAAATCAAGGTTTCGATTCCCCTCGGTGGGCTGAGCAGATAGCCCTTTGTGGCTTTGCTATAAGAAAAACACGTAAACACACGGTTTCATATTGTAAACAAACAACAGACGATATGGAAGTTTTGTGAAAATTTTTGAAAAGCCTTATGGAACAGGGTATGTTACCCTGTGTGATAAAAACCACCTCTTGATTATAAGTTTGACATAGTTTATTTTTACCCAGAATAACACAAACTAATATATGTGTTTCTTCCTTTGTTTCGAATTTCGCGCAAAGCTATATGAGAGTTACCTGCATTGGCCGTCCTTAATTTAGCAAAGTAAGACTAGACGGAAGGCAGCTAGCCATCACCATCAACTGCCAACCTTTGGACAACTCTTTTACCAATGAATAGTGGGATTGACCGTAACATTATAACGTCCACACGGCTGAAAGGGCGAGCATGTTTGGTTTAATGGGGACGAAAATATAAAGTAATAATATCCTCTAAGAATTGTTTTATTACGCTTAAAATATGCTAATCCGAAAAGGTCCGAAGGAATTTATCAACGACAGAAGGAAAAAGCAGTAAATCCACATTCCTTTTGGTACAACAGCACTAGTTCCTCATCCTCCATTTTGTATTTTTAAAACCTACGTATATATATGTGTGTGTGTGTGTGTGCACATCCTTTTTTTTAACAAATTAACTACATAAATTCTTTGTTTGTTTTTAAGACTCAGATACAAAGAGAAATTAAACACCAATGTAAATTACTCTGGTAATAACTAAGGTAACTGGAAAACAGGAAGTAAAATTACTTCGCCACATACCGATCATTAAGTTGTTTGTTTGTTGAATTTCCTGAAATGCTACTTGTGTACTATCTGCATTACTTATTTCGAGTAATAAACTAGAAAGAAGGCGACTAGTTAACACCGCCCTCTGCCAGCTCTTGTGGAACTCTTTATCAAAGATGGCCATATTATAACACCTTCACAATTGAAAGAGTAAGCATGTCTGGTTAGGGGATTCTATTCCACGATCTTCAAATCGCGAGTCGAGCACCTTAGCAACCAAGCCATTCCAAGCCTCACTAAAGGTAATCCTTTATGTTTTTTAGGTCACTGACGAACAAAAGTCAGAACATAAGTATCACTGTCCTTATTATGTAAAAGGACCATGTGTGACTTCTTCACTGGTTTCATATCCTCTGGCTTTTCAAGTTTCTAGTGGGGTGACTCAACACCATTTGGTCCTGTAAAAAGTGACTTTTCAAATGCTTTAGTATGACTAAACTTTGTGCCATTTACTGACGAAGTACAACAAAGAGTGGCATGTTTCTTTCTCCCTTCACTCTAGCAAGCTCCACAAACGTCATGAGTTATGGGGCTAGCTACATTGGTTGTGCAACTTGCATACTTTGTCCCAGTACCATCGTAGTATTCATGAAAGACACCATCACGACAAGAGATGTAGCTGGTGCTCGTGGTGGTTCTTTAGGTTTCAGGAAGAAGTTTCGACAGCCCCAGTGAAAACCTACATGTTGTGGGGGTCAACTGGCAAAAGAAACCATCGTCAATTACCTCTTCTTTGGGCACAGTTAAGGTTAGGATCACCTTCAGAGTTTTGAAAACAGAGAGAAAACTCCTCCTCAAATTCAAGTTAAATGTAATCTTGAGGTGATATGGTGATTCCAACATTTTATACAATTCTATAAAAAATTGGCTGTTGAAATTATTTCTTTGGTCTGTTTGCATTTCTTCAGGATCACCAAACTGTGCTGTCCATTTGTTAGCAACGTTTTTTGACATAATCGATAATGACCAGCTATGTTCAAGACTATTTTCTGTAATGGGGGGTCTAAAACTATTTGACGAATTTTACCCTGTCTTTGCTTGTTTTTCCTCTCAACAGCACACATATAGAATACAATGTTTACGCCATTACTTAACAGCTTGATGAAAATGCTGCAAGAAGAAACAGTTTTGCGTATTAGTACGACTGCGTTAAACACTCTGCTGGACTGAATTCCATGCATTATACAAAGTCTGAAGTATTTGTTGCCCGAAGTATATGAGAATCACTATTTACACCACAGATATAAAAGTACGACTCGACCATTCATAGCAATGGCAAAGGACACCTTGCACTCATAACTGTTCATACAATGTCCATAAATTACTTGCATTGCTCTATCTATCTTCCAACATATCAAGTCGTGTCTTCCTAGATTTGGATCCTTCAGATGTTCTATCCAAAGCTTCTGAAACATCAATTGAGGATTTCATTCCCTAGCAAAACCACTACATATTGTCCAATTTTTCATCACTTCTGTAACAATGGTTTACACAATCATGCAGTGCCCAGGATTTGCACATTCAATGAATGAACAAGCTCTCATACATGATACCACTATCTCTCTTCAGTTATATGTTGCTGGTGTGCATGATAACGCACAACAAATTCATGTTCTCAACAAGTGTATGTTGCAGTTATTCTTCATGGATTTTTAAAGTTCTTAAACTCTTTCATTGATGGACTGTCCATTACAGCAGTGAACTTCCTGCCATACAAATAGTAGTGGCTTGAAAATAACCACAACTGCAAGAAGATTTCTTCTTTGTCATGTAGCAGCCATCAGCAAACACACTTGTGCATCATACTCTATTCTGTAATAGAGACTATACTGCTTAAATTCAACCAGCAATGGTATAAGCACACGAATGGATTGTCTGACTTTGGACACACTAATTCCACAATATTGACTAAAATATACTTAAGTGACTGAAATGCATAATCACAATGCCATTCAGTATCAGATATTAGTGCAGCCATCTTGGAAAAACCGGCCATAAAATGTCAATAATGTGGCACGAAACCTACGAAAATTCTTGTTTTGTTGTGGAGGCGTTCTGTAACCATAATATTCATAGAGTCAATAAACACAACTTCTTTTGCCACAATATGATCAAGGAATTCCACCTATGTAAACAAAAAAGCACATTTTTCTCTGGTTTTAACTTCAAGCAGTCTTTCTTCATTAACTGAAAACTATGCTCAAATTTTCAACATCGGATTGAAACGTGATTAAATACTAAGATGTCGTCGATACAAATCAGACATCTCTTCCATTGTAGCCAGCTCATTGTAAGCTTCTACTTCTCGAAAGTTGCTGGTGTATTACACATCCGACATGACTTGACATGTTGTTAATCAAAGCCATCTTCAGTGCTAAAATAATATTAAGTCTGTTTTCATTATCCAGTTAAATGTGACAAAATTTGCAAGGTATAAAATGTTGAAATAGTGGGTACCTTCTAATATATCGAGACACTTATCTGTTCACAGTGATGAAAAGACATAAACGTGTGTCACTGCATTCATCTGCCTAAAATCAACACACACACAAACTATGGTACCATTCGTCTTACGGGAGATGACCAAACAAAGTTCATTCAGAATTCCTAATCTTGCTATTTTGAAATAGGAATTTGGACAAAATATGATAATAAACATAGATGACTTTTTATTGAATGCAAGAAAAACAAATATAAATGAGCTTGACTTCAGCCACAATGATAGACAACATTTCTCTCATGTGCTGTAGAGAGATTTCTTTTAGTCGATAATCATAAAGATTCGTGTGAAACATTTTTCAAATCGGTGACAACTGAGAAAGTCAACCACTATATCGGGGATGGATACAGGGGGGATGCATCCACCCACTGGCCATATCAAAATTGTGTAGGTGAATGGGAAATCAGAAATATAAAATACTGATCATCTCAATTAGAATATTTTTATTACGTAGACCACCGAGTGGGATTTCCCCAGGAACAAGGAGCTACTGTCTCACCATTACTAAATTGACCTCAGACCTAGTGACTTTATAGTATTGGCCAGATCAACCCACTAGAACGTCACTTACTTCCTCCCAGAAACGTTTTGGAATAAATGAGAGTACATGGTCATATGTACTATAGTGTTAAAGAGTTTATGTTAACATGTTGTGTACGTGATTCGACATACTGCTGTACGCCTAAGTGCTGTATGTTTATTTGTAACATGTTATTTAGGAATATATGAAGTTCATTGTCACATTCACTATGTTGTGTGATTCAATGTAGTGCTGTACGATTACTTGTAACTTTATTTTAGAATAAAACCAATAAATGAGAGTTCATAGTCATATATGTTTATTTTCTTTGTTTCTAAATTAATTCCATGAAATTTACGTTGCAGCAACAAGGAAAAGTTTACTTGTGGTCGGGTTTAAGTCACTGTTACTTAGTCAACCATACCCCCCCTTCAAAAAAAAAATCCTGTATCCACCTCTGCACTATATACAAACTATTAGGGTCATTTTTTCCAGAGTACATGCGCTATCAGTATCAATGCTGGTCATTTCGCAGATGGAAATAAGGAAAATATATTTATTTTCGAAGCCACACTTGTTTTACAAATGGTCATGATTGTTGTCCAAAATCTATACAGTTCAATTATGCATCTCGAAGCAATCTTTCCCACGAGAAAATTAATGTAACACAAATGGAAGGGAATAACTTAGAACAATAGGTAACTAGGGATCAAGCACTTTGTATGTGTGTTTTCTTACAGCAAAGCCACATCGGACTATTTGCTGAGTTCACCAAGGGGAATCGAACCCCTAATTTTAGCGTTCTAACCCCGTATAATTACCGCTGTACCAGCGGGAGACCCAAAGCACTTTACTCAGTCGTACTGGATAAATCTCTATTATTGTAGCCATACTCATGTTTCATGACCATATGCAAGAAAAATGTTGAACGAACATTTTTGACGAATACACCCTTGTGCAAATTAATTGAAACAAGACGGAAAATTACGATTTTTTTCAATTTTCTGTGTTTTATTTCTGAGAATCCAAAATTTACTCACATATTAATACATGATATGACCGCCTTTATTTTTCAGAAGATCATTAATCCGCTTTGGCATTGAGTCCACGAGTTGACTGCAATATTTACTAATTTTTGGATCGCGGTACCACACCTCAATTATGGCCTCAGTTAGCTTATCTTTTATAGTACAGTCTTTTCCCCGACGTCTTTCTTTACAAATCGCTCAAAGATTTTCAATAGGATTTAAGTTCGGAGAGTTTCCAGACCAGTCCAGCACCTTGATTCGCGATGTAGTCATAAATTTCTTCACAAGTTTCAATGTGTGGCACTGAGCCAGATCTTGCTGAAAAATGCCAGATCCATCTGGAAATCTCTTTCAATTCTGGAACGACTCTTCTCTACAAAACTTCGATGTACTGTGGTCCTCGCATCATACCTTCTACGATACGTAAGCCTCCGACGCCATAGTAGCTGAAAAATCCCCAAAACATCTTCTTCAAGGGATGTTTTACGAACTGATTGATGTGAGATTCTCGAAGTTCTCACCTGGAGATCTGCGAACATGTAAACTTCTTTGACCCTGTACGAAGAAATGAGTCTCGTCACTGAATAACACCTTCCTCCATTGTTCTTGCGTCCAGTTCTTGTATTTAAGACCCCGTTGATACCATTTTTTCTTCATTGAGTTGATAAGAAGTTGTTTTTTGACTGGTCTCCTTGCCCTTCTAACACAATTCCGAATGACGTAATATTCCTCAAAATTTCGTCATATATCCCAAAAATAGACCGACCGTAATGCAAAATACAGCTAATGACGCCGTCTGTGTGAAAAAAATGACTATTAAAGGAAATCAGCGGGTCCAGCGAGCCTACATCGGCCGCCATACTGAAAATATTGTAAGATGACCATTTGTTTCAATTAATTTACACAAGGGTGTAGAATATATTCACCCGACCAAACTACATCCCATTTATTGCCAACTAGGCTACAAGTGAGTGTTTTTGGGTTCTACTGCTGATCGTTAGAAAATGTCACGATTATTCCTCGTAACAAACTAGCTTATTCATTGTGTTATTTTTACCGTCTGCTTATTATATATTAGAATTATGGTTCTCTCGAGAGTTCTGTTTATATAATATGACTAATCCACTTAAATGGAGTACGCTGCCAAACCACGTCTTTTAAACCATTTCCAAGTTAATCAGACGTTATGTACGTAAAGTGTGTTGATAATGTAGGCAAGTAATGATTTTTCCCACTTACCAGTGGAAGCAAATACTACCTCACGGTTACAAGGGGTGGTTCGAAGGTAAATATTGTAGCTAGTAATGGACTAGGTGTTTCTGTTAAGTTTATTTGAATTTCCAACGAAATCCTGTGAAATGAGTGTAGTTTATTTCATGTTGTTTTTTTAAGTACATCTAAAAAGGAGCTGTACTATTTCCCGATTCTGCTGAATCTACATCCACCTGACCCTCGTAGTCTGAGGGACGCGGGTTCGCGTCCCAGTCGCGCCAAACATGCTCGCCCTTTCAGCCGTGGGGCGTTATAATGTGACGGTCAATCTCACTATTCGTTGGTAAAAGAGTAGCCCAAGAGTTAGCGGTGGGTGGTGATGACTAGCTGCCTTCCCTCTAGTCTTACACTGCTAAATTAGGGACGGCTAGCATAGATAGCCCTCGACTAGCTATGTGCGAAATTTAAAAAAACAAACAAATCTACATCCCCCATTCTCCCAATATGAAAATATGTAATTTTGAAGAAAAAACGATTACAAATAGGTATAATCTGCGAAAAAGATGCTGGACATTGCTAGGTACATACTCACAGCATCTTCGTTTCTGACAGAGTATTTATTATTATTCCAGTTTTGTTGTTTATACATTTCAGTATATAAATTAACAAACGGATGAACAGATAAAAAACGTTTCCCCATTGTATGTTGTATGTTAAGAGGCTGAATATGCGTCGAAGGTAGAATAGCGTTGAAGGCTATCGACACAGTAACTGCCTGGGCTGTTTAGACATTTTTAGGACAGCCAACAAATTCATTTGTACTCAAGTATCACTAAACAAAGCAACATTAAAACGTTTAGTGTTAAAGTATACATATGTGTATATGTATGTATATTTCCAAATTCAATATCCAAATCGATATCATGGACATCCCCAGGGTGGGGAAGACTAGCCTACCCTGGAAAACGCAGAACATAATTCTTTCCTTATCCATTCAGAATATGCATATAAATTTCTATTCACTTCACAATTCCACAATATTTTTTCACTTTCTGGAGTAATTTCTGGGGAGATCCGTGTAACTGTTCATATTACAAGTTGTCACTGGAAATTACGGGATCGTTACGTCGCACTTGTTAAAACTACTGATCTATTTAACGTGCTTTCAACTTGCGTAAATAACCTTGACCTTTTAATTTTAAATGCGTAATACATCACGCATGTGAGAAATGGCCGTAGTTCTTAATTAAAAAACTGTTCTATACTCCACCTAGTTTTGTCACACCAGGAAAAGATGAACAGCGATATTTCTAAGAACTGATTGATGCATGAAAGTTAATAAATAATTAAAGTGAATGAATCACAATATAACTTAAACAACAGCCGACGTAGAGTATTCGTCAAACACCATGGTTCATCACGCCAGTAGAATTACAACACATATGTTCACTCTAGACGATGTTGTTTTATCAGATATCATGAACAGTGACGTTTATGGTGTGCACTACATTAAATATGCGAATTTTAATTATTAGCCCTTTTATTTAAGTCATTTCAAATCGGAATTTTAGGATAAAATTAAAAACAAAATAATAAAATACTATTTATTTATTTGATTGTTATTATTACTTCATTTGAATTAACTGTACTATCATTCATAATAATTGGCAAAACAGTAAGCTCTAAGCCTGCGCTTCTGATGTAGACACGTCAGCGTGTCGGAGTGTAACTATTATGTAAAGCATTGGCGTTGAATTACTCAAACTGGCAAAAAAACTTTACTGAGACGTGTATATATTATCAAATGACGAAACCATTTGTCAATTTCATTCACAACTTTAAATGGTAAAGATTAGAGTTTAGATAAACATTTACTAAACAGTAAAAAGTGACTTCAACAAGCAGTGGGATAGTTGTTGACTTGTACAAAGTAATTTTATATTGTCAGAATATCTCATAGCAAGAAAAAGTATTTAGGTAAAGTATATATATATATATATATATATATATAGTACTGTATGCTTCTGTCTTTACAAATTGTAAAAGTTTAAAAGAGATTATTGTTGTTCTTATAAACTGTACATTTTTATATAAAATATATGGCACGAATACTTAGATTCTTTACCGAACATAATTCGTTTATTTTGCTTACCTAAAACTTGCACTTATATACAAGATATCGCGATGACAGCTACAGCTGTTGTAGATTTTATTTTCAGATAAATTATTGGTGATAACAGTTTTTTTTTATTCTTCTCAAAGAATGTGTTATTTTCAAAAGTTGTATTTTATCATTGTATAGTAAAGCAAATTAAATATTTAATCAACCTTGTTACGATAGCAGAGTTTTTGAAAACTGCTGCCTTTACCAAGTAATATAGATATTTGGTTCATTCTGTTAAATGTTTAATCTAATTGAATAACTCCCGTCGTTACTTACGGCGCTGTTGTCACCATGTAAGGAAGATGGCGTTCAATGACTGATGAGAGGCTGTTCCGTTGTTAGGCATATCGTATACTGATGCTTAGGTAAAAAGTATGCTGTAAATTTTATATATTAGAGTAAGAAGTAAGCTATACTGTTATATGTTGTTAGGTAAAATTCTGCGTTTTAAAAGTAAGTTGTTGCTAAGTTAATTTATACTGCATAATAAAAACTTAGCCTACACTAAATTATTTTGGATTGAAAAAATAACCAGACCGTGCCGACTCGGTCAAACACACGACAAAAAACGGTATTTTTTGCACTGCAAGGTAGGTAGTAAATTAGAACTTTATTGTTTCCGTTAAAGATATTCGTTAAATACTTTCCTGTTTTTAGTATAAAATTCATGACATATTTCTTATACTTACATCGATCATCTACGTTGCCACTAGCAACATAGATAACAGATATAAACATAAGAGACAGGCCTTACGTATTATTGTACGGGTAGTTATGGAAATCAAGGCGTTATTATTCGCTAACACTAGTATGGTCGAAAAAAAAGTTTATGAAAGTACTTTTAATCTTTTATTAACAACTGGGCTTCTTCATAATTTGTAATAATTGTGGGAGATCAGCAAATTTCACCGGGGGTTTGTTGGAATAGAGAAATGCTGAGGGGCATTGGAAGATGCTGAACAAGCGACACAAACCAACTTCTTGAGGCATGGTAAAATATCTCAACCTTTCTTCAACTGGATATCTTGTTTATTAAAAAAAAGTCGAAGGGTCATTATATACATAACTCTGTTCCAATGGCCATTAAAAAGCATAAATTAATTCTGTCTCTGAGGTTAAGTAGTGCTTCATCCACTTTAAACTAATGAGCGAATACTGTTGTAACTACAGAAATAAAATAACATTTGAATAGGTGTTAGCACTAGTCCTATGATTTAAATTGAGGGCACTTGTGAAGGGAAGAGCGAATATACAGTGATGAAATAGATTATGTTGAAACCCACGGTTTCCTCTTTGAGTAGAATAACAAAGAGTGAAAATGATCCATGTTATTGTTATGCCTAGCATTGAGATAGCAGTTCGAATATATTCCCGTTTTGTTTCAGCAGTTTTACTTTTTCCATTCAAACAGTGCACTAACAGAAGATCATATGTATAATATTCAATGAATTTATGAAAAGATATTATTAGAATAATTAAATTTATAGTGGTTAGAATAAAACTGCAAGTAACTGTAGTTAATGCCTGAGAAAAAAATATGGGTATCACGTTCACGTATTTTGTCTGAAAAGAAAATTTTGTAATTGACCGTATAGCTTTAATTTCATGTTAATTTGAAAAACCACTTTCAGGACATTTAAGGTGATACAGTTCAGTGGTTCGTAATAACATGTTTGTTCGAGAGGATTGATAATATGTTGTCACGCATGTTTTTGTATTGTCAGAATATATTAAATATATAATTACGTGACATTTTATAGTAATTACTTTTTAGTTCAAATAGTTTAGTGCTTTTATGTATTTTCTTATTATCCTCTTAAAAAAAAAAGTTTCACGTAGATCTAACTTTTGATCTTATCTATGTCGCTAGGTGAGCCAGGTGTCGCCCAGTGTTATTGTGCTAGACTGTGAGTCTCAGCGTTCATGATTCGTGTCCCGTTGCCGCACAAAACGCTCTGGGGTCATAGGTTTGTTATTAGAGTAACAGTTAAATCCCACTATTCGAGTAGGATGGCTAAAGAGTTGGCGATGGGTACTCTTTAGTCTATCAGTTCAAAATTCGGTGCGGCTTAGACAGACGTCTTTTGTCTAGCTTTGCATGAATGTTCGAAACAAATAAACAAGTGTTACTAGATGGCACCAGAAATATATTATTTTGTTTATTCGAGATGCGTTTCATTAATTAGGATCTAACTCTAATAACATAATTTGATACTTTTTAAAGTATTTGCTATACAATTTTGACCCTTTCCACTGCTTAAGACTGTTCAAGTTGTTTCATACGCCAAAAATACTCGCTCTCTGGGTAGGCTAACTACTCGTTCATCCGGAAGGCTATTGAGCCTGTGGCCTTTCATGCAATTGTCTAACATAATAAAGTCAAGGAGAAGAATAGTGAACTGTTCGAAAGTGCTGGAGTTTTGGGTCTCGTTTGAAAACATTACATTTGTTGTAAGTGATCCTGTGTGCACCAGTAGCTCTACAACAATACACTCACGCTTGACACTCAATAATAAGAGAAAAAGGATTTTGTTGAAATTTGAGTTTGAAACTAAGCTATTATTATTGAGTAAATATTATTGAAGTATTTCTTTGTAGTAACAATTAAAGTGCCTTGCTCGATCTGTTGCAACACCCGGGATATTTTCACTGAAGAAAAACAAATGATATTTTTAAAAGTTTGTTTGTTGATTGTTTTATATCTGAAACTTATAATTTTTTACGTACATTTCAAATTGTTTTATTTATTGCTCAGCTATAAAAATACTGCCCGGTTATGATTGGTGCGGTGGTTTTTGAGTTTGGACGTACACATCGCAAGCTCCATTCTAATGTGATTTTACAGAATGTGCATTTTCTATGGTTACAATGTTATGCTACCTATTTAACTAAAGAATAAAGAAATTTAAATTTAAAGAATAAATAGTTGTTTGGAATTTCGCGCAAAGCTACACGAGGGCTATCTACACTAGCCGTCCCTAATTTAGCAGTGTAAGACTAGAGGGAAGGCAGCTAGTCATCACCACCCACCGCCAACCCCTGGGCTACTCTTTTACCAACGAATAGTGGGATTGACCGTCACATTATAACGTTCCCATGGCTGGAAGGGCGAGCATGTTTTGGTGCGACGGGGATTGGAACCCGCTACCCTCAGATTACGTACGAGTCGAACGCCTTAACCCACCTGGCCATGTTGGACCGTAAAGAATTGGAGATAAACTGTACATATCCTTTTCGCTTTGCATTTTCATTATTTCAAATTTTTGTTCATTCTAAACTTGCTGAGTGTGAGATGGCAGGTACTAAAAAACTTCAGGTTCAAATATATTTTCTGTGTTTTGCTTCAATCATTTGAATACAAACACAGGTCACACTTTGAATACAGAG
The DNA here is from genome assembly GCF_004210375.1 of Tachypleus tridentatus. Lineage (NCBI taxonomy): Eukaryota > Metazoa > Arthropoda > Merostomata > Xiphosura > Limulidae > Tachypleus > Tachypleus tridentatus. Next base: position 96,369,069 of record NC_134827.1, on the reverse strand, counting down.
CGCAGCCCGTCGAAACTGAGTGTTTTCTTTTCTTCTCTCTTTCTGGAGTACATTGGTTATTAATACACTTTTTTACATAGCCTAAAATGTGGATATTTTGGTAACAACAATACATAAAGAGAAGTTCTCGTATAGCTGCTGTATGTTAGTTAACGGTCACAGTAGGGTGGATTTTTCCGTTTCAGAGGTCAGTGGGCTTTACCTGAGTTACCCATAACACAAATTATTTATTAAATTACCAATTTTAAGAGCTATAGAATACTAGACTACGTGGAGTATGTTATTTTTGAGGAAGTGAATATTTGTTCTTTGTTAAATATAAGGCCATACACTGGGTTTTCTCTGCTGCGCCCGGCACAGGAAGTGTCCTTCGAATTTTGACGTTATGAGCCTTTAAGCTTCACGCTGAGTGACCGGAGGGACAAACAGTAACAGACATTGTATTAATAATGATCATCTACAGATTTAGCTGTTAACTGTAACTGTATAATTGTTATGTTTTTTTTTTAATATAAGAGCCTTAAAATAAACGGGATACTTTTCTTTAAAACACTTGATACACTTAGTTTCTTATCGTTATCAGCTTTTAAGAATTGGTTAATATACACTCACGTCTACAGGTTTCTGATTCCAAAGCTCAGATTTTCTTTTTTTTTTTCCGAGTTTTATTGCACCTAACGTCTAATTTTGTAAATAACAAAGAAGTGATAAAAAATACCCATTGTAAAGAAACCACTTCTTCCACACGTGAGTTTAGCTAGATAAAATAAAGGCGTAAGTTTGAATGCTATTTAATTAGTTTTGGTTTTGAGATAGGTTTTAGCTCTGCACGTGAGATTTATATTTGCATGTACAAGCATGAACTGTGGAGTTTGGAGAAAGAACATGTTTTTTTTTTCTTTATTTACTTACTGACAACTGATGTAACAATGTCAGTATTTGTGCCGTGTTTTGCACGAGTAACGGGCATGTAGTGACAAACGTTTGACGGTCCTATCCAAGTTTTAAGGTTTGTTGAAAGGTAACGTTTTAAAACTGTTGTTTGTCGCAGCGTGAAAGATAAACCTTGCGACCCAATAAACCAGGGTTACTAGATATGGTGCAAGAACTAGGTTGGGGGACCGTTAACCATAACGTGTATATGTCATTAAGTGTTTGTTCAGCCTGAGGCGTGGTCTTCATGTATGTCTTCCGTGTTGAACACTTATTTAACTTTCGAGAAGAGAATAATGGTGTCTCCAGTATGTCACAACAGTGCATGTTACACTTTAAAAAACAATATAGATTTTTTTAAAGGTCAAGTTGTTGCCAAGCTTCCAGCAACAAATTCTTATTGGCTTTTAAAAAACGTTGTCTATTCACCAATGAACTTTGAATACTGTAATATTTGAAAGACGCACAGCCTATAGAAAGCGTAACAAAAACAGAAAATTGACTGAGTTCACAAAATTTACAACAAAATAAAGTTTTAGCGGGTTATTAGTGGTTTTCCTCTTAACGTATTTGTTTCATTTACACGTAAATTTAATTGGAGTGACTCGAAAGGTCTATCACTCTAGCTGAAAACAACGTCCACCAACCGCCCTACTATAATATATACATACTACTATAACACATACATACATATGTATATGTAATTCCTCTATGATTGGCCAGTGGCAACTTGGCATGGACTATACTGAGCTAATTAATTCTGTGATTATATTACACCCCTTAGTGTTTTTAACGAAATTCACTATCCAACCACAAACAAATCCTTACTGAAAAGAATCCGTAATAAACCTAACCTGCGACCCCATAAATTTAAAGGAATAACAAATATCTCAAATCTGTGGGACATACGCCGACTTGATAGCCTTGTTGTCAACTGAAATGCCACCGGTAGAGAGTCTTTGTTCATGGGATCTTAAATTTTAATTTACTGTGTGTTTGTTGTCCGCCCTCCTCTTGGTGACTCAGCGACAAGTCTGAGGACTAATTCTACTAAACTTCGGATTTCGATATCTGGAGCGGATACGCCACAGATAGCCTAAAAACAGTAGCTTAGTGCTTAACGAACCAAACGAACAGATGTTTTATGTATACAATAAGAAGTTTTCAAAGGGAGGGTGCAAAGCTCAGGGTTCGAAACAGTACGCTGTACAACGCACGCGCCATTTGCACTTGTGATATTTATGCTAGCTTATCTCTACACGCCTATGTTTTAAATGAGAACAGTCTTTCAAACTGTGGTACTCGTTTTCCCAAGGAACTGTTGAAAAATATTAAACAATGAAAACAAAGCTCACGTCTCTGTGAGTTACTTACCGACTTATTCTACTTACTGGTATTTTAAAGCAAAACCATTTTTAAGTTTTGTTTTAATTCAGAGATCTGGTTGTCTTTATGTGTCATAAGTAAAAAAGGTTAGAAACCACTGCATTAGAGAGCAAACGAATACTGTGTTGTTGTTTTTTTGTTCTAGATATATTAAAAATAAATTTGTTTTTCCAGATTTTTTCTATGTAACTGAGTTTTTTCTAGATAATTAGGTGACTGTGTTTGTTTTTCTGTTTAATATACGGCCCGTCATGACTAAGTGGTTAAGGCGTTCGACTCGTAATCCGAGGGTCGCGGGTTCGAATCCCGGTCGTACCAAATATGCTCGCCCTTTCAGCCGTGGGGGCGATATAATGTGACGGTCAATCCCACTATTCGTTGGCAAAAGAGTAGCCCAAGAGTTGGCGGTGGGTGGTGATGACTAGCTGCCTTCCCTTTAGTCTTGCACTGCTAAATTAGGGACGGCTAGCGCAGATAGCCCTCGAGTAGCTTTGCGCGAAATTCAAAACAAACAAATTGTTTAATTAAGAAGTGAGTTTGTTCTTCTAGATAATTAATGAGTGAATCTTTTTCTATAAATAATTAAGAACCGAGTTTGTTTCTGGTTAATTAAGTGTGTTTGTGTGTCTACGTAGTTAAGAAGTGAGCTCTTTTTCTAGCTTTCATCTGAACAATATATTACCATTTCTTCTGTATAGTATATAGAACGACATTCTATGAAATTATACTTGTAAATCTTTTGGTGACATTTTGTACTCCCATTTTTTAATTTAGAAACTTCTAATAAAATAAAGAAAACATTTTGTTTATATACTGCGCCACTTATCAAACGACCACCCTTAATAGTCGTATTAAGCAAAATTAATTCGTGACATTAGCTGACTGTGGTTTTCTGTCACTCTCAGTGCCAGACTTCGTGATGTTTTAACAGGTACTGAACTATTGTCACTGTCAGTTTCAAACCTCGTGACATTAGCTGGTGCAGATTTACTATCAGTTTCAACAATGTGACATCAGCTTGTGTAGGTTTACTGTCACTTTCAACATTGTGACATCAGCTTGTGTAGGTTTACTATCAATTTCAACATTGTGACATCAGCTTGTGCAGGTTTACTGTCAGTTTTTACATTATGAGATTAGCTAGTGCTAGTTTGTTGTCAGTCTCCGATTTTAAATTGAGCAAGATGCCTTGTATATCTATTGACACTGAAAATTGAAATGGTTATTTGGTACCTTGAACAAATAACGTTTCCAAAGACAACTGTAGTTATTGTTTAACAGAGTAATAAAACTAGCTATTTCCAATCACATGATGATGAATTGACCACTTTTTAATTGATATCTTCGTAGAGTTCTCAATGGGATCTCATAATTTCTAATAATGATAATTGTAATTGTAGGCTAAATTTAGTGGGAAAATAACCATGTACATATCGAAAAGTATTTGTCTGGTTTGATGCTTAACAGACAGACATGTTTTGGCATTCAGAAATGTATAATTTACAAAGAATTGGTAATGGTGAAACAATGCCAACAGTTGTGGTTTTCTGTTATTCAGCACTGCAGTTTGTTCAATGAGAGCAGTAAGTAGAAATGCTACAAGATGATTGGTCAGTTTGTTGAAATACGTTTCATGTTATTAGCTTTTCATAGAACCTCAGGTATTTTTCGAGAGGTTGGTGTGATATTCCTAAACTCGGTGTGAGGCGGTGGCAAAGAAAATGGTGTTTTGTCGGACATTAACAGCTTGGCGTTGAGATGCGCTTCTGAGAATACAATGGGAAAATTCCCAAGTCAATTTTCTGTGGTATTATTTTTTATACCGACTTTGGTGGGGAAGTTTGACAGACACTCAGAGAGTTTCTGAAACAACCATCTGTTGTAACATCTGTGTAGTAGTTCCTCTCAGAACATTAAGGTTAATCCGAAAAAAAATAATATTTGCTATTTACATTGGTTTGTGTAACACAGCAAGCATTTCGTTGTTTTGTCCAAAGGAACAACTTCTGACCATCGAAGAAAAATAGACCACTGATTTGAAACATAAGTGACTAAGTGGAATGAAATAAAGGACATATTTATACACGCTAAGAAAACAAAATTAAAAAAGAGAGATCTTACGAATTTCGATTCTGAGCCCGATTATATAAAAAGTAGCGGCACAACATATGGGGAACTGTCAAACCACTTTGTGTTGCCATGGCACCCAGCCAGGTGGCTGAAACGTGGGTGTTTACGTCATCATTTTCGTGATGTGCGAGGTAGTATTCTACACTCACTAACAAAATAAACCGCTTACAGCGCTACAAGGAGCTCCCATTATACAGCACTTCTTGCCATTTTTTTTGTAGCATGATACGAACAGACGCACGAAGGCCCTCGGGGAGACATAGGGGAGTTGGATTCGAACGCGATTCTCTTATATCTTCACAGGAGATACATAATGACATATGCTAAATTTGATGACAGTCGGCTCAGCGATTCGCCAGTTATAAGCAGATAAAGGTTTAGATTTACAGGGGGGGTGTTGTTTAACATATTTATTTTAAGACCCATTTGATACATAAATTATCGAATTTTTGTACTCGTTGTTATCGAATCTTTCATTCTACTGTATATTGCAGTGCTTTCTTTAGTAATATGTATATATATATACACATATGTATAACAGAGTATAAGTATTATATAATTACTGTTACAAATTCGCGATTCTATTTATTTGTTGAAGTCGAACTGTAATCCAAGCCGGACGTATTCAAAATTCGTCTCAGACTGCGATCTAATTTTAGGTATCGAAGCACATGCTTTGTAATACACATAAATGTGTTTTGTTTTATAAACTTGTATGGGAACTTTGAAGTAGCGCTGTTGACTTCGTTATGTTTAAGTTGACTTGAGATTTACTATAATTCCCTCAATGACTTCACTTTAAGTTGTACACCTATTTGTCTGAAAAACAACAACAAAACTGAAACACTAACCCAATGTAAATGTAAGTATATTTCATCTGATTCTAGTCATGGAAGCGAGCCACGTAATTAGGGTTTGTGTGAGATTATTTCATGTAGTCATGCAGCTGTTTTCTCATGTTTGCATGTTTTTGCGTAGCTAATTAATTGTTCGACACAGTACTGGGAGAACGATTGACGACTGATACCAAAACCCTTCGTCATGCCAGAAAAAGCAAGACATGTTTGTTGGCATAGTGATCACTTTCTGGCCTACTGAAGTAATCCGGACCTCTGGAAAATGTATATAGTATTAAATATTATGTAGTTTATTAAGTTTGTGGGTGCAAATACGTCTTTTATTGTAAACAGAGTTTATTATATCTGTTTACCCTCGTGCATCCGTGTTGAAGAATATTTTGTCGCGACAGTTTTAATATCTGTAGATTATACAGGGTTGAGTATCAAAACGACTTGGAATATGCAAATCAGCTATGCACGTGACACTTAGAGTCGGTATGAGGTCGCGGTGGAACGGCTTGTATCATAACTACATTTATAACGTTTTGGTAGATGATGTGATGCCACCGACGATTGATTACATTACAAAGGGAATGCAAAGTACACCTGCATTTAATTATAAAGATGTGTTCATATCGGGGATTTAGAATTCCTAGAATGAGGATATCTTCAACTTATTGGCATTGAAAACGAAGAAGTGTTAACCATCCAGAAAGATCTCTGCAACAAGTTGTATTACAGTAGTGTTAAACAGACAAAACTCCACCAACTGTAATACCAAAACCCTTCGTCATGCCAGAAAAAGCAAGACATGTTTGTTGACATAGTGATCACTTTCTGGCCTACTAAAGTAATCCGGACCATTGTATGGCAAAACAAAAGCCATCCACATGTCCAGGCAAAACTATTAAACATAATGAAAAAATGAGGTCAACAGAGCATGTATTCACAAATAAAAAGCGGATTCATAACTCCTGTTTATCCGTCACATACTTCAAGCAACTTGAGAAGTAAACGGATATTCGTGCTATTCCATAGGAATACCGGTCAAGTCGCCACAGAGCGCCTATGGATTTCTGCGGGATCAGGCTGTTGAAAGTGGTGCTTAGAAAATGGATTACAGATGGCCTTACGGGTGGTGTGGTAAGCACTTGACATGACAGCTTTACGACGAAACCTTTTTCAACGGGAACTACATTGCAAGGTTATTGTCAAGAGCAGTGGCGGATCAAGACGATCGTAAGGCCTACCAGCCGTCTAAGTTAAACGAAAAATTAACTTTTAAGGGAAGTTTTCATGAACCCATAGTTTTCGTAGGCCCAATAAGCAATCCGGTCCTGGTCAAGAGTCGCAATTGTCAGCGAAAGCGTGGACTGGTCGTGGCGACATAAAGTATACGTAGGACTTGGTGAGGCTCCAAAATCTTTCTTACATAACGTACTCAGTATCCATATTTCATAAAACCTGTTTGTTAATATTTTCAGATACTAAATACAAAGTATCGCGCAGTTTCAAAAATATAAAGTCAAACGTAAACTGGAAAATAAAATGAAAATGTTAGTTATATATCATATCATCCTTCGATTAATATTATTGTTTCATATGAACCATGCTTATGTCAAATTATTTTTTTTCTTTTCATTTTCTTAAAACATTTCACTGCCAACATAACAACACATAAACATAAAATGTATGCATTCAAACATCGTATACATAAAATAATATTTCAAGTTTCAAGTTAGATTAACCGCAAGTTTACGGACTTACAACCCTAATATTCAGAATACGATTCACGCGGTGAAGAGGACGCAGATGGGGTCGCTGGTTCGCATCCCCGTCGCGCCAAACATGCTCGCCCTTTCAGCCGTGGAGGCGTTATAATGTCACGATCAATCCCACTATTCGTTGGTAAAAGAGTAGCCCAAGAGTTGACGGTGGGTGGTGATGACTAGCCGCCTTCCCTCTTGTCTTACACTGCTAAATTAAGGACGGATAGCGCAGATAGCCCTCGAGTAGCTTTGCGCGAAATTCAAAAACAAACAAACAAGAACGCAGATAGTTCGTTGTATAGCATTGCAGTAAACGTGCTCCAAAATCGAGAGCTACCTCGGACAACCGAATTATCGTGATATACGAGACAAAATTCTAATTTAGTAATCCTTAGTTTTGTCAGGGAAAACTATAAAATTTAGTTGAATAGGTTTTATTATCGACGATCGTTTATATCAAGAAGAAAAAATAAAAAAAATAATAGAATTCAGTTTTTAGGGATCACTGAAAACCTGTTTTAAATATTGATTGTTAAGCAAACAAAATATAAAATCACTATTTTTTAAAATAATATAATAAATATTTATAAAGGTACCCAAACTGTTTATATTTACGTATTTAACAATTGGGAGCGTTTAAGGAAAAAAAACAGCCTGTGAAAATTCTTTAATTTATGATACTTTCATTATAACGATTTTATCAGGATGCAGACACCCCAAAGAACACAGACCCAGTGGAAGTGTGATATTTAAAAATAAAAATGCTTTATATATTTTTAAATTCGTGGACGCCGTCTCACACCAGAGCAGTTATGGTTATTCATGTGGCATAAACACGTTATGTGAAAGCACACACGTAAACAAACAAGCTTTTAATAACGTCAGCGACAACTGAAATGTGTAACTTTAAGAGGTAAAACACTTCGGTGTGAGAGTACGAGATAAACTGGTTTTAAATAAATGATAGATGGCGCAATTGAATTGTTCACAAAAGATTTGAAATATCGCGTAGGTTATCACACTTTTCTTTCTGCAATAATAATATAAGAGTTGTTTTATTATTTTACGTTACCAAAACTGTGAATAATAAGAAAATCTGAATAGATAAGTTTGTGGCTCTCAACAACTTTAATTGTATTGATGCGTTGGTTCTATAAGTAACAAGAAATGCCAACTTTGTTTATATTAGATTTCCATTAGACGACTTCAGTCTGTTATTCACAATGAAAGTTTGAAAGGATTCATTTACTTTTAACGTGTTTGTTGAGGGTGATGAAAATCTGTAGTAATAGATAATAATGTATTTCTAAACTTCTCAAAATAGAAGTTGCGACCTTGTGTCTTTCAAAGAAAGAACAATTAATATTTATTTGACTTTAAACAGTTTATTTACTATTCTACAAACTGTTCGTAATGTTAATTTCAAACGAATGCCTGTTTTTTTATTATCACACACAGTACCTTTTGGACTTTGTTTTACGTTATTATATTTCTTACGAACTTGGACAATCCATTTTTATTCTGTTTTATTCATTTTTGGTTATTTAAAAGTTATTGAATTGTTGATTCGTCTGTTATAAACTTAAGCCATTCTGTGTTCTTCAGAGGACGCTGCAGAATGCGCAAGTTATACAAATGGAGTGAAATTTAAGTCTTTCTGTGTTTGAGATTTGCGGAGTGGTATATGTACACTGATAATGCTTTTTGTGTACTTAATTGTTGTAATTTTAAATTACTTCAACGAGTGAATCGTAGACATGTGGAAATAATGAAGCTGTAGAATTAGCTGTCGCTTGGTTAATTGTCGTTTTTATTGTTTGTTGATCAATTATCATAAATGAGTAAGCCTTGTTCCTGTGCGAAGGTTTCGTAGGCAGTGATTTCGTATTGTGAATTCATTGATATTGAATAACTGTTGGTATAAAAAGAGCAAATAATTTTTTCAAAGTTTCGCAAAGGTCACTCCAAAGAATAATGCAAATAGAAGCAATCGTTATCGATTTTCACTTCAACTTGTTTAACTTTGAATGTAATATATCAGAAATAAGGTGTGAAAATCGAAAATAAAACTTATTATTATGTAACCACCAGTCAAGATGTATGATCCAAGTTTAGGATGTTTTCCTGTTCAAAGAACTCGATAATTATATTGAAGACTGTGTGTATACACGTATTTTAATTTTGCCAATTTTGATTTGACAGAATAGAGTGATATTATGAGTCAAATATATTAGAAGGCTCAAGGCTGTTAATATTAGGATGTTCATAATTTTGTGAATAGTGTGATCTTGAATACTCGTAGTGTGTTAGAAGGGAAGTAATGCTAAACGTTCCATTTTCTTTATGATGCATAGAGCTAACAACAGTAAGAAGGATAACAAATTTTCGGTAAAAAAAATGTTTATTTCAGAATGAATAATGAAAATATTATAAAACAGAAGTAAAATTTGTGTCTCAAACTTTTGGTACGAAAATGAGAATACTAATAACAATTGTATAATTAAATAATAGTGCTAAATGGTAAAACTGAGTAAAAAATTGTTGGAAAACTGTTGGGTATAAACGTACAGTTTCACAATAAAGTAGAAGTGGAATTTAAACATAAAGTTGATATCATTTGTTGTAAAAACTTTATTTAATATTAAAAGTAAGTTTCATACTTTTACAGTAACATAGTTTTAAGTATGTTTAAATTTAAGTATTAACACAAAAAAGTTAATATGTGACAAAAATATGATGTGAGCATTCTGCACTTGAAAACTAAATTTTAAATCATTGTCAATCCTGTATGTTAAAGAAAAACTATTTTTAAGCTTTGTGGGAAAACTTTATTAGAGTCAAATAATGTATTAATATTTAATAATAATAATAGAGAAAGAAAGGTTGACCAAGGTTAAGAATTATTTTAATATTTGTAATTTGTCTCTAGACTTTGTTTTTTAAGGCACATTTTTTCTTTGTGTATTTTATGGAATCTTTGAAATATATGTAGTTTTAATGGGTATTATGTAAACACTATTGGGTATAACTTTTCTTTTTTGAACTTTGATTATATGCTAGTTATGATGAAATGACTTCCTGCTTATTAGCCACATGCTAATTGTCTTTATAAAGCAATTACAAAAATAATTGAGAGATGAATTACTCAAGTGTCTCACATTATTTATCATTTATTGTCTTCATTATGAGTCATTATATAGCTGAAGAAGGAAAAGCATACTGTACGTTCTCATTTTATTTTAGTTGTCTTTGATGTCACTGGTTTGTTACATTAGAATTAAGCAAGCAAATTTTAGTTCAATATGTTTGAGGTTTTTGTAGAAGTTCCATCTTTTGTGAGATCAGACAGCTTTACAAAGATTAGGTTATTACACTTGATGAATATCTTTTTCTCTAATAAATTAGAATTTATCAGATTTTATTTGCCCTCATTTTTTATATGGCAGCTACAATTTTTTTGTTAAGCAAAGTTCATGAGCAATTGTTATATCTTTCAAAGAAATCCTTTATTTCACCGTTTAAAGTAAATGTTTATCTTTTGAAACAGAGTGGAACAAGGAGCACCATTCTATCCGACAAGAAGACAATGCTCTTAAAAGATGCCTGTGACTTTGAATAGAAAAGTGACAAGGTAGTTTAAAATTGAAGTTGAATCTATATAAGCTTCTGCTTTTCCATTTTTTGAATATTTTTAGTATAATTCTATTTGTATGCCTGAATATGCACAATTGTTGCATACAGTGAATGTATAAATAATAAAATAAATGTTTTAGGATGGTTCCAAGAAATAACAGGCAAACCACATTGACTGCAAATTACATACTGGAATTTATTGTTATGTTTCTTTAAGAGGAGACCAGCATGGCCAAGTGGTTAGGGCTCTCGAGTTGCAAACTGAGGGGTTGCTGGATCGAATTCCTGTCACACCAAACATGCTTGCCCTTTCAGTCGATAGTCAGTCTCACTATTTTTTTTGGTACAAAGAGTACCTCAAGAGTTAATGACTAGCTGCCTACCCTCTAGTCTTACAATGCTAAATTAGGGACAACTTGTGCAAGTAACTCTCGTGTAGCTTTGTGCAAAATAAAAAACAACAAAACAATGTCTAAGAGGAAGCTGTCAAATTGTAATTTAATTAACACTGCTGAGGATGGATTTTACTAAGGATACTTCACTTTTTTTTTTAAACTCTAAATTTAACATTTAAAAACATTTTATAAAGTGATACTTGAAAGATTAAGTAGCAGTTGTACTTTTTAGTTATTTACTTGTATATTTATAAATGCTAGGACAGAAGTACTGTATGGTTGGTAGTATACAAAATAGTATAAAGATAGATGAAATGTATTTGGCCATTGTTTGTTTTAGAGTAATAAATTAAATATTATGTTGTAAATTAGCATAAAATATTGTACAAAATTATATGTAATTAGTATTAAAATGATGGGAAACCAAAGCTTATCAAATTCAAATTCTCCAGTATGCATTTGGAGCTTTGTTACTTATAAACAGAGATATAAAATATAAATGGAAACCAATGCCTGTCGTAAACACTATCTACCTAAAGCATGTCTCTTCGGAGCATCAAGCCCTCACTCCAGCATTCACTGGTTAGTTGTTTTTGTAACACATCAATTTTATTATTGTAATAGTTCTCTTAAAAGCATATTTCTTCAAATTCTTAATTCTTGTTCAGAAACTTTTCATTACAAACAACAAATTAATTTCACTCAGTGCTAAATAAATCTTTGGTGTAAAAATTCCCTCCTTGGCAGGCTTATATATATCAGATAAAGGTGTATAAATTTAACACTCCTACGAAAAGTGGGGCTTAATTGGCCCCAGAGCAACTTGAAATGGCAATTTCATTTAAATACAAAATTATCAGCCTAATATTAATAACCTTACAAGTTGCTCTGGGGCCTATTAGGCCCCACTTTTCGTAGGAGTGTTAAGAGCTATTTGCAGTGGTAAGTTTAAGGTTCTGTGGGTCCAGGAGCTAATAATTTTTGCAGGCCCCACTTCCTATGTAGTTTTACATAGACTAAAATTGTCGGTGGGCTCCCATTAAGATCAAAGATTCAAGAGAGCAAATTTTTGATTTAATAAATGAAAATATATTATCTCACTAGTGTATTAGGAACAGTTTTGGCTCTGTTTTAAGAGGAGTGGGGTATGTAAACTGTGGTAAAACAAGAAATTTAGGTATATCAGTTAGGAAAAATATGTGTTAACAGTGATTTAGTTTACTGGATATTATTCCATATATATTTTTTTAAAGTATATATAATTGGTATATCTCATTCTTTATATAATACTAAATCTGTATGTGATTTAATGGATTCCTTGCTGTTCATCATGTGTTTCTCTAATGTGTAGTTTTAACTTAGGTCTTTAAAGTTTTTTGACTCATCAAGTGATTGGGAACATTGTACTTTCAAGTGTAAAACCTGAGTTATGTAATTGTAGAGAATTTTTTGTGATAGGTTTGAGATGTGGAAACTAAACTACTATATTAAGCTGCAATCCTATGAGTTTAAGACAATATTTGACAGTTTTGAATCAAAGTTAATATTAGCATCAGTTGAAAGACAAGTACATTGTTGAAGTGTCACCTTGTTATTTTGAGCCAATTTTAATCTTTAATCAAGTAATACACGATGCATGAATTGTACATCACGAATTATCTTATCATAATTTTTAGGTATTCATTAGATAATATTCATTCACCTTTCAAAAGACAGATATTGTGATTTTGATTTCTGTGATTGACTAGTCAAGTGATTGTGGAATACTGGAATTGTCTAGGAAGATGAACTTGAATTTTATAATTTTAATTTACTGTAACAAGTCAGTTAATTGTTAGGTTTTATATTATTTATCCAGTGTTGTAATGTTTTGTAAAATAAGCATCTTGTAATATTTGGTTATTTTGTGTTTGTGTGCTTATCAAGTGTATTTTTGTTTTTTAGCACGTACTGTTGCATGACATGGTTCAGCAACTTGATTATCTAGTGTGTCATGTCTTTCAAACCGGTTTTTTATTTATTAGTCATCTTAATGAAATAGCTGCATTAAGTTAATTATTTGCCCATTCTAAGTTAGGCAATAGTGTAGTAAGTAATACATGCATCTGCTCGTTACAGAATGTTTATGTAGACTAGTGCAAGAGTTTTGCACGTGTGTTAACCATTAGTAAACATTGAATTTGTGCCCATGATTGCATGTCATGATGCAAAGGATATTTCGGACATTTTTAAAACCCATTGATTTTGAAAAACTCGCACTAACAACCCTGTTGACATGACTAAGAAGTAACTTTAGTCAGATATGAATTAGTAGTTATGGACATGTAAGTTTGAAGGATTAAATTTTGGAAATGTTTTTCTTAAGTGTTAGTTTTTACACACAGCTCTCAAAATTAGAAACAGTATGTAGTAAAGATGTGATATTTTATTAGATATTGAGTGCTTGTGGACTTTTCAATGCTTCATTTTGTTATTAACATTGTAGCTCTGTTTTTCAATGTTCAGTTGAACATGGGTATCTGAGGGTCACGAGTTCAAATCCTCATTGCACCAAATCTACTCACCCTTTCAACCATGAGGGTATTATAATGTGATTGTCAATCCCACTATTTGTTGGTAAAAGAGTAGCCCAAGAGTTGGTAGTGGGTGGTAATAACTATCTGTCATCCCTTTAGTTTCACACTGCTAAAATAAGGAAGGCTAGTGCAGATAGCCTTGATGTAGCTGTGTACAAAATTCTGACCGAATCAGTATACGTTTATGATTTTGCCATAAATGAGGCTGAGGGTACTAGTTTTTGTAATTACTCCTTAAGTGAAGTACTGTGGAATCATCTAGCCTAGGCTCCAAGTGCATACAATATTTGTAGCATGTGGTCTAGAAAGACCTTTACATTGTAGTTTGTGGTCTTCACAGGTACTGTCACCAATTTAATGAAGCATTAAAATGTACTTTTTGCTAAAATATTTATATTTATATGGATTTTTGTTCAGGAAATAAAAAAATTAATAAAGTGTGTGTTTAAAAAGAGTGTTAAATTTATTTTATAATAGCCCTAGTTTTGATTTTTGGAACTATTTTATTCTGATTATATTCACCCCCAAAATGTTATGTAATGGTATTTTGTACTTTATTAGTTTAAAAGTATCATTTATAACAATTATCACCAGTTACAAATAAATGAAAATTAAAACTGTGATGATAATATTATCTCTGTGTATCGTATGCTATAGTAGTGCCAAAATTTCTTACAGAAGGCAAACATTTAATTCAGTTTTAAACCTAATTCATTTGTGAATTAAACTGTTTTACTGTTATATCTCTAAAGTTATGGAAAAAATAGAAACCTTTTCAATCAACATAGATCCTAAATTAACAAGTCAGTAAATATTTTTTTAGTTCTATTACCCAGACACTTTATTTTTCACCGTTAATACATAGACTAACAACAATACCAGGTCATACCTTTGTTGCTATGTGACAATTTAACATAAAAGCTGTGGTTGGAATGTGGTGTTACAAAAAGACAGCAACTGGCTTTTACATGCATTAGATTAGAATATTAAATAGTAGACATTACTGCAATTAAAAATAGTTCCTGTATCTGTTTGGATAGGTGATAAGATATTCAGTTATTTTTGCCTTTTCAGTTACTAAGTTTTTGCTTTTCTTATTTTTAATTTTGAGTTAAAACATATGTAATCAAACACAAACCATTTTGTTGTCATTATTGTTTGTATTCAACCTTAGTAGATGTTACACTTTTCTACATGTAAATCACTACATTTTAAAATAATACGGAAATTTAAATGCATTAACAGGCTTCTAATGTTTAAAGATAGAAATGTTATTGAACTATTTTATATTTCTTCGTAATTGTTGTTGTTTTTGCACTAATCTTTGAATGCTATTAACTATTTTTGAAGTTAAAATCAGTTGAGATTTAATTTATAATATAAATTGAAATGTTTTAACATGTTAAGCCTAAGTAGAAAATGGATTATAAGTAATGCTTTTTTTCTTGTGTAGATTTTTGTTCGGGTCTAAGATATTGAAACCTTATACGAGATTTGCTCCTCTGAAGAGTTATCAGTTGTGGTGTGAAAAGTTAAACATTCACTCATTGTAGTTCTAGATTACTGCCCTGCCTTTTTGTGATAGGAGTTTCCTTTTTCTAAATCACAAAGTAAGTAAACAGCAGTACTGTATTATTTCAACCTATCAACATTAAGGGGTATCATTTTATTCTACTCGTTTTATTTCTTTATTAATAATTACAAAGGTACTGATTGTTTAGTTTACGGTTAACCATGGTTAGGTTCTGAAGCTCATAGTTATTTTTCTAAATTTTAAAAAATCAGCCACCACGTGCATAGACATAACATGAGTTTTGTTGTGAAATGATATAATTGTCACAGGTGGGGAGTTTTTTTTGGTTAGGCTATTCTGTCACAAGTGGAAATAAATGCTTTATGTTCCTATTTAAATAAATTCTCCTCAGTGAGTCACATACACCTCTCTGTCTTTTCACAAATACTGTAAAATATTATATTATTGAGCTGATGAGAATAATACTCGGTGAGATATTCTTCAAATATTTAATATGCAGTGCCCTGAAAATCACATTTGAAAGATTATTTTTTCAGTGTTCAAAACACACCATTTGTACTTTTAATTGCAAATTTTAGAACTACAATGGAGATAAGATTCATTTGTTTATCTCTGTGATCACAGTATTTCTAGTTAAATGTTTGAAGTTGTTGAGTAATGAAATTTAGTTTATTACAAATTATTGTAAAATGTTAATATTTCTTCTGACTCAGAAATAACATTTCACTTACAAACATTGTAATCCACATATTAGTAAGGCTGAATTATCTCTTAACTGATAAAATTTGAGTGCTCTTCTGAGAGTAATTTGTGACACACAGATTTATTAGTATGGCTTTGAACAAAATAGTTAGAATAAACCAAGAACACATCTTTATGAAAAGCTTTCCTTTGTTTGATATTATTTATTGCCATGTTGAATTGTTTTGTTCTTTTTAGTTAAAATTAGTTTGATAATTTTCATTTCACAATAGTTTGAAATTAGCTCTCTGATAAAGGGTCTGTTTCAATAGCCTTTCCCAACACACTGATAAAATGACATGTACTTTATCAGCATTTTACCCCAAAGCTGATATAGCTTGTAGATAAATGCCTTTTATAAAAGGAAGGCATGTGTTAGCTTTTCTGGGAAAGTTAGAGGGGGAAATTAGTTGAGATATTTACAGATAACCAATTGAATGAAAATGATAAAATGTAAGGGTGACCACTAACATAATACTTGCAAGTAGTGTTCAATTTATTATAAAAAAATTGATTGGTATAATGTTTTATATTACTAAAGTAATTAAAAAAACAACTTTAGTTACAGTTCCTCATCACTAAATATTGATTAGTTGCAGGTGAATATTGTAGACATTTTTGATTAGCTGACCATCAATAAAAGTTGATTAGCTGTAGATGGATACTATGGAATTGTATTATTTCAAATGATCACTAATAACTTTTATTTGTTACAGAAATGTTGGATCATTAACTTGAGTTAATTATTCACAAGTGAACATTGTAGAAATATTGAATAATTACAACTGACCTTTAACAATAGGACTGATTTGCTGCAGTCAATATTGTGGAAATGTTATGTGCCTAAAGTTGGTGGTTGAATGATTAGACCTTTTCATCTAAAAAAAAACAAAAAAATTTAGTTACAATCGGCCACTGATAGGAGAAGAATCAAACTGTTGTAACTTACCACAGCTGATTAAAAAAGATATAGATTGTTATTATTATAAAGAAAAAAATAGATTAACTACAGACAATAGGAGAGCTAAACCCTATCAGTATAACTCCATAAGGTAAGATTTCAACGTAAATGTTTAAAAAAACCATTGATGAATTTTAGGAGGAAACTGAAGCTGGTAACAAAAACTTTAGACAAGTTCTCCAACTTTGTTTCAATTGATGTTTAAAATGATACTTTCTTGGGTATCTGTGTTGATAAATTTTATATATTATGTACAGTTTTTGATGCTTCAGTTAAGTGTATTTTAATATTTAAAAAGTTTTGTTGTATTCATAATCTTGATGTAAAAACTGCAAGATATTTTAATGTATTTTGTTAACTGTGTTTAGTTCTTATCACTTGTGTACTGTCACCATACATTTTTCTAAATTTGAAAATGTTCCAAGGATTTATGTCTTATGGTGTATGAATAGCCTTCATTTGCACATACAAGTTCATACATATTTGTATGCTGTCTCAAAGCATTAAAAGATATGCAAACCATACATACTTTCAGTCAAAATACATTGTATTTGTTTTGTATTTTCAGTACAAAAAATGTCTCATAGTAAGAGTGACTGTGCACCAATGATAAATGGAGACTGTCTCAATTTTGGAAAAAAGTGAGTTATGTTATTGTTTTTTGTTTCTTAAAAATAAATTTTATATATATATTACTGAAATAAAGCATTTGTAAATTCTCTGTCAAGAGGTAATATAGACATGTGTAATATGGTAAGTTCTTGGGAGAAGGTATATCTGTACATCTTTTTATAGCATTGTGTTAACTGAGAAAAAATGAGAAGTTATATGGATGTAACCAAGTATATTATAGCAGTGTTGTTAGTATATGTTGTAGAGATAATTTCAGACACAGTTACCTATCAATATGCTTATGAAAATGCTAGTGGAGTTTAAGAAACACTTGAGTTTGACATTGACCTTTGCCTCATGATCTTAGAGTTAATCAGATAAAACATATTTTTCAAAATATCTGTTGTACAGGTTTGGTCAAAATTAATCCATCCACTATTGAGATACCTTGTTGATAATATTAGGATAGATGTAAAGGGCTGATTTTGATGTGCTCCCACTGAGATGTTTCACAGTGGGGCCATAAATATTATATTATATAGATATTTGTATGTCTTAAAGGTAGATCTTCCTAGAAAGGTCTTTCTATGTATGACTTTCTAGTGTTAATAGTTAGACCATAATTTATTATACTTATAAAGGTGTTGTTTATAAATTGGATACTAAATTCTTTGTTTTTATGTAGAGTATCTTACCATGGAAGCCGAGAATCCTCATCTGAGGTGGAAAGAGAAAATGAACCATATGGTAAGTTTGATTGTATTAAAAAAATAAGGAGTTGATAATTTAGAAAATTTGATATTTATACTTTGGTCTTTTCACTCAATATTTCAGAAGAGTTGTTTTAAGTTAATTTCTTCTTTATAAAGTTTCAATCTAACTTCTAAAATAAAGAAAAAAATTGCACTTTACTTTCACTAAAAATAACCATAAAATGAATTCAAACAAGTATTTGAAATATAGTAATTTTATTAGAAGTTTTCAAGCTTTCCATATGTGACATGTACTTGAATCGGATAAAATGTTTTATATTACTGGCATCAGTACCTTTCTGCAGGGAATTGAGATAATTTAATTATACACATGAGATTACAGTGTTTTTTTTCTTCCTTATATGTTTTAATTAATTACCATTGTTATTCATCATAAACTTTAGTTACGGGTTCCTCTTCGTAGTTAAGACTTCCTATTTGAGGTTTTAGTTTTACGTATCCTCTAGGATCCATCAACATCTCTGTAATTACAGAGTAACCTAGTAATATGTATGATAATTTATAAAGATAAGAAAAGTATACTGGCAGCTGAGTGCTTTTTGGCTTGCCACAACAGTTTTTTTTTCTTGTGTCTGTGTAGAGAGATGATCCTTGTCAAGTTTCCTCAGGGTTAATTTGACTGGTCAATAGTGGTTATTGTCAACTGGACCCATTCACTGAAATTTTCCATTGGTTAGTGTTTGTAATATAGTGCTTGCAAAATCCAAACATCAGTGTGACATTCATAGATTGAACTTCCTGATGGTTAGGGGCTAAAAGCTAGCTAATAAAATTTGTTTTGCCATGGAAATTTAAGGCATTGTAAAGGCCCCAGATAAAAGATTTGCTCCTGAATTTCTAACATCTTCATATATATGACTACCTATGATTGGATTTTCTTAATGTGTGCTTTGTTTTTGACTCATTTACGAGGCCTTAATGGGCTTGCTAGCTCTTCTAGGTCAGTTAAAAATCTTTAATAATAAACCCCTTTTTTTTTTTTTTTTTAAATATCAACATCCACTGACATTGAACTGGCTCAATTTTCTAGGATCACATCTCATAATGCATTAGGTTCTACCTTTTTGTTGTGTGTATATGTATGTGGAAGGTAATTACTGAATCAAGTTTTTCCTGGAAGAATTACTGTCAGTTAAGATATAAAAGGAGTTGAAGAGGATATTTATTTATATCTTCCTGTTATTCTGCCAGGATCAAGGCAGGGTATTTAGACTGTAACTTCAGCGATTTATGAAAAATCCAATTACGTGTTTCAACACTCGGACATTATTTTGGGTATTCCAATACCTTCTGTTGTGGATTGCTGGTAATCGTAAAATGTTCATTACTGTGATGACTATAATTCAGATTTACTATGTGTAAACTGTAAAAGCTCTTCTTTTAGTTGCAATCACTCCCTAAGTGAAAATAAGAAAAGGAAACACACGAGAGTGTTAAGTAACATTTATCTACCTGTAGTTACACATGCCTCAGATTTGGTTGGATCTGTATATTGAACACCATCTGAGTGTTTGATGTTCTATGGTGAGTTTTATTCACTACTACAGATACAACTGTGGACAAGTCTGTTTCAACCACTATCCCTGTTATTGTGATTGTGACCTGTACTGAGTTATTTCTCATTGGTACAGTCTTCCATTGCTCTTTATAATTGTTTTTGTATGGATGGTGATCATTGGTGTTCCACTTCCAGGATATGTCCTGTGGAAGTTAATAAGCTTGTTAGAAATAAATGTTATGATGTGATGGTTTTGGTTTATTTCCACCCAACAGGAATAATTTTTCAAACCTGCTGCTGCTTTGTCACTATGGCAGTTTTCACGTATATGAAAAGATAAAATTTATGCTGAATGTATATGGAGGTGAACCATTCTTTCCTGTAAATCTTGCAGTTGGTGTTTGAAGTGCCAATGTGGTTATGGTTTGTTCTCTTTTGTTTTCATCTGGGATGGATGACGATCAACAGACCTTAAGTGATCTTGTGGATTGATATTTAGATACATAAACATTTTATTGATACTAATGGGAGAAGTTTGATGGAACTTGCTTGCAGATAATATACATGTCATTGCTTTTGTTGACTTGCATTCAGAATTT
Organism: Tachypleus tridentatus; assembly: GCF_004210375.1. Classification (NCBI taxonomy): domain Eukaryota; kingdom Metazoa; phylum Arthropoda; class Merostomata; order Xiphosura; family Limulidae; genus Tachypleus; species Tachypleus tridentatus. The sequence goes on along the minus strand of NC_134827.1, from coordinate 96,348,690 downwards.
TATTCAACTATTTTATAAATTTGTGTTAGTAATTTTGCTGTCAAATTGTAATTATAATTCAAGTTTTTATATTATTCATTAGTCAATTTCTTCATTTAAAAGTAAATATCAAAAACACACCTAAATATAGACTTTTCTGTGTGACATGGTATGTTGAATGCAGCATTGGTTCAAATTGGATGTTTTTGATGCCTGAATACAAAAAATCTAATTTCTTGTGAATTTGGGACTCAAATTACCTATATTGACAGACTAGAATATAAAATAAGAACATCCTGTCTTTTCTGTTTGCTTGGATATTGCCACATTTACTGACTCACAGTGGTCCCTCCCACCTCTTTCCATTTTTGGAAACACTTATCTTCCCCTACTTCTATTTTTCATGTATGAATAATCAATTGATAGCTTAGAATGGCCTCCTGGTGGCTTTCTCAGCTGTTTAGAACTCTTTTACACAAGATTTGAAGTGATAAGGTAAGACTTTAGTGTGCTTGAAATTTCATGTTTTTTAGACCCAAATACAGCTTGCTTATTAAACTTGATAAATTATAGCAGAATTCTATGGTATTTATACACACAAACACAAAGCCTAAAAAAATTTCACATCCTCCATGTGAAAAATTTGATAAGGTTTAGCAACCTATAGTAAGCAGTTAACGACTACAAAGGTTGTGTAACTAGGGAAGATAATTAGTTGCTGTTCTATGTTTTAAGAACTTATAAATAGTAATAATGTATATATCATATTATAACTGAAATATAATAGTATTTTACAAAATATGAGTTCACTGAAACACAGCCAAGACAGGTCACTTTGTAAAGGCCAGTGTTATATTTTTTTATATAATGACATGAGTGCATGTATGTCACATTATTGATAATTCTGTAATGTTTATCAGACATGGCTGAAAAGTTCAGTATAATAATAAATTTATAATGTTATGAGATTTAAGCAAATTAGACTAAACATTTGTAGTTTTGTGTTATAATTTGTAGTCATTCTGGAACAAAAAATCATAATTTATATTTATGATCAGTTTATGGTCAGTTAAGCTGACCAAACCCTTACAGAGATTCAATAGTGAAAATAACAGATGAAATATAGTTGTTGTTTTTCAAAGAAATGTTTGATAATTATCTGGAGGCTGTAAAACTTCTTTTTTGAAATTTGAAAATTTTCTGATGCATAACAGTATTTTTAATATTAAAATCAAAATTACTTTGCATGTTTTACAGTCAACATGTGAAAAGAAGAAAGGAAAACATCACTTTAAAAATCATAAAACTTAATAAAAACAGTCTAATATTTTGTGTACGAAAACCTTGTAATGCTTTCTGATGATCCACAGAATTTCATGAGCACACACTTACTATTTTAAAAGTTATAGCATGAGAATTATAACAAGCACAAAATGGTTAAGAATTCAGTTTCTGGGATTGAGCTTGTGCTGAAAGGGTTAAATTTTGGTGCCCAGATGTACTTCCACGTGCAAATCGAACTTTTACTGTAAACAGTATATCTATATATCCATGTACCTTATTTCTTTCTTTTGGTTTCTTGGAAATTAACATCAATCCACATGGTAGTGACCATTGATTGGCAAATTGCTGGAATATCTGTAAATTGATTTGTGTGCCATACTGAGAACTAGAACAGACCTGTTGGCTTTCCTTTACCTTAAAACTTTGACACACATCCCTTATTACCTTTAACTATTGAATCCAGAATAGTGCTTGGAATATCTGATTGCATTTTGGAAGAATCAACAATGGGTGGAAAAGTCTAAATGACTCATTTCTAGCATCTCTTCTAACAGCTCTACAGTTGTTTGAGCCTTACGTGCAAATTATTTGTGCTCTTTTACTTTGCAACATGAATATTTCAATTAGCCTTGTGTCTTTTGTGCTACTGAGTTAAAATAGGTGTATAAGAATTCTAGTACTTGCACCTTCTTGCTTTAAAATTTGTAAACCACAAATAAATAGAGGAAGTTCAACATTGCAATGCAAGCATGAGTAGACTTATGACTGGAGAAATATTTCACAGCACCACTCTTTTTTTTTCTTTCTTTTTTTTTAAGTAAAAGATATTTGTATACACACAGTTCCATGCAAACAGAAAAGCTTGCAGAGTATTTAATACAACAATGTACTGTTACACCACATCCATCCCAGTTCATAGCAATACTTTCAACAAGAAAGTGACAGCTGTGGTTACAAAGTAGAATCCTCACGCCCAAAACTTTATTATGATGAAGCTAAACATGTTTGTTGGTAATATCAACAATACAGTAAACAAGGATTTAAACTTGAAAAAGGCTTACAGTTTAGAAGCTTCTAGCTCTATCTCATAATTAATACCTGTTGTCATAAGAAAGATGTCCAAATAAATTGGAATTGTAGAATCCCATTCAACCACATACCCATTGTAGTATAAACATGATCTTGTGAACTGATGTTCTCATATAGTGAAAAAAAATGGATGAATGTTCCACTGATCTTCAAGTGAGAGGACACTATCTTCCACAGATCTTGTCATATTATAAATTGCAATACTTAGTAGTGAGGCATACTCGTGGCCATCAGATTTAGCATGATGGACTCTGAATAAGATGCTCTTTGGACAACAAGATATTTGAATCATCAGTCTTATAAAAATCAATTATCCTCAGTATTACAGTGTTTGCATGCAGAGGTCTTTCCAGATACAGCTGCATCTGTATTTTGACATTTGTTTTTCAGTCTAATACAGTTCAATATTCATTTTACATTTTCCTTGTATTATTTTATATTTTTTCTGATTTTGCTAAACAACTTTCCATCCATATGCACTTAATTTATTTCTATTATTGACGATCTGTTGCATAATTTTGTTGTATTACTACTTAATATTTAGCTCCACAATTATCCATTGTTCCTTATATATTCCTCTGCAGTTGTCAGTTTGCTTGTTTCTGTTACATTGTTTTACATACGTCTTTTTAGTGTTTTTGGGTGGATCGTGCAACCCAACAACTTGGAGAAGAGATATAGCCATTCCCATATTGAATAAGATGAATATTGCTTATTATAACCCAGTAAGTTTATTTATCTTATTATTTAAGCCTAATGGTTAAAGTATTACTCTGTTTTTAAGTGTAATAATCAATGCCTATCTTTATGAAGTAACAGTAGATAAATGGCCAAATTTTTATAATTCTTTTTGATAACTTATATATAAATTGTGTGTCATAAAAGGGTTTGTAACTTTACAGAATGAATTATTCAAAAAATTTACTATATCACATTCATATAAGCAGGAGTTTAGGTAACTTGAAATAATATAAGAAATGGATTATATATATATTCTAGTTTTTATTTTTTCAGTCTTAACGTTTGTTATTAAATAGGAAACTAAAACCTTATCATCATTCTTGCATGTGCATATATGTGAAAAATATAGTTTGTCTCTGAACTGTTGTTTATTGATTAGAGGAGAAATGTATGTGAATGTTTAAGTCTATTATTTTCTAGTCTTGATGGTTGATGTTAACTTAATATGGGTCTATTTAGGTAACAATAAAGACTTAGCCAGTTAGTAATTTTGCTAAACATTAACCAAGTGTAGTTAAAGAACCTCCAAATTTGTTTGTTAAATTTTATCAAATACAAATTTGTTTTGTGTGTGTGAGCATTCAACCACTAAATACGTGTCATGCATTTCTAAAAATCTTTGGTTAATAATAGACGTCAAAGCTATATTACGAACTATTATTTCTGTAATGTGTGTAACCATAAACTAATTTTTCATTTTATTTTTGATGTGGCTTTAAGTTTGAGGTATGGTTTCAAGGTGTTAAGAAATTAGCAAAGATTATGTTATTATTTGTACAAAATATAAATGTTTGATCTGCTCTTAAAAAAAAAAAATACACAAAAATTTGGTCAAAATAGCTTACATGCTGAAATGTCTTTTTGTGAAACTTATGAATTAGACAAGTAAATAAAAAAAGCTACATCGTTTATTTTTCCATTTCAGCAATGTGCACAGTGGGGACCTGAATTGATTAATTATGAAAACAAGGCAAAAGAAGTAAGTGTTTTGAAATCGATATATTTGTTGAAGTTAATGATAGTGACAAGAAATAAGATGGATCATATTGTTAAACAATATTTTTATCTCTCTGTTGCAATTTCTAAAAAAATGTTATCAGTTGACTGTTGATTTAGTTTCGAGAGAACTTTTCTTGGCACAGCGAAGAAATGCATTTTATCTCAAGTGTCATTTAAATTTTTGGCATTTCAAAAATGACTAATATTTGTTCTTCATTTTTATTTAGGGGGCTCAAGTTTTACTTTTTGTCATTGACACCCAGACAAGATCTGTAGCATCAATGATTGAAGCAGCCCATATAGCAGGTATGTTATATGGGCTATATATAATTATCAGTATGGCAGTATTAGATGTATGTATATATATATATATATATATATATATATATTGCTTCATATTTTGTCAACAGACTTTGAAACTTGTACATTCTTTCACATTCTGGTGTATTTTGAGATTTGATTTAGATGAAAATGGATTTGGATTAAGGTCCTTTTGTAAAACAGTTATGATTTAAAATTAAGAACCTCTATTAGTGTGTTCACAAAATGAAATATAGAATGCTTACACAACTTGTTTAACATGGTTTAGTACTATACTTACACAACTTGTTTAACATGGTTTAGTTTTATATTTAAGTTTTGTAAAACGTTATTAAAGTGTTAAAACCTCCAGATTATTTCTTTTTCTAAGGAAGTTTCCCTGTTACTTTTATATATATACATAAAACTGTATACTTGGAGTTATTCCATGATTATAAACTGCACTGTTCTGTTTATTATTTGCCTTTGGGAGGAATTTATAATCATTTATATTTTAAAGTTCATTATGGGCATTTAAGGCATGATTTTTATTTTGGATTTAGATTCCAGGTTTGTTTCTTGTGTAATGTATAATGACTTATCTTGGAAAAGTTTCCTGTTTATTATGTAATGTATTACAATCTGAAATAGTCAGAAATTGAGTTACATTGTAGTTTAAATTTAGAAGTTATTTAAATGTTGATATGTATTAAATTTATATTTGCCAACAGTATTGATACGCACAGTTTTCTTTCTAACAGTATTGATATGCACAGTTTTCTTTCTCACAGTATTGACACGCACAGTTTTCTTTCTAACAGTATTGATACGCACAGTTTTCTTTCTAACAGTATTGATATGCACAGTTTTCTTTCTAACAGCATTGACACGCACAGTTTTCTTTCTAACAGTATTGATACGCACAGTTTTCTTTCTAACAGCATTGACACGCACAGTTTTCTTTCTAACAGCATTGACACGCACAGTTTTCTTTCTAACAGCATTGACATGCACAGTTTTCTTTTTTAATACAAATATATTTTAATAAACAAACAGTAACACAATTTACAATAATGGTTATTATAAATAATGATTACAAATAATGAGTTATATAGAATTTTTACAAAATTACAAACAATATTGAATCTTCTGTCTGATCCACAACTTCCTTGATATTTTATGGAGGGCTCATGACAACAAAATTAGTTTTGAGTCAATGTAGATACAATACAGCTCGCTAAGTTTGTATTAGTTTTGAGTCAATGTAGATACAATACAGCTCGCTAAGTTTGTATTAGTTTTGAGTCAATGTAGATACAATACAGCTCGCTAAGTTTGTATTAGTTTTGAGTCAATGTAGATACAATACAGCTCGCTAAGTTTGTATTAGTTTTGAGTCAATGTAGATACAACACAGCTCGCTAAGTTTGTATTAGTTTTGAGTCAATGTAGATACAATACAGCTCGCTAAGTTTGTATTAGTTTTGAGTCAATGTAGATACAATACAGCTCGCTAAGTTTGTATTAGTTTTGAGTCAATGTAGATACAATACAGCTCGCTAAGTTTGTATTAGTTTTGAGTCAATGTAGATACAATACAGCTCACTAAGTTTGTATTAGTTTTGAGTCAATGTAGATACAATACAGCTCGCTAAGTTTGTATTAGTTTTGAGTCAATGTAGATACAATACAGCTCAGCTAAGTTTGTATTAGTTTTGAGTCAATGTAGATACAATACAGCTCACTAAGTTTGTATTAGTTTTGAGTCAATGTAGATACAATACAGCTCACTAAGTTTGTATTAGTTTTGAGTCAATGTAGATACAATACAGCTCACTAAGTTTGTATTAGTTTTGAGTCAATGTAGATACAATACAGCTCGCTAAGTTTGTATTAGTTTTGAGTCAATGTAGATACAATACAGCTCACTAAGTTTGTATTAGTTTTGAGTCAATGTAGATACAATACAGCTCACTAAGTTTGTATTAGTTTTGAGTCAATGTAGATACAATACAGCTCACTAAGTTTGTATTAGTTTTGAGTCAATGTAGATACAATACAGCTCACTAAGTTTGTATTAGTTTTGAGTCAATGTAGATACAATACAGCTCACTAAGTTTGTATTAGTTTTGAGTCAATGTAGATACAATACAGCTCACTAAGTTTGTATTAGTTTTGAGTCAATGTAGATACAATACAGCTCACTAAGTTTGTATTAGTTTTGAGTCAATGTAGATACAATACAGCTCACTAAGTTTGTATTAGTTTTGAGTCAATGTAGATACAATACAGCTCACTAAGTTTGTATTAGTTTTGAGTCAATGTAGATACAATACAGCTCACTAAGTTTGTATTAGTTTTGAGTCAATGTAGATACAATACAGCTCACTAAGTTTGTATTAGTTTTGAGTCAATGTAGATACAATACAGCTCGCTAAGTTTGTATTAGTTTTGAGTCAATGTAGATACAATACAGCTCACTAAGTTTGTATTAGTTTTGAGTCAATGTAGATACAATACAGCTCACTAAGTTTGTATTAGTTTTGAGTCAATGTAGATACAATACAGCTCACTAAGTTTGTATTAGTTTTGAGTCAATGTAGATACAATACAGCTCACTAAGTTTGTATTAGTTTTGAGTCAATGTAGATACAATACAGCTCACTAAGTTTGTATTAGTTTTGAGTCAATGTAGATACAATACAGCTCACTAAGTTTGTATTAGTTTTGAGTCAATGTAGATACAATACAGCTCACTAAGTTTGTATTAGTTTTGAGTCAATGTAGATACAATACAGCTCACTAAGTTTGTATTAGTTTTGAGTCAATGTAGATACAATACAGCTCACTAAGTTTGTATTAGTTTTGAGTCAATGTAGATACAATACAGCTCACTAAGTTTGTATTAGTTTTGAGTCAATGTAGATACAATACAGCTCACTAAGTTTGTATTAGTTTTGAGTCAATGTAGATACAATACAGCTCGCTAAGTTTGTATTAGTTTTGAGTCAATGTAGATACAATACAGCTCGCTAAGTTTGTATTAGTTTTGAGTCAATGTAGATACAATACAGCTCACTAAGTTTGTATTAGTTTTGAGTCAATGTAGATACAATACAGCTCACTAAGTTTGTATTAGTTTTGAGTCAATGTAGATACAATACAGCTCACTAAGTTTGTATTAGTTTTGAGTCAATGTAGATACAATACAGCTCGCTAAGTTTGTATTAGTTTTGAGTCAATGTAGATACAATACAGCTCGCTAAGTTTGTATTAGTTTTGAGTCAATGTAGATACAATACAGCTCGCTAAGTTTGTATTAGTTTTGAGTCAATGTAGATACAATACAGCTCGCTAAGTTTGTATTAGTTTTGAGTCAATGTAGATACAATACAGCTCGCTAAGTTTGTATTAGTTTTGAGTCAATGTAGATACAATACAGCTTGCTAAGTTTGTATTAGTTTTGAGTCAATGTAGATACAATACAGCTCACTAAGTTTGTATTAGTTTTGAGTCAATGTAGATACAATACAGCTCACTAAGTTTGTATTAGTTTTGAGTCAATGTAGATACAATACAGCTCACTAAGTTTGTATTAGTTTTGAGTCAATGTAGATACAATACAGCTCGCTAAGTTTGTATTAGTTTTGAGTCAATGTAGATACAATACAGCTCACTAAGTTTGTATTAGTTTTGAGTCAATGTAGATACAATACAGCTCACTAAGTTTGTATTCACACTACTTAGAAGCTTGTTTTTCACCATTAAAGTTGTGTGATGTTTTTAAAAATAGTGATGTCCAAAGTTAATTCTCTAAAAATTAAATGGTTTATAATGTTCAAAATCTATAAACGTTCCTGGTTAAATGCCTGTAGTTTCCCAATTAATAAGCGTTAATCAGAATTATAGCTTCCAAAGTTTAACACTCCTACGAAAAGTGGGGCCTAATAGGTCCCAGAGCAACTTGAAAGGTTATTAATATTAGGCTAATAATTTTGTATTTAAATGAAATTGCCATTTAAATCCATTAATGAATGGATTAACGAGATTCCCACTGTCCCTATCTACTATCTAGCGAAACCACAGCCAGGGGAACGGGCTTGAAGAAATCAGGACTAGAAACGTCTTTTCGTAGAAGTGTTAAAGTGTACTGAGTGTAGCAAACCAACAATATATAATGTCTTGGTGCATCAGTTTATAATTGTTAAAGTGACATTTTAGAAATTTCAATTGGCCCAACAGTATGCTAGTGCTTTTATTAAACATTCATTGTTGATTCTTACACTCACAGTATGTAGGTATATATTTAACTAAAAAAAGCATTGATATTATAATAAACATATAATAGTAAATGTATTACATTTGTATGTAAACGTATAACCAACTGGTGATAAATTGAGTATTACCTAAACACATTCAAGACATTTATATTCATACAACATGTTTGAAGTTTTAAATATTCAATCCTCAAACCTGAACAGCATATTTTAATCTTGAAGACATGTATATTGGTCCAGCAAAATGATTAAAGAAATTAATAATTAATTTCAAACTAAAATAACATGTATGTGGCAGTACTATGGAAAGTTTATAAATGCAGTGCAATCTCTCTAAAGCCCTTTGGGACTGAGACAAACTGGCCTGATTAGAGGGGTTCCACTGTCCATAATTATGGATTATATAAACAAAAAAGGGACTGTGATTGAATGACCGCTTTCAAGGGGTGACCGAACATGAGGGGTGGCTGCTTAGAGGGATTCCACTGTATTCTAATTGGGCTGTTTAAGAATACTTATAATTAAAACAGTCACTTGTAAAGTGATCTATAATGTCTATATAAAAGTTTTTTGTTGTTTTTTTCCCTGGTAAGAACTTTCTGATATTTTCTAAATCTTTATTTCAAAAAAGAAATTATACTTCCTGGATATTATGTATGTTTCAACTAATATTGTAACAAGTTAATTCCTTCTCAATAATACTTAACCTCAACGCTAGATGTCAGCACCATACATGCATTTGACCAACTTACAAATTGTTTCACTTTCGATCCAAAATGGCATCACAAAAAAAGTTACAAAATGAAGAAGCATTAGAGTTGTATTGTAGCAGCTGAAATACTTGACAGTCAACAGGTTAATGTGAATTATTTCATAAGAAAACTTTCAGTTGTCTGTATTTGAATTTTTATATCTATACTGATTTCTTTTGTGACAAATCTGACTAAGATATTAGCTTCTCATGTATGTAACTTATCCAATGAGTGTGAATTTTTCCGTAAAAAACTAGAAAATATTAAAGTTCTAATTGAAAATACCTTGCCTGTAGACATTATAAATCATATCTGTTAATATTTAAATAGTATAATATTTCCATCTCAGGAAAACTGAGGTTAAAATGAGATGAGTCTTTCAACCTAAATGTAGACTTAATTTTCTTTTCTTCAGGTTTAATGATTGTGTTGTATAAATACAAGTGTCCTAAATATTCATGTTATGTTATATTGGTTACAATTTCATGAACAAAAACGTGTAAATTTAACACTTGCATTACTTTCCAATATTAAGAATGATCTGCTGAATAGTAAGCACGATCAATACATAACTGTAAAGTTTGTTGATTAGACTTTATCAGAAGTTAAATGAACAGGGTATTGTTACTTTGTCTGTTACCAGTCTTATAAGTGTTGATAATTTCAGAGTTGTTATTTTTAATCTTTCATTCAGTGTTTAAGATTTTTAGGGTAAGACATAATTGCATGTGAATGAACTTCTTTAGGGACTTCAAAAAACTTGATCTTGGTTATCTACCACTTGAAGAATGAAGGCTGCATTACTGTTATGGGAGAAAAAATTACAGAAAGGTTAGTCAACATAAGTAGCTGTTAATGAATAAGTTTATGGACAACTTCATTATTAGTATTATTTTTAAATTAACTTTTCTCAGTGCTAAAGACTGGTTTGTTTGACTCTTATCCTTTTGCAACAGTCTCAGTATAATATGCACAAGTTAGTTTACACGTGCTAAGTATTTGCACTATAACTTTTGATACAGCATGTGTATAATTGCAACATGTAGTAGACTTTTAGTAAAGATATAAGTATTTTGCACACAATAAATCAGATTTGTAATGGAATATTTTTATTAAAGATTTGTTTGTGAAAATAGTGTCTGTTTCATTACTAGCCTGAGGCCAAAGTAATTTTGTTATGATTAAAAACTATTCTTCATCTCAAATATTATCTGAATAATCTTTAAAATCTCCTAAATACATTTCAAATGTTTGTTTTCAGTAAGACTATATTTTGTTACTTTCTATACTCTTACTGTGTGGGCTCTGTCATTCGACCAATCTTGTAACCATCATAAAAAGTCAGGAAGTAAATATAAATTATGCTTTTTTAATGCTAGAATGACTATATATTATAACACAAAGTCTAAGTAGTTTAAGTCTTATAACACTATGTATTTATTACTTTTTATTATATTGACCTTACAGTTATGCATTGCTAACATTACATATCTTGCATTTAGGCAGTCTGCATGCACTCATGTTACATATTCAGTAATATAAAACTGATCTTTAGTCTTCCCTGTCTTGGTTGAGTTTGGAACTAGTAATTTGTAATATACAGTTACATTTCAATTATTATACATTTTATATATATATATAGATTATTAAACATTTTTTTTAAAATATAGAACAACAAATCAAGAAGTAAAGCAAACAATTATCTATTCTTGCTACAAACCTTGAACTCTGTTGCTGCTGGACATAGGTTGCTAAACATATCGTTAATAGAAGTACAGTTGTAGCTGATTTTGGGCTAGGTTATGAATTAGAATAAGTTGCTCTGTGTGTGTGTGTAATACAAGAAATCCAAGCCAGTTCTATTAACTTTTTTGTGATCAAATACAAGATTATAAATTTGTAATGAGTGTTTGTATGTATAGAAAGTTGTAGTGGTTTGTTTGTGTAAGCTTGTTGTGAATGATTAATTTTATCTCATGTTGGTCCTTATGCATTATGTAGAACCTAAATTGTTATTTAATAAGTTTGAGGAAATTAAGTGGTAGTCATTTGAAACATTGTCTTCAAAATGTAAGTTATTGTAAATAAATATACTCTGTTATGTACAATGTTTTGACCAGTAATGACTTCTGTTGTAGAGAGCTTGAGGAGTTAGTTCAAGGACGCACATATCTGAAGCATCTCGTTTGGAGAAAAAATATCTCTGTGTTCGATAACATTCCCTCTGCTATAGAAGCTGCTCAGGTCAGTCTTAAAAATGAAAACCATCAGAATCTCAGAGTAGATCAGGCCAAAGTCTTGCATGTTGTAGGAGAGAAACTGAAGTGAGTATTAACTTATTTTGATATATCTTCTGAAATTATCAGATTTTACTGATAATACTTATTTTAATTTCTTTTAATGTACGGTGTATTTACAAATATTGAATAGGTTACTTCATGATGAGGAGAAACCCACTTGAAGTGAAAATGTATCTCAAGATAGCTAGTATGGGTATTAAAACTTTTATTAAAATAAAGTAGAGAACAATGTTTCGACCTTCTTAGGTCATCTTCAGGTTCACAAAGAGAGTTTGCAACTGACTGTTGCTGGGTGTATGTTTTAGGGACACATGTAAATGGATATGGGTTTGTCAGAGGTGTTGCAGTATATGTTAGGTAATTAATTAGTATAGGTATAAAGGTGTTCTTTTATATTGGTTTGAGTTATTATGTAAGTAGGGTTTTTTTTATTTTGCATTTGTTTGTGTTTGTTTTCCTACTTAGTATCTGGATGTTTTCTACAGTTATGTTGTGTTTGTTTACTTGTTTCTCCAATGTATAAGCTGTGGCACTAATTGCATTATATTTTATAAATAATGTTGGTGTTGTGTTTGTCAGTGTAATTTTTACATAGTATGGACTTTAGTTTTGTACTTGATTTTTAAATAAATTTGGTGTTTACTGGAATGTTTTGTTAAGTTTTTTTTTTCCAAATGATTGATGTTGTTTTGCTGATATCAGGAACATATGGTATGCAGCAGTATAAGGTTTTGTAGTTTGTTGTTTCATGGGATTTATTATTTTTTGTTTGTTGTTGATCTAGGTGTGTGTGTGTGTGTGAATTTTTTCAATGGTTTTTGTTCATTTCATTGTTAATTTTATCTGGTAAGCATAGTTTTGTGGCTCTGTTTATTTGGTTTCTTAATATGTTGAGTTTTTGTTTTGTTTTTTGTGCTGAGTCCCAGGGAATGTATAATCCATTATAGGTGATTTTTCTGTGGATTTCTGTTTTGAATTTTGTATCAGTTCTAGTGATTTTGAGATTAATAAATGCTATTTGGTTAGTTTTTAACTGTTCACAAGCAAACTTAATGTTGGAGTGTATCGAGTTAATGTGGTTGAAAAAACTAAGTGTGTGACCTGTAGATGTGAATCCAGCAATTGTATCATCATCATACCTGTACCAGTATAGTAGTGGGTGTAAAGCTGAATTGATCGCTTGTGATTTAATCTGTGTCGTAAAAATGTTGGCTAGAACTGGTGTCACGGGAGTATCCATACTTAGGGCATTTATTTGTAAGTAGTTTTGGTTATTGAACATAAAGTTAGTTTTGGTGGTAATGAATTCTATAAGGGTTGCTGGGAAAGTGTATCAATAGGTTGGGGTTTTGGATATAAAGTTCTATATGGTTCTAGAACTTTTATATCTAACACCCAGATACTAAGTAGGGAAACAAATGCAAAATCAAAGAAGCCCTACTTATACAACAACTCAAACTAAATTAAACCAATAAAAAGGAACACCTTTATACCTATACTAATTAATAACCTAACATACACTGCAGTGCTTCCCTACAGTCCTGTACCTCTTTACGCTCTCGTCCTTAAGATGTGTCCAGCAATGGTTAGTTGCAAACCCTTTAACCTGAAGATGATCTAAGAAGTTTGAAACATTATTCTCTACTTTATTTTAATAAAAGATTTAATACCCATGCCAGCCATCTTGAGATATGTTGAATAGATCACACTATTTTTTAACATTGGGAAGCAGTGTGGAAACGTTAAAGTTCAAAGAAACAAACTCAGCAAGTGTTTCAAGGTGTAATATGATATTCAGAAAATTGATTGAACCATATTATACATAGTTACCCTGAAACGTTTTCCTTTACAACAAAAAATTGTCCATTTTTCTTTAAAAATATTGAAACCAATTGACCAACACTGGTACTTGTTACTCTCTTTAACCTATAAACATCAGACATCATCATTCCTGCTATTTAATTGTTAAGAGATATACAAAATAACTGCATTAACATTTTTGAAGTTAAGCAGAATAGAAATATTGATAATTAGAGACAAATTTTAAACCAGAGTGTTGGTGTGTCTTGTGCAACTAAAGAACAAGGAATATTGACTGGCAAAAAACAACCCTTTTTCTAGCAGTCTATTTAAAAGGAAAAGAACACCAGGAAAAAGAAATGGGTCTTTTCTTTTTTCACTTATTACATTAATTATATTGCTACTTATGATTTCAGGATTTTTTTTTTTTTGAGTGTGTGTGTGGAGAATATTATCAACCCCTTTGCTACATTTGTATATGTGCATTCATTTGTAGAATTTATAGCATGTACTCACCTTTCTCTATATCCCTGCACACGTGTATGTGCCTCAGTAATGCTGTAATTCACTCCCAGAGATATCACCGGATTTTCTGATGATTATGTAACAAAGTCGCATGACTGCTACTTGTTTTTAACAGGATACTGTGCTTTCTCAGAAAGTTCTGAATAAATCCCACATCGTCTTCAACTATCACTGCTTTACATTTGGAACTGGTATTCAACCATGATAGTTAGTGTATAGAAAGGTGACAGGATGAATTATGCTTTCATCCTGTGCAATAAGTTTCCTCTGCTATAAACTCAGATAAATCAAAACAGAGAATATCACACATTTCCCAAGATTCACCCCAAATAAGTTTTCTATACTGCATGTCAAAATTGTTTAAGCAACATCTATACGTTTCAGGAAAAATAAGTGATATATTTAAAAATATTAGGCCTAAGTGAAAAAAAAAAAAAATTATCGTATTTGTATTTCTTGAATACTGTGTTGTTAAAAATATGGATAAATAATTATTTTGTAGTGATGCATTTTATATTTAATAAGGAAAAAAGAGTTTTTAAACATTGAAATATATGAAACATGTTATTTACTTTTATGATATTGGGTAAATCTCTATAATGTTTTTTTCTCTTAAACTTCCAGACAGCAGAAGAATGTGGCTGTTAACCTTGATTGTTCCAACTCAGGGGAAATCACTATAAGAGATGTATGTTTTGATTTTGTAATCCTTATAATTGCTTCAAAATGTGACCAGTAAATAATTGATGCTTATCAGCTATAAATAAATATTGAACTAACGTATAACTATAAGCTAGGTTTTAGTTATCATATTTAATTTTCAGAAACTATAATGACTTAATTTACTTAACGTAAATTTAAAATAAAAGTGGCAGTAGTTGTGTAAGAAAAACAAAGGTAATAATTTATTCTTCAGAAATTTTCCTAATTTGATATTCTTAGTACTACTGTTAACAGTGGAGTTCACACAAATTCTACTGAATATTTTAAAACATTTTCTAAATGTTTGTATGCCCAAATTTCTCATGGTCCTGATAACACGATTCAGTAAAAGAACAAAGTATGACAAGTGTTGTAATAAATCGCACTAATTATTTCTTTGGTTTCTTGGTAATTTTACACACAAAATAAATACAGTAAAATCCTTAATTTTCTCAGTTCTTTACACTGAGGTTTGTAATGGTCAAGAATGTCTTGTATCTTATAATTCGGTTTGATGGGATACGTGGACCCTACCACTAGTAAATAGTGTACAAAACAAATTCATAATTAATGTACTTTCAAGCCTTGACTCTACATGAAAGTGATAAACTTATGTTGATTCAAGTTTATGTGATTAGACTAGCTACAATCGGTAAAATGTAGTTTGAAAAGACAACATACTATACAGCTAGTAACTACCAACAAAAAGCTTTGTCTAGGTAACTTTTAAATAAGCAGTGTTAAAGCTGTATTCTGTTGTATACTATTAGAAATAAGTTTAATTTTATAAGTGTTGTAGGAAGGTGTGTCTTTGACTCAATTAGAAACACTTTAATTGTAATAGGTCAACAAAGTGTTGCAGTTTGACCAGTTTTGTTTAATGTTTTATGACTGGCATTGTTGCTATGATACAACATGTTTAAAATATTAAAAATTAATTAATATATATATATATATATAAATGGCAATTATATATAACCTTTCATATTTGTAAAAGAAGAATTGGGACCACAAGTGATAATTAAATTCTATGATTAGAGTAATTAAGGTGTTAATGTTGGCTTGGTGCCTTCCATCTTGTCTGTCGGTTTAAAGTTAGGGTTAGCTTGTGCAAGTAACTCTTGTATAGTTTTATTTCACTGTTGCATAAACTTTAACATTTTGGCGATAAAGTTAAAACAAAAATTACCAGTTTTTTTCTCTAGGTTTATAATAATATTAACAATAATACTTATTTCAGCAAACATTTCACCAATGCATCTTCAACAAGTTTAGCAGGAAAGAAACAGTTATGAAACATTGGTTGGAATGAAAAGTTTTTTCATTACTGAGAGAGTAAGATTTTTTATTGGCAAAATGTATAAATCTCTCCAGTACGATTCATGAATTTCTTATCAGGTTATTGTAACATAAAGGTATTGACTGTGTTTATATCTGTAGTTATGATATAACAAATTAACATTTTTGTGGAAAGCTACTAGTTTTGTGTTTATATCTGTAGTTATGATATAACAAATTAACATTTTTGTGGAAAGCTACTAGTTTTGTGTTTATATCTGTAGTTATGATATAACAAATTAGCATTTTTGTGGAAAGCTACTAGTTTTGTGTTTATATCTGTAGTTATGATATAAAAAATTAGTATTTTTGTGGAAAGCTACTAGTTTTGTGTTTATATCTGTAGTTATGATATAACAAATTAGTATTTTTGTGGAAAGCTACTAGTTTTGTGTTTATATCTGTAGTTATGATATAACAAATTAGCATTTTTGTGGAAAGCTACTAGTTTTGTGTTTATATCTGTAGTTATGATATAACAAATTAGCATTTTTGTGGAAAGCTACTAGTTTTGTGTTTATATCTGTAGTTATGATATAACAAATTAACATTTTTGTGGAAAGCTACTAGTTTTGTGTTTATATCTGTAGTTATGATATAAAAAATTAACATTTTTGTGGAAAGCTACTAGTTTTGTGTTTATATCTGTAGTTATGATATAAAAAATTAGCATTTTTGTGGAAAGCTACTAGTTTTGTGTTTATATCTGTAGTTATGATATAAAAAATTAGCATTTTTATGGAAAGCTACTAGTTTTGTGTTTATATCTGTAGTTATGATATAAAAAATTAGCATTTTTGTGGAAAGCTACTAGTTTTGTGTTTATATCTGTAGTTATGATATAACAAATTAGCATTTTTGTGGAAAGCTACTAGTTTTGTGTTTATATCTGTAGTTATGATATAAAAAATTAGCATTTTTATGGAAAGCTACTAGTTTTGTGTTTATATCTGTAGTTATGATATAACAAATTAACATTTTTGTGGAAAGCTACTAGTTTTGTGTTTATATCTGTAGTTATGATATAACAAATTAACATTTTTGTGGAAAGCTACTAGTTTTGTGTTTATATCTGTAGTTATGATATAACAAATTAGCATTTTTATGGAAAGCTACTAGTTTTGTGTTTATTCTGTAGTTATGATATAACAAATTAGCATTTTTGTGGAAAGCTACTAGTTTTGTGTTTATATCTGTAGTTATGATATAACAAATTAGCATTTTTGTGGAAAGCTACTAGTTTTGTGTTTATATCTGTAGTTATGATATAACAAATTAACATTTTTGTGGAAAGCTACTAGTTTTGTGTTTATATCTGTAGTTATGATATAACAAATTAACATTTTTGTGGAAAGCTACTAGTTTTGTGTTTATATCTGTAGTTATGATATAACAAATTAACATTTTTGTGGAAAGCTACTAGTTTTGTGTTTATATCTGTAGTTATGATATAACAAATTAACATTTTTGTGGAAAGCTACTAGTTTTGTGTTTATATCTGTAGTTATGATATAACAAATTAACATTTTTGTGGAAAGCTACTAGTTTTGTGTTTATATCTGTAGTTATGATATAACAAATTAGCATTTTTGTGGAAAGCTACTAGTTTTGTGTTTATATCTGTAGTTATGATATAACAAATTAACATTTTTGTGGAAAGCTACTAGTTTTGTGTTTATATCTGTAGTTATGATATAACAAATTAACATTTTTGTGGAAAGCTACTAGTTTTGTGTTTATATCTGTAGTTATGATATAACAAATTAGCATTTTTGTGGAAAGCTACTAATTTTGTGTTTATATCTGTAGTTATGATATAACAAATTAGCATTTTTGTGGAAAGCTACTAGTTTTGTGTTTATATCTGTAGTTATGATATAACAAATTAGCATTTTTGTGGAAAGCTACTAGTTTTGTGTTTATATCTGTAGTTATGATATAACAAATTAACATTTTTATGGAAAGCTACTAGTTTTGTGTTTATATCTGTAGTTATGATATAACAAATTAACATTTTTGTGGAAAGCTACTAGTTTTGTGTTTATATCTGTAGTTATGATATAACAAATTAACATTTTTATGGAAAGCTACTAGTTTTGTGTTTATATCTGTAGTTATGATATAACAAATTAACATTTTTGTGGAAAGCTACTAGTTTTGTGTTTATATCTGTAGTTATGATATAACAAATTAACATTTTTATGGAAAGCTACTAGTTTTGTGTTTATATCTGTAGTTATGATATAACAAATTAACATTTTTATGGAAAGCTACTAGTTTTGTGTTTATATCTGTAGTTATGATATAACAAATTAACATTTTTGTGGAAAGCTACTAGTTTTGTGTTTATATCTGTAGTTATGATATAACAAATTAACATTTTTATGGAAAGCTACTAGTTTTGTGTTTATATCTGTAGTTATGATATAACAAATTAACATTTTTATGGAAAGCTACTAGTTTTGTGTTTATATATATTTTTTTTCCCCTACCTACAGCAACAGAAAAATTCCTGCCTTATTAAAAACTTTATGCACACTGTATTTCAACCAGTCTTGCAATTCTTTGGTGAGTTTCACATTAAGGAATTATTTTTTGTATGTGATTTAAATATAAATTATTTTTCTTCCATGTGCACTTCTAGGAGTTTGCGAGTACCTTATTGTATGTTGTATAGCTTTAGCCTATAATTACATAAACAAAAATTTAAAAAGTAAAATTTTTTATGTGCAATATCACTTAGGTTTAGTGACTGTGGTTCTTTTAAAATCCTTTGTTAATACCACTGAAAAATATGTTCTTACTTTTTATTATAATGTTACTAATTTTCCATCTGTAGTTTGGGTTATAGTCTGAATGTAACACCTGAGAAAGAAGCACAAGGTCTAGTGGGCTGTATCTGAGTTTTTCGTTTATCTGGAATATGTGTACATAGGTAGAATACATTATTACGTTAATTTTGGAATCTTACCACATTTTTAAAGGACAGGCAACCAGACATCCTTTTTTTTATTATTTGATGCTTGCAGCATGTTTTCCATTGTAAAAGGCTGTCTTGTCAAAAGCACATCATTTCTCCTTTCATGCTTTTCATAAGTCACCTGATGCACAAGGACAAGTTTTTAAGTGTCTCTTTTAACATTCATATCTTCATAAGTAATAATTACACATTTCATTCTCTGCTGTTTGATACATGTAACTTTTAAATGGATATATCACACAATCAACTTGTGTAGCTTTTACGAGTGGAGATGGTTGTTCTTTGTGTTGTATACTGTTGTTTGGGGCATGACTTTTGTGCTTATGGGTTCTTGTTACAAGATTCTGTACCTTGCAAGTTTCTTTCTAGGTGATCCTGGTGCTCTGTATTAAACCATATTTTCTTGTTTTTCAATGTCATTAAATGAAAGAGGTGTCTATATCTTCCCCCTTCCAAACACATTTTATGATTGAAGAGTATGAATATTTTGCATTAGAAAAGGCTGTTATATACCCATCCCAAGAACAATTAGTTATCAGTAGCATCACGTTGCTTAGGAATGCCAATCTTAAAGAAATTTGTTAACTTGAAGATGACCTAAAAAGATCAAAATGTTTTTTTCTGCTTTGTTAGTAAAAGTGTTAATACCTATACCAGCAGTCCTGAGATATAAAATGTAGTTTTAATAATACATACCATTGCTAATGTTTGTTACTTGTGGTTGTCATACGGATTTCTTGATTTATTTACTTTTGAATACTTCTATTAATGTAAATAAAATAATCTCCAAAATATTTTTTTTAACAGTGCTTCTACTTAGTTTTAACAGGATTATCAATACCCTACTGAGTAGGTTATTAGCAGTTCCTAATAGCAAAATGTTAACAGATACATTTTAGAGTTATAGATTATTACAAAGAATTTCTGTTGATGTAAATGGAATAAATTCCAGTTTGCATTATAAAGAGGCATACTTTTCACTCTTAATAATTTACACATGCTAAAAGGTCCATCTTATTGAATTTTATAGCATCCAAGTTATGTTCCTTATTATTTTAATGGTTCTACATGTTATAAAGATAGAATACATGTTAGACGGGGTACTACTGTTCAAAGTTACTAATAACTTTGTCATAAAACTTGTTAGCATGTTATCAGTAGTTTTATTATTTCAAATGTTCATGAAATAACCTCTGTCTAATGTCTAGATTGGATACAACCCTTCTGTAATTATAAAGATGTCTATCTTGGTGGGTCTTCAGGCTCTTGGAGAGAGGATGTGGCTATACCCATTCTCAAGTGAGTTATTTACCATAAAATATCAGTTATGTTTTTTATAGATAGTTGGAAACCAACACAATTAAATAAGCATTTTAGTAAATAATTATTTAAGAAAATTACAGAATTGTTATATACAGATACCATGTAAAACCAGTTAAAATATATCTGTAAGTTATTGTTTTTATTTCACTTTCCTTTTCAGAAAATATAAACTAACCTATGGATACCCTTTGGAAGACCACACATGCAGTGAAAAGTTTTTGCAACTCGAGAGAAACATTATAGAGGGTTGTAATGTTTTACTGTTTGTTATAACAAAGGAATCCAGGTCATTATCCCAGATGATAGCAGTAAGTAGATTTTAGAACCCTTGTTAACAACTATTTGATGGATATAAATTTCAGTAGGTAAAAAAATATAACCTGAAGTGAATTTTGAAATAAATAAATGACAAACACAAATGTTTACAACTCTGAAATTTTTATATGTATTTCTGATATGTTTTGTGGTAATAAGCAGAATAAATTATATATCCCGTAAAAGAAATGTATTTTTTTTTTTTTAGAAACATTCTCAATCTAATAAATAACTTGTACCTAACCTATTGCAGGCTGCTCATTACATAGGCCGAGAAAGTGAGAAAGACAAGAAACGCCACATTGTCCTGTGTATTCAAGATATAGAGGATTCAACATGTATAGATGGAGAGAAAGTAAGCCCTTGCTATGAATAATTCTTTAAAGTACAAGCCAACTGTAAGAAATTCTTTTCATGAGTTCAGTGTTTTAGATGATATGGTACTCTCACAGATAGACACCTTGTATTTAATTAAACTCCAGACATATAAGTTAGCTGTGAGGTTGAATTTTTAATTTTTTTCCAGCTTTCCTCTCAAGCTGTGAAAGACTATAATCGTGGTCGGGTTTACCTGCAAAACATAGCAAAACAAGCTGACATTTTCCTGAACATTGAAGAGGCAGTTGAAAAGGCAGCTGAATATGCTATTAAGAATTCTCAGGATTCCTAGTGCGTCTGAAATGGAGACTAAAATCTCACATCATTTCAGGTCCTCTGTTTGTACTTTTTCCACTCCACATTAGAGCACGTACAGTTGAACATTATCATAACTTCCATTTTCAGTTTCATTAATACGTAGTGGGTACATCTGTGGTTTTTAAAGAATTGTAAATAAGGTGTAGTAACTTTAAAAAGACAACTTTTTTTGTAAATAAGCATATATTCCCACCTCCCCTTATTTTTTAACAATAAATGTTCTATAATACGTTTTTCTATTTTTATTTTCTCAGTCTTGGAACAGGTATGTTTGGCAGGCTAAGATTCTAACCTAACTATCACTTCATACAAGTAAAAGCCTGATTCTGGGTTTGTGGAACTGTTACATGGCTCTAACTCACACTTCTGTCTCTTGAGAGAAAAGTATATTATGATTCCTGCTTCGTTAATTAGTTTTCTTTGAACTTTACAAAAACAAAGACCATTCCTGGTGTGGTTATCACCCTCCAATAATCCATAAATATACATGCAAAAGATATTAATGCAAATTATTACTACTACTGAAAATCTTTTAATATGACTGTAACCAAGAGCATTTTTATAGTGAAAATAACCTGGGCTTATATTAAAAATATTTTTTAAATGGAAGTGAATTTCTAATTCCATGGAGTCAAATGAATTTTAAACAGGCAGTATTAAATTAGCTAAGACAAAGGTATTTTAACACTTACACTTAACATAGTGTCTAATAGTAACTTCCACTATCATTCACAACGTTTTGATATTTCTTGGAAAAACACTCTTAAACAGGCACGTGTACAGAGACGGAATATTGTTGTTCCATATGTTTTAGAAAGGTTCACCTGTGGCAATTACTGTAGTCCTTTAATGCCATGGACAAAGCATAAAAATAAAACTGTTTTATCAATGTGGACTGATTTAGTGCTGTAATTTTGTGTACTCCAGGTGTCTATCTGATATTGGCATATGTCAAAGACAATGAGTGCAGAATTACTAAAGTGATCTGCAAGTACCCGACTCCCATATTATAAAATTACATACCAATCCCTGGTCGTTCTCATTATATATTCACCATGGCAACTATATCTTCAACTGGTTTTCTCGATGTAATCAGAAAAGATGGATCAGGGAGCCAACTCTTCTATGAATGAGGCACATCACAGGGATAGTTGGGAACTGTTGTATAATACTGGTGATTAATTTATTACAGTACGAATTGTATTAGCTGGCCCACTATAATCCAGCTTGGTTACATGAGCTGCAGTTTATAAGTAGAGTAACCAGTCTACATCAGAAAATGCTATGTATAAAACCTTTGAGGTAACTTTTTTCTTAATGATGTATTGTTTAAATCAAAAATAAGCAACTAATGCATCATTTATCAGTAGCTTAAAGTTTACAATAATAAAATTTTATATAAATTAAGATAACTGCTGTTTAGGAGAAAGGCATGTAAATAGTAGAAAATAACCTCTTCTCTCAAGCCTCAGTAATGGTTTAAGTTCAACAACCACAACAAAACTAAACATGTGGAATAATAATAATGGGAATAATCAAAACTTTTCACAATATTAACCAATAAATCATTACTTTGTCAGGTTTGTGGAGAGACTAAAGAAACTTTTAAAAAGTATATACAATAAAGGACAAAACACATTTTATCACCAATGGCAGTAACATTCCAAGCCATTAAAGTTACAATTGATATTTCATTTATTAATGAGTAGGACTGAACAGTGATGTATTTTAACGACTGTATTAAATATTGTCCTCCTGCTTTTATATACAAAACCAAATATTGAAAGTTTCACTGTAAAATTTAAGTGTCTTAAATTGAACTTTCTACAATGTTTTGGATAGTATTAATTAATTTTTTAACCAAATCTTCATTGAAGAACTGAACTAGTGGAGAAATTAAAACATATCTTCAAATAGTAGAACTGGTTTACTACACTTTTTGTATTATTATTATAAATATGAAAGTTTGTTTTACAAAGAAACAGACCAAGCTTGTTAATTTGTGTGTGCACATGGATGTTGTAAAGTTTAAAACTAAAGTGCTTGTTGGAACACTATAGAGACCGTATGCTGCAGAATACATACAGAAACACATGGGAATTTACAAGTACAAAGTGTTTGCTCTGGTGACGAGATTTAAATTTTATATGGCAATCTTGTGAAGAACGTTAATTGTTTTTGGAGGGTAATTCTCTATTACTGAGACCAGAAGAATAAAGTTCAACTGATGAAATTGCAAGATCAAAGTGTTAATATCTCTTCTTCCTAGTAAGACGAAGAAACCATGTGGTATTGTTGTGATTAATCTTTCCCATATTAATTTATTACATGCTGTGCTGTCATAAGTTCATTTTTTTTTTGTTTCATTAGCAAACCTGCTGTGAACTTTGAAATGTACATCACTAAGCTTACAATTAAAATGCCATATGGTTTCTATAGAGTCCCATTAAAAACTAATTCACTGAATTATACTTGTTTAACAACAAAAAATCAGTTAGTTTAAGCACTTAGTAAATTTACTATGTTTAATATCCTTAATTTTAGAAACTGCAGTGTTCAATGTCCCAATTCCCTAACAATAAATTTCACTTTTAGAAAAATAACCTTTGTTATCCAACAAGTGTGAAAAAACAAATCTTCAGATGAATTGCATTTTCCTAAATCTGTAAAATGAATGAAATAATTTATGTGTTGTGAATGCATAGGGTACCATTTTTATTTATATTAGGCTTATAGTTATTGCACAAATTAAGACTCACTACATTGATCAAGCCTCATACCCAAGACCACTGATAAATAATTACACTAGACTACCAAAAACCATCCATTCAATGTTAGAATCAGTTGGTTGAGACTTTCTATTTGGGTAATTCCAGGAGAGTAAGTGTGAAAGTTGAAATGATTTACAGGAATTGTTTCTATACCAAATATCCATCATTCCCAGCAACAACTGTATACAACACTAGGACTTGATATAATGGCAACATTAATATATTTAAATGAAGAGCACACCTATGTACACAATAGCATTTAAAATATTTGTAGGGAGACAATTAATAAGAAAATGGCAATACATTAAATTTGCATGCTTTAACCTTTAGTAATTTGGTTGCTTGTGTCACAGTACCTCACTAACAAACCATTTTCCTGTAAGGCATAACACTTCCCCACTTTTACTTGTTTCAAAAATGGTGTAGTTACATGAAACTTATTTCCCAGTTCCACAAACATTTTAAAATTTTGCTACAACTAAGTTTCTTTAAAAACAAAGATCTCTTCAGTCTGACTGAACCAAGGATTTCATTCTCACTGTGCAGTTTATTATTTAAAAAAAAAAAATCCATTCTGTATCTATAAACATATGGTTAGCTACTTTTTCAGATTACATGTTAACAAAAATGGTTAAATTTCAAGAAGCCAAAAACATGCTATTTATTGGAAGTCCTACATATCATATTAAAACAAACAAGCACTCAGCAATATTACATAACACTTCCTAATTTGTAACAAACATTTGTGAAACAGTTACAGGGATTATGTTAATTACTGGCAAACACAATACCTAAGAAATAAATTTTGTTTCTTCCTATGCAAACCAATAATTCCCTATGTTTGTGAAAGTTGCCCATGTCATTCTTGGGTGTTGCACCTTGTTTTATTTATTTATTTTTTATACAGCATTTGTGATGTATGTACAGAAGTTTTAAATAATTCAGATCTGTATATGGGTGGTACAATCTTTCTCTCGTACATGGATAACGCCGTATCAAGTAAAAACTTAAGACGTTTTCAAAAGTGACAAGTTTTACTTGTGTGAAATGATGTTTTACACAATTTCCAGACTGAAACATGTGAATGAAAACTGAAAAAAAAAAAAAAAAGCGTTCACACAATCTACGCTCAAAAGATAAAGAAAGAATTACTAGCTAGTTGTAGTACAAATACAGTTTTCAAATTTAGGAATTCCTTAATTTACCTTGAAATACATACATGCACGACAACTGGCCATAAATATTCACTGCACAAGACAATCCTTATTAATTACAGTGCTTTATTGCAGCAAAAATCAACTACATATATTAGTAGTTGGGCCAAACCTTACTTTACAGAATTGTGTATCATTCGACCCCATCAAGTAAAGACAGAGAGGACCAGTGCCTGCATGCTCGCTTTTTTTGTGTAGCAAGCCTACACTACATAGGGTAATTTACGACACTTGTATAAAATGCCAGACTGAAACTGTTGATTTTGGTTTTACATATGCTTGTAGAAACAAGTTTGGGCAAACAGTTACAGTCCCTTGCTACAATCATTCAAAACAATAGAGACAAAGCCTTAAGCCCAACTAGGTAGAAGATTAATATGCCACACCCGAATTTCTCAGTAACCTATGTATGCAATACAAGAAGCACTGGGGCTTGAGTGCTCTTGTTTTACATAATTTTCTGGTAATCAACTGTATGTCAAAAAGAAAAAAAGTGCAATATAAGTCTGGAGGAGGGTGGGTGGGGAAGCTGAGGCACAACATGGGCAATGTTTGATCCTCTCTCTACATAACTGACTTTAAACGTGAAAGACATACAATGTCACCTTAAAGATAAACTTAAAACCATAAAGAAACATTCACAATACAAGGGGTAATGTCCATTAGCCATTTTGGTCCACAGAATGGTAACATCCCTTCACCTGACAGAGATCTGTCACCAGATTCCCTACCCCTGCCATACTGTAAATCCCTGGGTAAATGTGCAGTTTGAGTCTCTGATCAGTTCACGGTCGGTCGTGTTGGTTGGAGCTGGTTATGCCACAAGTCATCTCACTGTGCTGAAATTAAATAGAATCTACAAAGAAATTTCTATAATTACCTAAGGGTTATGAAAAAGAAGATTTCATCCTAATGCCCCAGTGGCATGAGGCTACATATTTCCACTTTTTAATGAACAAGTTACAATAAACATTTTGTTCAAGACATCCAGTTTATAAAGAACTCAGAAAGACACACGAGTTCACAGTAGCCATAAAAGTAAAGAGGACAATCAAGTTGGAGTGCAAAGCTCACTAAGTAAGAAAAATCACTCTTCTAAGATTTCTCCATTATCAGGAGTGTTGTCACTGCTTACAATCTGGGTTTCAGAACTCTCAGACTTTTCTTCTTCCTTGGAACCTTCTAACTCTATCTCGGAGTTGTCGGAAGATATTTTACTGGTGGAATCGTCTTCTCTGCACGACTTGCTGGTAGGCCCTGCTGACTGAGTGAAAAACATCTGTGTCTGTTGCACTGCTTCAGCTCGAAGCTTAGCTTGCTGGGCCGATGTCAACTGCGAAACAGGCTTCCCACCAGATACCTGAGAATGGGGAAATGTTGTTAAGAGCATTTTTACATTCAGAGTTTGAGTAAGATAACATGAATGTTGTTTGAAAATCTAATAGCACTTGCAAAATTAAGACTGCTGGAATGACTATTTTATTGTAATAAAGCTAGGTAAGTAAAACAGTAATTCACAACATTCATTACTTACAAAAAGAACAATTATAACTTCTTTTGTAGAAAATTAAAGAACAAAAGAGAGGACGTACCTGATTGCGAACCCCAACTTTTGTCTGAGACTGAAGATGAACAGCAGGAGTCATATGGCTAGCTGGACGTTGAATTGGGTTCGGATAGCAAGAAGCAGTTCCGGGATTAGTGGATGGTGAACTGTTGCGGACAGGAAATACCACAGGTGGTCGAACCACTGGTGCAGAGGTAGGGCCAAACTTTTGCTGGTTAAATGAGTATGGAGCTTGTCTGGTTTGTGTTGCCCCATAGTGAGAAGGTTCATTCATAATTGATGCTCCAAGCCTGGCTCCACTATTAATTCCTGTAGCTCCTGGCTGATTAAGAACTTTATTTGAGTGCAAGGTAGCAGCCCCTGCAGCAGAGACTGGAGTGTTTCCAGGAAACACACCACACAGTGACACTGAAACTGTGTCCAAAGTTGGAGAGTGGGAGCTAGATCGTAATGAAGATGATGATTCTGCTCCAGAAGTCATGCTGTTCACTAAAGGCCCTTTGAACTGGTGGCCTCCAAACCCTCGAAAATTCTGGCTAACAGCAGAGGATGATGAAATCATCCCAAGTGTTGCCTGTGATCCAAAACTCTGCAAACCAGGAAATTGAGCCTGTTGCTGAAGAGAAGACCCTGGATTGGCAGTTCCTGGCTGCTGATAAAAACTAGGTCCTGCCTGAGCCTGAGGAGTAGACGAATAATAAGAAGTGGTTGGGCCAGCTTGAACAGGCTGTAGTCCTAGTCCAGTAGGGGGTGCTCGGGCTTGGACTAGTTGTGATCCAAGTAGATGAGAGGCCTGAAGATTTTGCTGGGCATTAACATTAAGAACCTGTTGAAGAGAAGAACACATCTACTCTCATTAGATATTCTGATTTGAACTCTATAGTTTTCATTACAATTTCCAGTTAGAAGCTACGAACAACAACAACAAAAAATCTTAAATTATTTCAACACTTTTTCTTACAATCTTCACAAGCAGCTTATGAAAAATATTCATAAATGTTGTATAAAACTAAAAAACTACCAACTCGTAAAATACATTACACACAGTAACTCAGTACAGCCTCACCCTATTACTGAACTGGAATGCACAGAACAAAATAAATGTATAACTGACTTGTTTTAAAAGTCATTACACTTTGAACACTAAGGCTCAATTCACTCAATCTAATTTTACAACAAGCAATTTTTGAAATTATGTATTATTAGGTTAGATAATGAAAATATTCTTAACAAGGCACACTCTTGAATATTTCATGCATTATGTAGTTTAATACTGTAATACAACTGTAGGTTCACAAAGTAATTTACAACTTGTGTGGTAGGATTCTACATTAAGCATGACTTAGAAGTCAACAAACAAAATTAACCATAGTTGTATACCATTACAAACTAAACTACTCAGAATGAACGATTTTGTTTTATGATTTGCAGTCATCATATTTACTCATCAGATTCCCTAATTATTTTTGTGGTGATTACAAAGTTGGTCAAATTAATCTATTCCTTTTTTTATTATTATTTACAAGAATGAAACATTATTTCTTTAGGTGGTTAAGAGATGCAAACCAAATCATTTTGAATGTTAGATAATCAACACTGAGTGAAGAAAAATCTTTAATTAAGAAGTAATTAAAATACAAGTCTTATAACTTGTGTATTTTCATAAAAGTTTTACTATCACTAACCTCTTGGTTAGTTTGATGGTTATAAATTATGCACAATACACCTATCCCTTATGCAAAGATTGTCACAAGTTTGATGCAATTGGGTTAAAAAATAAAAACCAGGTAATATCAGTTGTATCCCCATGGTCTGAAAGAATTTAAATTGCATCATAGTTACAAAATACTCTTCATGCATTAACAAAGGTTTACAAGCATTTTCATAAACAGGAATCAAATCATCAGTAGTTCACAAGTAATATATTTAAACAAGGGCACAAACAGAGGATTTATAAAGAAATTGAAATATTCCAAAATATAAAAAGACTAAAAAATCAAAACTGGCCATGGTATTAACTTTAAAATGTTAATACTATTAGGACACACAAAATTAAGTTACTGTAAGAAATTATAAAACTACATCTAGAAATCACTTGTTTTAAATGTACATAAAAATGAACAATTCCCACACTAGTCCACAACACTTTGGCAACTCAGTAAAAGGTTTCACAACACAGAACCATATATGCTATCTGCAAAGTTTGGTACCTGATTTGAATTTACATGCTGACCCTGTGGGTAGGGTGGCTGAACTCTAAATTGGTTTGATGAATAAAGGTCTCCAGTTTGATGGGCACCAGGTGGTGCTGGTGTCTGCATAAAGACACCTTGTTGACCAAATGCACTTGAAAGTTGTGGCCCTGGAGCTGCTTGATGAGATAAACCATAATTTCCTAAAGCTGTTGCAGGATATCCATGTGTTGGTTGAGTGAACTGGGCCATAGCAGCTGCTGCAGCCACTGCTACTGCCCGCGACTGCTGGCTGAGCACTTGGGAACTATCCATTTGTAAGGGTTGATATAATCCTGTCTGGGGAAGCTGTGTTAGGAAAAACACATTTAAGTACTGATAAAAGAAAAGAAAAAACCTAAAAACTCTGTATAATGCAGGTTCTTATTAGAATAAAGCTTTATAATACAATATCACAATATTAAACAAAATAACCTAAGAACCATACAATTTATAAAAAACACTTTTCAAACTTACATTTGAATATTTTTGACTAGAAAAATTATTTCATCTATCTTAAAAACTATGTTAATTACATTCAGAATTCTATCAAAGTACTGATTACAAACAGAAAAAAAGAATAAAAAAATCAAATGAACTAAATGTTGTAAATAATGTAATCCACATCATCTTTGAACAGTAAGACAATCACAATCTTAATTACATACCTTTCTCATTTACTGAAATATTTACCATTTCTGGATGAAAGTCATAACAAAGAGACAAGTTTTCACGTGAGCTTCATCACTCTGACCAAACCCACGACCTTTTCGTACTCAAGACTTCATACATTTAATATTAACTTTTAATACAGATACTGTTTATACTTCCACAAAACTTGCCAGTCTATCAGTAAATATTACAAGCCTTTCACATACAAATAAAACTCAGTCACAGTAAAACAGATTTAATAAACTAAAAAAAAGATGTCTTTGAATATACAGTATTTAGTTTGAACAGAAAGTGATTTTCACATTAAGATTACAAATACTATCTCAAAAAGCCTTACATTTCATTTGTGTAATCTTTAAAAACGTGTGTCCTTCACATTTTTCATACCCTAATTCTTAAAAAGATTGGTCAAATATGACTGACATAACCACACACAAAATACCAACTTAAAATTACTCTTTTCTTTCCAGAATGACTTCATATCAAATGTAACATGAAACATTTGTTTATCTTAAGTAGTTTTAAACTTCTAACACTATACAGGTATTTAAAATTAAGTTTTATTGTATTATTGCTCTATGAACTGTGTTTAACCACTATTTGCACCATTATAATTGTAAATCACTTCGGAAACATGTAGATTGCTTTATGCTATCAAATTACATTATCCATGAGCTTCTCAGATGCATGCCTCATGAAATATTTTGCTTGTCTATCCATAAAGATATTTTCTACTTCCCATTTTAGTTTTATAACAAAGAATAAAAATGTAAGAAATAATGTTTTGCTCTCAAATATCAAATGACAGTTCACTCAATTTTAAAAAATTAATGCTAGTAGTGCATTAAATGTTTACTTAAATGATCCAAAAACGTTTAATATAAAAAAAAAAATTTCCTCTAACAATCAATTTTTCTTGTTTTCTAGCTATGCAACAATAGCTGTAACAAATTCATCCATGCTAGTTATTGTGATTCAGGAACCAAAGTTGAATTAAGTGAAATCTATTATACCATGTTCAGAAGACATAATACTTATCTTACAGATAAAAACCTCGACTTTCTAGTGGTCACAGATAATACATAATTAAATGTAAAAGAGAAGTATGAACACATCCTCAAAGAGAGAATGTGACAGTGGGGGGTCTAGTTTTCTATTCAACTCTTTTGACCTCAGTATCTTTTACAGCATGACAGTTCTAGTTTTATAATTTTTTTTTTACAGTCTTAAATTTCACTTGATTATAGAACTAAGTAGAAAAATCACACCCTCTATTACAGACTTTATTAGTAGTTCTCTCCATGTTTAATCATATAGCAACTACAACCAATAGAAAGTCACAGTTTCCACTGTGTTACAAACAAACATCAAATTAACTTACAATACAACCCTAGTTCCCATGGGAATCACTAGGACTAACTTAGATATGAATTTTTAAACAACTCATTATGTACCTTGGAAGTCAGCAACATTGAGTTACAAGGTACCGTCTGCTTTTTATATGTCACTATGTTCTTTGGTGAATTATTTAATTTAAAAAAAAAATTAATGCACCACTATCATCAGTACACAATATGCAGGCTTAAATGTCCTCTACAAATGACAGCAACAAAAAGGATTTGGAAGGTAATTTTTATTATTACTACTACCATAAATTAAAATGTAAAAATCTGGATCCTTTCAGGAAGGAAAGACAGTTATATCAGATACAATAAATAATTAATGAAAATAATTCACAAGCAGCACAGAATATACGCAATTAATGCAAGTTTAATCTGAGCTACACGACTCACAAGTTACAACTCAATGGCACAGACAGTAGTTGAACAT
The DNA here is from genome assembly GCF_004210375.1 of Tachypleus tridentatus. Classification (NCBI taxonomy): domain Eukaryota; kingdom Metazoa; phylum Arthropoda; class Merostomata; order Xiphosura; family Limulidae; genus Tachypleus; species Tachypleus tridentatus. The sequence continues at coordinate 96,317,005 of NC_134827.1, read as the reverse complement.
GGTTCAAGAGTCAATAAAAGTTATCATTAGATGTATACTGTTCTGAGTTTAAACCTACTTAGAATAAGTTAATGTAGTTTCATATTACACTCTGAAGTCATTATTGAAAGAAATAAAATTTATTTTAGGTTTATTTTGATTTTTGGTGGTGGTTACAAGGTCAGCAATTAATCAGAAAATGGGAGGTGCATCAGTATGAGTTAAACAAATAACAAAGCAAGAAGCTGGAATCTTATTCAGTGTTTCTCACTGGTTGAACAAACAAGCTTTTACAAGGAATAGGAACCTATGAGTAGTCACAGCACCACTGTCATGTGACAAAGAGCAGATTAAGAATTTGTTTAAATATTTGCTTTTGAAATTAAGGAATTATTTAAATTTAAATAAAGTTAAATTTGAATGTAATTCTTTAAAAAGGTCATGACATGTACATTCTGACTTGCATATATCCATAAGTTTCACTAACATTCTTTATTAGAAGTCTGTTAACATAGACAACTTCAAACTTACTTGCTGAGATGAATTAAAGAGAACTGTTGGTGGGCTTGGGATAGCAGGTATTCCAGCCACTTGGACAGAGCTAGCTAGTCCTGCTATGGTTCTGATGCTGGCCATGGCAGTCTCTAATCCACTGATGGGTGGAGGACTGGCAACAACAGCAGAGGGCTGACTAGCCAACTGAGGTTGAATTTGCTGTGGTTTAACTTTACAAACATTCAATTCACAGCTTAGGGCAGTCTTACTTGACACAGGAACAGGTGAATTCTGCTGTAACGGAGAGCTAGATCTGCAATTAGAAAACACAATTTATAGTTATAGAATTTACGGAAAATATTACATGTTTGTTACATTAGCTGGTAATGCAGGGTTTTTATATCTAATAATAAAAAATTGTGTTCATATTTAATATTTGTACCTGAATGCTATTTTCACACTTTCAATTGTGGCAGAAGGATTGTCTCTAGGCTGACATTTGTCTACACTTGATGTGAATGACTGATCCACTGAATTAGAAATGGAAGCAAAACTGGAGGAAGTATTTACTGAAGATGTGTCATCTGAACATGGAGTGCTTGCTGAAGGAGTGTGTTCTAGTAATGTGGGTAATGGTGGGACTATCTCCCAGACCTAAAATAATTGAAATAAGACACAGTAAATATCAAAACAATTTTACACACACACAATCTGTTCGGATACTATCAAATACACTGAATCACCCACAAGCTTCTTGCATACATGCCTCATGAAACATGTTATATTATTGTTTATTTTACCTAACCTTAACTAAGAGATCCTTTACATTTTGTTATTTTTATAATAAAATAAAGAGAAAAAGTACTTACGAAAATATTTTCAGCTCAACTATCCATGACAATAAACCATACTTTAAAACTAATGGTGGTACACTAAATGTTTTACTGAGTTAAGTAATGCATCAAAAAGCATAGGCTAATACCATGCAAAGTGCAAACAATTAACCCCTAACAGTCAATAGTTCTGGCTTTCTAACTATGCAACAAGAGCCATTACAAATTCATCCAAGTTTGGCGTTCCTGTGGAATTCATACTTATATGTTCAGAACGTAATGTTATACAATAAATCATTTGACAGACAAAACATTTAACTTTGTTATCTATAACCAATAGAAAGTCAAAGGTAAGTGGGTGTGGCAGGTCTGATTTTATTTTTTGTATTTGATAGCTCTGAAACAAAACAACTGAAGGCTATGAACAACGAAGATTTTGTACTCAGTAATTTTGTACTTCTTGAAGGAGTGGTGTACAAAAGAGAAGAGTGGCTAATTAAAATGTGTTGCATTATACTAGGAGAAATTATCGATTAATACTGCCTTGTAAAATTGAGGGGGGCAAATTATACAAAACTATTTGCTAAAATGTGTGTAATATGAATGTTTAAATTCAAAATGCAAGACATGTCTAATCAAAGTAAAATATAGAAATATTTCCCATCAAATAATTACAATCCATAGTTTTAAACACAATAAACCTACATCACCATTTCTTTTTAATTACCAAAAATTTGTTAAGATTTATATAAGAAATACGCCACCTTAAAAATACACCAACAGTGATTCTATTGGCTTTTCATAATCAATTTACAGGTAACTTAAATTGTAAAAGATTGTTTGTTACATTTCATGCAAAACTACAAGAACGCCACTAGCAAGTCCATTCCATCCACTGTCAGCTCTGTCAGACTTAATAGTGGGGATTGTTTGGTGGTGGTAACAAGATGAAAGCCATAGTCTAATGCACAATGTATTGGAAAACTTCTGGCCTAGCTAAATGTGACATGAGGGTTTGATTGTACAGTTACAGCTTATTCTATAGGTGGTTGTCTAAATTAAGTACACAAAACCATTAATACCTGAACTATGCTACAATTGCAAACAACCCTGAACCATTTTTTAATCTGTACAACAAACAGGATCTTTACCACTTCTACTAAACAACTCAGTATTTATTTTTAATCTTTATGTCTTCTTAGCTTTCCACATAGTTTTATACCAAAATTAATTAATTTCTGTACCTGTATTGGTTTAACTGTAAACTGAACTCAATTATACTTATTTTACAATAATATATTCAAAATTAGATCCCTGGTTACTTTTTTTGTGTTGTACTGTAATTAAACTTCGAGACTACAGAATTATTTAAAATTCTACCCATGTGGATAATGGTACCCTGTGAACCATTAGGCCAAATGAAAGTTGCAGAAGCATTTAATATTGTTAGAAAGGAATTATGAAAAATACAAGAAAATGCTTGTCAAAATATAAGACAATTGGCATAAATGTTTAACAGTTTTCCCTTTACAATAACAGTATTAATTTTCTAAAATTAATGGGATAAGAAAAAAACACCAATAAAGATCAAATACAATCTGTGGTCTAAGGAAGAGCATGGCAACAGATGAAATCAGAGCAACATAACGGCTATGTCACACTGTGGGTTTTTATTTTAATAAAATATTACTCAAAATCTCTGTAGCTATAAAAATGTTTGATTGTTATTATAGTTTAGTACTTCAAATATATCAATTTCAAATATTTAACCGTTTAAATAATGGGTTTCTCATTTCAACATCACTTTTCCTTAAAAGCTACAACTGGTTTGAAAACCTTTCAACACTATCACATGAAAAGGTTAAGATACATTTGATATTCAAAAGTTCCCAATATTTTAGCTTTGTTTTCTTTTACAATTCACCTTTTTCACAGATGCTATTTTCATATTCAGTTCATCAGCAGAAGGGGAAATGGGAGACTGAACACAACCACTGCTAACAGAAACTGGAATAGCATGTCCAACAGTTGTACTTTTATTAATGGCAGTGTTTGTTGGTTTTCCTTCTGTTAAGCGGGTAAGTTCTGAATCAAAAGAAAAGTCCAGTTTCATATCTGTTCCATCTTCTGCCTGTAGAAATAAAAACCTTGTTTAATTGAAAATACAATTTTCACTACAATAAAAAGAAATGTGTTTATACCTACAAATATTTTATCTTTTGTACTATGGATGTAATAAAAACCACTGTATAAAACTTGTGTACAGCAAGAACTGGTTAAACCACTTTCTCATATGTATGGAAGAAACTTTTACTGTTAAGAGTGACTGATGGTTTACAAACTTGTTTTACTGTTGATCACAGAATTAATACATTTTATTATTCTCATATTTCTTAGTACAAATATTACAGAACAAAATGCTAAGCAAGTTTTTATTGTGCAAAATAAGATCTTAGAAATCCAAAATTAAGATTTTTCACAAACCTTCATAACATTTAAAAACTGCTGGTATGGGTACAAAAAACACTAACAGAGGAGCGAACAACGTTTCAACCTTCTTTGGTCATCGTCAGGTTCTCAGAGAAAGAAAGGGTTACTTACCGGTAGCTGACCACGTTTCAAGACAGTTGTGTAAATGAGCGTAGAAATGTAGAGGGCGTGTTTACATGTTGGATATATTTATTAATATAGGTATAAATGTGTTCCTTTGTGTTGGTTTATTTTGGGCTTGAGTTGTTGTACAAGTAAGGTTTTCTTTTAATTTTGCATTTGTTTATGTTTGTTTGTTTAGTATTTGAGTGTTTTCTATAGTTATGTTGTGTTTATTTGACTTGTGGTGTTTGAAAGCGTGTGAAGGTGACTGTTCTTTGAATCTGGTTTCCTCTTTTTTTTTTAACTTGTTTCTCCAATATAGAAGTCGTGGCAGTTATCACATTGTATTTTATAAATAATATTGGCGTGGTGTTTGTCAGTGTAGTTTTTACATAGTATAGACACTCTCTACCCATACCAGCTGTTTTTAAATATATAATTTTCTTTACAAGTGGGTTTTCTCGTCATCACAATACTTGAACATTATAATAAAGTGTCACTACACATCTATATAAATAAAACCTGAGTTTTTCTTTTACACAAAATGCCTTGAATCATTTTGGATAATAGATCTGTTGCATCTTTAAACTGATTATATAAATTTATAATAAATTGCTATAATTTTCATTTATGACAATTTCTAGAAAACATCCCTGTATCATTTATTGTTTTGAAGATTTCCTTTTCCCCCCTTCACATACTAATAAGCTTCACACATTTTATATCCTATAATGTTCTGATCAAATTCCTTTAACAGGTTTTCAAACTTACTGTGCAAGATGTGCTTTTCTTTAGTCATTAAAAGTCCTGCCAAAACAATTCAACTGATGAAATGTTTTTAAAGTAATAGTTGAGTTTTTAACAAGTAAATACCAGTGATCAAAATATTTGACAACCTTGTTAAAAGGGGTTCTTTTATGAGAACAGCAATGGTCTCTAGATCATTGGCATACTTAAGTATGTTCGTTTTGTAGTAGCAGTATTTCTAAGTATATGAAAACAAGTACGTTTTAGAAACTATCTCAATTACCAATAACCATTATATGCTTTAGGACTTAAAACTGTAGCATGTTAAAAATTGTAGCTTTTTAAATTTGAATTGTTTTTCTCTATATATTATAAAATCATTTATAACTTTGTTTTGCAGATTTATGAAAATGACAATTATTAAACATTTGATAAAACAATAGAATGATGTTTAATATTCTTGAGCAAATAATTTATGTATTCAAGATTACAGACCCTCCAACACTGTGGTCTCAATGGATGAAATAACTCCAATTACAAATAAAAACTGAAATTTATACTATCACAAATCATCACACTAAGTTCAACACAAACTTTTGAATACCTTCAAAAACTACAATCATTTTAAAACTCAATCATAATAAATCCATTGCAACTTTCCTGACTTCTATTATATTAAGTCAAATGTTAACAGCAATAACAAGCATCATTAGTCGGTACTTAAGAGTAGATACAAGTTTGTATGTATCTACAAATAATAACTTTAAATACAGTGTAACAAATAAAGATAGTCTACTTGCCAAACATGGCCAAGAGATAATCATGTAGATGTCATTTCTATAGCATACATGTCCCCCTGCCTGCAGCTGTTTAGTCACTGCAGCAGATCTAATAGTATGCTAATTAAATGCAATTCTCTCCATATGCTTCAAGTATACAGATCATACTTGGTTTGTCTGTTAATGGTCAATTAACAAAGAAAAGCTTATTGCATATTCAAGCAAATTGTTTGTTTCTCAAACTAATACATTTAATCATGTAAACCATAGCAGTAATTTACATTCACAATATTATACCATTCTTACAACTTAGATGTCAGATTTAGAAGTTTTGTACAGGTTTATTCAAATTAATATAATTAAAAATTATTAAAACATCATCAAAACAGACCTTTCACCTAACTAGAAGTTGTTTCAGAAAAAAATACCACCACCATCTAATATACTTTAAATCTACACAAGAAATGCTTAAGCCAGAATAGATTAAATGCATGTTTTATATAAACACAGATGAATCAGATTTTGTTGGAAGCTTCAGCAGTATTACTGGTAGTGAAACATCCAGAGTCTAGCTTACCTTAACACAAGTTACAGCTAGCGAGAGAGATTTGTTTTGTTCTACCCCCAGATCCTCTTTTGTTTCTAACAAACTACCGCCAACTGCCATCAAAGGTGTGTTCTCTGTGGATTCCTGCACAAACACAATCCGATCCTCACTTACAGTTGATGTGTTTACATGTATACATATTTTACACTTAGGTGAGAGGGCCACTCAGGTACACAAAATATCATCAACATCATTGGATTGGCTCTTAGATATTCATCACAGAAGTCCTCCATACAAAAACTATTATACTTTAAATACATTCAACCTCTACAAGGTAAATTCAATAAAAGCTAGCTTGAGTGTAAACATTTTATGTTCTAGTAACTTTGACAACTCTCACACTGCTAAGATTTGTCAGGCATAACTTCCACTGTAAAGTCCTAATTTATACTAAAGGTACACTGTTTTGTGGAGTGCATTTTTTTTTGCATTAAAAACAAACAAGTTTTAAACTCTTTCAGATGGTTACTCCAGAAAGCACAAGAGTCTGATAACAGTAAGAGAAATTAAAGTTTCAACTGTTACAACAAAGCTAGGTACATCAGCAGAAATACTTTTATCCACTTCCATAGTTTTTTTGTTGTTTACTAATTATTCTATATGTACAATCATTTGAAAAAACTTTCCTTACTTTATACCATCTTTAACAAAAGCACTGTTTAACCACATCAGAACCAGTACATGAATCTTATCTAAACCATTTTGATAAAGCATCATTTAAAATATGTTTCTCTCTTACCAAAATAATTTGTATCCAGTAACTTGCTCTCTAAAGTAATTCTAAAAAAAACAAACAAGTTTTTACAACTTTGTACATGAACTATAATATGCAAGGAATTTTTTCCTTCTATGCTTACTTATGGTCACTAGCCTTACACTTTTTATAGCTTAAAACAGAATTACATTCTGATGCAAACCTAAATGTTAATGATTTTGGACCTTGCAAACTTGTAGAAACCAAAAATGTTTTTTTAATCTGACATTGTTTCATTAACATGCTTCATAAAAACTGGACATGTACATACCTATTAAGTGCATGTATATGAATACATATGTGCATGAATTGGTACACTTCATAAAATTGGACACGTGCCTCACTGTATCAAAACACAAAACTTCAAAACAAACAAACAAACAAACTTACAGGACAGTTTTCAGGCTTCAGAATCCTTTGTGGTGTATGCTAACCATTTATTACTGCCTATTACTTCATTAGTTATATTTGTTTAACTGCTCCAGGTTGATTTATAGCAAAAAATTAAAACTTAAGAATAGCACATCTCAATAATGTACAATCATATGAATTTAAACTTTTAGAACAGTTATTACTTTAGTTAATTTTTAAGACAGGAAATACACACACACACACAAATTATGTAACTCAAACATTTTTCTCCTTATCATTGATGTAAATCAAAATAAGCAAAAGGACCTAAGTTCTAGATGTATGTAGTTAAGTAGATGAGAGTAGGAGTGTAGATTAGTTGTATCTGAATTTTCAGAAAGCCTTTGTGAAGATCACATGAATAGCTTAAGCAGTAACATTTTCAAAGAATGTCAAAAGATTTAAAAAGGCAAGATTTTACCCTAATGACACCACATCTACCATCCAATGAAATTCTAATCTTTGTTATTTCACTTTGCAAAGCATCTTTTATCAGACATTACCAAGCTTTTACTACCAACAATGCAAAACAAGTCCATAATCATTGGGATAAATTTCTTTTAAAATCATTTAAAATATAAGTAACAATAGCCAAATTTGTTTTCTTGCTCTTTCCTTATGGTCCATCATTTTTCATTAACACAATGTATCTTAATCTTGTTCACATCTACCAACTCTTTAGTAAGAGGAACACTTTAAATTACCACTGTTACAAAAAAATTGGAGAAAAAATAAAATGCAACAACCCAGCCATCTAATAATCTGATACTATCCTCTATCATTCTTTAAAGGCTGAACCTCACCATCATAATATTTTGCTTACCCTAACTTATTTAAAGAACTACTGTTACATTTTTCAGGCAACTTTTTTAACACCCTTTTCAATTTCCAACTTGACAAACTCCTGGTCATTTATAATTTTCTATTTCTTTCATAATAGTCAATTTACATTTAAAATTTATGATGCTCTTGTAATTGTGGATACATGGTCATATTCTGTGACTTGTCAACCTCAATGAAAGACTAAAAACACTAGTACAAGCTTTTAGTATATATTACAAATATTTTGTGCAACAAAACTCAGGTTTTGTAATTAAAACTTTTTATAATTTTAATATTATGTAACAAGTACTTAGTCTGACTGCAAGGTGATTTATGATAAGATTAAGTACACATGTTAATTTTAAGGCCTAACTTTAATTAGCATAACCTCAAACTTCCTTGAGCTTGTATTTTCCCTTCCTTAACCACATACATTTGATGGACTTTGTAATCCCCACAAAAAATATAAAAAATGCTATCTTCTCAGCAACAGAAAATTACAAGTATACATCACAAAATTATTTTGCATCATGTTTTCTCAATTAAAACTTCAATTTTTATATTTTAGTTACTTTAAAAATGAAACAAAAACAAATATCAGTACTCATATTTGGCCTAAATTGTTTTGTAATGGTACTAAATCTGTAACAGAGTAAAAGCTACATCAGGCTATTCACAGTATCCATCACCAGGAAATGAACCCTGGATTGTAGCACTGCAAATCTAAGACTACAGTTATTCCACCAGCATACAGGACATTAATTTCTATGTATTTCAAAAATGCACATAAGGACACAGAATTACAAAATACTCAGAGTATACAACATCCTATAAGTATAATAATTTTACTGGTTTTCTAACTAAGACAAAAGAACTTCAAAATAATTCCCTTAGCTACTCAATGTCACCTAGGCAAGAGTAACGTGAAAAATGTAGGCAAAAAACTGTATAAAGAATGCAGTATCACTTGCACCCAACTTTAATTTTCAACAAGGAAATATGCTCAATTTGAACATTTAAAAATCCATACAGGTAACCACTGAACAAAGTACACTAACCTTCTGTAAACTTTATCACCATTAAACTCATTTAAGCTACTTAAATCACTATGCATTAAAGATTATATTTAGTAAAACTGGCATTTTTGTTAAGGAACTAATGTTTTGGCACACTGCTTATCAAGTGGTTTATAAGGCTAACACTAAAGAAATGCAAGACATCATTGAATTATGCAATAGGAAAACAACCATACTGCATGCCATATGAAGTACAGGCCTAAAGGATGGTAATACATAGTCACAATATTAATCTAGGAATGCACTTTCAAGAAGATAATTTGTTCCACATATCAGCAGTTGTACTTTGCCTAATATCATGCACCTGTTTCCACTCTAGATAAGTGATCCACACTACACTCCTACTTCAGATATATCCTTAGAAAACAAGTACAACAAGTGTTAAAGACTAAACACCATATTAAAAGTACAAATCATGCCAAATGTCAAAAAACACTCAATTCAGTTTTGTAACACTCAAAGTACAAGTACAAATGCAATGATTAATCATCCCTAATGGTGCACAGTACTGCAAAGCCACCTGTTCAGAAAAAAGTATGCACCACACACACCAGATAACACAAGAAAAATGCACCAACTACAGCAGAACAGATGTAACTGATCTTTTGAAGAAGAGACTTCGAACTTTCCATGGTAATGTATGAAGGATATCTGCTGAAACAGAATCATTACATTCCAGAGTATTCATCTGAAGACAAATAATATTGCATGAAGATTAGTAATGAGAGGAACAAAGATTCAGATCTTTCATGTAGCAAATATAATAAGATCTCTGGACAAGGTGAGAATCTGTTGAAACCTAACAGAAGTGTGGTGCTATGCATTAAAAGGCACCATTCTGACAGACTAAAGACAACAAACACAAGCTCCTGAGAAGTTTCCACACCAAAATACCTTACAAGTTAAAAAGTGACAAAGTGTATTCTAAAAGATAGCTGGTACAGGTATTAAAACATAATTAAAATGAGGTACATCATCACAATGTTTCAACCTTCTTATGTCATATATAACTTTGGCTTTAAAATCTAACTTTGGCTTTAAAACAAGAACAAACATATGCATTCATTAGCATACTGCAGTAGTATCCCACTTTCAACTATACATTGTAAATAAAATGGCAAAAACCAAAAGTTTTATCAGAGACACAACGTAACCTACAACACTGAGGTAATGCATGATAATTATTTGGCCAACATCTATTTGTATGCAAGTTTCTTTACAATTAAATACTTTTACTATTTGTGTTGCCTAAATAGAATAAACTTATGGCTAATATTCAACAACTGCATTTAGTCAGAGAAATATTCTCCATTAAGTCCACCAAAATAAGTTAGTTACATATGTAATCACAACTTAGCTTAACTTCAAAGAACTGTTTTGTTTCAAAGACTTTCAAACTTTGAGTAACAAGTCATTCTCCACATGAACACCTACTCACTATCCCACTAAATTATCTCTGATTATTTACCAAACCCCAACAGTTTATAACATTATATATAAAGTGATATTTAAATTTTATATATTGCTATTTTCAAGGCAATTTCTAGTTTTTCAGTTTGTGTTCTGAGGTCAAAAATAAAGGAATAAGATGTTACACTATCACTACAAATAAAAAATAAAAACACGAGGAACATATGAAAAAACCTGAACAGTTTTTAACAAAATATAAACCCATTCTTTGTAATATGTAAACAAATTCTGGAGAAAAAAAATGCCAATATAATATTCACAGGTAAGACTTCTCAGAGATGTATAAAAATATAATGAAATATATATTACGTGACAAAATATCATTTTTGAAATACCATTGAACCATGAAGAAATATAATTTTCACTAAAGTTTTGAAATTTGGTATGTAAAAAGTGTGCAATTGAAACCTGAAAGGTGATCACATCTTTGGACATGGTTAAAAACATTTGTTAGCTTCTATATTAAAACCAAGGTAAGAGCACATTCACAATATAAATTAAAAAAAACAAAAATACACCATCCTTCATAATTAAAGCCAAAGTTGGCAACCTAAGCTTATTTAAAAACTCTTAGTTTGTTCTTACATATCTTTCTGAAAGGAAGAGTTAAATTAATCAATTATGAAAACAAAAAATCAATTTATACAAAAATATGTAATTAATTACATTGGAAAAGGTTTTTCTTAATGTACCAAATGTAATTTAAAAAAAAAAAAAAAAGAAAGGAACACAGTACCAAAATAAAACATTTACTAACTAATTCACCAAGTTATCCTACCTTTACATTTGAGGATTTTGTGTAGTTTCCATACTGGTCTAAAACTGCATTTTCTGCTTTGAAGTTCTTGTTTTCAAATATCACTGTACTCATTCGTTTGCCACTGTCGAAATCATTTACCTTTAAAACAAAGGAAATATTTCTTTTTCTTTTATGAAATTTGTAAATAAGTGAGGTCTATTTGACCCGTATTCACTTGATAATTAATTAATTAGCTTCAGTGTATTTATTCCCAGGATGTAGTGCTGATGGAAAATACTTTCATTGCAAAATTCCTGCTGCATTTTCCATAACTATAACAATAAAATAATGAAAAAAAAATCAGATTCCAATATTGTGGTGTACAGTGATCAGAACAAAAGGAAGAACTTCAATAGAAAATGATCCAATTTAGTTACATCCAACTATCTTTCAAGTACACACAGAACACTGATAATTCATGAAAATAACCATAACTATAGTATCAAAAGCAATGCCTAAAAGTAACTTTTATTCTACTTGCATAACTTAAAACTAGTTTTCTTATGACAATATTTTATTAGTAAGAGAAACGTCAAATACGTAAATGCCCAAAACATTCATCACTTTAAACTTACAAGTTCTAGCTTTAAGATCTATGCCTCACTATTTTTACATTAAAATATTACATTAATTTTGAACTGATGTTAAATATTGTATTTTTGAAGTCCTTGTTGTAGGAAAACACTGAAAACCAAATAAAGGATAACAAAAGCTGAAAAACAAATGTGGTACTTGTGTTTTGATGACAGCAGGGATTATATGACATAAGACACATTTACTAAAAGTCCAGTAGATTGGAGAAAAATGTTACACAACAACAACAGTTAAAAGCATTAAAAAGTACTGTTTTACAATTAACTTCACTTCAATCCATATTCAATATTGAAATTTGTTTTATCACAAATTTCCAAAATTAGCAAAATTAGTTGTCTCAATTTGAACTTTATTTTGTTGAAAGTTAAATTAATTTTCTTAGCAACATAGTTCATTAATACCTTTCTCCCCCAGTATGAAAATGGCAAATTTCCTTGTTTAATGGGTCTAAGGTGAAAGGAACAGTTGAAAATTGTTGTGAAATGCAAAGTTCTTGGAAAGGGGGGATAATATCACCATTTGAAAGTTAAAAAAATCTTCCTCTTTTATTCAATTATCCTCATTATTAAATCTGAATACTGACAGGAGTTTCTGTACAAGTCAAACTACCTCTGATGCATTTTAGAAAATATGACATACATTTTAGATAAGTCTACAGCTGGAAAGTTACCCAAGTGAGATTTTATTCCTAAATATTTAAAAAGCTTTCAACCACAACCAGTAGTCTTTTTGGAAAAGTTTCAGCCAATCTATTTTAATATATATTTAGTGCCCCAGCTAACTGCTTAAACAAAAATTACCATCAATGTTCCATTGATGTTAAATTGAATAGGATACTGGTTATAATCAGATTCAGCTTACTTATCTGTAATCAACAGGGAAAGACAAATGGAAAATCTTTTCTATATTAATCCCTTAGCTGAGACATGCACCACATGGCACAACTGTAAACTGAAAAACAATTGTTTAACACACCATATGGTGCACTTTAATTTCTTTCAAGCAACAGCCTGCAGAATGCTTATTTTTTGAATTTTGCATACAACTACATGAGGGCTATCTGCATTAGTCCTCCCTAGTTTGGGAGTGCAAGACTAGTGGGAAGGCAGCTAGTCATCACCACCCACCACCAACTTTTGGGCTACTTTTACCAAAGAATAGTAAAATTAACTGTAACATTATAATGGCCCCACGGCTGAAAGGGCGAGCATGTTTTGTGCGATGGGGATTCGAACCTGTGACCCTCAGATAACGAGTCAAATGCCTTAACCAACCTTGGTGGATAATTTATTTCCATACGATACATTTTGAAGATTATCGCACAAAAACAATCTTTGCCTAAAAATTGAGTACACTACAGATTACTTTAAAATTACAATTTTTATTATTCATACAGAAATAAAAACAAAATTTAAATCTTAAAATTCTGCACTGAGCTGTCCTTTTCAATGTAAAAACTCCACAGCTAAGGGATTATTTGGTTGATACAACTGAGCAACGGACTCTAAACTGGCCATTAGTTTTAATACCATAACTTCTGTTTTGTGTATTTTCATGATGTTTCATAAGCTTTTATTGAGCATCAAGTCATTTGCAGACAAAGTATTTTCATTAAAATGTTTTCTATGAATATATGAATTCAAAGTACTGGCTGCTCCAAGCGCAAAGTGACTTTCAAGAATAAAAACATCATTTTAAGACCTTAAATTTGTTTTCTGTTTAAAACCTCAAAACATTTTTTAGTTTGTTTTTTCTCTACCTTAATTCTGGAAAAGTGGCTGATTTAATTTTTATTTTATGCTTCATTAAAATTTGTTTTAAGATAACGCATTACAAAATACTGGTATCCTTAATTATCAATTTTTATACCCTGGTGAGATTGGTATTTAATATGGAATATCAAACAAAGTTAGAAATAAGTAACTGAGTTCGTTGTTCACTTTTAATAATTTAAAAACAGTAAATGTTTGAAGTTAAAGTCAAAAACTAAAAATTCAACTATCCATATTTTGTTTCACAATTCTGAACTTTATGAAGCTGAATCCCAAACCACAAGTAATTTGTAACTCTAAATGTATTAGAACTTATTACCCTTGATATGGAATTAAATTTCTAACTAAAAATCAAAATAAAGCTAAATTATCCCTTGTTTCTTTCCAAAGTGACTTCAAACTATAACCATGTTTAATATTTGTGGCATACCAGTTTTAAATCACTTGGCAACTGGGTAACTTACATCACCCTATTGAATCAAAGCATGAGCTACTCACTTGCATACATAAAGAAACAAAAGAGTTTACCTAATCTGATCTAAATCATTTAACTTTCACATTTTATTTCTATAATAATAAAACAAATACACAAGTATCTATCTGTTGTTGTTTTTTTCTGCCAATAAATAAATTTTTTTTTTAAATACTGATGGTACCACTGCACCAAATTTACTTTATTAAGCATTGTATTAAAAGAACACAGAATAATATGTACAATGCAAAAAATGTTTGAGAGCTTAGCTAAAAAATTTAAGGCCCTTGTTTCATAGTTAGAAATCTAGAAATGCTCTCAGTGTTTCCAGTTGAAATAAAACTGAACAAGAAACAAAGTGGACAATTTTCTGTATAGAAAACAACGTAGTATGTATCTCGATTGATTAAAACCTTGGCTTTTTATTTGGTTACAAGTAATGTAGTATTAAAAATGAGCGAACTGCTAGTAATTTGTGAAAGAGGATGTTACAGATGGGCATGGCAAGAGGGGTCCCAATTTTTATTTTATTGCTATATAACTGAATAAGACTGAAACAAAACCACAGCAGGGGTTTAGTTTAGAGAGGGGAAAGTGAGAAGTTCTCTCCTCAACAGGGATGTTCAGGAAGGTTGTACTTCCTCTTCGACCCCTCCTATGGAAGATCATCTATCTGCATGTGGAGATTTTCCTATATTTTAATTTGGTTTGCTTGATGCTATGAAATGAGGTGGGACAGCCTGGACCTATCAACTGAGAATACCGAGTGAGATGAAGGCAGTACAAAGGAAGTAGGTCAGGCCGGAGCTCACAGTCCAAAAACCTGGACAGTAGCTATGGTATGATGTGCTGAAATTTAACAGCTCGTGCAGAGCATGTATCAGCACTACAAGACTGAAAAATATGCTGGGCCTGAATAATGTTGGGATCATCTTGTGCGCTTCTCAGAGAGATGGTAAATAAATTAGAAGAAAGGATATCTTGAGATTAAATATCACAATTCTTTTACAAAGGGAAATTCAGGACTTGTTTTTAATATTGCAATTTGGATTATTAACCAAGTGCTTAAGCCAAATATATCTGTATACTAACATATAAAGTAGGTTAGATATGGATACAACTCCAACCTTGTGACAAGTGCATGCAGAAAATGATGCCCGTATGTTATGGATTTACAAATTTCATATGACAGTTCTGGCATAAATAAGCATACTTCTGCAATAAAAAAGTTTTACAAATTTCTGCCCTGAATCTCAAATTTTAATATATAAATGCCATTTCATGAAAGGTTTGTGCATCTCCACTTTTGCATTCCAAATTTTGTTAATCCCTTAAGGATTTGTAGCATGTACCTATTGCATATAATGATCACAAATCCCAGGCAAGAGAGACAGTGGACAATCTAGATTACTTTTATATTTATAAATCCATATACCTTATCTAGAATACAACCAGAATAACCTCACCTGAATTTATATATTTATCCTCATAATTCTGTTACAAGTTACATTCTGTTACATCGGAGAAAATATCTCCTTTCATGGGACATTGTTTTAGAACTGCACAGAGCTCAGTGTTGCTGCACTTTCCAAAACTATCCAAAATAAAACATTACTTGTGCATTAGGTACTACGGTCAACTACAACACGTTAGTGATAATTTGTTGCTGTGACTCAATTAACCAATAATGACACATGTGCATATTCAGCTTAAAAGGAGAGTGCTCGCACTAAATTTGAGGTTACTTTGATAGATTACCATTATACAAATATTGTGCGACTATTTCTGGGTTAACCCACTCACCAATTCAGCACATGTGTCACTGGTAGCTGCCACTTGTGGTTTTGAATCAAGAGTTTTACAGTCGTTGCTGGGGGAAGAGCGCTGAGAAGAGGCTGCTGAAGCTGGTTGATCACTAACCTCTATGCCACTGTCATGCTGCTCACTGCGATCAAAACTGCTGGACTTGGAGCAAACTGTCAAAGCCTGTAGTGCTGGATTGATTGAACTAGTTATTGTACTAGTGTTCAAACTGCTTCCCCATGTGCTATCTGTACCAGGCACATTTCCAATTATGCCATTGCTGCTTACTATGCTGACAGCAGTAGAAACACTTGGAGACTGAGAGCGAAAGGCATGTGTAATAGGTTTGTCCCAAGCATTCACAAGTGGTGGTGGAGCTGGTGTTGCTTCTGATACAAGAGAAAAAAGTAAATTACTAACTTTATCAATTTTAATCTGAATTGCATATTTCTTAGTAATATCATTTCATTAACATTTACCATTATTTTCATCTGAAACTGCAAAATATTCATTTCAATTCTCACCTTTCACAACAAATTTTACACCATTTCCTCCAATTTCCAACGAACCATCAGTTGATGTCCCTAGGTTTCCTCCATTAAAGGTAGAAGAAACAGCTACAGATTTAGTAAGATTTAGTCTGTTATTTTCTTTTTGTTTAGCCAGTCTTGGAGGGAGTTTGTGTTGTCGTTTTTGGGAACTATTCTTAAGCTTGTTTTGAGGCTGCAGAAACAAAACAAAAACTGAACAATTTAGTACATATCTGGTGACTCAAAAGAGATCTCTTATCATTTATGTTGCTCAGTTCCAGTCTATAATCACTTGGTATCATTGGATTGACAGAATATTATTTCATCATCATGGCAAACTATCACAGATATAAATATATACAAAATTACCAGATCTTACCTCCTGAGCCTTGGTATACGTTTTAAGTAACAACTGTATTGGATAAATGACTGAGGAGTGAAATAATGAAAAGTAGGACTTAAACTAGACAATTAAACACAACTGATTAAAAATTCAGTATTTTATTAGATAATTTCTTCTTTAAGTACACAAATGTTTACGATTCATCCGAGATCCTTACAATTTCTAAGCTCTGCCGTTTCTACAACAGTATACTCACAGTGAGACAAGGTGTTTCCAGATCTTCAATTCAATTCAGCCTCAAATACTATCACAAAATGTACACTTCAAATTTGTTCAATTTCATTAACCTGTTGACTGTCAAGTATTTCAGCTGCTACAATACAACTCTAATGCTTCTTCATTTTGTAACTTTTTTGTGATGCCATTTTGGATCGAAAGTGAAACAATTTGCAAGTAGGTCAAATGCATGTATGGTGCTGACATCTAGCGTTGAAGTTAGGTATTATTGAGAACGAATTAGCTTGTCCATGGCACTGCGTTACCGATCGGCTTGGACGAGTTATCTCGTCTACAGCACTGAACAGGTTAAATAAACTAATATGTTCCAACTTGCTAAAACTAGTTATAATTTTCTGCTCCAACAAAATATTTAAGTTTTGTACACAGGTAACTTGTCAGTTTCAAAAACAGTTTGAAATCTTAATTATGCTTGTTCATCCACTTCTAGCACAACTATTCTAAGAGGCAGTTTTACTCAACTATCAAAAACATGTCACTAATGGTTTTTGTTTTGGAACCTAACTTCAAGGAAGCTACGAACACTGTAAGAACACTTTTATCAAACATGCTATTTTTGTAATTGTATAAACACAGGCATACAAATAATACTACACTATTCAACATTACACCATCCAAAAATAACTACATTGGTCTAAATGGAGTTACAAGAAATTAATTATTATTCTACAGCATTGTTTGTTTTATAATGGTTATATTATAAGCTTAGGTCTATTTAGTGCTTTTCTGTATAAGCTTACTGTAGATAAATCACAGAACATTTTACAGTGATATTATAATAATAAATAAAACCTATTATACTCAGTGTTGCATCTTTACTACTGAAACAAAGGTATTTTTGAAATACAACCTTTAGCATCTGTGTTGTACAAACTCTGGAAAATACTTTCATTTAATAGCTATACATTGAATTATGAAAAGTAGCAGTATACATGTCTAATGTCAATGTACATTTCATGTTTAGCTGACATACAAAAATGTTAGATATTACAATGAAACAAGAACAAATTATCCAACTACTAAATAAATGCTTAAAACAAGAGAACAAACATGCACACATGAATACAAACTATACCTATTCATCCGATAAACTTAAAACACGTAAAAGGTGCATTTATAATACCTTTTAAAAGTCATTACGATTGCACAGTTACATGCAATATTTGATACTATAACAGATTTTTTAAAATTTGAGATTTTTAATACTTAGGAATAGCTTGAATATAACAATGTTAAACTTGTAACTTAATTCAGATCAAAGACATTTTAACAATTTAACCACAAAAAACCTGCATATTTAACACAGATTCAAAGAAAAGTCACAAGATAAACCTTGTATTGTTTCAGAGTTGTTTTTTTTAATATATCAAGAAAGAATATTAGAAATACAATTAAGTTCAGATTTGGCAATGTGAAAGTTTCAAGTTCAATTCTTAAAGTAGAGGATATTTTACAGTAAGTAACCAAGAAAAAAACTATAACAAACAACAACAGACTTCATAACAGTGAAAATTACTGACCTATGTAAAGTTCACTACACTTCATCTTACAGGAATTTAAAAACTTTGTTAAATGCTATGTGGTAGTTTGTATTAAATATGCTTACGTATAAAATTACTTTAAATGTTAAACTGATCAGTTATTACCAGTTTACAATAAATGTAAGCCAATTTTAATTTTCTACTGGCCTAGCTTTCAAATTCTTACATAAATATTGTAGGTAAGTATTCTCCAAGGTACTACTAAAACATTCCTTCTAAATAAATGAAAGAGTTACCTCTTTTTTTATCTTTTTCACATCGTTGTCCACTAAAACTTTATGTCGCTTCTTTGAAGTAACCTCTTGAAACCCGTCATCTGCATCACATAATAAGGCTGTGTCATCTTCAAACAGTTCTGGGTGGTCATCGATGATTACAACACCTACACACGATAAGTGTCCACAGCACTTAGTAATCTTTCCAACCTGCCATAACTAGTGGTGTCCACAGTGTGGTCAACCATATGGCAAAATGTTAGATATTGAGAGTCAAGTGTTCTTGAAGACTGAGTTGTAGGAGTTGAAATCATCTCAAAGAATGAACATTTAAATAAAAAAAAAAAATGGGGTGGGGAAGAGTAAGGAAAAGAATGACACTACAGTGAAAGTTATGGAAACTGGGTAATTAAACAAGCATGGACACCAACAGCTTCATATAAGCTACATATCTTATAGACAAACATTTCTAAGACCACATAACTGTACAGCTGTGCAAGAAAATAAATCATGCAACAAAATCACAAAATTAAAAAGATTCTTACAAACTTCAAATAAGATACCTTTAAGACTATACTATACTTGAAATTATGGAAAACCCCTACCCACTAAAAACAGTATCTTCATTCCCAATTTAAAAAACTAACCAGAGAGAAGACGGCTAGTTAGCATCATCATACTACTCAACATTAGATTTATTGTCACACTTATGGACACATAGCTCATTATTGTGAAATTGTGGTATTAAGTCACTCCAAAGCTGAACTACAGGATCAACATGTACCTACAGCTTTCTGTTCAAAGTTAAGTGAATAAAGAGACATCTTTTTTTTTTTTCATAAACATCCCTACCATACCCAGAACTACTTCATTACATGCTACCATAAAAAAAAAAAAATAGTCCCATTATTTCTTTCAATGATTACTTCTTACATATAGAAGTCATTCAGATTGGGTACAGAATGAAAGAAATACAAGTTCAAGAGTATTTTCTTTGCAAAAATAAGCCAATAAATATTTTTAAAATATTACGAATTCCCCAATCAGTAATTAACTTCATGCAGAGCTGTAATAACTAATTTAAAATATGAAAGTTTTTCCTTATGTTATAGTTTTACACAAATGAGACAAAATGTAGGCCATGCATAACCAAGATTAAACTCCAGGGAAAACAATTTCTTACAACCAAAATCCTGTAGGTTAAGCACATTTAATATATAAAATAACAAACTAGCAGTTTAAGTTTGTCATCCAGTCTAGTTTTCTCAATTCTAGAAAGCAATATAGTTATTTATTAAGTTCTAGAAGGCTACAGCCAGTACACATTTATAAACACATTAAAAATATTAAAATTTACCAATGTGTATTACAATATTAAATCACATCTTTAAAAAGACATCTAGAAATTCTGACTGTTGATTAAACTATCGTATACTCCCATAGTTTATAAAATCTCCAAAAAGTTAGTAATAAAATCTAGCCTTAATCCAAACAAATTAAATCCTACATTTCATTACAATTTAATTTGAAAATTTATAATTGTCTGAACTTTCTTAATGTTTGCTAATGGACTGACTGTATCCAACTAAACTTTTCAATCAGTGTAATCTGATAAATGACTAACTGTCAAACTCTTTAATGAATTATACTAAGCTAACTGATTACCTTACTAAATTACCTGGAATAATCAAAAACAGTAATAAAAGGGACACACTCCTTTCAATTAATCAATTGTTTTTGCAAGTTGAGATAACTGAATAAGGTGAATAACTTATGATCAGAAACTGGCTATATTTTGGTTTACTTAGGTAGTCAGAAATCTCGTACGCTAAACCAAAAACAAACACGAATTAGTTATTTTTAAGATATTAACTCATTTAGTTGCAATTTTGCTCTATACCACAGAAAATGTAAGAACAATTTGTATTATATACATAAAAACTCCAGAAACCATTAAACAAACAGAATCACAAAATGACAAGGGAGATAAGATTTATGCTTCACATGACACAGTGGCCCTGTTTAACTCTTCCCATTTTTTAAAATAGTCCAAGTATATACTCTTATTTCAAAATATGACAATCAAAAACTCAATGTCCCAAAATGTTTCCCTCACCATTTTACCTATGAAAACATTCTTTCAATCCAAGATTTCAATGAGGTCGTCTTTAGTCTTTAGTTATAATTTTTGGTTATCCAAATTTATATATAAAACCTAAATATAATAATAAAAATATCACATGGATGATATATTTTTTTTAAGACTTAGCAACTTAGTCCAGCACTAACAAAGTTCAAAGATCATAATATGTTTGATTCACTTCTTGATTTACTGTTCTATGTTTTAAGACAAATGTTTAATAATTTCTGAATAGCAATAATCTATATACATATATATAATGTATAATAATTGAAATGTGACTATATTACAAAATACTAGTCCACTAAAACACAGCCAAGACATGGAAGACTAAAGGTGAGTTTTATATTACTGGATATGTGAACTAGGTGCATCAATGCAAACTATGTAATGTTAGATAGACAGAACTGGAAGCTCAATACATATTAGACACATGCATGCTCATACATAATGTTACAAGACTTAAGCTACTTAGCCAAAACATTTGTATTTGTGTTATGAGTAGTCATTCTGGCATGAAGAAACACGAGGTTAGCTAACTAACACACCACATTGTTAAAGAGTACAGAAAATAAAATGAAGTTTTACTAAAAATAAGCATTTGAAACATTTAAAAATAGATTCAAAATTAAACTTAAATCACTTCTGAATCAACCTACTGTATGTTATATTACCATTTTAAATAAAAATAAAATGTTTAATTACTGGAGACTTTAAATTAACAAATCAAAACATTCCACTTTTGTTGTCTATACAAAGACAAACAACAATATAAGCTTACACTTTTGTTGATAAGCAACATGACAGAGAAGCTGTAAACTTTGTTCAAATATAAATCAAAGTAACTTTTAAAGTAGCAAGTTGGAATTAACTACTTTACCTCACAGCATCAAGTAAGAATAATTACTAAAAACCAAAACCTGTCCCCTGTACAAGATGCTGTTACTGCATTATAAATTGATTTTAATGGGTTTCAACTAAATACTTGTAATTCTCTTAGCTCAAACAGTTTGACAACAGTGAATTTTTAAACTCAACAATGCAAAATATTGTAAAGTTAAAAATTAAAAAATAAAATAGAAGGTTCAAGCTTGCGGATATTAAAATTGTAAATTGATCATCTGACTCAAATGTTTTTCTTGTAATTTATTCCCTGCATAACTCCCTTGAGTGGATTAGTTTAAAAATTCCCCTTGTACCATTTCAGCTATGAAGGGCTTGGACTTTGCAACTTCATTGTTTCGTACTGTTTGGACACCATGTAAAAGTAATACTCAGATACCCTCTGGGCTTATTTCACTGAAATGATCAAGCTGGCAGTTCATTTTTCTGTATGCAACTTTAAACAAAATATGAACACCAGCTTAATATGAAGTTCCTCTAGAGAAAGTAGAAAACCTAATACAGCACTCTTTCTTGAACAGATGTATGGACATTATTAAAATAACAAATGTTTTATGTACAAGATAATACAATAAATACCATTTAGTTTGTTAGTTTTAATGTTTTAGAGTATTTTTATAAACCATTTCTTTCAAAATTTTGGATAAGTTCATTACATCTTTAGGCTTACTATAGCATATCTACAGTTAGTGTTTGAAATGCCTGTTTAAGATACAGTGCCTCCCCTCTTTCTGTTTTTGTAATACAAATGGAAGGTCTGTGATGGTTAGTATAATGTTGGGAGTTCATATTATTCAATCACTAGTACATTATACTTGTATCTTCTAAAGACATACATAGACAAACACGTACATTGTTTTACATATTTGTTATTAAAACAAGCTTAAATTTAAAACCTTTTTAGAATTTGTTTTAAATTCAGATCTGGGTTCAACAACCTTTAAAATCTACTTCTATACCATAAAGATGCAAGAATGATAAATTTGGAATGTTTTAACCTCACATCCCCATAACTTCCTGGTAAGCCATAGAGACACACCAAGGGAAGGGGTCCACATTAATGTTGAATATCCCAAAAATAATTTGATTTTCTATATAAAATGGTAGTTAACATTAAAAATTTACAAAGATCCAAGAATGATAATGTGTTGACATATTAGGTACTACATACATGTATTACAAGCGGTCTAGAAGCAATATACATGGTTTCATCATACAAGATGAAATCTTTGAGAAATAACTGTCAGCAATCAATAATATGCTATTTTGTGGATGTGGATGAAAACTTTGGATATGTTAATTTCTCATTTTCACACTTAGGTTGTACTTACGTAGGAGATGACATACACAAGGTTCAATGTTCCTTAATCAGTTTATTGGATACTTCATCTTATATGGATGAGTTCAAATTTATTTAAGTTAAAAATGTTAAAAATACCTAAATGCCCCTGAATGATCAGATGTGACATTAAAACACAACAATGTTAATCTCAAAACAGTTTCCATTTTTCCCTGTGTATAATTAAACCTAAGTCTCAAGGATAAATAAAAAATATACTAAGTAAAAAAAAAAAACTATATACCTCGTATGTTGACAACAGAAAAATAAATACCTAATAAAACTATTTCTCACTTTACTTATGAAACACTGAAACAGTCTGGTTATAACTTATGTTAAGATTTATGAGAAGGTCATGCTCAAAGTTAGGAGACAGATCACACTAAAGACTGATAGCATCTTCCTAATACATTCGAGTTAGCCAGCTTAAATGAATGTTTTCTTACAAGAACTTGAATCACATGAGGAGGAAACTCAACTTTTCAAATAATTTATATTCAAAAATATTGAAACTCACTAAAATGTATTTTTCTGAACTGAAAATATGTTACAACTATGAAAAAAACACCTATGGATTTTTATCCACATAATGGGAAAAACTTTTGGATTGTAACATGCAATTTATGAATTGAACCAAAAAATAAACTAAAAACGTTTACAATTCTTAAAAATCAGTGATAGTTTGTACATCATACTTGTATTTCCATTCATAAAATTATTGATTGCACTTCAGTCAAACAAAAAAAGTTCAAATTTGTTTTTCTAAATTTGAGACTTAATGAAATAAAACCCATTACGATTTTGTTATATAATGCAACATTATTACGAACAAAAATTAAATTAGGGTTAGTGTGTAGTATAAAATATATATAAAAAAAATCCCAATTCTTAACATTTTAGTTTATTATGTAGGTGACTCAATGTAAAATTAGAACTTAATTTGCCTTCATAAAAAGCATGCAATAATGGCCAGGAATGGTAAAACAAGTTAATTCTCATTTAATATACTTTCAATATAATGTCCCAAAAACACAATTAAGTGCTTTAAAGAACCACAAATAAATGGATGTTTAATAAAAGAATAAACTAAAAATTCAGCATTTCCCAGACTTTTAAATGTGTTACATGGGTAGATTTGACAACGAAAATGGCATTTAAAATTAACTTAACTATTGGCTCCATGCTTGTTCACTAATACTTTCCATCTATATTATTAGATGTGACAAATAATAGTACGCAAGTTGGTTTTGACACTGCAATAGTTATATTAATCAAATTTAACCTGGATTTTTTAAAAAGCTCCTGAACCTCGAATAATGCCTGAGAATAATTTTCAAATTTCAATTAAAATACAATAATATTTTTCATTTATTATTTACTTAACACAAAAATGATAATCAAAATTACAATATTTTCAAATAAACTGTATGGTTAAATTTCACATTTATTGATTAGTAGAACAATCGTAGGATCAACCTATAACAAGGCTTAACACAGGACAAACATAGGAGTAAGTGAAAGTGAATAAACAAATTGTATGATAGACAGTGAAAATAAAGGCATAAAAAATCTAGAACAAGTTAATAAACTGCACAATTAGATTTATGAGCATTTAAACTTGCATTAATAATACAGTTCCACAACCCTACACTAAACAAACATGAATCTACTAGAAGACTTACTGGCAGGATTATTCAAGTCATAACCTTCCAATGGATTTATCTTGTCTTTTTCAACTTTGATTTTAGGAGATGAATTAATCTCTGTTGACTTTAAAGTTTTCCTAGAAGATAAAAAAAAAAAATTATGTGCACAAAAAACTCACAAAAACAGAATAAAAGTGTCAAATTTTACATGCAAAATCTCTTAACATCCAGATAATTGTTTATTTAAAAAAAATAACTTATTCACTATTTTATGTCCAAGTTTTGTAGATTTAAACCAATCTTGTAAACCATCACTAAATATATATAGCCTTTTTGTTCTAGGATAACAAAAGATTAATTTTAAGTAGCTTAAACCTCATAACATTATCAATCAATATATTCATTACTTTACTAACCTTTCAGGTATGTCTGACCAGCATTACAGAAGCTGCAACAAGAAATGCACTTGCATTTGTGTTACTGTACCTCACAGTATAAAACTACTGTACTTTACAATGTAGAACTGTCAGTTTTGTCATAATGGACCAATATTTTTTAGAATACAATCACACTGCAGTTATAATACAAAGTATATTGTTACTAATTTCAAATAAATTATATATTTTTAAAACACTGAACAGTAAATAAAGAAATATAGAAAACAATCTCCAGTTACAAAGCTTGTATTCTTTTTCCACAGTTTGCTAAGCCTTCTGAAAGTTGCATACAACACGCACACACACACTTATAAATTAAAAATCATTTATTACAATTCCACAGAATTTTGCTATAATTTACCAAACTTAGCAGATAAACTTTCTAAGGTCTAAAAATATAGTTCAAACTCCATTATCTCTTATCAACATCAATTTTACCTTGAAAATTAAGGTTTTTTTCCATGTAAACACTTCAAAAAGGCTGAGAAAAACTCATTGGTCATTAAGCTTTTAATTGGTTATAAACTAGTACTAGAACAAAGCAGGTGTAAATGAGCATTTACAAAACTCAAAGAGGAGAGAGCAACTTGGTTCTTTAACTAAAGAGAACATTTTCAGAAAGATAAGAGGTTCTTATTTTATTCTGCAACTTGTTAATATTGGTAAATTGACCTTCCAATTCATAAGAAATTAGACTTTGCATTTAGACAAAATATCTAATTTGACCTAAACCTCCACACAACAAACTACACAAAAAAAAAGAATTTGTTTTTAACAACTACAAGTTAAACTGGTATATAATACTAACATTTCAATTATGATCTACAAATGTCTTGCCTTCAAGACCCTTATTTATAATAAATGGGTTAATTGGTCAGTTCTACTCAGTAGAATGGATTAAAGAGATTCCCACTGTCCCTATCTACTATCTAGCAAAACCACAGCCAAGGGAACAGGCTTAGAGAAATCAGAAAATTATTTTTAATTACAATTTCATTCAGAAATAAGCACCAAAAACAAATTAAAGTTTATTAAATACTATTAGAAATGCCACCCTATGATCAGCTGTTTGGTTAGGTTTTTAGCAAGTTGAACAATGTGCTTCTGTCATGAAATTACTCAACTTATTCTCACTGGATCTTAAAGAAATGACATTTTTTTTTTGGTTTGTTTTCTGCTTCTTCTCACTGGGTTTTGTCTCAACTTTGTGAGCAAGTATATCTTTCTTGTTTTTACTTTCAGTAACCTGCATTCTGGTATTTTCTTAAGTTTGAGAGTTGTTACGTGATAAGTAATTTTTCCCCCCATTTGACAATTTTTTAGCATAATAATGTTTTTGATCACATTATACACAAAGTTAGAAAAAAACAAAAACTATGCAATTTGCAAAGGTCAGGTTACCACAAAATTCCTGCAAATTTGCATGGGAAACAAAACTGTATGAAGGACTTCCAATTCCTTTTGTCAGAACATAAATCAATTTATAGCATACACCATTCTCCACTAGGACTCACTTTGAAAGTTTACACAAAAACTCACTTCACCACAATTTCAGTTTTATTAAAAAAAAAATTCACTGGTTATAATAGAGGAACAAGTTAATGTACATCATTAAAATGGAAATTACTAATGTTCCTCTATTACAAAAGCAAATTAGAAAATGTGAAAAAATTCTATTCACTTAAATTTAGTGAGGGTTCATTTTATAGCATTTATTTTGGTGCAATTCACAGGAGTTGAAGTTCCTTCAAAATGTGGACACATGCAATAAAACCTTCAAAATTTAAGAGACCAAACTGTAACGAAACATTAAGAGGAAGTTTCTAACAATGTTGAAATACCATGTAAAATCTCATCTAAATTAGATTTAAGTGCAAGAAGAGTTTTACATGCAAATAAAAATCACATCTTGAATGAATCAAGTTCAGATGACTTGTTTTATAAAATAACATACTGGTATAAAAGTTAATGTTAATTTTTAAGCAAAGTTAGAGTGACATAGTCATTTAGTGCCAACCACAGATTTAACTTTCTTTTTAAATTACAAATAAACTAAACACCTGAATACTGATTTTATTTGCAGTCAAATAAGTACAGTTTCAGAAAATTCCAGTTCAATGAATATCCATTATCAAAAGTTTAGTCATAATACATTGCAAAAATTCTAATTCAATGTAAAATTTCAGGATTCAATACAGAGGTTCCATATATTACATTATAGTGCTCTTGGAGCCTCAACACAACAATCTGCATCACTTCAAATCATGCTCTATACATTGACCTACACACTTTGAGCATAGTTTCCATTACTACAGGCTCAGTCAAAGAAGTATGTTCAAAGCAAATTACTACTTTCTGCTTCATTCCATGACCCATAAATTTAATGACTTCCTTGCACTGGCTTCAATTATCTGATCCCACAAAAACACATGAATAATGCTAATGGCAGCATGAACTATCATGAACATTACTGTTCTACAGTTGCTAGAAGTATGCAGTGATTAAACAGAAGAATAACTGGAGTGGAAGCCTTATCTAAGTTAACCTATATTCTGTTGACCTTACTTCCAATACAAACTTGGTGTTTTTGTATGAACAGTCTAACAGTAGTCAGACTTAACCTTCACATTTGTTTTCTTAACTCTAACAGCACAGTACTAAGCAATGATTATAAATACCTTTAAAAATGTTTTGAAAGATATTGTTCCACCTCCAAAATGTCAACCCATGACCAATAAAGTGGCATGATACTGTTACAGATTCAATGCATGTCTAAGCATCATCTGGGGTCTTTAGGCACTATTTTTTCCAGCTAGGTACATGTGCATACAGTTGGTCATCCTTTCTTGGATACATCTCGAAAGCACTCTTGAGTAAACATAATTTAGAAGACAGCAACTAGTTTTTATAGTATGCACTGTTGCTTGAATGAATGTAAGATTTTTTGGCCACAGCTACTCATGTTAGTGTATTCTCACCTGTCACAAGATACTATACCATGTTTACCACAGTATAGTATCTTGTGACTTGTAAGTTACCTATACTTCTCAAAAGCATTCAACTTAGTGAGTTCACACAACTCATGAAATGCCAAAATGTAGTTTCTTTATAATCTTGTCCAGCCAAGGACTAAGCTGTGGATATCATATGACATGCTTATTTTCATATTTAAAGTTAATATACCCATCCTTCAATATATTTAGAAATAAACTCCAAATATCAACTGTATCACAAATGTCAGGCAGATGATGAAAAACTAATAAAACTTGTCGTTTTGTTAAAGGAAAGTATTTTTGGCGTTTTTTTTGTTTTTTTTTTATGTGTAACTGAGATATAGCAATTTCTAAAACATTTTAGTCACCACTACAAAAAGTTTTAAAATAATTTTAAAATGTATCAAGAAAATCTTTCTCATAACCTAAAACATTTATTTTAATGGAAATTTAAACTAAAAAAGCAATCCTCATGGCCTTTCCTTGATTAACAAGCAGATTGTATATTAAAGTACCACTAAATTTGACATCAGTAATTCATAAAGCCAAAGTATTTCCACATATTAAGGATTCTATTAATCACATGAAATGTAATTTACATTACACAACAGTTCGTGCCAGTCACACATGCATGTGAAAGAGACCTGATGCATTTCAGTGAAAATAAAATTACTAAAAAAAGAAACAAAGTGTAATACAGTTATACACAGCTTTCAAATGTACTATATACAAAAATTGCAACTGCCAACAAACTTCACCAATTTGATGCCTAACATTTATTTGTGAACAGTTTTGTTATGTGTGAAATGTAAGAGATTAACATCTTACTCAATTTTGTTCATGAAGATTGCTACTGTTTTGTCTATGAATATCTTGACTATTTTGATGCTTATGATTTGATAAATTATGCAGTATTGCTTCTGGGATTTTCTAGTAGGCCATCCATGTAGGTACCAACTTCATGAATCAAAGCCATAATGATTAATTTTTGTTTGAAACAAAAACAGTAAATTAAAACAAATGCAATGTTTTGCACGTATATGTACTTAAAATATGGTATGCAAAACTTGATAGATTAATTCAATTTCACAGAATCACTTATTAACTGACAAAACATTACACTTGTCTTCATAGCTTTTTCTTTACAAAGAAATGTAGTAATTTTATTCAAAATTATCCACTTCTCAAATATCTTTGTTGGAAAACTGCCTCTAATTTTCTCAAAACCCTAATGCAAAGTTAAAATAATTTGGATGAAAAGGTAATAAAGGTTAAATTAATACATCTAAATATAAATTTGTTTTATTTTGTGCAAAAGTAAAATTGAAACTTGCATTTTAATTGTAGAAGAACAGAATGAAAGTTTCAGCAACTTTGTTTTTAAGCATTGATGTCCACATTCTTTAAATAAAACATTTTCTGTTTGCTCTCTATGTAATAGTATTTAAAATAAATCAAACTAATGTAAATTAAGAAATAAATGTCAACACCTATTAAAAAGGTAAAAATATTCCAAGATGTTACCTGAAATAAATATTCATATGTTACATTTGCTAAATTAAGTATCCACGGTTACTTCATTCTCACCTGTTATTTAATTCTGCTAATGCAGCCTGCACAGAGGAAGGATCTTGCAGTTTAATTTCATCTACCCTGTAGACAGCTGTTGTTGTATCACTTTTTTGGCCAATGACATTAGTTTTTCCATGCTGTGCTCCCCGTCCACCATTCCTGTTGGTCCCTATTTGACCAACAGTGTTAGAATTTGAAGACCATCCAACATTTCCTCCTCCAGATGTTTGTTTTCTTTCATTTCCACTAGATTTCACAAACTCTTTTCTTTGATCTTTATCTCTATAATCTCTCGATTTGTTATGATCGGCACCACTGTTACTCTTTTTCCCATCAGATGCTGACTTGTAACTTTGTCGATCATATCCAGGTCGTTGGCTAGAAAAACTCTTTTTTACCATTTGATTCTTACCCCCATTGTCTTTTCCATCCCATCCTTTAGTTTCTTCTCGAGAATCATTTCTTTTGTCTTTTCGTTCACCAACATCACTACTCTCTGAGGCTGTTTCCCATTCCTCATTTGGCACATCTGATAAATTTTCCTTATTATAAGGGATATTTCTGTTACCACCGTACCACCCACCTCGAGACCTGCCACCCCGTCCTCGACCTCTAAAAGAGGAATCGTAACTTTCAAAATGTCTTGCTTGTCGTTTCTGAAATCGAGGGGGGACTGGATTATCTATTCTGTTTGACCTCCTCTGCTGTTGTCTTTCTGAAGATTTCGGTCTTCCTGATGTGTCCTTAGCAAAAGAACTCTGTGTATCATTTCCAGAAACTTCTTTTTCCTTTTTGTTAAAATCACAAATTTGCGAGTCTTCAGACTTAAACTCATCCATTTTAAATGTTTGTCTTCCAGATCCAAAAGCTGCTCTGGATGGTGGTGGCCCATATTTACTAGGTCCATATCTCGTCACACCTTGAGAGTTACGAAATGAAACACTACCACCACCACCACCTCTTCCTCGTCTTGAGGGTTCTCCACGAGGTATAAATCCACCTCTAGGAAACTGTTCTTTCTGCTTATCAGATCCTTCTTGGACTCCAAGCATATGCCTAGTTGAAGCATTGCCTTGACAGTTATCTAGCTGCACTTGATCAATTTTGTCTGAAAATTTTGTATCTATTATTGTTTCAAAAGCTCCTCCTGATGTGATAGTTTTTGAGTAGGTAGAACCTTCCACATTTTGCTTCTCAACTGTTGCACTTTCTGTTGTAGAAGCACTGACCTCATCAACTGAAACTTCACTGTCTTCATCCTTTTGACGCAAACGACTAGGTTTACTCTCATCTACGTCTGAAGTAGAGCTTTCTTCAGTGTTTTGTTCTTTTGGAGGATCTTTAGCTCTCTCTTTTTCCTTTTGCCGTTCAAATCTTGGACCTCTTTCAACACAAGAACGACGATACTCCCTTCTTCCTCTAAGACCCCCTGCACCATAACCACCTCTACCACGTCCTCTACCAGTGTCAAATCTATTTCCTCCTTTTGAACGAGGTCCCATTCCTCGGTCACGCCCCCGATCTCTTCGTTTTTCTCCTCCAAAACTTTCACCCTTTTCTCGACGAATTGTAGTGGAATCAGTTTTTTCAACAAGTTCCAATTTTTCAGTCTCTTTTGTTTCTTTGTGTGTTTGGTTTTCTTTAGAATCATTTTTAGATCTGTCATCAACTAACAAGTCTGTTTTGCTCTCAGTTTTTAATTTATCTGTACCAGATACAACCTGTGCTACTGTTCTCTCAGTGGTTATTTTTGTGCTAACTGTTTCTTCTTGTTTTACAGAAAGGTTATGTATATTTTGACTAGGTTTTTCTTCCTGAACCAGGGCTTTCACAGCATCCTCCACTTTTTTGTTCAAAGGCTCAGAGCCAGTGTCCTTTGGAGATTCTGTTTTTCTTTCTGATGCACTGGATGAAGCAGATGTAGTTGATGTAGACCTCTTCAGTGATGTGAAGTTTTTCTTTGGGGGACTCATGCTTTCTAGCTGTTGCTGTGTGATTGGCGGGGGATGGGAATGCCACTCACGACCTATCATAAGAGACATGAAGCCACTGATGGAATTAGAGAATAAAAACCTAGTAATCTAACAGTCACAATTCCTTTAAATCCATTTTAAATCTGACCACTAATTGCCAATACAATTATTGTATGACATATTAAGAAACCAACATTTGTTAACCTGATGTTAAAGCAAAATAAGTGTAAAGTACATTATATTTTTTCTTCTAAGAAAGAAACTGAATGATTACTTTCTCCTAGATGCGATTTGGATAATTTTTATTTTACCTGCAAAATTCATTTATTTTCTGTTGAAGATAAAAGCATAAAATTGTGCAACACATTCTATAAACTATGCAATATTACATACAAGCTTTCAAAGATTCATTTTCTGTGTTCATAAACACATGTAATCGATTAACTTAAAATCAAATTTAAAATCTCTTTCATTTATTCAGCACAGAGGTAATGAAAATACTTTAAAATTCCACATGTAAACAAGAAAGTTATTCTTTCAGTATTTAGTGAAAATTCTGAAACTAGGATCATCAACTTAAAATTGTATTAATAATTATCAATTTTATATGCAGAGCCTGAAAAATAAATCCTTGAAAGCTGCTACATGCTGAAATTGTAATTTACACCATTTAAAGATCTCAAAGCACTAAACATTTTATTAACTAAAAATGTTATATAACTTACTAATTACAAACTAAGTTAATAAATATATACTATGTAGGAATGTATGATACAATACTACCTTATAATGCCATCAGTAATACTTTTTGATATAATAGTGTGGTGTCTTAGCTCACAAAAATTTACTATCACCTGCTACTTTGGCTCATTGCCACATAGCTTCAGAGGATAAAGTCATTACAGTCTGCCACAAAAGTCCCAAGTGCAAAGCCTAAAGACATGAATGTGAAGTTCATCTGAATTTGAATTTTGGATGTTGAAAATTGAGGTGGAAAAGGAATTTGGAAATAAAGAGTTATTAATAATGCATTTGTAAAGGGCAGATTTAAAACTTTTTAGCCACTTGCAGCCATAGCTGTGTAAAAAACAATTTGCTATCACTGGATACAGATCAGATTCATCTGTTTGGTTACAAATAAAGTCACTAAACAGGAAATGATATAAATTTATGAAAACAAGATGTTTTAAACCAAGATACTGACTGCTTAGTGTCAAAGAAATAAAGCTATCATGTTGTTAATTGCCAAAGGTTTAGAGCACTATTAAGTTAACTCGCTTTTGATGAGTTTAGTTATTAAATGAAAATGCTGATTGTTTCTAAATGATCAACAGAAGTTTTATACAAGAGGAAGTGACAGCCAACTGCTACTCCAAGAAATGTGATGCACAGAAAAAATGCTCTATATTATGTTCATATTTGATTCAACATGCACTAAAATGCTTTCTTAGCATTTTTATCAAATATTCCACACATTCTTGGTTAATGATATACAGTCATTAACAAGAAAATGTACCACAGTACAAATACATACTTGCATGCCTAGAATATACAACAGAAAGCACATGTATTATTCAGTACCTACAATTATCACTCCAGTTGTTGTTGTTTAGAACAGTTACTTTCCCATCACAATATACATAAAACTGTAAAAACATTGAAGTTAGCTGTTCTGTTAATCCTGCTGTCTCTACAGCCAAGTAAAAATTGTGAATCTTTTTTTCATTTATTTAGTTACCCAGTTTTTTTTGTTAGAGAACTGCCTGCTTCCATCTCTCTCTAAAATCCCAACATGCATAACACCTCAGTCTCACTATAATGGAGCAGTGACATTTGTACTGAAAACAAACCTTACAAATTCATATAATCATAAGCTATTGCTAGATCTAAAGGATTTTTCAGCTCAGGTTTTGTTCAATGAAAATCTTCGACTTGCTCAATACTTTTTAATGTCATAGAAGTATCAGTATTTAAACCTGCATATGATTGCTTTGAAGCCATATGCCTGATAGAACAAATTCACCTACTTTAATCAGTCGCAATACAATTAGAAATCCAAATGGTCTGGAATCTTTCATTCTCCTCCATAAACACTTGAAATCTCTAAAAAAGATTTTTCAGCATTCTGCAAAGTGGCTTATTCATCTACTTTTATTATTCTGGGATCAAACCTTAAATTTTCCTTGCATTTTTTAAAACCTCAACCAAAAAACTAACTCAAAAATGTATTTTTTTCTGAACACAACTGATTGTTTATCAGCAGCAAAGCAAAACCACTTTTCACAACTTAACATTCAGCTTGAACTATCAACAACTTGTAAATAGACTTGGAGATACTTTTCTGCTGCTAATCTGTCCATAAGTTTGTCACTTTCTCATTTCTTCACTGTTTCAGAGTCAAGATGTTTCTGTAAACATTTGAGCCAACTATTGATAACTGAGTTTTTAAAACAGTTTCTTTATGCAGAAATAACATCAAGATTTTTTTAGCCACTGCACATTCCATGAGTTAGGACAGAGGAAACCAATAACTATCTGGTTATACACTCACACTGACATCCATTTTTATGGCCTGACTTCAGTGTTTAAGATAAAGAAAACTAAAGACACAACTTACCTCTTTGAAATCCAAGTTTGAAAAAACATGGTAGACTTTTCACATATTAAAATGGCTGAAAATTCCACTAGGGATATTTCAAGCTGTTTATTGGTTATTCACATGTCATATATGGTAGTAAGAATATAAGGGACCATTTCTAAAAGTTGTAAGAGGTAAATGGGGCCCACCATGTTTGATTCAGTGCATCAGCCATAACTTAGTACAATAAAAAAGATAAGGTTTTTAATTTTTATTCTAGTTTGTCAGTATTGATAATCTGGATTCCTAATTTGCACAAAAGTATACTTCGTATTTAACATCACATACATCTACAATCTACTTTCCCTATGACTCACAAAATTCTATGTAGGAGAGTTATTTTAATATTTGCTTTTAAATTAAGAAACTGAAATATAATAAAATTTGAATTATAACCTACAAGTTAATTGCAAACTAACTAGCACAGATTTATAATAGTTCAATAAAATTTTAAATGCAATGACATTGCTTTCGATCCATTACAGAAAGGTTGAACAAAATAGTGCATTTAATTTACAAGCTGAATTACAACTAAGCTTAAAGAACCTATACAAGTACTAACATATAATTTAACTTTACATTTCAATAATAAAATCCAAATTAAAAACACATTATTTTAGGCCAAGTCTTATAAAATCTGGTTATTTTTTGTCCTTGAACTATAATTTCTAAGGAATAAAATAGCAACATCAAATAACATTAATATTAGAATTTAGATTTCTAACGTTTTCTTTTCACTGTTCTAAACAGAGCACAAGAAAGCAAGAAAGAATGCTAAACTACAAAAAAACATTTCTTAAAAGATTTATAACCATTTTTAAAGTTTAGTTTTATTTATCTAAGCTGGTGTATCAACCACTCAAAATAATTTATAACATTAAACTGTTCCACAACACTTACGTTTGGTGTCTTGAGAAGTAGATGAATCATTCCATTCAAAACTACTTTTTCTGTCACTTTTTCTTTCTTTGTCTCCTATTTTATGTTCTTTTTCCCTTTCTCCAAGTTTACGTTCTTTGTCAGACTGGGAACTTTGGCTTCCTTGTCGTGAAACAGTTGTTCTCTCTTCTCTTGAATCCCGACTGGTTCTACTATCTCTACTTTCTGGCCTTGATGGTCTGTCTTTGTTCCATTTTTCCAGAGTTTGACTTGACTTTACTTCAGTTGATTCATCAAAAGGATCCTTAAGTGAGGCAATATAAGATTTGAAAAAAATATTTTTTTTTCAAACACCTAAAATCAAAACACCATGCTATTTATTACTTTTCTTTTTTGGATCTGAATATATACTACATGTATATATTGTTCAATATCATACCTGTAACTTTTGGCTTTCTTCAAATGCATTGGCCCAAGATTCTATGTCTTTTTCACCAATTTCATCTTTGAATGATAATTCCTTCTTTTCTTCTTCATATGGAGGTTTCTTTTCTTTTTCTCTGTAATGAAGATCTGGACTGTCAACGTCTCTTTTCCTAAAAGCAACAACTTTTTGGTTACTTTACTAAATCTCAAAAGTATGATTATTCTTAGAATAAACAATCCACTCTCAAGTATAATGTGGTTACGTTTGTTTCCTTTATAAAAATTAAGAAGAGACCTGACACTGTTTATTTAAGTAAAATGTTCAATGTATATAAAATAAAGCAAGTATTCATCTCTACTGCAAACATACCTTTGGTCTCTATCTTCACTGGAATATCTATTTTCATCTTTTTCTGAAGATCGATCAAAATCAGGTTGGCGTTGATCATACCCTCTTCCATGGTCAGAAGAATCAGCATAGAAAGGTACTGGTGGGCCACGCCAATTATCATAAGGACCTACATACAAAATATTACTACCTATTTCCTATGAACTTTGAATACAAGTTATTACACAATATTCTTAAGCTCTCAAAAATGTGTCATATTTCACACTTATGTTCTACCTCTCAGATAACATTGTTTTTCATACAAATTATACAGCATAATTTTGTATCAAAATAAAATAAGATCCAGTTTTAAAATTTAAAATTTTATGTAATGTTAAGAAAACGTTTATATCATACATGTGACAAATAGATATACTTGTAGAGCATTATAAATGTCTAAATATATTAACAGAAGTAATTCCTTCATATTCTTTGTCCTTCACATTTACAGTCACAAATATCTGGTTGGATAAAAAGAAAAGCTACCTTGAGGATGGCTGAGAGGTCGTCTATCTCTCGTCCAGCACTGGCCATCTCTATTGTCTCTTTCATATGGGGGCACTACCAAGTCTGGTGTGCGATGTTCACCTTCACAGCTTTCTGTTCCAGAGCCTAAACTGTCCGAGCGTGATCGTGGCAGAGACTTAGGAGGAACTGAGAAATCAAAATGTCAATGCCGACTTTAAATTGAAAGTTTAGCATCTTAAAACTCGTGTATTCTTTACCATAAATCTCTTTACTTGATAAGAAAATTAAGTTAAAATACCCAGATCATTAACACCCACAAAATTTTAATGTGTAAAATTTGCTATAATTCACTTGAATTTGTGCCAAAATATATCAGTGAAAAAGACAGTATGTAAAACTCAAATACATACCTGGTATCTGCCCAACATAAGCTGAGGGTGGCATACCACCCCAACGAGGATCATAGTTCATGGGAACAGAAGGAGGAATCGGCAGTGCTCCATGTCCCGATGATGGAGTTGATGAAGAGGATCCCTGACCTCCTGGCTGCTGCCTCAAATACTGTTGTTGTCTAAGCAGCTCTTGCTGCTTTTGAAAACGTGGTGGAACATTTTTCTGGAATTCTCTTGAAAAGTTGAAGCCCTGAGGGGAAGGGGGAGAAAAATTCAGATTTTCTAATAAAATAAAGCTCAGAAGACTTGAAGTTATTACATTCCAATTAACATTCTCGAATGGAATAAATTCTAAGTATCTGCAATTTTATTGCTCGTGCGAGTTTTTTAATAAACTTCAGAGATTAGAATACCCTCATTAATCTCAATACACCCTTTGTTAGTCTGCTAAAGTTTCATGAAAATATGAAAAATGTACAATACTTAACATTTTTTAAAATAAAAATATTAACCTATTTCACTTCTAAAGAATGCTTTTATGGACAATGTACATTCCGAAATAAAACATCTAGCAGTTACAAGCTTTGTTTTTCTTTTTTAAACTTTTAAACATACATTTTAGTTTTCTGTAAATTTGCTTACAATTCCCAAGCTTTAGTACAAGTGAACGTGGTATTTGTACCATGAAAATTACATATTTCCTTTGTAGAATGATTTACTGTTTTAAACCTGTGTTTCTGAATGTTAAATAGCTTCATGAAAAGAAGTTTATATCAGGAGGTAATGTCTGCAATTTTTGTTTATATATGTTAAAAATTATTTTCATATTTTAATATATGCAGTTTTGGGTTTATTATCCAGACCTTTTGGAAAGACTTAAAAATGAATAGAAAGATGAAAGGGAAATGTAGGTGTAATAAATTTAACTTTCAGGATTAAAATACAACTAACATACAAAGCTACTTCAAAAATATGTAATTTTATTCCACTCAAAATTTTATATTTCTAGTGAAATAAACTAAGATGAACATTATTTTTGTATATACTATTACTAAAATCAGACTAATTTATCTGGCCATTCCACCCCTCAAAAGTAAGCCTAAAATCCTTTAAATTATATTTACTTGTAATATATGAAAAATGACAAATAGCACTGAATGAACTGTATTCTTTAATACTGTATCTGAAAGATTATCTTCAAATTAAGTACACTTTATTTTTTTGATTGACAGATGTTCATAAACAGTTTATTACAAACAGCTTAAATGTTATTATTATTCAGCTTTAAGTAACTAATGAAATTTTGTTACTCTATTGCCTAGTTAGAAAGACAGTTAAACTATATTAATTTTGGGGCTTTTGTCTATGACCCAATACATTTTGTTCTATTGCTCATAAAGTGAAAGCTACACATATCTAAATTTGAAAAAGTTTAAAAAGAAGTCAGAGCAAGAACTGACAGCTTGCATTTGCAAGATCTCATTAGGTAATGCAAGATGTTTACGCTAAATGCTAATGATCTACTGTTGTGATTTAATATTGTTTGAAAGGAAGATTACTTCAATCAGTCACACATGATAAAAATTAATAGCAAAAACTTTATAAAAAATAATCAAGTTAACATTACACACTGAAAGAATTAATGTACTGTTAATTATATTCCTTATTCAACTTTTCATTTCAAATCTAACAATTTCATTAGTTAGGGTAGAACATAAAACAGACCGAATTTTAAACATGAAGAAAAAAAAATTATGTATTACAATCCTCTAATGTTTGGGGTGGGGGTTTAATTAATCAAGTGAGAATAAAAACAACTAAAGAATACAACATGCCACTCTAACCTGAAACCCTACCAACTGTCTCTCTCTAAAATCACGATCTCTCTCTCTTTCACGTCCATCCCTACTGGGTAGCTTTTCTTCCTTATTTTCACTGCTGTGTCTAGATCTTTCTTTTTCATCAGGTTCTATTGGATCCCGGTTTTCCTGATATTAAATTACATTGCATTATGGTAACAAATGCTTTACAAAAATTATGTTGCATTACAATCCAACTATTTCCAAATTTTTAATATGAATGATAACCAGTCCCCTTGAAAAAGAAAAATATGCAGGCTCAATAGATTTCAATACAATCTGTCAAAAGAAAATGAGTTAAAATAGCTATCATGGGCTCCTCCAGAACTCGCACACAAAGCTTTATATAATTTTAACACAAACTCTGTAATAGTGAAAATATCTTAACCCTCTCCCCATGGGCAAAGTACACGTCATGACCTTTATTGAAGTTAGTTATCATTATCATCAATCTATACAAATCTTATAATAAAAATAGTTAATAAACAAATTTTTTTAAACAAAAGTTTCACATTTTTAACCTGAAAAAATATTTTTAAAAACCCTTAATCCCCTCTAATAAAAGAATTGTAACATTTGCTCTCCAGGTTTTCCCTGGGTTTATTTACCATCCCTCTTGTGTAATACAGAATTTAACACAAGTTACTTATAACAGTTATTACTCATGCAAAACATTTTTTAAATAGCATTCCATCCTGTTTGTTTATAGCCATATACTAGAAAATCATCCCTTTCACATTCACATCTTCTCTTGCACAAATAGTCAGTAGTTCTGCAAAGTTTAACACTATATTACTTATAACCACAGAAATCAAAGTTTTAATATATATTACATGGTTTCCATACAGAGAACTTTAATTTTACTTCCAATTCAAACTGGTGTTCTGCATCACAAAATGCCAAACCAACCGATTCAAAACTTTATTCCCAGGGGAAACGCATCAAAGAATTTAGCTGAATTTCATTAGCATTCTTAGGAAGTCAGAAAAACTGTTGGTCAGAGGACCTTGCATTTTGTGTTCTTTGGTGCATTGTCTGATTAAATAACAAGTTTTGTAGTGTAATACTGTCTCACCATTAAGTATAAAAAATTAGTTTCATCAACAAGAGAGCAAAACAAGACTACAATGAACCAGGTATATTTGTTTTTCACATGTGGAAAGTAAAACTTTAGGGAAGACCAAAATGTATCTCAGAATGGCTAGTACAGGTATTAACACCTTTTCAGGTTAGGGAAGATAATTAAAAGCTTAACAGGTTAGTGGAGTGCTTGTGGTTAAGGTGGTACATAAGAAATTCTGTAGGGTAATATGAGCTACATGTTCAAGTGATTTTACACTTTGTGATGACAGTAATAGTAAAGACATGCTCCAAATGCCAATAAAACAAAAGAAGAAACAGGTGTATCCTGTTACAAGCTTAGATATTTAGGATTAGCAAACCGAGTTTCCTATTAAAATATAAAATAAAAAGAAATGTAAAAACGGTTTGTTTGGGTTGAGAAAATTTTTTACGTATAGGAGTAAACAAAGTTTCAACCTTCTTTGGTCATTGTCAGGTTCACAAAGGCTTACTGACTGGTAGCTGACCACATGTTTGTAGGCAGTTGTGTAATTGTGCTTAGAAAATGTAAAGGGCATGCTTAGATGTTGGATATATTTATTAACATAGGTATAAAAGTGTTCCTTTGTATTGGTTTATTTTAGGCTTGAGTTATTGTACAAGTAAGGTTTCTTTAATTCTGCATTTGTTTATACTTGTTTCTTTATTTAGTATTTGGGTATTTTCTATGGTTATGTTGTGTTCATTTGATTTGTAGTGTTTGAAAACATGTGAAGGTGACTGTGTTCCTTGAATCTGGTTTCCATTTTTCTACTTGTTTCTCCAATACAGAAGTTGAGGCAGTTATCACATTGTATTTTATAAATAATGTTGGTGTGGTGTTTGTCAGTGGAGTTTTTACATTAGTACAGACCTTAGTTTTGTGCCTGGTTTTTTAATAAATTTGGTATTAACTAGAATGTCATATTTTGTTACTAGTTTTTGCCAAATGTTGGTTAATTTTCTGCTGATGTCGGGAATATATGGTACGCAGCAGTATATGGTTTCGCATATATAAACGAGGTTTTATGCAAATGAAAGAATTTTCATTTGAAATAAAGATCTGTAATCTCAACATGAAATTCACTGTTTGGAAATTTCTCACAAAGCTACTCGAGGGTTATCTGTGCTAGCCGTCCCTAATTTAGCAGTGCAAGACTAGAGGGAAGGCAACTAGTCATCACTGCCCACCACTAACTCTTGGGCTACTCTTTTACCAACGAATAGTGGAACAGACTGTCACATTATAATGCCCCCACAGCTAAAAGGGCAAGCATGTTTGGTGTGACCAGGATTTGAACCTGTGAGCCTCAGAATACGAGTCGAACACTTTAACCCACCTGGCCATCCCGGGTGCAAATCACTTTGTACTTGGAGCAGTTAACTGCTGGATTCTAAAGTTTCTTTTTAATAAACAATATTTTAATGCAAATTTGATTTGTTTTTGTATATGGAAAAATGTGTAGTACTGAGAGCTTGTGAAGTTGCAATTTTTATATCTATAAATTTGGTCAAACTGGATCAAATCAACTGAGCCTATAGCACAACAATTAAAAACTTTTCCTTTTATATTAACACAATCTCACCTTA
The DNA here is from genome assembly GCF_004210375.1 of Tachypleus tridentatus. Classification (NCBI taxonomy): domain Eukaryota; kingdom Metazoa; phylum Arthropoda; class Merostomata; order Xiphosura; family Limulidae; genus Tachypleus; species Tachypleus tridentatus. Next base: position 96,275,330 of record NC_134827.1, on the reverse strand, counting down.
GACAGCTTTTTATCTTCTAGTGCCTTCAACTTTTCTTGTGCACCTTGCTTGATTTGTTCATAGCGTTTTTCTTCTTCTTCTCGTCTCTGACGTGCACGTTCGACTGCCACGTTCATTTCATCAGAATGCTGACGTCTTCTTTGGCGCTAAATTTCATCATCATCTGCCAGATCAGGGCGTGGCCCTTGTCTTCCTGGAGCTCCAGGAGGAAATCCTGGGTGCTATAAAGATAATATGAATGTCATCTATACAAGATGTTGGCATTTTTATGTACAAATGTTGTTAAAATTAAGAATTCGTTTAATTTTTCCATTCAGGAAAACTTTCTTAAAAAGGCAGGTCACCAAAAAAAAATTTGATACAAACCTGTTGTGGTGGTGGATGAGGAGGTCCCATTCTTAGGTGAGGAGGAGGATAAGGGCCTCCAGGTGGTGGCATTGGTGGAGGACCCCGATAGTCAAATGGCATTCGTTGTTGAGGCTGTGCCTGCCACTGACATGGCAAGTCTACTTGTAAAGGAGGTGTAGGTCGACCCTGCCGCTGCGGCCACTGTTTCCTTCTTTCATCCTTGACAAAATTAATAACAAGTATCTGTTATACTGAAAATAAAACTTATAAATCATCTTGATGCAACTTACTGATTTTTAAGCAAAGTAAACTAATAACAGTTAGTCTGCAGTACATCAATAAAACCATGAAATGAACAGAATGTGTGAGAAAATCAAATTAAAAAACTGATAATTTAGTTCGTTCTTATGAATACTGGTATCAGAGAAAAGGAAAATATGGAATTGTTCCCATTATTTTAAATTTTAACTTTTTTCTCTCTTTACATTAAGAAATGTTCCATTTACTGTTAAGGGTAGAGAAAATAAATTTCCATTTCTGCATGTGCACTTGCAAGTGAGATTTTACAAGTAAAATTGTAATTTGACTAATTTTTAAATAAAAAATAAGTATAAACTAAATAAAATTGCAAAAAAATTGTAAAAAAACACTTTTATTCCACATAGTTTCAAATGGTAATTATCACCTATAATCAAAATGTTTAGATTCTGCAGAATTTGTCCATCACAAAGGTGTATAAATATGAAGAACTTGTAATTCCTTATAAACACTTATCCATATCTTTTATGTGACCATTCTTTCCACAGGTGGTTGTACAAAAATGTATTAATAGTTAGAGTCTCTCATGTCACACTAAGATCAACAGCTGTTCAGTAACTAATAAATCTGCCTCAAAACCAGAAAAACCAATGGCTAGAAATGATTGGTTAAAATTAGTTTCTATCAACATTAATATAAAAGTAAATGAAGTAGGTGACCTGTAATTTATGGTTTCTGAGAAAAGAATAAATGAATTTATATAAGAATTACAGGATATATAATAGTAATAATACAATCATATAACAGTGGAAAATAAGATAAAGGACTGATACAAAATTTAGAAAACTAAGTAACAACCAATTAACCTGGAAGTTACATTCTCGATTTTAATTAATCATTTTTGTTATATTAAATCTGTTTGGAAACCAGAATATTCTATGGGAAGATAGCAAATATGGATATGAAGGATTAATAAATACATTAAGATAGGAGTTATCCAACAGCAAACTATTTACATGAATTATTTTTGTATAACATAGTTGTTACTCTAACAAATACAATGAATCCTCACTTAACACAAAACTATTATTAAAGACATAAAGCTTAAGATAAACAATTTGGAAATATATCACTTAAATCAGCCTAGGCCTACAATTAAAGTGCAAGTTTTATTTCTATCAATCAACACTCCAGTGTTTATGCAATTTTTGTAACTATATAGCTGCTTCAATAAAGAGATAAAAAATCTAAATAATTAGTAAGAGAAAAGTTAAAAAAATCACTAGATACACAAAATGGAACATATCTTTTTGACAGTAACTTCCATTATATCTTAAAGCTTGAATGAAAAAACAATGAGTACATTGTTATTAATGTTTTATTGAAAATATAATTACAAACAGATTTAAGTAATTTAGGCATACTGAAAATTATTTTTTTTCCCTATTTTCACTACTTCAACACTAAAAAGATCAATGAACAATGAAAGAAATATTCAAAAATATGACAAAATCAATACCTTTTTGTAGAATGACTGCAAATTGTAACATAACTGCAATTATTTATCAAGCTTCAAGACTGTTTCCTTGTGCATTTTTCAAAAACAATTTGTTTTTGTTTGTTTTTTAGTGGGGATACTTAGGTTAAAAATGCGTATTTATATTCATATAGTATTACTGTCTGCCCAGATAATTATTTTATAAGGTGTGGCTAGATCTTTACCAAATTTGGTATGGAAATTAATTTTGTCCATGAGGAAATGCATAGAATTTGTTTGAGACTTTCTGCACATATTTGTTACCATTACTACTTCAAACCACATTGCTGTATATTCTCCAAATTTGGCTCCACGAGGATATATACAAGTCTGTTATATCACATTCTGTTCTGTAGGTTTTAGACATTTTTTTAAAAGAATTACATGGAATGGAAACAACTTTGTTCTAAATATAACATTTCATTAACCAAATTTATGTAGCTTCCATTCAGAGCACAAATAAGTTGAGAGGACTTAACTTCTAAGTGCACTTTACATGTTTAGTTTAACATATACTGACAAAATTTAAATTCTAAATGTGATGGTATAAAAACACTAATCTTTTCATGTGCATATCTCAAAGGATTCTGTTTGCTGTTTTCTCAAAGAAAACAAGAACCACACTTAACTACCTGTATTTCCCACAGGAAACCAGATCCCAGAGACTGTGCCATCTGGGGATTACAGTCAAGAAATTAAAAAACAAACAAACACATCTTAATTGCTTATTTTAGAACAAGCAATTCTTGACCCATAAAATTCAATTTTTTTTTGTGACACATTTTAACCACTTGCTATATTACAATGCATAAGTATCATTGAAATAAACCTCAAGTTATTGGATGTTATTGAAAATAATTTTTCTTGAAAATAAATACTTACTCTTTCATAATTTTCTCTTCTGTCCTCCCAATCTATATCTCTATCTTTTGACTGATCTCTAGTCTTACTGTCTCTACGCTTGTCAACCTCACGATCCGATATATTTTCTTGGTCATAGCTTTTTCCAGCTCTCTCTCGGGAAAGTGAGCTAGTGTCTTTCTTATCACTTAAAAAAAAAAAAAAAAAATGAAATAATAAATCACCATTTGTCTTTAATGTTGTAAGTAACATTTAACATTTTATTAATGTTACTAGCAAGTTATTTAATTCAAGATATGCACGTCCATCAGTTGTGTGGGTGATGAGTTTTGTCAACAAGTAAATATTGTTTCAGCACTCCAAATACACATCACTTGGCAAACAGAAAAATAAATTATCAAAAACTAGCTCATTGCACTTAAAAACTACTATATTTTCTTTACTGAAGAGTTTTTGGTTCTGCGTTTTAAAATAAAGTTGTAATACAATTGCATTTTGTAATAAAGAAAAACAAGATAAATTGAATCCTTTTACAGTTGTTTCTAAACAGAATACCAACCGTGAATGCTTTTGTGATGGCTGTGCTGAATCTTCATCATCACTAAAAACCAGCTTAGCACTGCAAAGAGATAAATATTATAAGAGACATTCTTTAACTATTCAACACCAATAAATACCATTTAGTAAAGTGGGAAAACTGTGTTGAGTTTTCTTTTTTGTAAACATCCATATTTATACAACTCAAACAATTTCAATATTTTACCTTATAAATATGCAGCCATTTAAAAACACTCATGTTTTGCAAAATGGTAAATCTTCATGGTAGTAAGCAAAACTGATGTGCTAAATTATATATACAAATATATCTTTAAGTATTTCAAGAACTCACTTATAATCAATTTCTCCTTGTGCTGCTGCCCAGCCATCTTGGGAATCATTTTGCAAAATTTCATCAAATCCTTTAAGGTCCTTCTCAGTAATGATTGCTGCTGGTCTTTGATAAGCATCTTCTTCAGGTAAGTGACGAGTAGGAGGTCGTACCCTACTAAATTTGGTCAAACCAAATCAATAGACAAAAACAAATAATGTTTGATACTTTATAAAAATCCTTACAGAATGGCCTATCATTTATTAGTGTCTATATTTAAATACCTAGTGTCTAGGTATTTATGGTACCTAGGGTTAATTTTGTTTTAGTGAGTCACAAAAAAAAGTTATCTATACAGAGTAGTTAAATATTTGAGGCTTATATTACAAAAATTAACAAATCAACAACCTTTTTGCATATTTTACCCAATAATTCAGAACCACTATTGAAGACATTCTTACCGACACAAAAGTCAATTCTGACAGAAGCTTGAAATAGTTTTAATGCACAATTTACAATACACAACCACACCCTTATGCAAATTAATTGAAACAAGACTGAAAATTACGACTTTTTCAATTTTGAGTTTTATTTCAGAAAATCCAAAAATTACTCACAAATTAATACATGATATAACCGCCTTTACTCTTCAGAAGATCATTAATCCGCTTTGGCATTAAGTCCACGAGTTGACTACAATCTTTACTCATTTTTGTATCACGGTACCACATCTCACTTATGGCCTCATTTAGATTATCTTTCATAGTACAGTCTTTTCCCCGAAGTCTTTCTTTACAAATCACCCAAAGATTTTGAACAGGATTTAAGTCTGGAGAGTTTCCAGGCCAGTCCAGCATCTTTATTCGCGTTGTAGTCATAAATTTCTTCACAAGTTTCGATGTGTGGCACTGAGCCAGATCTTGCTGAAAAATGTCAGATCCATCTGGAAATCTCTTTCAATTTTGGAACGACTCTTCTCTACAAAACTTCGATGTACTGTGGTCCTCGCATCATACCTTCTACGATACGTAAGCCTCCGACGCCATAGTAGCTGAAAAAGCCCCAACACATCTTCTTCAAGGGATGTTTTACGAACTGATGGATGTAAGATTCTCGAAGTTTCTCACCTGGAGATCTGCGAACATGCAAACTTCTTTGACCCTGTACGAAGAAATGAGTATCGTCACTGAATAACACCTTCCTCCATTGTTCTTGTGTCCAGTTCTTGTATTTCAGACCCCACTGATACCATTTTTTCTTCGTTGAGTTGATAAGAAGTTTTTTGACTGGTCTCCTTGCCCCTCTAACACAATTTCAAATGAGGTAATATTCCTCAAAATTTCGTCATATATCCCAAAAACAGATCGACCGTACTGCATAACACAGCTAATGACACCATCTGTGTGAAAAAATGACTATTAAAGGAAATCAGCAGGTCCAGCAAGCCTACACTGGCCACCAAGCTGAAAATATTGTAAAATGACCATTTGTTTAAATTAATTTGCCCAAGGGTGTATATGCCAACAATTACAATGGACTAGAGAAAAAAAAAATCAAAGTATTAGGTGCATACCTGTTTTCTGGATAAGGATATGGCTGCCTAGTCATTAGTGGCATGCCAGAATAGTTTGGAGTATAGCCAGCAGGAAAATTTCTGTTATACATCTAGGAAAGATAAAACATTGTACCATCTTAACGCATTTTTTGAAAATGTTATCAAACCATTAAACAATCTGTTTAGAAATCTTACTAGAAACAGGTGTCTGTGCTTATTGTAAAAGGTTTTATTCTGTACGATTTCTCCCTAATTCAGGCATCAACGTAACACTTATGCTGAAGGAAAGAATGAGAAAAACCAACTTTACCCTGACTAATTGATCGAAGCCTGTAATGTATCATTGCCTATGATATACCTTTAAAGTTCTAAATTGCAAATAAATTGTAATCAAATTACAAATATTAACAAACTAGAATGTAAAACAAGAGCCTCATATGTTCTTATATAACAGAGATTTAGCTTATGTACTGATCAAAATCGGTGGCCCCATTCACCAATTTCCATTTCTGGAAACTGTCACGTACACTTCAATACACGACATGCAAATAAGAAATTGACAGCTTAGAATGTCCTCCTTGTGGTTTTCTCAGCCATTTTGATATGTGAAAAGGCTACCACTTTCTTTCAAAGATTTCAAGAATGAAGGTTGCATCTTTTGTCTGCTTGAAGTTGCATATTTTTGTAAACCTGAATACAGCTCAGTTACTAAGCTTGATAAATTAGTGGAATTTGTGTTAGCAATACAGAAATTTATGATTTTGTGGTCACTCAACTGTGCATACAAAATCTGTTACAATAACATTTTAAAGGTTGATTTATCCACCCATGTCCACCAACAACAGAGCTCAGAAGTCATAGTTAGAAGAGAATTATTTGCTTTATATATTGTTCTATATTTTAAGAACAAGTTTAATAATTTATTTCTAAAGATTAATAATCTTCATTCAGATGTAGTATGTAATAACTGAAATATGACTATTACAAAATACTAGACCACTGGCACACAGCCAAGACAGGATCTCTTTGTAAAGACTAAAGGTCAGTTTTATATCACTGGATGTAGTAACATGACTACATGTGCACTATGTCAATACAACTTATGTAATGTTAGCTTGGTACATTAGAAAATAAAAAAATAAATACATTAAAACTTAGACTAAACATCTGTATTTGCATGTTATTACATGTACTCATTTTAACATGGAAAAAAAAGCATAACATATATGTTTACAACACTAGTCAAACTGACAGAAGCCACACAGTAAGTGTACTGGAAATAGACAAAATGTAAGGTCTTACTGAAAAGAAACATTTAAAATGTTTTAGAGCTTGTATTGATAATTTGAGATTTTTTTTATGATGAAGAAATTTTTCTATCATAATACATAATCACTGCACACAAGTAGTAACAAAACTAGAAACTTAACATTTTCAAAAAAAATTCCTTATTAAAAATATTTTAATAAAATGTGATCTTTTGTATACAAAATACTTGCATCAAAAGTTAACTACTAACATGCATATGTGTAAAAAAAAAAACTATGTCAGACTGAGCCTTTTGCAAAAGGTTTAAGAAATTTTTTGATGCAAATCTCTACAAAAATACAAACTTTCATTTACTAACCACACCCCACAGTAAACTTGTATATCCATTATATAAAATAATTACACAAGATAACATCTTTCACTGATCCTGAGCATGCTTCATTATTTACGTATGTGCTTTAAAACTGTCCATATTATTAATTATAATTAACATTTCCATATACTTAATATACTTTAACATTACTAAAATATGTTCAGATTTATGTAAGTTTTCTTTGTTCAATTATGCCCTCAGACTACTTGAACTCAAAAGCTTAAACTCTTTCTACTTTAGATAAACATGGGTTATTTACAGCCTGGTACATAACACACTGTAGACTACATTTACAAATTAAACTAATACACCACTTAAAATACCTAATAGAGCTCTCCCAACTACTAACTGGATAACTTAGTAAAGATCTATCCCAATTCCATAACATTAACAAGAAAGCTGAATGCTTTAAACAACTTATGAAAAATTAAAAAGCACACAAAATGAAATTATTCACAGGCTGCTATATGATACAATTTATACAAAGGTTTAGAAAAAACAATGTTAGTAAAAAAGTCAATATTTTCCTTTCTGAAAAATGAACATTGAGATTAGTTTTATCAAACCAAACCTTACTTTTCAAAAGTATTAAATTTGTTTGCAACCACCTACACACACACACACACACACACACATTCACTGGAAAAAAGTTAAAAATAATACATACATATATAAATATATATATCAACATACTACTTACATAAGGAGGCATTCCCCTGAACTGAGGTGGAGGTTGATGGAGAGCACCCATATTAGGGCCAGGAACGCCACTCCCAACACCAATACTTCCACCACTGTTGTTTGGTGGCAAAGCTTGTGAAGATGGTAGAAATGCACGTGGTTCTCGCTGAATTTGAGGGGGAGGCGGCGTTAGCGTTTGTCCTTCTGGACTGGTCTGTTGACCGTTCACGCCACTGCCACTGCTCTGTGGCTGGTTTCCTGGTGAACCTACCTGTTGTGGTTTTTGAGTTCCTCTTCCCCAACTGCCCTCCGCTGGAAAAATACATTTAATTAAGAGGCAAAGAAAATATGTACAGTTAAATAGAAGTTTTACTCCCAAAGAAAATTCTAAGAAACTGTTAAAACTAAAGTTCTCTTCTATATTAATTACTTTGGCTTTGTGATACTTTGTTTCATTTTCATACCTTTGCTCAAAAACCATGAAGTGTTAAGTTTTGGTAAGTATATTCTGTGGAAACAATTTAAAAAAAACAGTTCACAAGAAAACTGAACCTTGTACCTAATTAAGTTTATCAACAAGTCAAACTGAAAATTAATAATGCATTTTATTTATACATACAACTTAAGCTTGTGTAGAAAGCAGTAAATAAGATTACCTAAAAATAAAATCAAAATGTCTAATTTATAAAATAAATATTAAAATATTACAGACCTACTTTTAATTTAGTAGTATGAAATTTACTGAAATTTTTAAATCATGCACTCGAGGACTGCCTGACATGCAGGAAAAAATAGCTTTCAATAAACTTTTGTTTAAATTATTCTCTTCAGTTACTACTATAAACACCATTAAGGCATACACAGCTTGCAACTTTTGGGGTCTTATAGTTTAAATCAATTATTTACACTGCCATAAAGAATACTAGCCATTATGCAAACATGGTAGTCCAACGTGGAAAACAAAAAGATCAAGTCAGTTACATTCTTGTGCTCTTAACGACCACAAGGCATGCTCTGAAGACATGACAGCATAATGTTGCTCTTAGTCTACTTAAATTTTAACTTTAAAAATGTTCAATATTATGTGAAAATTTGTCATCATGTAAATAAATATGCTATACCAATAATAAATAATTTCCTCAAGTAAAATAACTTACCCCATCACAAACTTTATCAATTTACAAACAGCTGTAAGAAACTAAATTCTCAATTATCAACAGGAGGATAAATAATGAAAATCTGAAGTTTCAAATTATGAAAATTGTACAGGTATTATAGTTAAATGGTAAATCTTAGCAATACAACATGTAACACTACAGAAGCTAAGTTATCAATGTAAGGTCAAAGGCATTCAGCAACAAATGTGTGCCATCAGAAAAGTGGGTGATGTGTTTGGTAAACACAGTTGTTCATTTAGTTATATGGCAAGAGATCATCACGTGGCACACCATTGCTTACAGATGCAAAATAAAGAAGGAACACACTAGAAAACTTATCTACACCTCAAGATATACGAAAATAGCTCCAATTTAATGTGTCATTGCATGCACAAGGTAAAAACAGGTTATAGATTTGGCCATCCAGTACATACAACAAATTATTAGCTGTAAATCCAACTATCCACAAGCTTCTTGGCCACAGAACAATACTTCATTGTTTTTTTTTTGTCTATTTTATAAAAATACAAGATGTGTCAGGAAATTTCTTAAACATGTTCAGTTCAGGTCAAAGTTGTCATGACCTCCAAGTTACAATAAAAATTTAAATTTATTACCAATACAAGTTTATAAATTTGTCATCTTTATGTACTCTAAGTTTTCAAAAGGAAAATATTCAAAATTCTCAATTTCATTTGATGCATCTCCAAATTTAGAAACCTTAAGTTCTATTCCCTAATATAGTCTTCAGAATAACAAACCAATTAGAAATGAAGACATACCGATAGGCCCAATACAAAATTGGAACATTCTACCTTCACAATTTGTAGATATACAACTGTCACGTCAGTGAAGCTCCCTCCCACGTTACCATACCAAATAAAGTTATGTTAAGAATAAAAATATTTACTTCAGTTTTATTTCATTTACACGATCTCTAAAACCTTCTAAATGAATATAAAGTTTGTTCTTTCAGCAAGACTTGCTTTTTTATCCTAGCACTAACTACTAAAATAGTAGTGAAAAAAATTTGGCTTTTAAAGATTAAAACAAATAAAATTTGACATTTTTGAAATGAAGAAAGGTATTTTTTAATCATAAGCCCTTTTGCCATGAGTAGGTTTTAAAGGACTTCATGAAATGTGTAGACTTACTAAAATTTATTGAATTATGAGTGTATATTAATAAGTTTAGTATTGAATTGTTAATCATTCAAATTTCAGCATTATACCTTAGTTATTTCTTATTTTAAAATCAAAGATTTGAATTCCAAATATCCATTTTTGTATATTGCATGGTATATGCTGAATGCACTTTTGGTTTGACTTCGATGTTTGCAATGTTCAAATAAGTTTTTTTACGAAATACAAGCTCAACCAATATTGACAAACTAGAATGATATAGAACCCTCTCAAATACTTAGTAAGTCAATGAACATTATCCCATCCATATCTTCCACTTTGGGAAATACTTCCTTCCAAACACCAACTTCACTCTTTTTTTGGCCAATAAATAGTTCAGTTTACCACTTTCAACTCATTGTGGCATTTCCAAAAGTAAAATGTACCATTCAAACTATTTACAAAATCTCCTAACTGGAAAGTAATGTCATCACCATCAACCTTCCCAAACAATGAGCTAACACCTGGCATGATATTAATGGGAAGCCACATGAAACGTCATTCAAAAAAAACTCTGCAGGAAAAGCCAACATAGATTCCCTACAAGCACACACTGTGTATTAGCCGTGTATAAAATTCTGTTATCAACCATATACTAACACATAGTCAGTAAAGAAATGTGCCTTGTGATGTGCAAAACATTTCTTTTGTTCATTATAAATTTATGCAAAAAAATGAGAAACATGCAAAGTCTTATCTGATATTCTATTCAAATAATGTTGTGTTGAAAGAAAAAGTACAAGGTTGTGATACAAGTACAAATCAGAATACTTTTGATGTGAATAAGGTGGTTTGAATGGTGGTATCTTTTATTTCTCAGCAATCTATTTTACATGATCAGGAAATTTTACAAATTCTACCAATTCCAATTGTGTAATTTTACAATAATCAGATCAATTCATATTGCTAAAATCATTGTTAAAACATAACTTAAGAGTATTTCAAACCTAAAGAAAAATCAAACCAGCAATTCACAGCAAATATAAATCATGACAATGAAGTGAAGATTGAGAATTTTGAATTTCCTTAACACTCCTACGAAAATTGGGGCCTAATAGGTCCCAGAGCAACTTGAAAGGTTAATATTAAGCTAATAATTTTGTATTTAAATGAAATTACCATTAACTGATCCTATCCTTTTATATTTTAAGGAGCAATAATATTTTGACTTTTCAGACATTTGCAAAATAATATTTAAAAAATTTTTTTAAAACATCCACTAAGGGTATTTTGGGGCCTATTAGGCCCCAGATCAAAAAACATAAAAATGACAATTTATTTCCTGAATAATTATAGAACAGGCCTGGGCAACTGAAAAAAAGCAAATTATAGTAAAAATATATTAATTTTACAACCTCTTTTCAAAAGATGGATATTTAGGATAATAACTCTACTCCAACAATAATTTTAGATGGTCCTGATTATTGCCTAGTTTGTCCATGCCTGTTCTAGAACATTCTAGAAGAATCCACAAATCCTATATATATATATAGGAGCTGAAATCTTCAAACCGTGTCAAAAATGATCTCTTGATGAAGCTGTACATTTACTGACAAAACCATCCGATGATGAAAGTGAACATGATAACGTCGAAGACTACTCTGAAAGTTGTGATGATGATCCTTCTGAAGCCGAAAATGATGAACAAATCGCACCGTACCCTTCTGAAAGTGAAGAAAGTAATCAAGAAGATCTTACTACGATGCCAGCGAATGAACTTTTGTCCAAAGATAAGAATTTTAGTTATTCAACAACACCTTCAAGGATCAACAGGAGAACTGCAGCTCTCAATATATTAAACGGGAACCCAGGCATTACAAGGCAAGCTGCTCCAAGAGTCTCTACACCATTCGAAACATTCAAAATTTTCATTTCTGATAATATGATGGAACAGATGATTCACTCAACTAACACTGTCATGAAAGAACCAATTTTTGAAGAAGACCTCTGGAAATGGATCGCAGCTAATCTTTTCCTTGGAATAAGCAAATCCAAAAATGCATCGATAGACGAAATGTTTTCAACCGAATTCGGTTTGCCATTTTGCAAAACTGATTACACAAGACAAATTAAAAAAAATGTGCTCAAAAATCAGATTTGACATCCACTCTCAAAGAAATAGAGAAATCAAAGATGCCGCCATCTCTGAAGTCTGGAATTTTTTCATTGAAAATTGCAAAAACAGTTACAACCCAAGCGAATATCTGACAGTGGATGAACAACTATGTAACTTCAAAGGAAGAGTTGGTTTCAGAACATACATTCCGACAAAGCCAGGCAAATACGGAATAAAGATTTGGTGCCTAACAGATGCAAAGACAAGTTACCTTCTCAACGCTCAAATTTATACTGGAAAGGTTGGAAACACGACAGAAACAAATCAAGGAGAAAGAATAGTCAGAGAATTGAGTCAGCCATTTCTTGGAAAAGGAAGGACAATAACGACAGATAATTTCTTCACAACAATAACACTTGCCAAGTACCCACGAACAAAAAGAACAGGACTTGTTGGAACCATACGGAAATCAAGAACCTTCCTGCCTCCTAAAATAAATGCAAAATCTAGAGAGTTATCACCAAAGTTTTTCTACCATGACGACATCACTCTTCTCAGGCACTCAGACAAACCAGGAAAATATGTGCTACTACTGAGTTCTCAGCATCAGTCTGGTGAAGTAGAAGAGAATGGAAAGCCCGAAATCGTCAATCTTTACAATGCAACGAAGGCAGGTGTCGACACTCTTGATCAACTGGTGAGATATTATACAACTCGATCAAAGCTGGTCAGTCTGCATATTCTATAACATTCTAGATCTTGCTGCGTACAATGCTTTCATTCTATACTCGACAAAACATCCAGAATTTCTTCGTCAACATAAATCAAGAGCCAGAAGAGAATTTATATAGCAATTGGTGCTTGAAATCAAAGATATTTACTGCAAAGATAATGACAAAACAACCTCATGTGAACCGCCTGCAAAGAGGGCAAAAGAGGACAATGCCATTTGTGCGGCAGATCAAAAGATAGACAGTCGAAAACTGTTTGCTCAAATTGTAAAAAAAATGTTTGTCAGAGCCATTCTAAAGTTGTTTGTAATGAATGTTGCTAACTCACTGTTTCTATTGGAAAAATATATGGGGCCTGATAGGCCCCAAAATCACTTTAGTGGATGTAAATATTTTTTTCGTTGGAGTGTTAAGTAACAAAATTAAAATTTATTATAAAGGTTTTGAATTATAAAAAACTTTGATACCAAGCTTTGATACTCTGATAAAATTATTTAATTACACATTCAATAAAACTTGAGTCATGCACACCAGCTCTTTCGCATACTTAACGTTAAAAAATCACATACACCTGACTTTTAATATTTACCAAAAAACATGCCACCTTTTATGATACATATAGTAAATCAAGCAAGAAGTATAGAAAAACATTATATACAGCTTCAAAGGGATTTAGCTGGTCCAAAAGTCTAAACTCATTGACAAAGTCACATACTGAACACAGTGATCATCTTAGCTGGTTTTAATAAAAACAACACCATAACCTCCAAGTTAAACTTACTTTGAGGTCTGAGACTTGGGCCTGGCCCATACTGGGTATCTACGCTGGATTGCTGGCTCCCTTCGGTTCGTACATCTCCACCAGCTAGCTTGGGGAATTCCTGAGGAAAAAATGGCGACTGCTGGCCCAAGAAGGTCTTTTCTTGACCACCAGCCTCTTGGTTTTGTGTTACGCTGTGCCACATTTTGTTTGCTCCTGTTGTTGAACTTGGTACTGTAGGCTTCAATTAATAAGACATGCATTAACTATCAGATTAATACTAGAATATTTTTAAACACTCAAACAATATGAAAAAAGAAATACCTACAGTATCCACCAAATCATGATACGTAGAGCAAAAGTATATGGCCTTACCCGTATTCATAATTTTAAGAATTAGTAATAATGGTAAATAGCCTTAATAACTTGGCACAAGCAAATGATGTGACAAAATTGGTTACTTGAATAAATGGAATAATCAGAAACTGATTTTATCAGCTGATTACCATGAAGTTACTTAAAATATTAATTTATGACATTAAGTAGTGTAATTACTGCTCATAAAAATCAATTACATCACCAAGCTATGCCAAACAAACATTACTATTCTGACAGAACTAATATTTTACTCTTATCTCCAGGACAAATTCTCTTGAAGTAACATGATTAGCACATGTATGGCACATGTTTAATATTTTTTGTTCACACTTAAGATTGTGAACAATGTGTGTAAATACATTAAAATAACAATTTCCTATTTTTATGCAGTTAAAACCTGAACCATCAAACCAAATTAAAAATAGAGCATGATACTGGACCTTTAAAACCAAAGCTCTGAATGAATACGACAAACTGAATTCCTGTTTGAGTATGGCAAGATGCTTTATAAAACACTATTATTGGAAACAGTATAGTAATTAACAAATACCCTAAATTTACCTTTTGAGAAGTAGGTCCCTGCGATGGCAAAGGTGACTGTGAGTGTTGTGATGGTTGCTGTGTCGCACTAAAGAACATTTTAAATACATAAATTTATATACTTAGAAAAAGTCAAAAACAATTTTTAACAAAAAATAAAGGTTTTAAGACTTGACTTTTTCATAAGATTTACAATGACTTAAAACAGTTACAGAAATTAAAATGCTGCAAATACACTGCTTTCTAGAACTGTAAATATTGCAATTTCAAAAGAATTGTTTTTCACACGTTCTCTTGAAAACAATTAGATCAACACAATGAAATGAACAACTGACAAAAGTACATAGTGGTTCCAAACATCTTGGGGTAATTGAACACAAACCAAATGTTTTAGTACGTTATACAACAATGAATACCAATAAAGCAAAATTTCTGATAATCAAAATGCACAATTTTAATCCTAAAATTAGCAATGCAGTCAATAACTACTGCCTTTTTAAGCATCTTTTTCACTCTTTACTGCTTGTAGGAATACTGGTACACAAATAATCCCACTAACAACTGCAGAGTTCCATATGTATTTTAAACTGAGTTTGTTAAATGTCAAAACAAGCAAAATTACTCAAAATTATGCAGTATGTGGACTTCACCTGTAACAATTTTAGGGTTAACTCTATAATGCTAATGTAAATGATAAGCCTAAGATTCGAGACAACAGTAATAATATTACTTATAAACTGAGAATGTTCTGAATAAGTAAATTAATCAAAGTATTAATGTTAGAAGACTTTACAAAATTATAATACAAGAACAACTACACACTCCACTGATACACTAGTTTTGTATTAGCAGTAGTGAGAACCAGATATAGTAATAACAGCTCCATAAAAAAGTGATGTGCAACACCTTCACTAACTTCACTCAAATTTCATCATAATTTTGGGGAATAAATATAAAAATTCCTGTTAAACTTGGTGTTTGGCAGTTGAAACAAATCTATGATTTTACTAAATTTCTAATTTTTTGTACTTCTTGCAATAGAAAAGTGGCATATATGACCATCACTGATCAAACAACAAATAACACAATTACGACTAAACAAATTCTAACATTTGAAACAAGAAAAACATACATTTAAAAATTACAAATGATTATTAGTGTTCTCACTTCACTTGTTTATTGTACTTGCAAAGCTTCATAGCAATTAAGAACTTAAACAGATAAATATATGCAAGTTCTTAAATAGAAAAAAAGTTATTCAAAAATTGAAAATAAGTAGTGAATGGTCTCAAGTTGTTTTCTACACATGTACTAGAAGGTAATTTTAACTGTTTTTCAATGATAGCACAATTTGCCTGCAAATTTGATTTTGTTATTTTTAATAGTAAAACTACAAGCTGCTCCAGTTAATAAATAATCATAATTAACATTTTCTTATATATATTTATTAATTCTTAAGTTTTATCTTAGAAAGCACAAGTCAAGAACTCAGATGTTTTTACAAAGTAAATTTCAACCTTTTTATGCCATCATTTAATAAAACTTCATGCATATGTGAACATACAGGAAATGTAACTAATAACAAATAGAAACTATTACCCATTTTCTTCTTTCCCTTTTTCTTTCCCAGAAGCACCCCATCCTTGACCACCAGTAGGAACAAGACTAATATTAGGATTATTTCCACTATTTTCACTTTTTAGACTTGGTAGGTTAGCTGGAGGTGGCATACGACGCCCAGAGGCAATTTTTCCCAACGACTGTAAGCCATGTTTGGGTGCAGCTACAAGAAAATGTGCAATATTTTAAAACAGCATCAAAAGCTTATCTATTCAAAGAACTTTCATGAAGACAGTAGATTAAATTCTAAAGGGCCACCCATCTAAACATGTATTGCACTATTCAAATCTTAAGAAAAACCTTAACTAAAAGCGGTTATAAACTTACAAAAATTAAAGTAACATTAACAGAAATTTAATAATATGCAAGACAAACTGATCAAATATTATTTAATAACAAATTATGTTACAAAATTGTCATTCTATATAGTTAATCTTCCCTAATAAAATTATAAAAATATTATAGCAAGTACTTAAATGATCAAGATTGCAAAAATTTAATTTTTAAATGAAGACTTTTTCACAAAATTGGTTCGAAATGTTGAAAATCATAACCCCTCACATACTTTAATTATCTTTGCAAATACAAATGTTATAAACACTCAGTATTTAATTCAGACAAAACGTAATTTGTTTTTAAAGTTACAATTTACTGAAGATAACAAAAATTACAGCTCACAATTATAAAATGTTAATCTTTATAAACAAAGGCATATTTACCAGGTAACCTAAGTAATAAATGAAATATTGCCTAGAAACTTATTTCCATACACTGAAGAAATTATTCAAAACTAGCAATCAAAACAAACTATGTAGCAACTGAAGAGCAGATGTAGAAAAGGTTTTACAACATGAGGTTATAAGATATACATACTAAGAGGGTAAATTATTAAACAAGTGTTTCACAATTACAGAAGTTTTTGAACACTTATCTTAAATGTGTTGAATGACCCTCTGCAACAGTTCAGTGAGGTTACATAAAAAAAAACTACATTTCCAAATGCAAATTCTGCATTGAAAAGTAAATATACACAAGATGGTATGTTCAATATGGTACCACCACAGTATAAGCCACATAGATTCCATCATGCCATCAATATTCAACTTATATTATTTATGAGCTGTCTCAAGCTTCATTCATCAACATCCATTAAAGAACTCTTAATCACTGACTTCTGGAATGAACCCCTGTTGACCATCCTTGTACTAAAACACTGTTGGCTGACTATGTGGCAGGTGCTAATAAAATTTGACTTTGAAATGTAGTTTATAACTGAACTGTAACATGCATTATAAAAGCAAATATTTCAATAAATTTTCAATCTGTGCATTAACACTATTCCAATCTGTCCATTTTAGAATTTTCCTAATGTCCCAATTATTGGCATTTTTAAGATATGCTTTTATAACAAAAACAAATATTTCACAAGAAAAATTGTGTCAGAGTTCATGTCGTTTTGTCTCTTGCATGTCAAAAATTGTTGCATTGATAATAATCAGAAATATTTGCATACTCAGATACTTGGCCAAACTACCTAATCCAGGTAGGATTCTGGTACATGTTCAAACACGTGCAAGTGCATTTTTAGTTAAAATATTAAACTTTATGTATTAAAATTAGTTATAAACCACATTTTAATGCCAAGTTTATCAGTATACATAGTTAAATAAAATTTTGAATAGAACAAACAATTTTCACATGCATACTTAGAGTATGCATAGGAAGTATTACTAAAATTCCCTTAGATTCTCCTTTTGAACCATGGGGTAGCAGCTTTCAATTTTAAAGCCTAAAAAGGCAGCATTATGGGTCATATGCTAAAAATATTGTTTCTATAAACGATGTACCACTTTAAAGAATTACTGTAAATTTCTGAAAACAGATACATCAAGAGTACATGGCAAATGAGTTAGACTTTGTAATTTATAACTATGTAAATAAACAGTGATGGCTAAAAACATCAGATCAAGCCTCAGCAATATTAATACTACAATGCATAATTTAAATAAAATTAGGGATGTTAAAAGAGGTGAAGAAAACTGAAAATGGACAAGTTGAAGTGAATAAATGACGTACAACAAACCAGAAGAGTTTTAATTTTAAAATTGTTAGGCTAACATAATAGAAGAAACTTTGACCTACTGTTACTGACAGTGAAATGGAAATATAAAAGACACCAATTTGTTTCATTTTTAATTTCAATTACTTTAATTTGAAGTTTTTTTCAGTGATTTTTGAAATAGGTATCAAACAACTGAAAATAACTATTTTCTAAATAAATACATTACTTACCAGACGTTTTGGGGTTTTCAAGACTCTTTCCTTTATACAAATTATTTATATCTAAAGCCACATACTTCGACTTTCCTTTCTCCCCCTTGGTAGATAGCCCCGGAACTGTAGACATGCTGATGAGGAGAAGTCATTGAGTATTTTGCTGCACTGTACCCAGGGAACGCCTTGCTCCCTAAAAAAGCAAATATTCAGGTGCCTAGTAATTATTTGATAGTTAACCAAAGAAAAAACAATGAAATTTTTAACTCACGTTTTTCACAAAACTGATTTGAGTCTCATAATCAAAATACAAAGTCTAGTTCTGTATGAGTTACAGAATTTACAGATCAAAATGGCTACCACTCTCTTTCAAACCAAGATTTCAAGAAAAAAGGTTGTATCTTCTGTCTGTTCAAAGTTGCATTTTTTTTAAAACCTAAACACAGTTCAGTTACTAAGTTTGATAAATTACAGAGGAATTTATGGTGGCAGTATAAAAATTTATGGTTTTGTGGTCATTCAATTGTACATATAAAACCTAAAACAACTGTTTCATATCCTCCACACAAAACATTTCAAAAGGTTGATTTATCCACCCATGTCCACAACAACCAAGTTCAAAAGTTGCAGCTAGAAGAGAATTATTTGCTTTATTATTCTGTATTTTAGGAAAAATAAGATTTATTAAACTTAGGAGTAATAACCTAACATGGATAGGGTAACACAAGTGCAAGTTATGTAATGTTAGACAGGCATAACTGGAAGGTCAATATAATAAAGAAAATTTGAGACTTAAACTACTTAAATATTTATGTTACAATTAGTCTTCCAAGCACACAAAAAAAAAAATTTTTTTTATTTATGGTTACAAGGTTGGTCACATTGACATGTCCCATATAGGGTAACAAAAGTAACAGACAAAATAGTCTTACTGAAAATAAACATTTAATTTAGAATGTTTTAAATAATAAAAAAATCACTTCCAACTCTGACTAATAACGAAACAATATTTTCGTATCTCCATGAAAACAATTCATTGAAAAATCTTATTCTTTGTGTACAAAAAAACTAATCTCAACTAAAAGCCCACCAAATTTTGTGAAGATAAACTGAATCTAAACAGTGCAAATGGGTAGACAAGCTATTGTACATTACACAGCCCATTACACAAAGGTTAATTAATAACATTAATAAAATACTCTCGGCAAGATGAAAAAAGCTTAAGAAATGGACCAACTGTGAGCTTTATAACTTTGGTTAAGAACAGCACACAGACACACCAATGCATAGCTTTCCACACTTAAACTATACTGACAATATTTTGATTACTTTGACAGCTGGAAAGACTGAAAATGATAATAACCAGAAACCACGATTTCTGTTTATTTGAAATGACATGACACTAATAAATTAAGCTTAACCTTGGAATCAAAATTAAAATGAAGAAAACCATTACTGCATAGTCTGAATAATGAAAAATTAACAGAATACTTTTGACTAGATTTACGACATTGATTTATATGTAATTTTGATTATGTGATAACTAAAATAATCAAAGTAATTTCGCTTAGCTTGTTTTAAATAAAGCAATTTAATTACATTTTGTTGATGGATTGTAAAATCAATGGGAAAACAGTAACAATCAAACAGTAGACAACTGTATTACTTAACTGATTCCTATATGTAATCAATTATATTGATTTATACATAAATCAGCAAAGTAAATCAATTATTACACCCATCATCCCTCCACTGCTGATCATAGATAATTAAAATGTCCAGCACTCATAGGCATAAATACACTGCTGAGAAAATACTCAAGCATCATGTAAAGATTAGCTTTTTGGTTTTGTATTGTATAAATGTCACCCATATGTAAAAAAAAACCTGGTAACTATCTCAATTGAAATACCCCCAAATCCACCTCAATATTCTACAGATGAATAACTCAATCACAAACCTTTGATCAGGCAACACTATAAAAGCTAATGATATGTTCTACAATTAATATACAATGCACAGAACATAGAGCAAGTTCTGAATTCTTCTAAATGCACTGTTCACTAGAAACCTAAAGAAATAATTCAAGTCTTCATAAAACTGACTGATAGCCAAAACACTGCAATTTGTTTTGCCTTGCAAGTTGAGTCCAAACAGCATTTGCCTTCTACATTTATCTTTGAAGAGGCTATGCCTATAATGAACAATATTCAAATTGTGAATTATGAATGACATGACTTGTTTTGGGAGAGTTGAGAAAATGGCTGAGCTTTCAAAACTTGAAAAGACCTCCATTCTTGAATCAAACACCTACACATTTTCAATACCCTCAAAAAAAGCAAATTATTTCCTTTCCCACTAACCACGAAAAGATTCTTGCCTCTCTTCCTAGAAATAGGTCAAAGTACATTTGTTTTAAGACTATTCAAAATGGAATTAAAATTACTTTATCATTATGTACAAATAAACTTAGCATCTAAACATGTAATAAATCAAAATGCTAATTTCAATTTTAAATTCTACAAGGAAATTAAAAAATTCCAAACCTCTCCTGTTCTTCAATTTACCATTCTAAGTACAGATTTAATGTAAATTTCTCATTATAGATATTACTAAGGTAAATCATAGCTTTAAGAGCCTTCAACCTTATTTCTTTAGGCAAATTTAAAAAATCAGATCCACTTGCCATGCCCACCCATCACATTCTTTCACAAGTTGCAAATAGTTAACATTAAGACTTATTAGAAACAAAGCCAAGGTTTTAATACATTAAACAACAACTATTTTTTGTAAAGAATATTATCTATTTAATCATCAGTTTTTCTGCCATATCTATATAAACAAGCTTATAACTTGCTAGTTAAAATGCCAGATGCATTATGATAGTTACAGGCCATTGTATGCTTTGTGTATTTTTGCATTTTCTTAGGTGAATTACATAAAAGTTAAGTACTTGCACCATCTGCATGTAAAAAAAAAAGGCTTAGAGTATCAAGTCAATAGCAAGAAAAGAACAGGCAACATTTCCTGTTTTTCATGCATATTCATTTAGAAGTACCTAAAATGTACAAATTTTAAACTTTTTAGGTTAGGTAATGAAATATAATTCACAATCACCACATAGTGGTCACTGTGCAGTCCATCATTCAATGCAGAATGAGTGCTTAACAAGTTGTGCAAGTGATTATTAGACAAGTCACAGGACAATAAAATTACATGTAAACAGGTGTATATGGTTACAAACTAAGCTATTTGAGACAAACAATTGTAGTTTGATGTTACAATTTCTAGTTATTCTTGAAAGAATAAAAGATTTAGATTTTATTAAATGGTAGCTACAATGTTAGTCAAATTAATAATGTATATAGGGTTCAGATAGAGAAGAAAAAAAATAATGTTTTACTAGAAAAAGATTTACAATAACTTACAATGTAAATGAAATTATTTTTCTTGTATGAAAAGTATTTCTACTCTTAATGTGAAAGTCAATTTGCATTTGGATTAGTAAGTGCCAACTCCAAATATTCAATTTTGTTTTTACAAAAAATACAACTAAATCATGATTTTGTACACAAGATTTAACTTTTGCTGATAATTGCCAAATAACATGAAAATACACAAAGCATATTAAAAGTTAGTGCAAAAATTCTGATGGTTACTTTGAGGTTAAAAGGTTAGCCCCATTAACAAAACCAACAGCAAAAGGGTCAATATTTTGATAAAAATTGACTCGTAATTATATCAAATTTCTACAAGCATCCTGAATCCTACATACATGAAAGTTTTTCACTAAAAAGTATGCTATCAGAATATTACCTCTTGCAGAAAATATGACCAATGTTTATAAAATCTAACTAACAGAACTCAATATAGAAACAAAAAAATACTTCAAAATGAACAAAATGAAAATCTGAAGAGTATTCTAAAGCAATCAACACACCAAAGGGGAGAATAAAAAGTACAACACTAATACAAACACAAATATTGTAAAAAAACAAAAATTTACTGAAAAGTATGTTGTAAACAAAAAAGTTATTCTGAAATAGGAAGTCCTATCAAATACCTTACAGTTTAAAACCTAATATTAATTGCAATTATGAAAGTCTGTTGAGCAATCTTAAATGTTTGCAACTGTTTCATATAAATATCAAATTACTTTAATATCTTGAATTAATTTTCATCATGGTTAGTAGCACATGTTCACTCAAATGAAATTTCCATTTAGACTAGCTATACAAGCTAATATAAAGCTGTTATCTAATTAACAAATGAGGTATTTGTGTTTTATATTTAAGTACTTTGGTAGGGAAAATTAAAAAGTAGTTGTATTCAAATACAATGGCACAGTATTCATATTTGCTTAATGATTTACTGGAGAAGTAATATTGTAATTGTTAACTGCCGTACCCTTCCAATTTCTAGAATTCATTATTACAGCCACGAGTTAGATCAGGTCAGTACTCACCCACTGCCTTAAGTTACAGTTACCAAATTAAACAAGTCACTTGAGATCTGAGGTGGCTACTAAATTGCTTCTAATGGTACATGAACACTTCTGATAGATTGATTACATCAAGGCAAAGTGTAAATCATCAGAGCAAACTTCAATTGGTGAAAAAACACTTCTAAACTACTCCAAATCTAAAGGTAAGTCTTTTTATTATGAACAATATTGTACAAGTTGCACAAAAAAAGTAAACTACATTTCTCACACATTTAGCCATTTATTATTTTCATTTATTTAGTATACATCATGAACTATGTGATATGAAACTTATAAAAATATAAAAAACTAAATTTTTTTGAACTATTAATCATTGTTATTTGCTATGCTTTCTGTTATTCTTATTAGAAGCTATATTCTATGTTATATAACATTTTTGTACTTCTAATGCAATTATGATGCACAACTACAGAAGTCTACATCTGGTATTTCCACAAAGTTGAAGCAGCCTACAACACAAGTCTACACACCCTCATCAAAAGTGCATAATAAACTCAATTTTACTGTTGCTACACTAATCATTTATCTCAGTGGAGTCAAAATAAATTAAAACCTAACAGAAGCCATAGATTCTCAGTATATTCTTCCCAGTAACAAGCACATTTTCACAACTTTGATTGAGAGGTTTGATGTAGTCCGACAAAGTGTCACTTCACCTCTCTGCTGCAACTTATACCTAAAAATCACTGTCAGTGTGGGTACCTTGAGAAGACAAATGCACTGCTTTTTGGGTTTCTTGGAATCAATTTATACTTGACTGGAAAATGTACACATTAGTGCTGACGTGCATTTCAAGAGCCACCACATCTGATAACATTGCAACTTAATATAAATGAAATATCTCATCAATAATCAGGTGTTACACATGACAAATATTGCATTCAACATAATTGAGGCTTTCTGTTTGCCTGGTATTTAACTGCAAACTCTGCCTTGGGTATGAGATGGTGATAGCTCATCTACAGGTAGCAACTCGGAAAATGAACAAGTTATTCTAAATCAGCAGATAATTTATCCAAATTTAATCCAGAACATGGCCTCTGCTGAAAGTAATACCCAAAGCATCAGCCATTGTGACCTACATTAAAAAAATCAACGCAAACCGATTTACTTGATGAATCAGTCAGAGTCCAGTCACTGACACCAACATAATAGAACTCTGAAAGTGAGATCATTAATTATTTGTAAAGATAGCTGGTATAGTATTAAAATTTAAAATAAAGTACAGAACAGCCATCTTTGGAATACATTTTTATACTTCAAGTAGGTTTCTCTTCATCATTAATTCTGTACTGAAGATTCCCCAGGAGAAATTGGATAATCTGCAAACTTGAACATTAAAACTGATTTTTATGATCAAACTGTGCTTGCAGATTTAGTGACAATACTAAAAGTTTTTGAAGAAACAATTTCACCCAGGGTCTGAAAATTATTACATCTAGTTGTGTAGCACCACATGTTTATAAATGAATGACTAAAACAGACAGAATGCAGCAACATGCAATCCCAATCTTGTCTGCACTGGAGAAAAATATGTTCATGTCCAGGTGACTCAGTAAGGACAACAACAAATATTTTGCTTGGTTGTGGTATTGGATCCCAGATTTAAAATAATATTTCCCTAGATCTATAAATCCAACTGAATCCTCTTGCATCAAAACAGTAAGAATGGGTTTGTATATTCATTCCTACCTTGTTCCTGTATATAATGGAATCATCATCCCTACATTATCCTTATTTTTAACTTTTTTAATTACTTGTGCTCCTTACTACAGATAACATTACTGGTACAACACCCAGTAGTAGCTTACCCTGCAATGTACTTACACAACATGTTGACAGTTTAGTTGCTCTGCTCACCAGTGTCATAAACCCAGAAGATGGCATACCAGTGGGCACACACAAACTAATATTTAGTAAAATACTAAAATTTTAATTATAATCTGCAATACGATACCAAACTTAAACATACATTCATTAAATAGTAGTTCCATAAGAATACAACAACATGCTCTCTGACCCTTATCTGTCTTGACTGGATTAAAAAGTACAAAACTCTTTCAGAACTTACACCAGAATAAATTACCCAATCAGGTCAAGGCTTAAATAAGATTAAAGATAAATATATTACAAACAAGTTTAAGACTCACATTGAATTTTAAATCTGATATAATGAGAATTATCAAAAAATTCTATTTTTAGAACACCATTACTTATTTTTTAATTCCAGGTTACGAGTTATACGATACTTTTAGATAAGGTAAAGTGATACTCTTTACAAGGAAGGAGCTAGCAGCTGGTCGAGATAAAATTTTATAGTATAAGGGCTTTTAAGGATAATTTATACAAGATTTATTAATCACCTTATTAGACACATGATGTAATAAGATAAAAATACAATTAAATCAAAGCTGTTAAAATTCCTGATGTAAGAAACAATTCACAATTTCCCAGATTTCATTAGAAGGTAATTAGCAAAATGTTTGGGAAACTGCTTCATAATGTTGTAAGGATGTTTTAAGTAATTTAATAGTAAACAGTGTTAATACAAGGATTGAGCTCTATTTCTGAATCAGAATTGTTCTGCTAATATTACAATTTTTCTCATGCAGTGAAAATGCATAAAATTTACTAATTACAACTTAGTTTATGCTTAAAATCTCTACTTTATCATTCTTTTAGGTTGTGAATTTCCTTACACTTCACTGCAAGACAATTTGAAAAGAGCATTTAAATTTGTCTTGGCTTTTTTTTTTTTTTTTTTTTTTTTGCTGTTGATCACAGTATTTTATATCTTGCTAGTTAAAGTGATGACAATATATACTAGTACTGGCTATGAATCATACAAAACCTAGAAAAACCAAAATATTTTTGGTGACCATTAACCTTTGTCAGGCTTTATATCATAACTTTTGTTAACAATATTTACAGTTGAAATCATTTTAACAGTTACTTTATCTGTGCATGTTGTTTGAATACGTCCAATTCACAATATTTAATAAATAACAATTTGAGTCAATATTTTGGCACTGCTTATCACATTTGCTAAAGCCAAAGTATTTAAGCTTACCTAAACAATGTGTTATAGATCTTAAACCAATATACCTTTAAAAAAAACAAATCAGTACTCCACATTAATATACATTTTCCATTTTTATTTTTAACCATCTACAGC
This sequence comes from Tachypleus tridentatus, assembly GCF_004210375.1. Classification (NCBI taxonomy): domain Eukaryota; kingdom Metazoa; phylum Arthropoda; class Merostomata; order Xiphosura; family Limulidae; genus Tachypleus; species Tachypleus tridentatus. The sequence continues at coordinate 96,249,204 of NC_134827.1, read as the reverse complement.
CAATTTCAAAGTTTGGAGCCAATAACTGTTCAGAACATAGACATTTTAAATCGTGACAATAATAGGCTAAAGTAAAAAAAAAAAAACCACAATAAAAACAAGACAAAGATTAGATATTTAAGGGATTCATTTAACAAACATTTTGGAATGATTAGAAAATCTAAAAGGAGTAGAGTTTTCATGCAAGGCTCCTCATGACTGTATATAACATCAACTGTAAAATATTTAAAGAGTTTGAATTATTGTTACTTAAGTTAATATTAAGTTCAGTAATACTTAAGTATGCACTTAACATCTGATTATGGTTCCAACAGGTATTACCTGTAAACAAATCCTTTACACTTTTAGAAATTTTTGACCATCCCTAACCAGATTCTAATTACCAGCACAATGACATCCTCTTAACATTAGACTTTTACAAGATATTGTTTCATCTGACGTTTCTTTCAATTTTCATTGAACGAACCTTATGACAGAGGCTTTAAGATTCCATAGTAAGTTGGACAATAACAAATCAGGCTAAAATATATAGAACTAATGGCTAAAAATTACTAGAACATTCTTGTCTATATACATCAATGCAAGGTGATGCTTTGCAAAAATTTATATACGGATTTGTTCCACTTTTTTTTTTTGCCTATATTCCAGATGCTGTTTTGAGTTGTGCTGTATCCATTTCCTAACTACTGCAATATTATAAGTAAAAAAGATAAATATTTCATGTTAGTAAGTTTATAATAAACTAGTTCTATGGTGGCAAACCATTGAGTTAGCACTACTTTTGTGTTTTAGTAAATATAGCTCAAAAACACACAAACTCCCTAGTTATGGAAACCAAACTGACTTAGAAAAATTTAGATTGACCAAAAATAGAAATGTATCTCTTACATTGGTATAGGCATATGATAAGTTATTTCTATCAGTACTTAACACTATTTATTGGTGTTTTATGCAATTTTAGCAATTATACAACTGCTTCAATAAGTATAACAGAAATAATCAAGGAAAAGAGAAGTCAGATCTTACCAAACACAACAGAACTTCCTAGCAAGTAAAATCTAAAAATACCTTTTTTCATTTTTAATAGTTACTTTGTAAAAGCTTAAGTAAACAAGCAAGAAAATGTATATACTTTTACTAAAACACAGACAAAAAGAAATTCTCTTGAAAACAGCACTGTCTAATATTTTCCAAAACCACACTACAAAATATTGACAAAAAATAAGTAACTGTTTTCAAACAAACTGCACATGTAAAAAATGTGCACTACATTTGATGCAATTAGGTTAATCACTAAGTGAGAACAAAACACATGGATGACCGAATGTCATTCTGCTGACCCAGAAAGGATTAACAGGTAGCCTATAAATTTGTTTCAGCCTAACTCTCTCAAGCTGTGTTATGATTTGAACTAATTTAAGTACTACTTTTCACAGCATTACTTCCAGTTGTCTGTAAATGTTCCAACATGTAGTTATTTTTATCTATCAAAGTTAACCTCAAGAGTATAACCTGATATTTCAACTAACAACAATGTAACATACTATTTTGTGTGTGCGTGCATATCTTGAACTCAAGATCTGATATCCTGATACCTGCAACTAAGCATGGTTTTGAGCCTTGAAATGCTGAATGAATTTGATACTTGCATTCAGTCTGTCAAGCAATTTATTTATAAAGAACTTTTTGGTTAACATTAGTACGTTGAAAATGTTTTTTTCCTTCCTTTAATATGTTAAACATTTGCATTTTTTCACAAGCTTCTTGACATTTTATATCACCTTTACTAACTCCCGAATGAATTTTAATTGCCTAAACATTTAAAATTTGGAAATTACATAAAAATGATTTAATGAAAGTAGATTTAGCCCACTTTTTACTGCAACAGAATGACTAACAAATATTTAAGCTTTCAGAAATGACTGAATTACATCATGTAATTCCAAATTATCTTACAATAATTTCAGAACTGAGTATGGCTAAACAGTAGGTTTAACAGTTATACTGTTAGTATGAATACAAAAACAACAATCAAATGTCAAAATGCTGAGGTTCATCATACAATTTAAAACAACAATCAAATGTCAAAATGCTGAGGTTCATCATACAATTTTTTTTTTTTACTTCATAAACTAGAAAAACAGCAAATGATTCAACACAAACTTTATACAGGGGATAACTTCTGAAAAATATTTTCATATACAAATTGTTTTATGAAGCTATAAATTTTGTTATGACAAAACAATGCACAATTTCACTACATTTAATACCAATATCACAAAAAATTTGCCCTTACCAAAATTACAAGCAAACTATATTAACCAGATTTCATTTGAACACGACACAAGTTAAAAAACATTTTTTACATTATTTTTCTAATTTTCAAGACTCAATAAAATAACTGCTTGGCCCAGTAAGCATCATCTAACAAGCAGCAGCCTTATCAACAAATTGAAACTAATACATTATGCCTACTCCATCTTTTTTCATCAAAAAACACCTACTACACTGCATTATCATTAAAGATATAAAATGATTTTTTTACAATACCCACCAAACATATTCCCATCCACAAGCACATTTTCTTATTGTAACATATCACAATCAGTTTCATTTATTTTTTATCTATAAACATTTCACCAAATTAGCTTATACTGTAGAAAAACAGAACTTTGCGTTTAGATCGCTAGTCCACGAATTCTTAAAACCAAAACATGGACAACTTGCATTATACTATGATAACCAAAGTTAAGAAAGTGATTGAATAAAATCAGTAAAACTTCATCAGTACAAAAGTTACAAGATTCAAATGAGTGCACCTGAAGTGATTTTGGAACTCCTCTTGTTTCAAGCATTCGAAAATACTTAAAAGTTATTTAACTGAATAGTGCAATTTTCAGACGTGATTCACACATTCAGGCATGACAAATGTCATGTAGTTCCAAACTGCCAATAACTGACCAAAGTTCCTCAAATAACAGACAAATGTTTACACCTTAAGATTTAGCTTTACTTTGTTAGCTGTTAACAGAGAAATTTAAGTAACCACAATACATTCTACAGAACTTGCAATAAGTTATATTTAACTTCCCACAAAATATTATAGAGTAACTGTCTTACTACTGCCAAACGACTGGCAAGATAAAAACATATCTTTCTCTTGATGCATTCCATATTTGCATATTTACTTTCAACTAAAATTGAGCTAAAACAAAAAGTTTGATAAAATGCAAAAAATAACCATATTCTCCAAACATCCTGAGGTTAACTAAAAACTTAACATTTACTTATGTTTTATATTAAAATGTTTTTTTCTTGGAAAAACTATTTCCGAAGTGTATTGGGGTGAAGTCAGTGAACAAATACTGATACTGAAAGTAATTTGGTTTATAATTTGAAATTATATTGAAATTACAAAAAAATGTTATAATACCTTATAAATTAATATCAACTTTTTCTGGTACTTTTTTGAACAATAAACAAATATACAGAACATGCTAAGGAAAACCCTAATGTAGGCCTTAAAATGTTTTCAAGGCAAAATGTTTCAACCAAACTTTAAAACTACCTATCCTACCCTTTGCAGTCTTCATTCACCCTAACTCGAATCTAACGTTATACATTACCCTAACTCTCACTTGAGCTTTGAAGACAGTAGAGTAGTATAAAAATAGTATAAAACTGTTTAAGAAGTCTTAATAATCGAACAGACAATAAGCATATCTAAAAAATGAATAAAAACCTTTATAAGGTTGCAAACAGCGTACTTCACAAATTTGGTGAATTCCAACTTAGGTAGGCTTAACTGTAACTATTGTGAAATTCGAATTCATCCAAATAAAGAAAAGACTGTACTAAAATATGATTTTACCTCGGTCCGTCCGTATGTATTCTGTTTTATGAAAGGATGATAAAAAGTTTTCAACTGTACTGGGGACGGATGGCTACAGATTCTCCAGTTCTTTTCCAAATATCCAAACCCCAATACCCGCTCCAAAATGGCGGACAATAAGAAGCTTTTCCTTTAACACCGTTTAATAACCTAAAGATGACGTCATTCTAAATCTTCCCAGAATTCCTCTAAACTACGCAGTTGTGAACGTATGCTGCAGCAGAGACGAGTGTAAATCTGAAAAGCATTTCGCAAGGATCAATCTATAAATTCATATATGTTCAACTTATCACAACAAAACTACACAGAAAATAAGCGCTTCATGGGAAACCCTTTTTCTTTTAATTATTGATTGTAATTCACCTCTCATTTATGTACTTTATTTGTTTGAATTTTTGTGCTACAGAACAAAGTAAAAGAGACTCCCATTTTTATTTTTTTTTCACTCACTCTTTATAGCTCTTGTTATAAATGACTCAAATAAATTTAATTTTAACATCTTAAATGACAGTATGTAAAATAAAGATACTTCACTAGCACCACTACTTAATTAATATCATATAAAAATTGTTTTACAGTGCGTAATTGAGTAATCTAAAATGAACTTTAAGGTATATTAATAGTACAAGATGTTTATATTCAAAATATAAATATCGTATACCAAAAAGTATTGGCTTTTAATTAAGCTGTTATCCCGGGAAAGGTTATGACCAATTCTTTCCCTGCAAAACATATAATAACATTATCATATGTTATTTTGTTTGTATGTTAACAAATGTGAATCTGATGCTGTCAATGAGAGAGAGACTGTTTGCATATGCATTGTTCCCAAGTACAACTGGAGCGAAAAAGCAAGTTGTAATTTCTATATTGCTTTCAGCAAAATAATTCGAGCAAAAACAGCAAAGAAAAGCGAAAACGATACAAAATATAGTGTATGAGAAATAGTAGAAATATTTATTAACACGTATTCAAGAGTTGGTGTCTTTGCTCAACATTTACAATACCACATTTTATTTACTGGTTGACTTCTGCAAAGTGCGAACTTTTCTTTCTGAAAAAGATTGATGTTACTGAATCAAAGGAAATAATAATGTGTCTATAACGCACATTCAATTCAACCCAAAACCTGGTGCAGTATCTCACAATGTTCAATTACCTAGAGAAAAAGTGGTATAGAAACATGATCAAACGAGAGTAAGCTTTTTAGAATGACCACTGTGTTGTGTAAGTTTAGTCTGAGGTGAGAATTAAAGCAAACTTTAATAACTTGTTCACAATGGTGGTAATTAATCGCATAAAAACGTGTGTAAAAGTTTATGAAAAAGATTCTGAATATACCTGATAAAGCATATATTATTCTTTAGATATAAACAGTTAAATCTGGCAATTTTCAGCTGCTATTTATGTGATTTTTCCTGAGCATCAGAAGTACAACATTCGTAGACAAAGTATCGATTTTTGTATTTGTAGATGTATATCTGATCAAACACAATACGATATCAAAATTGTGTTGGCTGTCCTGTTAGCCACAACTCTGATATCTGGTGACAAAAACTCAGTTTTTCTTTTGTACATACTTTTCAATAGTCATTTGTGAAAATCGTGAATTGTATAATATGTTAAAAACAGAAACTTAAACACAAACTCACAACAATTTCTAACGTATACAATGTTGAATATAACTACAAAAGAAGTGAATAAAACAAGTATCATATGCATGTCTTATGAAATTGCTCCTTTGCATTGGGCGAAAGTGAAATGCACCAGAGTAAAGTCAAGCTGATAATTTACACTGTGATTCATCGTTGCTCAATCAGTGTTACACCAGTATAATACATTCATGTAAGATATGATCATTCTAGATTTTTTTCTTTCAAATTTCATCTTATATTGAACTTAGGAGAAAATTAAAACCAAACCGCTGCTATTAACGGACAGAATACTCACTGCAATGTGTTGATGAATGCATTCATGAAAAATGTGTAAAAATCAAAGTTTCTGTTGCTGACGTCTATTGCATATGTTATAATGGAATAAAATTTTATGATTCATCATGAGTTGTCTGGAAACATTGAAGTGATTACATGAAACTAAAATTGCAATACTACAAGTGGCCAAGGTAGAAAGCAGAATCTCTTCAAATGTGACTCCTTATGTGATATATGATATATGATAATTCAATGGAGATCTTGCCAATAACTTAGATGTAAGTACAGATGTGAAAGTTCGCTTCAATATAGTAAGATACATATACTTTTGCATGACATGGTATTAATTAACATGCCCTGGTCCAAACTCATTGCTTAGCAGAGGAAAACAAATGGCTGAAATTAGATTGCAAGCAATTAGATAAGCAAAACTGGATAAGGATGATCTCTACAGTGATTCAAAACCAAATTATTCGACAACTATCAAGGGCAAAAAGGAGATGATACTACATTCAATATAAAAGAACTTCCGTGATATTGGGGGCAGTTATCCCTTTTGCCAATCCGATACAATCCAATGTCCCCTTTCCAAAAATGATGGGTCACTTTTCAAAATTCATGCCATGTATATGCCCCATTTTCTTATTTTTTTCTTTATGAGAATCAGAAAATTAAAGTTAAGTTGACAAGTATGTAGATTCAAAAGTAATTGAAAAATTTACAGTTGAATCTTACGTTCAATCAAGAACGTAAGTTTACACGTGGAATAAGCTGATTAAATCACTATACTGCTGAATAAAACTACGATAGACTTCGAGTTGGGGAGTAATATGCGATTTACATGTTTTTGTGTAAACAATAATGGTGGCGCTCCTAATAAAAACTGCCTTTTCTTCATCTGAGCCAGTTATGTTGGATATTTACACAAAATTAATGATACTGTATCTATTGACAAGTAACATCATCTTTTAATCCATTATGTTATTCCATCTGGAACATAATTCAACAGACTGGATTAATCTTCTATGAAGGTAATTGTTCAAAGCATAGAGCAAATGTGATACAACAATATTTTAACGGTAAAGATGTCAACAGGAAAATTGTAGTAATTGTCTGACCTATTCAGAGTCCTGTTGGGAATATTATTGAGGTTATATAGGCCTATATTAAATTCATAAAAGTCAAATGATACTCAAACAACTTAGCTGAGTTACTGGGAGTAGTACAGGACATTTGGAAGAATATTTCATAATCAAACATTGATAAACTTATGATAGCATTAAAATGATATATATATATACATCAGATGGTAGGAAATACAAAACACCAACGCATTAGACAATTGATGCAAACCAATGAATTGATTTCTTTCACTCATTTTTTGAATCGTAACTATTAAAATGTCTGTCATTGTGTTTCAACAAGGTAAAACTTAAATTGCTGTCTTTTTTTTAATTCGCGCAAAGCTACTCGAGGGCTATCTGCGCTAGTCGTTCCTAATTTAGCAGTGTAAGACTAGAGGCAAGGCAACCAGTCATTACTACCCACTGCCAACTCTTCTGGGACTACTATTTTACCAACAAATAGTGGGATTTACCGTCACATTATACCGCTCCCACGGCTGAAATGGCGAGCATGTTTAGTACGACGGGGATTTGAATCCGCGACCCTCAAATCACGAGTCGAACACCTTAACCCACCTGGCCATGCCGGGCTCAGTTTGCTGTCAAATATGTTTTGGTCTTGTATTGTATTAACTATGATTATTTTATTTGATATTATTTGATTTATATTTTATTATCAAATAATTTTCACAGTTAAATGATATTTCAGGACAATTTTCAACTTAATATGAAATTGTATGGTATCGTAAGGCTTTAAGTTTGTAAGTTTTTTTGTGTAATCAGTGGCGTCATTTAAGCAATTTTTTTTTCGTAAGGGGAAGGACAATGTAAGTCCTAATTTGTACAAATATAGGAACTATTGGTGACGTATGTTTCGGAGCTCATACCTTTACAGTAAAAGCCAAAGGGTTAAATAACTACAACAAAAACACTCGAAAAGTTCGACTGTGTATTTTGTATATATTAATAACAGTAATTTCTCATGAGCATTCCCATTAACAGGTGTTTCTAAAAAAAAGAAAAGAAAAAAAGGATTGAGTGGGACGTTGAATCTCAATTGGCGCCACAGTGCGTTATGTAAAATGCACTAACTTAATATAAATTAACATGTTTTAAATGACCTGTTCTTGCATTTTGAACTTTTCCCTTAATTATTTGTTAAAATGCACTCTCTAATGTGAAATTATAAGTCGTATTAAAGTTCAAGAGTTGTATTGTCTGTCTTGTCTTCGTATATATTGTTGTGTACGTGTTTTAAAGTAGCAAGAGTAAGTTACATTGCTTTCTTCATCTATGCATGTATTTATTTCAATATAAATATTTTTTAAAGTTTAAAGCTAGAAACGGCTGTAATAGTCTAAATAAAGGTAAATGTATGTGTGTGTTGGGAGTGGTATGCAAGTATACTACACATTTTCTACCTCTTTGTTTAACAATTTTCAATATGTTCGCACATGCAGATGAACGTGGTTACAATACAAAAAATCAGGTAGGAATTAGCTAATTTCATTTTGCTCGAATTACCTACTTATTGTATTTGGTCTCACATGAGCTTCCTCGTTGAGGCTCAGCATGGCCAGGTGGGTTAAGGCTTTGACTGGTAATATTAGGGTCGCGGGTTCGAATCTCCGTCGCACCAAAGATGCTCGCCCTTTGATACGTGGAAGCGTTATAATGTGACGGTAAATCCCACTATTCTTTGATAAAAGAGTAGCTCAAACGTTGGCGGTGGGTGGTGATGACTAGCTGCCTTCCCTCTAGTCTTACATTGCTGAATTAGGGATGGCTAGTGCAGATAGCCCTCGCGGAGCTTTGCGCGAAATTAAAAAAAAATTATCGTTGAAAATATTTATTTAAAGTGGAATTAAATGTGAAGAAGTGGACAGCAATCTTTTCTATTGTGAGGTCAGATGATATCCTAAGTGTGAAACTTTCTTTATTATTCGATGGGTGTGTGAGTGTTTTGTTATAACAAAGCCACATTGAGTTATCTGCTAAGCCCACCGAGGGGAATCAAACCCCTGATTTTAGCCTTGTAAATTTAGAGACATACCGCTGTACTAGCGGGGGGCTAATTCAATGGGAATTACCAAGAATCACATGAGTAGCGAAACAATATGGAGAAGAATAGTGTTATTGTTTGGTGTAAATAATGCAATATTTTCTCATCTGAAAAAATTCTAAACATCTTACAGCTAGTATTTTAAAGAGTTCCATCAAGTCAAAACCATGTCTCTCGTGCAACCGTCTTATCTTTTATTGTTTCAATTTATTTCATATTGTGTATAGTCTCTTTATTCTACAGACTCAATCGAAGTCAAATAATTCACATTTTCTTCATAAAACAGTTTCAGTCGAATTCCAAGTTATTATGGGAACAAATCTGATTATCATTAGAGAAAATCATTGTAAATGAGAAGACTACACTGTAAACATAAATTTTATCTTTTCATGGTTTTAGTCGAAGTTAAACAAATTAACTGTAGCATCGCAATTAAGTGGATTGGCCGCGACATCGTTTGTAGTTTTTTACTTGCCAGATGAGGACAATTTCATCAGTGATTAGAAAAAGTATATTAGTTTGTGTTATTTGTTTATTTGTAGCTCAAGCATAAAGGTACACAGTAGGCTATCTGTGCTCTTCTCATCATGGGTATCAAAACCTGCTTTGTACCCTTGTAAACCCATAGACATGCCGCTGTATTACTGGAAGGACAGTATAAGCATTGAACAGATATGTCCTACGTCAAGTGAATCATTTAAAACCTAACTCAATGCTTTAAAAAATGTTTTTGTTAAATCGATTTATTTAATAATCATATACTTTTTTCTTTTTTTGCTCAAAGAACATAACCACATAACAATTTCACGAGATGTTAATAAATCCCTAGCGGTTTTCTGCGACTTCACATGTTATTAAGATAGGGTGATGAGTGATCTATAGGAGTGAGTTATAGAGTTTCAACTTTGACAACTCAGAATGTGTTTTTGAATAAGTTATGAGTGAAGTTCAAAGTTCATATTTACATATTTGTTGTTATTACATACACAGAGACAGCTGACTTGTAAGCTGTATTACGAATTATAAATTAACGGAACACGTGTATTGATCTCTTTTGAATGTGACATTGTATTAGCAATAGAAAACAAAATTGGATCTTTTAGTTTTAAGAAAATGAATCGTTTTATTTTAGGATTACAGTTTTATAATCTTAGGCATTCCTTCAAAGTTGTGAATATTACTTACAATCCAGTATCAGTAATTAGCCCACTTAGCGTGTGGAAAATATTATCAACCGAGTTAGCCACTAGTGCTACAGCGTTTAAAGATTACGATTCAGAACCACACAAAAGTGGTGCTGAAAATGCTACTAGAACGCCGATTGCTACAGAAAAACACGAACCTGTCATCAAAAAAGCTTTCCGTATTTTAAAAGAAGATTTATGGAACGTAGGAAGAAGTCAATTGAATTCTCGGGAACAAAAAATTCCACCAGAAGTAGATATTGCTATTATAGGAGGAGGAATAATGGGTTCATCAATTGCCTACTGGCTTAAGCAACGTGCACCAGAAAGCTTCAGTCTTATTGTGCTGGAGAGAGATTCTACTGTATGTTTCAATTTTTGTGAACTCTTATTTTGTAGAGAAAAGCAATGAAATGGAGTCTTTGACTTTTTTTTTTTTTTTAAAGGATGAGTTAAAGTGTGCAATTTTCTCTTAGGTTGGATTTCAATATCAAATAATTTAATTTTTTGGGGAATTGAGGCAGTTACAGTTTGTTATTTAAGTTACTTTAAGTTGAATACTTAGCAAATACGTTGATTATTGATGCAAATCTGATGTATTTAATTGATGCTCAGGACATGACTGTATGTGAACATTTCAAAATATTTTTATCTTGGTTTGATCATTTAGTATCACATAAATTTAAAATCTTTAATAAAATTAAGATTAACACATTTTAATGTTGACAATGTTAGAGGTTTACAGAAGTCAATTTTTGACTAATTAGATTAGTTACCAAGTTGTCAACTTTAGAAAGTTAAGTTGAAGTTATTTTTAGGCAAATTTATATTTGCATAGAAACATGTTACTTTATAGGAAGGAGGAGTTAAATATGGTTTTTCTGTTTTGAATTTTTAGCAGCTGATTAAATTTTAAGCTCATTGAATGAGTATATAAACATGCACATGTGTGTGTGCATTTGTGTGTATATGCACATGTACATACATATATTTACAAAATGCTTTCATTTACTTTTTAGAAAAATGAAGCTTTGGGTATTCAAAAAGTTAAGTGTAAACAGTGAGTTGATCATCCTGTATAAATTGTTTTTACCTGATGATTTTTAACAATATCCTTAGAATGATTAAAACTGTGTAAAATATCATACTTGTTATAAAACTGTTAAACAAACAAAAATTTGATATAAAAAGTAACAAAGTGTGTTTCAGCAATATTGAGTAAGTGGTCATTTGTAGGTTGTTGGATTTATGTTTGTAACTATAGTTTTTAAAAGTGTTCATATTGACATTAAATTTAGTTGTACATAAAATTAGTATTTTCAGCTTATTTGAAGAGTGACTAAGAAAATCACATTGGTGAGCATTGGAGAAAGATGATTTAAATTTTGTTTAGTGATAGAAAGCAAAAAACTCTTATTTATGAAGTTCGATCAAACTAGTGGGATTGCCACAGGGGCCAATGCTTGGGTACTTGTTTTGTGTTATTAACATTAATAATATTGATATGGGCATAATTGTTAAAATTTACCAAAGATATTAAACTCTTGAATATTTCCATGTACATTGAAGGTATTGAGATGTTGCAAAATTGGGGTTCTCCTGATTACTTGCCAGTTCACATTTGAGAATCTTACCATATAGTTGATAGATAAAATTCCATATTTAACAAACATCTCAAGCATATATGGAGTATAGGAATAATAATTTTAATACTTAAAAGAAAAATTCAATGAAGCTTATTTATCTAGTCTAGCTATGAAATACTGGCTCAAAGTGGTTTACTGTTAACTAGAATACCCTGGAGATTTTTACAGGCCTACATTTATATATTTTTTGATAGTGAAATATAAGTGGTTAAAAAATAAATTAAATAAGCTATAATTGAAGATTTTTTGGACAAATAACTTTATCCAAAGTGTTAAGTTTGTTACTTATAAATCGAATAAATTACTCATGAAATCTCACATTCATGTAATATTTATTTCCACTATAACAATTTGTGTGACTTACTTTATCATAAGGAAAGTTGGTGGCACAGGTGCCTGTTATCAGGTATTAATAATTATATGTTCACTAAACAAATGCTATTAAAATATGATAATGTACTCTTTGAAATAACTATAATTACCATTATTTGAAAGGTACATAAACATTATGTATGTCTATCATTTTAACATACATTGTGTTTTTTTAATGTATTAATTGTTTGCCATAAGCTATTTAAACATTTTTATTCCAATACCGTAACAAAACAGGTAAAAACCTTTTTAAAAGAGCAGTAGTGAACCACATGGTGTTTAAGTGATGTACGTTATCAGTTTGAGGATATTTTAGTATGAAATAAAAACTGGTCAACATTAAAATTATTTAGTTACTTCATTGCAGTAAATAAATAAATTGATACATATATTTTAAAATAATACAGATGATAACTAAATAATTACATGTGATCTTTGATCACTACATTAATCAGTTTTAGCTGATATAAATCGAGGTGATCTAACTTATTGGTCAATAGTTCATAAAATATTGGGATGCCCCTAAGAATGACTTAGATCAGTTGGTTAGTTGTACAAATATTTGGTGAATGACTATAGAGTAAGTGCAAGATAATGCATATGGAAAACCATAATTTGAATCTCAAATTTAATATAGATGGGAAAACCATTCACTAGTGTAACGGAAGGAAAGTACACTACATGATCAAAAGTATGTGGACACTCGACTTTCACACTCATATGTGCTTGATAAACATCTCATTCCAAAACCATTGGCACTCATATGGAGTTGGTACCCCCTTTGCTGCCTTCATAGCCTCCACTCTGCTGGGAAGGCTTTTCACTAGATTTTGGAACATGGCTGCAGGGATTCTCTCCTATTCAGCCACAAGAGTGAGGTTGGACACCGATATCTTGTGAGAAGGCCTGGCTTGCAGTCGATATTCCAATTCATCCCAAAGTGGATGAAGTCAGCTCTGTGCAGGTCAGTCAAGGTCTACCACACCAACCTCGGCAAACCATGTCTTTATGGACCTCGCTTTGCTCATGGGGTTGTTGTCCTGCTGAAACAAAAAAGGACCTTCCTCAAACTGTTGCCACAAAGATGGAAGCATACAATGACAATCTAGAGAATCTTTACAGTTGGCACTATGCATTCAGGCAGGTATTGTTCTCCTGGTATTTGCCAAACCTAGATTTGTCTGCCTGACTGCCAGATAATGAAGCATGATTTATCACTCCAGAGAATGTGTTTCCACTGCTCCAGAGTCCAATGGCAGGGTGCTTTACACCACTCCAGCTGACGCTTGCACGTGGTGATTTTAGGCGTGTGTGAGACTGCTCAGCCATGGAAACCCATTTCATGAAGCTCTCAATGAACAGTTCTTGTGCTGATGTTGCTTTCAGAAGCAGTTTGGAACTTGGTAGTGAATGTTGTAACTGTGGACAGATGATTTTTATGCACTTTAGCATTTGGTGGTCTCATTCTATGACCTTGTATGGCCTACCACTTTGTGGCTGAGCTGTTGTTGCTCTTAAACACTTCACAGTAACAGCACTTACAGCTGGGGCAGCTCTAGCAGGGCAGAAATGTGATTAACACACTTGTTGGAAAGGTGACATCCATGGCACGTTGAAAGTTATTGAGCTCTTCAGTATGACCCATTTTACTTCCAATGTTTGTCTATGGAGATTGCATGACTGTCTGCTTAATTTTATACACCTGTTAGAAATGGGTGTGGCTGAAATAGCTGAACTCACTAATTAGAAGGGGGTGTCCACATACTTTTGGCCATGTAGTATATCTTGAAATGGCAAAAGATGTTGGCACTTTTGAAAGTGGGTTAGAAGGGTGGAAAGAAAAAATGCTGAGAAGCACTTACACACACACACACACACATATTTCTAGCTGTAATAAAAAGTACTGGTATGCAACTCTTTGGAATACAAAAGTACTAGTACTGTATATTAGAAAGTACTGGTATGCAACTCTTTGGAATACAAAAGTACTAGTACTGTATATTAGAAAGTACTGGTATGCAACTCTTTGGAATACAAAAGTACTAGTACTGTATATTAGAAAGTACTGGTATGCAACTCTTTGGAATACAAAAGTACTAGTACTGTATATTAGAAAGTACTGGTATGCAACTCTTTGAATACAAAAGTACTAGTACTGTATATTAGAAAGTACTGGTATGCAACTCTTTGGAATACAAAAGTACTAGTACTGTATATTAGAAAGTACTGGTATGCAACTCTTTGAATACAAAAGTACTAGTACTGTATATTAGAAAGTACTGGTATGCAACTCTTTGGAATACAAAAGTACTAGTACTGTATATTAGAAAGTACTGGTATGCAACTCTTTGGAATACAAAAGTACTAGTACTGTATATTAGAAAGTACTGGTATGCAACTCTTTGGAATACAAAAGTACTAGTACTGTATATTAGAAAGTACTGGTATGCAACTCTTTGAATACAAAAGTACTAGTACTGTATATTAGAAAGTACTGGTATGCAACTCTTTGAATACAAAAGTACTAGTACTGTATATTAGAGTACTGGTATGCAACTCTTTGAATACAAAAGTACTAGTACTGTATATTAGAAAGTACTGGTATGCAACTCTTTGGAATACAAAAGTACTAGTACTGTATATTAGAAAGTACTGGTATGCAACTCTTTGGAATACAAAAGTACTAGTACTGTATATTAGAAAGTACTGGTATGCAACTCTTTGGAATACAAAAGTACTAGTACTGTATATTAGAAAGTACTGGTATGCAACTCTTTGGAATACAAAAGTACTAGTACTGTATATTAGAAAGTACTGGTATGCAACTCTTTGGAATACAAAAGTACTAGTACTGTATATTAGAAAGTACTGGCTTATTTCAAGCACTGATGGTGGAAAAGAAACTTATGCCATCAAGGCAATGCTCTGTTACTCATGATGTACTTATAAACATACTGATCAAAAGTAAAAAGAGATAACTTGAAAAGCATTGTTAATAGATTGCAGCTGTCTTGGGTATTCTTAGACAATGTTTCAAGCTGTCTTCGTTTGACAACAGCCCAGTAGTCATTGAGAAAACTTCTTTGGTAGATGCAGTCCATTCATTCTTTTCTGTATAAACTTTCTTTAAAATGAGGTTATTGGATCATTATACAAATCACTAGATAAGTCTCATAATGTTGTATGTAGTAGACTCCTAATCTAAAAAAGAATATTGACTTATTAGAGGAAGCTCAAATGAAGGTTGCTAAAATGATTTTGAGAATAAAAAGTGATTTTTTTAGGGATAGGTTGAAATCTTAAACTTTTCTCACGAGAAAGATGAGGATAATCTTGTTGTAACTTACAATAGTGTTGTATGGGTGTGTGCTATTGATAAAGTTGTATCCCTGTCAGGGTTTTTAATAACCTGCAACTTTGAGTATTTTACATACACACATTTCAAAATTTATGCACAAGAATTGTGTTGCATGGGTGAAAAAAACCAAAATCATAATATCAATTTTATGTTCTTGTTATAACTGCTGATTTTAAACACATTTAGCTTTAGAAGCAGGTGTAATGTAGATGGTTATAGTATACATGATAAAACTGGTTTGATCTATGTAAAAGTAGCTGAATTCATTGATGTCTGATGATTTTTGTCTCTAAAAAGATCTCAGTCATGCAACTAAAAAGAATGTCAACTGAGACTTGTAACTATTAAATAATGGTCCCATATAATTATTTTGAAGAAATGAAAACTGGGGTCTTTTAATAGTTTCAGAGTAACTATTTGTTGGAGTACATCACAATGTTGCTGTTAAAAGTTTCTCCATCTCAGCCCCATGACAAGATCACAAATAACACACATATCAGACTGTAACATATGAAATGTCAGATTTTTAAAGGAAAAGGTGAAACAAGCACATCTCTGTTGTTCGGTTTATTTAATCAAACCAAGCTCCTTTAGATTTAATGCACTTCTGCCAACAAGTTGTAAGTTTATAAATGTCATCTTTAAAGAACTGGACATCCTTTGATGCAATGAAGTTTTTGAAAACACTTTTAATTGACCTTTGGTTTGCAAGCATATTTTTCTTTAAAAATGTCTAAATGTTAAGAAAAAAAAGATAATATGTAGGTTAAAGATCTGGGAGATGAAATAGTCTCATACTGACATTTATTTGATTTTTGGATGGTAACGGGTGAAACATGAGGCAGAGTATTGTTACAAAGCGGTATGGGTCAACCGTGATTGACTGTTGTTGAATGTTTTTGTGACAACTTTTGATGCATAATTTCAAGTTCACAACAATATTTCTTTGCTGTGATTGTTTCTTCTGGGTTTAAAAATGAATAATGGTTCACACCTGCTGAAGACCACCAAACACTTATCATAAGTTTCTTAGAGGGAAGAGCTGGTTTTGCCTTATGTTTTGATACTTCTTCATGGTCAAGCCACTGTATATATTATTGTAGATTGTCGTAAAGAATATGTTATTCATCACAAGTGATAATTCTGCGGAGAAATGGGTCATATTTGTTATGAATGAGGAACAAATTTCAAACTTGTGTTTGATGATTTTATTTTCAATCAATTTGTGAAGTACCTATTTACCAAGCTTTTTCACCTTACTAATTGCTTCAAGACATCAGGAAACTGTTGAATAATGAACATTAAATTTGTTGGCAAATCATCTCACGGATTTGTGGATATCTGTAAAGTAAAGCCTTCAATTCTTCCTCATTAATGGCTGTCTGAGGATGGTCTTGAGGCTCATTTTTAAGGCTTGTATTACCAGAGCAAAATCTCCTAAACCAATGCTGTGCTGTGCATTCACCAAATGCATGATTGATATTAGAAGCTGCTGTAATCGCATTTTGACCAAGCTTGATTTCATAGATGAAAATTAAACAAATGTTAGTTTTATTTATGATGACAAAAGTCAATATAAATATGATTTAGTTTGTGAAATAATAATGACAAAAGAGGGAGGTTGAAATGAATCAGAAAATATATTATTCTGATGGGAGGTTGAAATGAATCAGAAAATATATTATTCTGATGGGAGGTTGAAATGAATCAGAAAATATATTATTCTGATGGGAGGTTGAAATGAATCAGAAAATATATTATTCTGATGGGAGGTTGAAATGAATCAGAAAATATATTATTCTGATGGGAGGTTGAAATGAATCAGAAAATATATTATTCTGATGGGAGGTTGAAATGAATCAGAAAATATATTATTCTGATGGGAGGTTGAAATGAATCAGAAAATATATTATTCTGATGGGAGGTTGAAATGAATCAGAAAATATATTATTCTGATGGGAGGTTGAAATGAATCAGAAAATATATTATTCTGATGGGAGGTTGAAATGAATCAGAAAATATATTATTCTGATGGGAGGTTGAAATGAATCAGAAAATATATTATTCTGATGGGAGGTTGAAATGAATCAGAAAATATATTATTCTGATGGGAGGTTGAAATGAATCAGAAAATATATTATTCTGATGGGAGGTTGAAATGAATCAGAAAATATATTATTCTGATGGGAGGTTGAAATGAATCAGAAAATATATTATTCTGATGGGAGGTTGAAATGAATCAGAAAATATATTATTCTGATGGGAGGTTGAAATGAATCAGAAAATATATTATTCTGATGGGAGGTTGAAATGAATCAGAAAATATATTATTCTGATGGGAGGTTAAAATGAATCAGAAAATATATTATTCTGATGGGAGGTTAAAATGAATCAGAAAATATATTATTCTGATAAATCTATGGTAATGCTTCTCTTTCAGCCAGTAAAAGTCAAGTTGCAAATATGTACGTGAAAATTTGACATTTCATATGGAACAACTTGATACACGTTGAAAAGATGTAAACTTGCAAGATATGAAAGCAAGTAGCACTTTGTGTAGGGGACTTTGACACTAATTCTAATACAATATCTTACATTCACCCACATAATAGCTTTTCTTTACAAGTCTTACATTCTATATGTAAAAATTATCTGCTTGATACTAGTCTTGATACTCCTATCTACTCTGCATGTTTAATGTGGTACAACTGTTAACATGCACCAATAGGAGTGTGACATCCTTCTGGCATAGCTGGTTTCTTCTGTACTGTAAGCCTCAATCTTCACTTTGTGATTTGACACAGAAATAGGAAGGTGTGTTCAGTTTTTGCTTATGTTTGCTTTATATTTTTATTTATTCTCTTCTTACAACTTTGTTTCTACTTTTGTTTTATTTTTAACAGTTAAACTTAGGTTACCATTTGTTGTTACTTTTGTTATTCACTGTCAATTGAGTTATGAATTCTGAATATCAAATTGTGACTACTGAAACTCAACCTACAGTATCTCAGGCTTCAGGCTCCACACTTTTGGCTCAGGAGGTCTCATTATTGGTACATCATGAATTGTGGTCCATTTTGCTGACTGGGTTGTTTCTTGATCCCATATCAGATATTCCCTTTTTTGATGAAGCTGGGCAATAAGATGCTGATTTATATAGCCATCTTCTTCCTTTTCCATGCAATCCCATATTCTCCCTGTGGATGCCCAAGACTATCTTCAGCCATCTGGATATAGTGTCACAAGTGTGTTACCTCTTGTTTGTTTCTTATGACTTTTCCTGTTTTGTTTTGTTTCTCCCAAATTCTGTCAAGTGGTTTCCTTTCTTGTCCTCTACCTTTTGTTTAATTTCTTTCATCTCTTTTGTTCTTCTCACTTCATGCCCCTATCCAACCTTCTTTTGAAACTTTGGCCACCTGTTTCCTGTCCCATTTGTCCCTATTTTATTACCCCTTTTTTCCTGTGGTTGTTGTAAGTCAACTGTTTTTCCCTCAATGTATCAGATGCCCTTTATCACCATACTAATACTCTTCTGTATCTTGATCAAAATTTTTCTCAAGATGTCAGTGGTTTGGGAAGATGACCTCACATTAACTCCTATTTCATTACTTTCAATTTCCTATTTATATTTCTACTCTGATTTGGATCATCTCTTCCTCCTGTTAGTGCTCTGTGATGTTATATTTTCTGCAAAGCTTCCTTTTGTGGTTCCTGTTTGTTTAACCATTGGAACCCTTCCTCCTCCTGTTATATTTCTCCTACCACCCTTTTAGGATGGATTCACCAGTTTATTATAATCACTTTTTTTCCCTTGTCATCCAATTCCCAACATATTTGCCAAGAACTCCTTTGTCAAACCTGGTACCTCTCTCTTTCCCTGTCTGCCCCTTTTCATCATTAAATCAGTTGGGCTCTTCCTTTTTTCCTTTTGATGCCAAATTCCACCTTTTGCCTTTCTCCACACCTTGGCTCAACTGGGAGTTGGTAAGTCTATATTTCTTTATTTCCATTTCAGGTTCACTGATGTACATGTTTGGTCCTGTTCTTTGAGTAGTGGTGCTTGCCCAGCTATAATAATCTATAAATCCATGCTGTATGGCTTTTCCAGTCTAAGATGCCCACTGTTCAGATGGAGTGTTCCCCAAGATCACTGGTAGGTTCATCCTTGCAGTCTTTCATATCATAACTATATCCATCCCAAACTGTACCAACTCATTGACTAATAAAGCAGTGTTGGGATTACTGCTCATCCCTCTGTTTCTGGTTGAGTACGTTGGGACTGGGATGATTTTAAAAATGTGGTTTTATGGTCACCCATTTGCACTTTCTCTGTTGTGTTCCTCCAGATTCTCCACCACATTGTTCCCCTCTTTTTGAGTAGAGTGTGGGAGCCCTTGCTGCTTATAAGCTATTGGCTACCAGGGCAATGGACCAGGGAGGTGTATTATTGACTGTACTGAATCCCATTCAGTTTAGAGAAGGGCAGTGGTGTTCTGTTGGTGTAGATGTTATAAACTGTTCTCTTACTGAGGAATGGATGTACAATTTCCAACACTGCCTGGTTACAGATTGGAAACAAAATGCAGTTCACTCATCCAGCTGAGGGCTCCTTATCCTACCATTGCCTGAATGTCAATTGTTTAGTCGTCTGATGTTAGATTAGGACTCAACCAACATAAGTCTGGTGGAAAGCCCTCTTCCTACCATGGACTGGATAATAAATTTCTAATGCTGACTAGTTTTGTATTTTAGTGAACTACTACATTGCATTCCTCCTTCCTATCATAGATTGGATATCATTTCCTAGGTGACCTGGTTTTGGTTATGTACTGGGTTTACACACGTATCCTGCTTGGGTAGTTGGAATAGACATCATTTTCCCCTTCCACTTCTTAAGCTTGAGGAGTGAAAGGTTGGGACTCTCCTCCTTCTATGGACCAAAAGACAAATTTCCAATGTTGCCTAGTTTTGGACTGAAGTTGACCCACTGTTTATGGTATGACATGCCTTAGCTACAATACATTATTTGACAAATCCAATTTCTCATGGATGTGCTCTTTTCCTACCTGATTTTATAAGGAGTACACATAGTTCATGTGGTGTGGTCTCTCATGGGTGTGTTCCTCTACAGAACAGAGAGATGTAACACTTCATGGGCTCTCTTTGGTCACTTTCTGAAGGATGCTCATCTTGGTAAATTTTGCACCAATCCCTCCACCAAGTCAGTATGCGACTCTAAACTATTATGTGAGAAGAGGTAAGAATTGTGCCAGAAGTTATAATTTTCCTAAACTGAAAATGTAATTCTGATAGATACTTTTCTCTAACCACACTTCTTCCCTATTTCCAGTGCTTCTTGTTTGTCCTAATCTTGAAGTGAAAATTGTATTCTATAGTATAGAGGGAGCCAACTGTGCCAGGAGGGTGTGTTGCACTCCTATTGATGGAGGGTTGTTGTTTATTTGTATAATACAGTGTAGTTTTACCACATTAAACTCAAGAGTATGTGGGAGTATCAAGGCTAGTGGTGAACAAAAAATTTAGGTATATAGGGGGCAGCACTGAAAGATAAAAGTTGTAATGTAAGAGGAGGTATCTAATAGAATTATATTTTTCAGTTTAGGAAATTTATAACTTTTGTCTCCCTAATAATTAAAGTATCCACACTCACAATTTGATACTTTAGGGTATTTTATCCAACTTTTGAATCATATGGATAAACAAGCAGGATGGAATTTCTCTGTGTTGAATTCTGAGAAAATAGGATCAGGGACATAAGCTAATGGTGTGGAAAGAGGGGTTATACTTCCTTTAAGAAGTTTTATTTTTCTGACTAGATAATTGGCTTAATAGAATGAGTTTGCATCAGCAGTAGTGGATGGAGATCAGCACTTTACAGAAATTTAAGAAGGAATCAGTGATTCCATGAGAAATCAAATGTGGACATAAAATTTTGATTTTCTGAAGGATAGCTTTCAAAAATTAAATGATTATTTGATTTCTGCAATATTATTGTGACTTTTCAAAAATAAGAGCTATTTTTTTGCCATTTTTGTGAGTCCCTGAAGAGTGGATTGATGCCAGAAGATTGTAAATTGTCTGATTTTTCTGCTCTTTTCAATGGATATAAAAATTATCCTAGTAATTATAAATCTTACACTATTGGTATCAAGGAAAAGTTGACTTGCTGACTAGAAAAGTTTTTGGAAGAAGAAAGCAGATGGTTGTTTTAAATGAAGTTTATTCAGACTATATTGATTTTACAAGTGGGGTAACTCAATGCTTACTGTTAGGACTTTTTCTCTTTTTGATTCACATCAATTACCTAAATAATTGAGTGGTCAATAAATTAATTAAATTTGCTGATAATATTAAGGTTTGGAATGTTTGTGGCTGAGGAGGATTCTCACACTGTACAAAAATATTTGGGTTATTTGGTGATTAAACAAATACATGACAGGTGTTATTTAATTATGCAAATGTTGTATACAATTCTAAAGAGGTTATAATTTCATCATGTAGGTACATCTTAGGCCATACTTGAAGTATATTTGTATTAATGTATTTCAGAACGGCTGGTACGGGTATTAACACTTTTATTGATAAGCAGAGAACGACATTTTGACCTTCCTAGGTCATCTTCAGGTTAACAAACTCCAGGCTTCTTACCTCAGAAATGGCATTGAATTGTTGGAAAGGGTTGATTCAAGGGAGGGCTACTAGGATGATACCAGGGATGGAAATGGCTGATTAAGATCTCTGAAATTGTTTTGTCTTGAGAAAAAAAGAGGTTTTAGAGAGAACCTGATTGGTGTATTTAATATCATAGAGAATCTGATTGGTGTATTTAATATTGTTAAGGGAATTTTATGGTGAGAATAATAGGACTGTGGGGCACATATATATTTTGGTAGTATAGAAGTCATCTTTAGCTGAAAGTGTTTATTTTTCTGGTTGGCATTTGGAATCAGGTGTTGCCTACAGATCTAGTGGATGTGTTAAATTTAAGGGAGTTTAAGGGAAGGCATGATAAAATAATGATAACAGCTGGCTTTGAGTGTTTTATTTTAAAGTTTAATTCAGTAGATGTACCAAACAGGCTCCTTGTTGCTTATTAAGTTACACATACATGTGTTATGTGTTAAAGTCATCTGTTATTCTGTAGCATAAAATTATCTATTTTTAACATGTTACTTATACATATCAGTATGTTTAATTTTTATGATGGATTATTTATAAATCAGTTTTATTTCTCAGTCATTTAAAATAATAGGTTATGTGATTCAGGGTTAAGTCCTACTAGATCACCATAATTTTTTTATTTTACGTGTGGATATACCATATTTTGTTATTCTTTTTAAAAATCTTGACAAATGTCATGATAAATGCAACATATCTAATACTTGTTTGTTCTATATTCCAGTGGTACTTGTTCTGTTATAATGTATTTAATAATCTTTGCAGTATACTCGTGCTTCAACCACCCTTTCAGTAGGAGGGATTCGCCAGCAGTTTTCACTACCGGAAAATATTCAACTTTCATTGTTCAGTGCATCTTTTTACGGAATATCAAAAGACATCTTAGTGTATTGGGTAAGTTTATACTATGTTACGTAGCAGGACACTTTAACATTGAATGCTCAAATACCTTATTTTTTTGGGTGCATATTGATTTCATGGTACTAAAATTTTTGTTAATCATGCAGTCCCAGATATTACGGAGACCTTTCTCAAAATGTGTTATATGAAAGCATTTTAAAGAATTTATTAATCTAATAAATGAACTAAAATTAATTAGAAATAATAAATGAAATGAAAATAATTAGAAATATATTATTTGGAGGATTTTAAAGAATTTATTAGTGTAATAAATGAACTGACAATGATTATAAATAATATATTATTTAAATAATTTATTGGTGTAATAAATGAAATAAAAATGATTAGAAATAATGTTATTTGACAGGATTTTAAAGAGTTTATATGAAAGACATGCTGAAAAAATTAGAAATTTCCCAGGATTCATTGTTGCTTGCAGTCTCTATAAATTTCAGTATTAGATAGACCTGCCCCTTATAGGTAGAATAATGAAAAATTTACTATTGGCTTTGTAAATATTATAATGCTCTAGCATATAGGCTTTGCACATAGTAAAACTGATACCATTTCACAGTGATATTAATCTCCTCTGAAGGTGGTACTCAATCTGTTCTTCATTTATTACTGATTGGACTCAACCAAAACTTGTAGGTTAACACTTGATAAGGATGTAGTAGTGTAACATTTCAAACAGTCATGTTATCTATGTAACACTGGCTTTGACAAATCTCGGGTGTTGGGTTGTCATGACTACTAAATTTGTCATCGTGATGTTTAGTATTTTCTCCCATTTTATTTGTGCATAGGGATGTGTTGAATAGAGCTTGAATCTAGAACAGTTCTGGACTCTTTAAAAGTCCAGAATAATGTTTGCATTATTTGATAAAAGAAAAATACATGAAATTAGTAGCATGTTGTGCAACCACAGTACTTCATTCCTAAAAAAACAAGAATGTCTGTGGTTGCACAACATGCTACTAATTTCATGTCTTTTTCTTTCTCTCATTTCAACCAATCAGTATCTGTATTAAGACTCTGAAGGGACCAAAAGCAGTTGGTTCAGGCAATACTATTAAGTAGTCATTAATATCATGCAAGCTCCTAGCATGCGCTTGTCACTGTGAAATTGAATAAATGTAATCCCCATTTTATGGTACAAAGAGAAGTGGAATTAGGTAAGGCACACCAAAAGACTTGTGCTTATCATTGCTAGAGCACTGTATTTTTTATCTTTTCTGAAACAACTTGCTTGGCCTATCTATATCACAGTGATTCTTGCAATGAGTGAAAGTAAAATAATCATCTCGGGTTGTGGCTAATTAGTTTACTATTTGAGTTTGAGTATCTGGAATAAACTTTATCAGTTTTCGTTTAACTTCAGGTCAGGGGCTTTGAGTTTCTTGCCAGACCAAGAGATTACATGTGACTAGAAAAAGTAGCATTTGTTTTACAGAGTCAGATGTGACTTGGTATCTTTGCATCATTGTTATTTGAACCTGTTATTTGTTTCTTTATGGTTACAACTTTGGTTCAGGTAACTAGATCAGTTCATCACTATTTCCTCCCAGTGTGTGGGAGACTAACTAATCTTTGGTAATTTACTGGGAGAATGGGTCATAATGTTTTCTGACTGATTTGAGCAGGAACTGCTACAGGTATATCCTGAGTGGGATCTGTTAATCAGTCAGGAGCTGAAACTGGAGCCATCCTAGGAATTTTCTATCATTTGTGAAAGCCATGCAAGTCAGCTATAGTAAATATGACTAGTCAACCTGAACTGTGGTGTGTTCTGTTGATTATTACTGTCAGGTTACCTTTCACTAGGGTTTGCATTAGTAATCCCAGAAATATATAATCTGCTTCTTTGTATTAGAAACTGAAGAGATTCTCCATATCATTTGTGGAAGTCATGCAGATCTTCTGTACTTGATATAACAAGTAGGCCTAAACTGCCTCGTATGCTATTGACTGTCACTGTTAGGATCTGTTTGATTAGGCTGTACATTGTGATCCCCAGAGGGAAATAAAAATTTTCTTGATACTAGAAAAATTAAAACATCCCACAGTTGCACTACCCTTGGATCTTTTAATTCATACATGAATGGGATTAAATACTTAGTAATGTAAAAGGATCAATTCCATATTGAAGTAGGCTTTACAGTGAAATCATTTGCAGCAGAAAATAAAAGGATGAGTTTTCAATAGCACTGCATCACCTACTGTTTTAGTCATTTTACACTGCTTATGGTTGTAGACTTAACATTTTCATTTCTGAGCTATCTCAACATTTTATCTTGTTTTCTGTAGAATGTGTTTAAAGTAAATTGTTTGCTCTTTCATAGTTACAGGTTTAGCAAGATAATAAGTCAGATGATCCCAGGTGAGAAAGATTTCATGGGACCATCAGATGAGTTACTCCGTTAGCCCTCAAATTATTAAAGAACAAACAAGAGAATTCAAACAAGTTTTGCAGAAACCAAAGTATAACATTGAGACATCTGAGATGCAGTTTGACAAATGTCCTGTAGACTCATGGATAGAGGTTCTTTTTTATGGTAAAATAAAATCCAGGTAGATCATTATCCTTCATTTGATAATTTTTTGATGAATGTAAGCAGATATCATTCTATCCATGATTCTGTTTTTGTTACATTTGCTTTATAAGCTTCAGTCATCTGATGACTGTTAGTAGAATAATGTAGTTCAGTTCACACAACAATTCTTAATTCACTTTTATGCACATTGTGCTGGTATATTAAGAGAAACAATTACAAAAGCAGACACAATGATATGTAGTTTCTGTAAGTGTGTCACCATCATGAAGGCAAAATTCTATTTATTTATTGTTTATTCATTAACCACTTTTCCCAACTACAAAGTTTGGCAATAGTATAAAGTTTAGGTGGCAACTTACTGAGATCTAAGTCTGGAGTCTCTTTTGAAGGATCAACACGATGCCCAGAGAGCATCAGGTAACTGGTTATACTTTCCTTTTCTATGAATTATAGAGAAAGGTATGTCTTTTGATATTAAGGATACATGCATTAGCTGACAGGTAAATCTTTGAGCTGTCAGTGATCATTTTAGTACATCATGGTCATTCACAACTGTGATTTCTTTGATATCAAGATACCCCTGGATTTTTCTAAAACCCAGACTAAAGCTAAGCATTCTAACTTTGTTGGTTTGAGTGTTCTACTAGCATATGCTGTAACATATTTCTGGCACAGAACTGCTCCAACTTTCAGTATTTGAAGCATCTGTTTGCAGAAGTTGCAAAACTGGGGCCATTTCTCCTCCAAAATAAAGAAAAATGGGCACACTAATCCAACGGAACTGTTGAGGTTTTCAGTCAAATGTGAATGACATCAAGGATTTTATTGACTTTTATCATCCCAAATGTCTTTCTTTACAGAAAACATTTTTAAAACCTACTAATGCAGTAAAAATTTGACAATACTCCTTATACTGAAATGACAGGTCATGGGTAGGACAAGGTCATGGAGGAGTAGCACTGCTGGTTAATCAACATGTGCCCACCGGGTCCTTGTCATTTAATAAGCCCTTGGAGGTTGTAGCCATCCATATCTCCTTGGGTCATACCATCATTGTTTGCTCTCTGTATCTTTCCCCTGGAAAAAATTATTATCTCTCAGATCTTGATGCTCTCATTGAGCAAATGCCAACCCCCTTTTTAATTTTAGGGGATCTTAATGGGCATAATCCCCTCTGGGGTGGTTCTAGTATTGATGTGAGGGGTTGTGATATAGAGCATATGCTCCTGAATCACAATCTGTCTCTCTTTAATACTGGCTCTTACACTTATTTTCCTTCACCCAGTCAGTCCTTTACTGCTCTAGATCTTTCTATCTGCTTCCCTTCACTTTTCACTTGCTTTTCTTGGGAGGTTAACATCAATCAATGGGGTAGTGATCATTTTCCTATTATATTAAGAGAGATTGACCATGGTCATTGATTGCCACCTGACCCATGTCCCTCAGTGGATGTTGGGCCAGGCCAACTGGCCCTCTTTCAGTGCTCTCTTGAAACTTGATCCTGCCATCTTATATAAATCATCGATAGATGATTGTGTAGCAGCAGTAATAAACTGTATTGTCCAAGCAGCTGCACAGTGCATCCTAAAAACCTCAACATCTTTCTCACGGCTACCCTGCCCTTGGTGGAATTCAGCTTATTCTATAACACAAAAAGCTCAGAAACATGCTTGAGATAAATTTTGTAGATACCCCACCCTTACAAACCATGTTGCATTTCAGCAAGCCTGTGCACGGGCTCAGTGAGTTAGACGTCAGAGCCAGAAGGGATCTTGGATTAAATACACCTCCAGCATTTCTTCAACCACCAGTTCAAAAGTCGTATGGGACAAGAACCGGGAGGTGAGTGGATGGTATACTTCTACCCCTTCTCTATCTTAATGTTCAATGGCCATGAAGTTGCTGATGCTCAGAGCATTGCCAATACTTTTGGTGAATGTTTCTCTCATATATCTAGCTTTTTAAACTCGTATCCTTCCTTCTTAGCTATTAAAACACGATTTGGACATCTGCCTCTTTTGTTTTCAACTGGTCATCCCTATGACTACAATTGCTCTCTTACACTAGTGGAACTCAAACTTGCACTTCATTGGTCTGGCAATACATCAGTTGGACTTGATGATATACATTATGAGGTGTTATGTCACCTTTCTCCTGCCTCTCTTACTATTCTCCTGGCTGTCTTTAACCAGATATGGCAGGAAAATGTCTTTCCTGATGCTTGGCACCAAGCTATTGTACTCCCTATTCTTAAACCTGGGAAAGATCCAAAGATTCCTTCAAATTACCATTCCATTGCTTTGATGAGTTGTCATAGTAAGACCTTAGAGAGGATGATTTATGCTCGTCTTGGTTGGTTCCTTGAATCAAACAACCTTCTCTCACCCACTCAGTGTTGGTTCTGAAGACAACGCTCCATGATAGACCACTTAATTTGCCTTGAAACATTAGTTTGAGAAGCCTTTTTGAAGCAACATCTTTGTTCTATTTTTTTCGATTTGAAGAAAGCTTATGATACAACATGGAGATATGGCATTTTGTGAGACCATCACTCATACGGATTACGTGGCAAGTTGCCATTTTTTATTAAGCATGTTTTAATGAACTGTTGATTCCAGGTCTGTGTGGGCTCAACACCTTCCCTTTTTTTCCCATGGGAACTTGGAATCCTTCAGGGCTGTGTTCTGAGTGTCACTTTTCATTGTAAAGACTAATGCCATGAGTGAACAGCTACCTTTTACAGTTGCAAATGGTCTTATCATTGATGACTACATCAAACATGAGGTTTATTGAGCAGCAGCTATAAACTGCAATCAATCATATACTTAAATGAACCACAGCAAATGGTTTTCAAGTTTCTCTTTCTAAAACTGTTTGTGTACATTTCTGCTGACAACAGGGTATTTATCCAGATCCAGAACTTTGTATTGATGATGCTGTACTTCCTGTTGTTCCTGAGGCAAAGTTCTTAGGTCTTATATTTGACTGTATATTAAACTTTATTTCTCATATCAAGCAACTTTATGTCAAATGTGTAAGAGCACTGAACATTCTCTGTGTCCTCTCTTCCACCTCTTGGGGAGCGGATTGATACTCCATGCTTAAAATTGATCGTGCCTTTATCGGATCCAAACTTGACTATGGGTCTTTGGGTTATGGTTCTGTCAGAACCTTAGCACTGAAAATGCTGGATCCTATCCACCATCAGGGGCTTTGG
This sequence comes from Tachypleus tridentatus, assembly GCF_004210375.1. Classification (NCBI taxonomy): domain Eukaryota; kingdom Metazoa; phylum Arthropoda; class Merostomata; order Xiphosura; family Limulidae; genus Tachypleus; species Tachypleus tridentatus. The sequence goes on along the minus strand of NC_134827.1, from coordinate 96,220,264 downwards.
CTTTGCACTGGGGCCTTTTGTACTTTTCCAGTATAAAGTTTGTATGTGGAGTTCCATGAACCCCTTCTGTATATTTGTCGTTTGCAACTGTCTCTTATGTATGCTTCCAACCTTCACTCCCATTTGGGCCCAAGTGGGCCACACTTTTCTATAATAAAAATCTGCCATTGTTCCTTTTAGCCTTCGTATTCGGGCATAATCAGGAAAATTGAATATATCTTTGAATAGCATAGCAGTATCAACAGTTTGGCCTCTTCCACCATGGCTAATTACTATCCCCAACTGTGACTTATCTATGAGTCATCTGTACGATGAGAATTTTACGATCTGTACTGATTCACTTAGCTGTCTATTGGCCCTGACATCATTCCATGTTAGTTACCATTCTGTTCTTATCAATATCCAAAACAAACTGGCCCATCTATATCTCTCAAGTTTGTTTGGATGCCAGGTCATGTTGGTATTCGTGGAATGAGCTAGCTGACAGAGCGGCAAAGTCCATCTGCTCTGGCTCTATCACCACCGTCCCTGTTCCATACATGGACTATGGTCCAGTTATCAAAACCCGACTATACATCAGTTGGCAGTCAGCCTGGAGTGAACAACGAAATAATAAGCTTTTTCAAATCAAGCCTTCTTTAGCTCTTTGGCCATCTTGTTTCTGTAAAGGTCAAAGGGAAAAAGTTGTTTTGGTTAGGCTATGCTTTGGTCACAGTTTTTTAACTCACCACTTCCTTTTATCTGGTACTGATGCACCAATGTGTGGTCTGTGTGGTGCTCAGGTCATGATCTTACATATTTTATTATCATGCCGTCATTATAACCAAGAATGACGATGCCATTTTAAAGATATTTTTAAGGTAGGTTTGTCCTTGACATCAGCCAATGTCATAGGTGATACTGGCCACCACACCCATGTTTTTTACATTTTTAAGAGCCATTGGTCTTTTAACTTAATTTAAGGTTTTTATTGGACTCTATACTGTTTCAGCATGATTTTTTTACATGCTTTAATTTTATTTTTACCTGAACCCAGGACTGGAAAGGCCAACTTCAGTTGGCTGACAGCAAATTTGAACTTAATGCTTCAATCTTCCTGGCAGGTCTTAAATTTACATATTTTTACCTTCATTTCCATGTACCATTATTTGTTTGGCACAGATAGTCTAGCAACTTTGTGCCAATAAACATGAAATGCCTATCTAACTACCTGGGACCATTATCAATGCCTGCATTATTGTGTGTAATGTACTTTGACATTGAGGAGTTCAATTCTAATTGATTTGTTTTCTTCTCAACTTGTATAAGGGTTCAGTAGTTGTAGCAAAGCTAAGAATAAACTTATTATACTGAGTACATATGTAAAAAAGTACTTATTTTCTAACAATTCTTAAGTCCTTTACAGCTTTAATCAGAAGTAATTTTAAACATAACTGGGATACTTATAGTTGTTAGAATTTATTTTTATTAACCTTCCTGTTAGGCTAGCCTTGTGAATTTTATGAAAATCTGGTCTTTAATCTTTAAACATGGACTTTCTTCCTGAAACAGTGAGGTACTTGAATTAGTTGTAAAAAAACAAAACAAAAAACACCACAACTATACTAAAAAGTACTAGCATTTTAAGCCTTTAGCTCAGTTGGTAGAACATGTGTTTAACATATGAGAGTTCTTGAGCTTGAACTCAAGCCAAGAAAACAGTATTCCAGTTTCATAACTACTTAGAAAATTACCTTGTATAAAACAAGAAATTTCAGTTATAAATTTATTTATATGCAAGTTTTACCACATTCTATGGGACTAAATGTGATTCTGAGTTAAAAATTCTTCACTCTTTTCCTGTCAATTATACACTGTTGCTTCATCATCTTTCATCACCTATCCATCAAGGGATCTTGTCCTTCCACCTTCTCATTTGTATTTGTCCAGTTCATAGTCCATTGAACCAGACTTTTCAATCTTGTGATCTTTACTTTTCCCATTCCTAGTGTCCCTTTATCTGGTCCCCTATTTGCATAAGAGTAGTGGATTTTGATGTTGGTCCATCTGTTGCCATCTTTCTTCTGATCATCCTACCATTGGATGTCTTTCTTTTATCTAGTTGTTTGACAGGGCTCATTTGTATCTATCATTTGGCATTTGTACGTATGCAGGTGTATACATTTAAAGTTATTCAGAATCAACTTACATTGCATTTTGTGTAAAGTTATAATACTAGAGTCATTAAATATATTCAACATTTTCTATTCTGTTTATAAATCAAATATTACATTCCAGATCAAGACCCACCAGATATAGCTTTTCAACCACATGGATATCTATTTCTGGCAACTGAAGATGGAGCTGCACAGATGGAGGCAAACTACAAACTTCAAGTGTAGGTGACATAATCCTGATTTTAAAATAAGTCAAGTTTATTTAAGAATGCATTTCATTTTTTTTATGTCATGAATGTCACTCTTGTCAAAAAATTGTTGTTACTTGTTTCACTTCAATTATTCATTTCACAAGTGTGAAGACAAATACCATTAAACCTTCCCAGTTATGTGAGGCCTGTGTCCAATCTTCCCTGTAAAATTACAACAGTATAATCCTGGATATGATTCTGCATGATATACACAGCAGATAGCTTAACAGAGCAAAGAATAAAAAATTCCTGTGCTCTATCAACTTTCTTTTAACCCATTTAGTTGTGATGTTTTTCTGTTAGTGCTAACGATATAAATCATAATATTTATAATAAATTTCCTTTAGGGATAATAAAGTTTTAAACAAAAGAGGAAGTAACATGAATTATATTTGCATTTCTTTAAATAGGGAAAATAATCAAGTGAATATAATTTATTTATAAAACCATTTATAACATAATATGAAAGAGTATTGTGACTGAGTGAATTAAATTCACCACCCAGATATGTTTTTCTGTAAATATAAATACAGTCCTTTTTTGAGGTCTTAATTATATAACTACTAGGAAACCATTACCATAATACGTTGGTAGTATAACAATTTTTAGATTGTTATAAGACGTAATTTTGGGTACTTATTATAGTTCCTGATACTGTACTTGTTGTGTCTTTCTTGTTTTGTCCTTTATTTACAGTTTACACTTGATGTATATTTACTACTGCCAGTCCTGTGATGTATACTTACCATTTCCTAAATGTATTTTCTATCCTCTTATAGAAGTGCAGATACCCCTTGTGTAGCTTTGCGCAAAATTCAAAAACCAAACAATTTTCTGATGGATATTTACTCTCATGTGATGCATGTTTATTGACGAGGATAGTATTGAGCAAAAGGCCTTATTGACAGTGGTATACAATGATGTGTAGAAGAAACTGTTATTTACTTTTCACTCTAGTATCAGACCAGTGCATATGTCTAAAATTGTTATTAGTTTTATTGTGATGTTTGAAAATAAAGGAAGTAACAGAGTGGTCAGAATACATATAAAAATATGCCTTCAAGCAATGTTACTGATTTTCTAGTATTGTTACTGTTGACTATATGTGTAAGGAAGTTTGTAACATAAGCTTGCTTTTGATAGTATTTTTTCAAAGCAGTGATTGATGACAGTAGTATGAAAAATAAATGATAATTTAATGACAAAAAATATTTTCTTTTTAGTTGAATCAACAGAAATATGAGAAATAGTAGCAGTTTTTTTACCTACCTGGATCTTATAAACCTACAATCTTGAAGGAGGTTTGATCCTTGGACTTGGTTAGGCTGTTTAGTGGGTTTCCAGACATCATAGCTTTAAATGTCTGCACCTCCCTCAATACGTTTCTGTGATTCTCAGCTGCCAAGGCTGATGTACTGCTCTGTAATTCCTCCCCAGAATTTCTTCGTTTGTGTTCTTGGATGATTTCTAAGCCTCTCCCACCTCATCTTTGTTTTTTGTTCTCCACATCTTCCTTCTCTTTGTAATTGGTGACTTACCCTCGTTCAACCTCATTTTACACCTTAAACAACTTCTTATATTTTGGCATTTGTCTATGTACATTCTAACTAATGACTGGATGGTTAAACTCTACATAATTTGGAGAAACTTTGAGGCAATAAACTGATAGAAAACTCAGTGTATAAAAACTAAAGGCATTATTAAAATGAGTGTCAACAAATTGGTGTTTCCCTATTCATGGTGGTGTGAGAACATAAGACTTAAGTACTGGAATTCCATATTAATGCCCAATTCTCTGGAGAATTCGACTTTGTGAATGTTATCTGTCTGTTAAACAATTATATTCATAAATGATAGTCTTTAGTACTTAACATTGTAAGTGTTAGTTACATGTGTTTCTTTAAGTTTAAATGTTGCTGTTGACCTATATTTTGATTCCATCCAATGAAACTATTCAGATTAAAACTTGTTATTTTTCTTTGTTTGTTAATCAGTGAACTTGGTGCCAAGATAGATTTGCTCTCTCGTTCAAAGCTGAAAGAGAAGTTTCCCTGGATTTGCACAGACGGGATAGCACTAGCTTCTCATGGTACATAAGTTTAATAATAAAATGTTGTTTTAGTATATCAAACTCAAGGTTCAGAAGCAGGTTTGTTAAAATGAGACATGTATCTAATTCAAAACACCAAAAAATAATTGTAAAGTAGTGTTGAAATGACTACTCTTGAAGTGAAACATCATAGAGCCTTGAAAATTTTCATTATTTAAAGAAAGGTTAAGATGCCAAATATTAAACAGTTTAAAAAATAAATTCTGTCCATTCCTGAAAACCTGTTGCATGTATTTTACACTTCTTAAAAATGTGATTTCACATCAATTAAAACAATTATTCACACACACAAAGTAAGAGAGATGATATACTGGAAAAGGGTATTTTATTTGGTCCGACCCAATACCTGAAACACAAATTATATAATATTTCATTTTCATTCATGTTCTAAGTTTTATGCTACTATGTAATAAGAGTTGTTTTTTTTTTCAGATAAAAATATTATTATGTGGCTTTATAATTGCAATATAGAATATTTATATATATGAGTGTTATTGAATTTTAGCCATAAAGGTGAAATATTAATATTGATTTTAGTTTTCTACTTGGGTAAAACAACTACAAATGTAAAAGTAATTACATTAATTGTATTTACAATTCTTGTGATAAACTAGTAGCATGTGTAAGTTGTTATGAATGTAAGGCATTTTGTGACTAACATAATTTACAGATTTCTTCAAATGCGTTCAAATTTTGAGGTAAGTTTGACATGGTAACAAATGTACAGTGTTCCAAAATATTGTTATTTTGACTTTGGTTTACTCTCTCAGCATTGCTAAAACTTTACTTTTAACAGCACACTGGTCTTCTATATCCCTTTTGTGCCATCTATACTAGTGCAGATAGTCCCCTCTATTATTCTAGCACAATTCTCACTTTCTTGATTGGCCTTGTATTGCACTGGCATGCTATAACTCACTCTCCAGGTATTCTTATGATCTTCCAAATTGTATACACAACTACTCACAAGTAGTCCTGATAATTGGCTATTTTCATTGGTTGTTTCTTAATACTCAACAACAAAAACAGAACTGCTTGTTCATTGGTTGCATATAAAGTTGGTAAATTGGCAGCCTTCTCACTTGTATCAATACACATACTATTACATAGATACTACTTCAAGGTCCCAGCTTACTTTTTTTTTTTTAAGTTTTGTGCATGATAATATAAATATTCACTGTAGTTTCTTCCATGCTGTGCTGATGCTGGTTTGTCAGAAACAATCTCAGTTCTTTCTTTCTAATGAGGCTTTTGTAACTCTTCATATGAGCTTAATAGCATTGTTTGTAGTTAGCATAAACAGACAAGCAGGAACATTTTTTAACATGTCTCTCTTCTTAGGCAATTGCTGTTACATAACAATTTTTTATACTTCTATAAATATGCATCATACTTCTCCTTAATACATATAAATGCTCAATACCAGAAGTATTTGAAATGTGCAAAATGCCTCATTCTCTAACTACTGCCATGATCTCTTTCCCTCCTTCTTGGTATCATATTTCTTTCAGTTTTCTTGCAGAGTCTGTTCAAAGCATCGTATACAAAAGAGTTGTTGAATGAATAGTGCCCAATCGATTAAGATTTTGCTTATATCTGTTGGTCCCAAAACAAATTCATGGGAGATTGGAGACCCATCCTAGATTTTTCTCCCAGCTGTATACCTATCTGGAGATTCCCTTGCTTCACCATGGAGTCTTTCCTCTCACTTTGGTGTTTTTTTATTTTTCCATGGGACTTTGGATGACTGAGTTCATTGTGACAAATATCTATCTTCATGTTCCAGTTGCTTTAAATGTATTATCATTTTCTTCTGTTCTTCCACAAAAGTTCTTTTATCCAGTTCCAAGCACTGCTGTTCATTCCTTCTTTAACTCTGTTTTTGTTTTGTTGAGTGGTACACTTTTGCATGTCATCTTTACTTGCTTGGCCCTCAGACTAACTTTCACATGGATGAGTGGCTTCTGCTCACCTCTTCTTGTGCCCTGTCAGTCATTCATACCTGCCTATTTCTTCAAAATGCTGCTCAGGTGAGATTTCTCATTAAGTTGTTAGAAATACTTTATTATCTACTACCCCCCCCCCCAAGTGTTTCTTCATTTGGGAGTTCTCTTCAATTACCACTTGAGTCATGACCAGCCTTCTCCACTTTGGCTCTGGGATTTGGAGCAGGCAGTCACAAAGGTTCTATCTTCTCCTTATCTCGATCTTTCTGCACAGGAGGTTCTATCTCTTTTGAGGATGTGGGCTTCCTTGTAAGCTTCGGTTCCCCTGGGTTGGGTGCACAACATTCCCTTTAATGGATATTTCTATAACAGTGGAACTTCCCTCATGATCTCTTGGACCATCCCATCTCCCTTCATCTGGTATCAAGGCCAAGTTTCTTCTGTTCACAGATGCTTGCTTGTCAGATTGGGGAGCATTGCTCACTTTCCAAAAGACTTTGGGCCAATGGTCAGTCGATGAGGTTACTCTCCATTTCTACTCTCTAGAACCTTTGGCAGTTCATCAGGTTCTGTATCATTTCCTCCAACTTCTGTTGAGGTGAGTGGTTATAATTCATTCGAACAATTTCACTTTCATCAGTTAAGTCCCAATCTCAGTGTTTTCAGATTTTGGATCTTTTGTACAAAGCCAATGACCATTAAATGATGGTTCTGACATGTCATGTTTGCAGAATTATGAACCTTGTGGTCAATTACATTCTTTTCCAACTAGGTGGCCCCTTCAGTCTTTCATATTTTGGTAGGTGTGTTCTTAACTAGGAACACTACATATAGATGTATGTGGTACTCACTGGAATGCCAAACTTCCTTCCTTTTAGTATCTAGTCCTCACATCTTAGCTCTGGGGGTAGTTGCTTTTAGTCAAGATTGTAGGGGTCTTAATCCATATATCTAGCCTTCAATCAAACATCTCTTCAAAATCATTTCCCTCATCCAAACCACCCCTTGTTGTGTTTCGGTGGTTGCTGCTCATTGGTTGGCTCAGACATGGGTCTCTTTGCTCTGGATCTTATGAGAGCAACAGTCTTACCTCTGTCATGATTACTCCTTTGTCAACCACAACTGGACGTATTTCATCCCAGTGTCATCAAACTCCATCTTCATGCCTGGCTTTGTCTGGTCCCTTGCCTCAGTTGGGATTCACCCCTTATGTTATATCTTTTATTGCCAGTGCCATTTGCCATTCCCACTTCTCTCTGTACCAGAAGCATTGGTCTTACTTTAGACTTTGGTCCATTCACTTTGGTTTCCAACTATCCCATCCTTCTGTTGTTTGATAAGAGTTTGTTGGTTTCAACTGTTGTTTGTTGTAGGACTGCTCTGTCAAACACCTTCTGCTTTTCCACCTGTGGAAAACCTTCTCCTCCCAAGTTATGCCCCTCTTTTTCCATTTCTTTCTTCCATTCTGTCAACCTCATCTTTTATGCCTGATTAGGACCAGAATGTTGTCTTTCACACCATTTTTTGGTTTTCCTTTGAACTCATTGTAACATATTCCTTGTACTATTTTTCCATTGAAATTATATTTCCTCCTCCTCCTGGCATGTGGTTGTTGTCATTCTTATATTTATGCCTTTAATGTTTCCTGCATCCTTTATCATTTTTTGTATGCCGTCATTTATCTACATTATGCCTTCTCTTCTGGGACATTGGCTGAATGGGGAAGTTGTTTAGTCTGCACTCTTATTTCCTTTCCTTCCATTTTCCACCTGTTTTCCCATTTGGATCCAGATTGACTAATTTGTTTAGTTCATTCCCTGCTATGTTATATGACTCAAACTGCCTCCTTTCATGGTGCTTATTCCTGTCTGTTTGTTCCATAGTATTCATCTATTACCTGTTATACTTATTGGTTGGGTTTATCAACTCATAGGAGTGGTGTATTCTGACTTCTCCATGGAAGGTCACCATCTATACAATATTTCTTTGCATGAAATTAGTCATTTCACTAGAACTTTAACTATCTGGAATCATCATTCTTTGGAGGACATTGTTCATGTTGGTATGGAGACAACTTCAAATACGTTTGTCACATTTTATCTGCACAACCTAGCTGTGTCATCCTTGCACAGGGATCTTCCTCCTCCTGTGGTGATTCTACACATCTGTTTGCCTTGGACTGGGATAAGTCAACATATTTTTTATCTTATTCAGTTGATGTAGTTCATTGGATTGATTGTAAAGGAATATAAGGCAACCATCATTTTCATAAACAATAGGAAAGAAAGAAAACTGAGGGTCATAATGCTTTTTTTTTTTCTTAGGTTCACCAAACCATTACAATAACTGAACAGCCTCTGGATGAATTAGTTGTGAGAATTAACAATGACCTTAAACAAATGTATTGTGTGCATGCATAGACAGATGCTATCTGGATATTCAGGAATGTGACAGGTTAAAGTAAGGGGAAGGGGCTTGTGGTTGGTAATGTTTATAAAGCAACTATAAGTTTTAGAGTGTAATTATTAATAAAAAACATCTCCTTATAATCAGGCCAGTATGGTACATCCTATTTCAGTATCCCACTTAGTGGCAGGTATTGCATGGTCTGGTGTGATTAATATTATATCTCAACTACATTTATATATTTATATAATGCTTATTGTTGAGATGGTGTGTTTCTGTAAGAACACTAGCTGCTTATATGGTAGTGTGTGGATGTGTATATATTTTGATTATTATTACTATTTCATTTGTAAAGGAATGTCACTTATGAATTTCATATGTGAAGCAGATGGAGATTTTTGCTCATTTCTACTGACCTGTGATTTGTACATTGGGGGCCTTTCCGCTTTTCAAAATAGGGAATTGCAGACACCTGTTGCACTGTCTCAATTGTGTTGTTCCTCCAGACACCCCAAGTTATCCCCCCCTTCTTCTATTAGATCACAGAATTCCTTGCCACTTCTGGTTCCCAGTTGTTGTAGTGGTTAACCATGGAAGTTTCCTTCTAAATGAGATTTGTACAATAACCTAAATCAAACTTCATAGCACAGTTTGAAAAAGGCTATTGTTGTCATACTTACTGATTATGCGAGGACATAATATTCTGGATCCACGGAGCTTCCCACCAGAAGTTTTTACCTAAGCTGACCACATTTATTGATCACAGAATACATTTTTTATGCAAGGTGATTCCACTGGATTTTTTCTGCCCTGATAGACTGCACTTGATACATTCTAAACATTATGTAACAAAATTTTTAGTTTTTCTTGTTCCTGGGCAGAAAATTGCTTATGCCTAGAGTAAATAGAAAAGAACTATTTTTCTCTTCAGTCTTTGTTTTTGTGACCTAGGTAATGAAATTTTCAAATTTACCCATTTTCCAGAACATTCCAGGTAGATTCAGTGCTGAGTAGCTGATAGAATATTTTTCTTGAACTTACAAGAATTTTTAAGAACTTTCTAGAATGTTGTAGAACTTGTGAAAATTTTCAAGAACCTTTTAGAATTTTCTAGAACTTTTCATAGTAACATATATACAGGGGCTCACCACTTCAGTTTAGTTCTAGCTGCCTAAGTGAAAACATAGACCTATCTGATTTTATCAGAGATGGCATCAAGAAGCTGCAAAACATTCTCCAGATGTATTCTGCTATGTATATGGCCATACATACATAGCAGAATACATCTGGAGAATGTTTGTGTCTTATCAAAACAAGAGCAAAAAAGTACTCTGTGACAGCATCTGCTAAAATTTGTGAAGACTACAAGGCATATTTCAGCATGCCTGTCGGGGATCGAGACAAACCCTGGGCTCCTCATTTTACCTGTGAGCACTGCAAAAAAACTCTAGAAGGTAAGACAGACAATTTTTGTTTGCTTGAATTGTAAAATTTTATATTATACAAATTTTAGATCTTTTAAAATTTAAATACCTTTTAGTGTACCTCAAAAAAGAATACAACAGCATTAAGACCTTGCTAGAAGCCTTGAAATATGGTGAGTATGGCTGGGAGGTTATTGGAGACTTCAAAATAGTGGTATTATTGATGGGTCTCCAAGGAGGCTTTAACAAGTTTTTCTGTTATCTTTGCCTTTGGAACAGCAGGGAGACTGCAGCACACTACAACAGGAAGCACTGGCCACAACAGACCGAGTTCTCTGTGGGGAGGCACAATGTCAAATGTAAGCCACTAGTGGACCTTCAGAAAGTGTTGTTCCCACCATTGCACATAAAATTGGGTCTTATGAAACAATTTGTCACAGCTCTTGATAAGGAGTCTGCACCCTTCATGTACCTTTGAGACTTCTTCCTTAAGCTATATGAGGCAAAGGTCAAAGCTGTTGTCTTCGTTGGACCACAAATAAAGAATATCATGGAGTGCATAGAATTCCCCAAGAAGCTCAGTAGGAAGGAAAAAAAGCTTGGGGCAGCTTTGTTGTAGTGGTTCGGGGGTTAATCACAAAGCCAAAAATTATGTGGAACTAGATATTCTATTTTTGTCCGTGCTGTGCTGTTTCACATCATAGTTATACACCACTACTCCAATGAAAGATACTGGACATCTCTTTCTTGGAATGTTACATTCCACCCTCTACATATTATTGTGTTTGTTACTGAGTCAAGAGCATACCTGTTTCACAAGTAGTGATGCACTCCCACATGTGCTTCCTTTTTTTTTTTTTATTACGGCTCACCTGTTCTTTCAGGGCAGTTGCTCTTGATTTATTATATCCTGATTGTTTTCACTGGCCTCTCCACCTTTCCAGTTTGGGATCCTAGCTTTGGGTGAGAGGATGTTGTACCATTTTGGAAGCTAACATTTTTTTTTTACTCTGAAAATATATTTCCAATAGGTAGTTACACATACTCACCCACTTCCCACTCTTCGTATTCACTAATATGCCAGTGTTTCTAGTTTGTACCTGCCATTTCTTGGAAGTAAGAGCTATGCTATAATGTTACAGGAATTTACGTGTGCTTGTATAGATGATGCAATATAATTAGTGGAGAGTAGTCACGTGATCAGCATATGCTCTAAAATAGCATGAAAGTCATGAGATATGAAAGACTAGTATGTTGTTAGCGATACAGTTTTTAGAGGACAAACCAATGTCAAGATAGTTTTGGGTGAGGGAAGATAAATATTGATCAGAAATACATTTTCAGGGGACGAAAATATTGGGTTTCAAATGTTATGTTATCATCAAGTACCTGATTGAATGGACAAAGAAATTTTCCAAAATGAAATTTAAAAATATAAATAAATGTGAAAATATATGTATAAATAAATGTGAAATGATTTAACACTTATTAAATATAAAGATTCAAATCTTTATTTGAATTTAGAAAAAGGCAGAATGCTTATGATTTTGGTAAAAGTTGTTGATCATAATTCCAGTGAAACTGCATGTGATGTTTTTTGATTCCAAATAAAAATGAAAAATAAACTACGTTAAAGGTTTACAAGAACATAAGAAGATATAAAAAAATTAGTAACTAAAGTCTATGATGACAATCATTTAAACTTTTTATGAAAACAGGAAAATTAAATTTTTATTTGGATTTTTTGTATATCACATATAAAAAAATATTTTATTAACAGAAGCTACATTATTATACTAATATGTACAAAGTTCATCTGAAGTTTCAAACTATTTCTTGATGACAAGAAACCCACTTGAAGTTAAAATGTATATCAAAACAGCTGGTATGGGTATTGAAACTTTTATTAAAATAAAGTAGAGAACAACGTTTTGAGCTTCTTAGGTTACCTAAAAACGTTCTCTATTTTAATAAAAGTTTTAATACCCATATCAGCCGTTTTTGAATAAATTTTTTTCAAACTCTTTCTTCCAGTAGTTTATTTTTGTAATGCAGTTAAAGAAACTATATTAACAGTTGATTTGATTAATGTACCGAGGCATTTGAGTGTTGAAGCAAAGTGTCCATATTAATGCATAGAGAACAACCGCTAACAATAACTTGGACAAACTGAAGTGATACTAACTTTCATGAAACATGTTCAGGTTGTCACCTTGTCACTTACGGCCTATAAGTCTGAGCAAATGTTGTTCATTTAGGCCTGGAAAATGAAGGATGGTTTGATCCATGGTCACTGCTTATGGCATTTAAGGGGAAAGCTATCTCTCTAGGGGCTCAGTATGTTGATGGTGAAGTTATAAATGTTGAATTTCAGAAAGAACATGAAAAAATCATTGCAGATTCAGATGAACCGTACTACAGCGTGAACCATCTCTTGGTTAGTATAGTAGTTCCATTGTTATTAGATTTAAAATTGCTTAATTTTTGTTTTCTAATTAGTATTTGTTTGACTGATAATGATGTTAGTATGAAATATAAACCCTATAACACCCGAACGCTTTTGAAAGGTGGACCTTTCTTCTTCTTTTTTTAGGGATAAATCTAGTAAAATCTATTACTTTCTAAACTTTGCTTGCTAAAATAAAAGTGTTGATATATATAATACATTTCCCTTAAAACTTATAAATGTACCTAAAATGCTAATATTTATCAAAAGGTTGTTTGTTTAAATGTGGTTGATTTGCTGTTTATTTCTTATTTCTGATCTGCTGAATAAATAATAGTAATATGCACAAGATGGTTATTTAAGGAGTTTAATAATTTTCATTGTAAAATTACTTCTTTTATTTTTAAAAATCAGTAAGAAAAAAAAAGAGTACAAGAACAACATCCTTTGTTGTGCTGTCCTGGTTCTTAGTATTGAAAACTATGTCAATCTCATTATTTGTTGGTAAAAAGAGTAGCTCAAGAATTGGTAGTGGGTATAGTGATGACTGACTGTCTTCCCTTTAGTCTTTCACTGCTAAATTAGGGATGGCTAGCACAGCTAACCCTTGTGTAGCTTTGTATAAAATTAAAAAGCAAACAAAATTATGAATACTTTTAATTAATGGTCACAGCAAAGACTATTTAGGAGTACCATAACAAACATGATCTTAAAATCTAAAATTTACTTAGTTTGTCATGTAGTACAAAAGTAATGTTTTAACTTTTGCTTTTATATCTAAGATATTGAACATTTCAGAAGAATTTTCTCTAGAATGAAGCCTTTTTAAATTTATTTTCTGCAAAATAAATGCTTAATGACACTAGCAAAGTATGCTATGTGTGCAAAAATTAGCAGAAGTTGCCATTTGAATTAGTTAATGAGAAAAACTAGCAAAATGTTACTCATTTGACCATAATTAGTAACAAAGATTTTACTTCAAATGTAAATAATTTATTAGCCATTGGTATTTGAAATCCACTCAAATGATAAATATTGAATTATGAATCAGGCTTAAGCTAATTTTGTAATTATTTAAACTTCCATTATAGATGAGAAAGTTATCAAAAATGAAAAGACAAATTTTGAATGTATAATGCCCAAACAATATTAAAAGAGATTGTGTTTTTGATAAATTGCTTTACTGATGAGGTAGTATTGTTGGTTTCTCTCTTCTTACTACTAGAATTGTTTTTATCAGTTGAACATATTTTCTTCTACACTAATTATGATCACAACAGGTTAAAACAAAGACAGGAGATATAAAAAAAATAAAGTTTGCTATCCTCATTGTTGCTGCTGGACCTAATACAGGAGAGGTTGCAAAAATGTTGAGGATAGGAACTGGACCAGGTATATTGAAGCCTCCATTTCCTGTAGAACCCAGGTAATTTATGTTTAGAATTCTACATCAATCATAAGATAAATATCTGCTTTATGAGAAATTTGAATTTAACAACTCTTAAGAAAGTTATCTTCTTGGTAAGTGAGTTAAAATTGTAAGAAATATAGTTCCCCCTTGTCTGTATGGCTTTCAGTTTATTGTGCATTTTTTCTTTCTTTTTGTTAATGGGTAACTTCTTGCAAGAGCTACAAAAGTACAAAAGTATTAATTTCTCCAAAGGCATCTTAAATTGAAACGGTTGTGCTTGCAATATTTTGAAAGTTTTAAAACGTTAAAAAATTATTAATAAAATTTTAGAATATGCAATTTTGATAATTCTGTTATAATTATATGTTATGAATCAAAACCTAATCTTCAATATATTAAAATCGAGCAACCTTTCCCAGAGTTAGTTTGATTCATTGTTTTTGTATAAGGTTCCCACGTTTTGTTCCCTAATTTTAATTTTATTTCAGATGCTTGGATTACATTTGTTCTTAAAGCTTTATAAATACTATATGGCTTACTTAGTCTTCATTTGGAATAGTATATGAGACAGTTAGGTATAGCATTTGCATCATTTCTGCAAAGTGGCACACACACACAGTATAGAAGAATGTTAACAGAGAAAATAGAACAAATTAAACTTAACTGTGATTGAACACTTAAGTAATATACTATATATTATTTATTGTATGTGCTATTATGTAGGGGGCCCCACATGACCAGATGGTTAAGGCACTCGACTTGTAATTGGAGGGTCACGGGTTTGAATCACCATCATACCAAACATGCTCACCCTTTCAGCTGTGGGGGTATTATGATGTGACAGTCAATCCCACTCTTCATTGGTAAAAGAATAGCTCAAGAGTTGGCAGTGGGTGGTGATGACTAGCTGCCTTCCCTCTAGTCTTATGCCACTAAATTAGGGACGGCTAGCTCATATAGCCCTTGAGTTGCTTTGTGTGAAATTCAAAACTAACCCTACCAACTTATTATGTAGGGATGGTACAAATGCCATCCTTACTATCTTGTTTGTATTGCATTTGAAGAATCAATATTAACCATCCTTACATTTACTTCTTTTTTTGACAAGTTTTCTTTACTTTTCGCTCATTTTTTTAACAGTGTTTCAATATGCATAGAAAGGTTGTATTTATAACCAAATTCTAAATTCTGTAGAGCCCAGGTAATTCATTTATAATTCTTCATCTGTCATAAGATAAATATCTGCTTTATGAAGTATAACAAAATTCTAAACATAATGAATATTCCAACTGTAATATTTACTGTTTATTTATTGGCTGGAAATTCCTGTTCCACCCTGTACTTAAGTTAGCTTTTTGACAGACATTTGGAAGATTAAATGTCTGTAAGAAAGTTAACTTTAAGGGGGTTATGATAAATCGTGTACACCAGAATTGTGATTTCTTTTAATTACTGCTAGTTAGTAATACATATAAAAGCAAATACTGTATTTAAAACTATGTTGTCTCAGTGAAACTGTTTGACACCATTATTTTGGTTTTTAGTTATCATGTAACAGAATATAAGAAGAGAAAGAAATTCAAACTTTTTACTATGATATTTAAGGTGTTTCCAAAACTTGCAACTCAGTCATTTCATAGATGTTGTTATAAAAGAAAACACTGTATAGTATTGTAAAGTTCTGATGGTCTGTTGAGGAGATATTTTAAATATCATTTCAGATGAACAATTCAAGCCATTCCTACATATTCAGTGTTAACATGTTCCTGATAAAACTTTAATATTTGGATGTGGACTTAATGAATGAATAAATAAATAATTAAATATTAATATTGCTTTAAATATGAGTTATGTATTCTGCAATACAAAAATGTGCATTACTATGTATTACCTAAGAATGTGTGGAGTTCATGCCAATAAGATAAATATGTGTTGTTTGAGGAAAGGTATACAAAATAAATCTGAAAAATAGTTAATTAACATGATACCAAATAATTATTGCAAAGAGTGTATTTCATTTGTGAAAAACTCTTGTTAGGAAATATGGCAAAATTATACCTTGTATAAAAACATATACATTACAGTATATCTGGTTTCTCAGTTTTTTCATGAACAGAATAATATCATCTTTACAAAGAAAGAACTATAAACTTGCCAGTTTTGTTTTTCTGTGCTTACAATGAATATTTTTGGGGAAAAACAAAATTAACTCATGCAATATAGGTATCGAGTATATGTTTGTAGTACACTTCAAGAAAAGTCATGTAATACAGATATCAAGCACATGTTTGTAGTACACTTCAAGGAAAGTCATGTTATACAGATATCGAGCACATGTTTGTAGTACACTTCAAGGAAAGTCATGTAATACAGATATCGAGCACATGTTTGTAGTACACTTCAAGAAAAGTCATATAATACAGATATCGAGCACATGTTTGTAGTACACTTCATAAAAAGTCGTGTAATACAGATATCGAGCACATGTTTGTAGTACACTTCAAGGAAAGTCGTAATACAGATATTGAGCACATGTTTGTAGTACACTTCAAGGAAAGTCGTAATACAGATATTGAGCACATGTTTGTAGTACACTTCAAGGAAAGTCATGTAATACAAATATCAAGCACATGTTTGTAGTACACTTCAAGGAAAGTCATGTAATACAGGTATTGAGCACATGTTTGTAGTACACTTCAAGGAAAGTCATGTAATACAAATATCAAGCACATGTTTGTAGTACACTTCAAGGAAAGTCATGTAATACAGGTATTGAGCACATGTTTGTAGTACATTTCAAGAAAAGACAGGTAAAATTATCTAGGTTTAATTTTAAAACTTCAAGTGTTTCTTTGTTTTTTAACAACCAGTCAGTGAGTCAAACAGATAATGTATGGTATTACACCTGGTATTTTCTCAACTCTGTTGGAAGTTTTATTGGATATGAGGAATCTAATGATGTCCATCAACCTCAAAACAGAAGAACTGATGATCTAATGTCATCAAGAAAAGTTGTAATACAGATATCGAACACATGTTTGTAGTACACTTCAAGGAAAGTCATGTAATACAGATATCGAGCACATGTTTGTAGTACACTTCATAAAAAGTCATGTAATACAGATATCGAGCCATGTTTGTAGTACACTTCAAGGAAAGTCATGTAATACAAATATCAAGCACGTTTGTAGTACACTTCAAGGAAAGTCATGTAATACAGGTATTGAGCACATGTTTGTAGTACATTTCAAGAAAAGATGGGTAAAATTATCTAGGTTTAATTTTAAAACTTCAAGTGTTTCTTTGTTGGTGGAGAAAATGTTTACAAACTTTGTATGAGGTCATGATGTTACTGTAACACCATGTTTGTGGAAATACTTGCAAAGCCTGTAATCATCAGAAACTGTAAGAGCAACCAGCAGATTTTCTGTCGAGATTGCATGTATCTCAGAGGACTGATGTGAGAAATATCAGATTTAAAACTCATTTGTATGTGTAAAATAGCACGATGCTCAACATTCTACAAGTGCAGCAAATATGGATGTGACTACGGTATGATATTATTTGCAGACATAGCAAATCATAGAGAAGACCAGAAATAATTTTTGTCAGAACTAGTAAAATTGCAAAATGGCCAAAGAGAGACAAAAGCCTAATCTACAGTATGTGTATGTTACTTAGTTCAGATATTCTAGGTAACTAGCTTCCTGTAAATGAAGAATAGTTGACATTACTATAGCTACTCTGTCAAAACTAGCATTCCAACATAATCTTTGAAACTTCTTTGATACTATAGAAATTCTCTGCACTGGAAAAACAATTACAAAATAATGCCTCAGAAGAAATTTACCACAGAGTAATAAAACATCCCTAGTTTTGCCTGACTGCAAACTTTTTACAGAAAAAAAGAAACAAGCTGAAAAGTAAAGAGGGTGATAATAACGATGAAAGCATTCAAGCAGCAGGAAATTGAAAATGATGATTATCGTGATAAGCAGGCTAGCAAGTTGCAAGACCTTGAAAATAGTATTGGTAATGTTGGCAAAGAATGGTCTGTAGAATTTAAAATCTGAAATTATGAACTGTAGTATGGAAATATGAGACTGGTGATAATATATCTCAGAATTGCTGGTATGGGAATAAAAACTTTTACTGATAAGGAGAGAACAACGTTTTGACCTTGGAAGGTTGAAACATTGTTCTCCTTATCAGTAAAAGTGTTAAAACCAGCTATTCTGAGATATATTTTTATTTCAATAGGTATCTCTTCATCAAGAAACTAATGATAACATTGGATGTTATCAAAATTGAAGGAGAACAGAGTATTGTGAAAGAATGTGTGATGTAGAATTATTTCTGAATGAAGCTATTTTCATTGTGAATTCATTAACTAGATAGTTAAATCTTGTGTTTAACAGTTACAAAAACAATCATTACTTGCCATATATCTTTGATTACAGTACTAAGAATGGATGATGTTGGGAGAACAGAGAACCGTACAACCACTATATCTGTAGAGAAAGTTATAGTAAAAGATTCCTTGGGTCAGATCTTACAGATGTCAATAATTTGTTTCAAGTTTTTTCCAGCTTCTAGTTTTGTATGAACCCTATTTTGTTACCAAAAATTACACAATTTATTTGATGATTTAGTGATTAATTGTTGAGAACAATTATCAGAAAAATTGTGTATAATAGCCAGCTTCATGTGTTTGTGTTACTTTTGTAGATTCTAAAATATTATGCATTTAGCTGTATTTTTTCAAACACATCTAATTAAAGATCATCTACATTCATTCTTTCCCAGATATTTTTTTCTGCAAATAATGTTTCATCAAGACTCTTATCTTACATTTTCTATTATGATTTTTTGAAAGTTTTGGTCATAACCTTTGACTGGGTCACCACAGCTTTAACTTCTTTTACATGTCATGTTCCATGTGTAATTTTAAACAAGTTTGGACTGAAAACTGGACTAACTTGGCAGCACCATAATCAATCATGTATCTGAAATTTAGAAAAGCTGCAAATCACCTATGGTTCACTTCGGATACCTTGTATAATAATAAAAAGCACTTATTATCTCTGGAAGACGTATAGAGATTAATGTGTAATTTAGACATGTTTATGTGCATCTGTCTTCAAGTTTTATAGGTTCATGTTATCTAGAAACAATGCATATAGATCAATAAAATTGGGTATGTTTAGTTTGGTAACTTTGAATTGCTAGAGCATAGAATAGTTTAGGCCTAGTAGAAAAAAAAAAGTGTTCAAAATTAGATTGCAAACTGGAGATTATTCTGTTGTTTTCCAGAATATGTTGTGTATACAGTATGGATTTAGGCATTTTTATGATAAAGTCAGAAAAAAAAGAAGGGATTTATTTCAGGTATTAATAAAAAAAAATCTTAATTCAACCAGTGTTTTAACATTGCAAGTTCATTAGGATTAATAATATGTTATTGTAATTGCTTTAGAATGGTTAAAATTTAACTGCTTTGATGTGTAAAGAAAAATAATTATTCAGTTGGATTTTTTTAATGAATACTTTAGATAATACATGTGTATTGTGTTTCAGGAAATAATTAAAAAAAAGCAAGTTTTTCAATGTTTTGTATACAGTAAGATATAACTAGTAATCAAAATTTGTTGTTTCAGTTGTAGTCAAGACCATCTTGGCATACATTAAACTCATGATAGTTCCAAGTTATAAAACACATTGTTCATAAAGTATTGTTTTAAGTGAAATAAAAATAAGTAACATATACATTCAAATCCCATAAAGTCTCGCATAGTTTAAAAATGATCCCTTACCATGATAAAGGATGGAATTATTTAAATGAAATTGTTTTAGTTATAATAGTTTTTTGATAATTATAGCAGTATAAGTAGTTTGAAGAATACATTTCTATGGAGAGCTGCATTTTTAAATTTAATTGCATAAGTTTCAGTGATGTGCTGTATATTATATCAGTACCTTTGTTATTCTTGGGTAACTTCCAGAAATAACTGGTGCAGGGAAAAATGAAGGAAAGGGTTACTTTGATTTTGAAAAATGTAACTCCTACTTTCCAAGAGAGGGTTACTTGCATTTTGATGAAAAGTACATATAGTTTTATCTGTATTGTGGAAAAAATGATGTGATTGGGAAGTGAGATAGAAATGCCTAGCTCAGCTCCATTTTATTACTAAACTGTAATGAGGGTATTGGTGCTGTAAATTTGGAAAACTTCTAAGTCAATAAACTTACTGATACTTAGAAGTGTGTAGTTATATAACATGTTAAATATGGAGACATAATAGATGATTGAGTAAGTTATGTGTTGTTTATGTTCATCTGTCTCCACCAAACTGCTAAATATTGCACCATTGACTGTTGAATTTTATAAAGAAATAGCAGGAGCTTAACCAGGAAGTTCTTCGCAGAAATATTGTTCAATTAAATGTGCTACTGAGCCAGTGTGGAGACTAAATTGTAAGAAATATTGTCCAGGGAAATCTGCTACTGAGCCAGTGTGGAGACTAAATTGTAAGAAATATTGTCTAGGGAAATGTGCTACTCAGCCAGTGTGGAGACTAAATTGTAAGAAATATTGTCCAGGGAAATCTGCTACTGAGTCAATGTGGAGACCAAATTGTAAGAAATATTGTCCAAAGAAATGTGCTATTGTGTCTGTGTGGAGATTAACTTGTAAGAAATGGTAGATTAGCATATGAAGCTGAGAAACTGTAAGAATGATGTAAACAATTTTCCCAAAAAACAGTTTAATATAGAAAGTCTTGATGAAGAAGTGTTTGAAGTTCTGTTGTTGGATGTAGTGTTTCTGACGTACAGCACTTTCATGCACTAAAAATATAAGTAATTGTGCAGTTAACATCACTTTGTTTAGTATTTTGAAATATCGTTAGGGCTCAAAATTAGTGACTGTTAGTTAATAAAAAGCCAGTGGGTTCTATTGTGTTTATCCATTGACCATCAAGAGGCACTGGCATTTTTTTACCAGTCAGTAATAATCAAAATGCATTTATAAATGTTTATACCAGTTGTAAAAACAGTAAAAAGTACTTTTAAAAAGTGGCTGCATGCATAACATTTATGTGAAAATCCACAATACTGTAACTGATTGATAGTATAAAATCTCATTCAAGTGTTATTTCATTTTATATTAGAAAATGTAATTATTATTCTGAACATAGATCTAAAATTTGATTGTACACTAAGAAATATTATATCAAAATTAACACTTTCAAAATTCTTGTTAAATAACTATTCATATCTATTAAAGACATACCACTCTTGGTTAGTTTGTTTATTTTTGCCAGAATGACTGGCATTTTGCAGGTAATGTTTAAACTAACAAAGATGTGCAAGTGGACAAAAAGTTAGTTGTAAGCCCTGTTTATTTATGTTACTGTATAGATGCTTCAAAATACAACAATTCAATTTGCTAACAGGATCTCAGTTTTGTTGTATACCTGGGTACTAGCTTTACTGGGATAAAACCTAAAATTTTCAAATTTTTTTTTAAAAATGTTCTGCTTCAGGGCATTGCATGTAGAAAGTGTGAGAAAGCAAAGAGTGTATTGAATTCAGAATGCACTGTTAGAAACTGACTTTTGTGACCTCCAGGAGCTAGATCATGGAAGGAAGTGTATGATTACGTTATTTTTCTTGCAAAAGTTTATAAGTATGTATATACCAAGAGAAGGAAAGAAGAAGAAATTGCATTAATTAAATTATATCATCACAGTATGTGACATCTACAAGTAGTGATTTATTATAGTTTCCACAAACATATGAAAATGTTTAGTGTTAGTAATAAGCAAAAATATATTACAATGACAAACTATGTGAATCTACAGTGTGCTAATTCAAAATGTCAGTTATCTACAATGCACAAATGTATCTTGTGAAGAAACTAAAGGAAGAATGTCTTTTACAATGAAACTGTTAGTGGATCAAAGTGTCTGTGGTTTTAGGTGTAATGTGCAAGTGTATTACGAAACTGAAAGCAAGCCTATTTATACAGTTGAAAAGCCCATAATCCTATCAGACAAAGATGATTCAAACTTAATTTTTCAAACTAATATGAGGGTTAAGAGAAACAACAAATGTTATAATACTTTTAAACTCATTAAACCTTAGTATAAATATTAATTTTAAACTGCAGTGAAGTAGGATAAGCTGTTATACAAGTATAATGCATTGAAGAGTTCTGTTCTTTCTCCAGGATAAACTTACCTTGAAAATAGTCAAACATTGAATGACACAGTTAATTCTATCATCGTATGCAGTAGAGAAAGTACTTTAGTATTACTAGATTACTTTACTAAAATACAGAAACTGGTATTAAGCACGTGTCGTAATAGTTACATTCGTGCCAAAGATTTTAGTGACATTGGCAGTTAATAAATGTTTGCTGAATCTATCTAGAATTATTTAACTAAGCCTTATAAGTTTCTCATCAAGAAACGCTAGGGGATATTTAATTCCATTTGCAAGGTGAGGAAATAACAACAAATGTCTTGAAAACCGAAATATAATTTATCCAACAAACAGAGAACTAGCTGGAATTAAACCATTGGAGAACAGTTGGTCTCACGATTTTATTAAATGTAAAAATCTGGATATTGTTTTACAGATATAGTAGAATTGAGTTTGGACTTCTTGTAATGGTGCAACTTTTTCAAGCCTATTTGGAAGAGTTATTTTTTTTAATCATTAAGTTTACATGAATCATGGAATTCAGACAAAAATAAGAAACAACATGAGGGTATATTAATTTTCTTTTGAAAAAGGCTTTGTGTTTTGTTCATCAGAACATTAAAAGAACTCTGACTTTTAACTTGTTTTTTTCATTTTCCTCAGGAAAAGGTATGTCTATGTTATCAAATTACAGAAAGAGCTGGGAATTGACTTTCCATTGATGATTGATCCGTCAGGTGTCTATTGCCGTAGGGAAGGTCTGGGAGGTAATTATGTTTGTGGAAAGTCACCATCACCAGTAAGTTTGGTTATTTCAGTCTTCTATATCAAAGCTCATTATTATATATTTGTTGTTGTTTTTTAAGAGACAACTTGAGTATGTATATATGTATGTTTGAATACTTAGTGATTGCATTATGTGTTAATTACTATTTGTTTATTGATTGTGTTATGTGGTAAATTACCATTAATTTAGTGATCCATTATGTGGTAGATTACCATTAGTTTAGTGATACTGGTATGTAGTAAATCATTATTGGTTATCCACTATATTATTTTGTAATTAAAAGAATTGTCAAGGAATAGATGTTGTTGATTTTGAGAAATAAAACAGTTAAATATAGTGCACTCACTAACATAAAATATCGACACACCTGTTGTCTGACAAGTTACTTTTTTCTTTCATAAGCACATGATTTGAGGCCAAATCACAATTCTAAGCAAATTAACTTGCTCCTTTTTTATGTTACAGATCATAGAAACAATAGAAACTAAATATCCCACATACTTTTCTAAACAGACTAAAGTCCTTAACTGAGTGACTGTCTTATTATTCATGTCATCTAATAATCATTCTTTGTTAAATGTTTTGATCACTAAATATTTTTTTATGTAGTTATTTAACCTGAAAGTTTTCAGTGATTACTTTCATTGGCATATGTTTTATTCCAAAACATTTGTCCATAATTAATATGCCCTTTTATATCTTACAATATTAAATCAAAACATGGAGGGTTGGGGTTGTAGTTTGTAAAAGTCTGTTTTTTTTTGGTTTTTTTAACTTTAAAGATTATATCTAAATATTAAGGGTAGCCTACATTCTCACATCCAACTACAAATGCCAAAAGTCATTTGAAATTGGTCCCCTGCTGATACAGTGGTAAGCCTATGGATTTACAATGCTAAAATTAGGGGTTCGATTCCCCTCGGTGGACTCAGCAGATAGCCCGATGTGGCTTTGCTATAAGAAAAGACACAGTTGGAATTGAAATGGATACAAGCACTCAAATCCCAACCATTAATTAATTTTCCTTAGTTCCTAGTGAATTCTACATTAGTGTTTGGATTTTGTTTAACAGATAAAATATTCCTAAAGTGTTTGGGTGCTGTGACCCTAATCATTAACCATTATGATTTAAGGTTGACAATGGGGGCTGGTAATGAAGGAATAATTTTGAATTTTAGTCTCATTATTAATGAAGTTTTTGTTTCATTTGTACATATATATTGTATGCATGTGCATGCTAAATTGATAGAACCAAACTTTTATTTTAACACTTTGATTTCGTAAGTGGTCACCCTAGAGGAAGAAAATTTTTAACATCAGATACAAAAAAGGTTAAGGTTAATGTGTCATTAAAAATAATTAAATGTAATTAAACAGTATTAGGTTAAATGTACAACTACTTTACCATTGTTTTAAATTTCTATTTTAAAATAAACTAAGGAAAAAAAACAAAAAACTTTAAAAATCTTGTCCACATGCTCGAGAAAAGTAACATTAATATAAGATTACTTTATACCACTCTGAGTTCAGTTTTCTGAGGAATAGGGATATATCTACAGAACTAATATTAATCATATCCATTTTGCACCACTATTCAGTAGTGTGTTGTCTGTCATCAGACACTAAAGGTATGTCTAACATCGCAATTTGTACTGTTGTGACATCAATAAAATGTGTGCATGTCATGAGAAGAATTATGCTGTCTGTAGGCTACAGCACAACATGACATGAACTTCAAGTGTGCATGTCATGAGAAGAATTATGCAGTCTCTAGGCTACAGCACAACATGACATGTGAACTTCAAGTGTGCATGTCATGAGAAGAATTATGTGGTCTCTAGGCTACAGCACAACATGACATGTGAACTTCAAGTGTGCATGTCATGAGAAGAATTATGCGGTCTCTAGGCTACAGCACAACATGACAAATAAACTTCAAGTGTGCATGTCATGAGAAGAATTATGCAGTATGTAGGCTACAGCACAACATGACATATGAACTTCAAAATAAATAAATAAAAGTACTTGTTACTCTTAATTTTCGATTCATTTACTTTTGAAACAGAACACTTAAGGACCCTGCAAATTTACATCTAGTGTATGTTTATTAGCATTCATGTGACTGCCAAAAATCAGTTTTTGAGATGTGATAAATTTCAGTATAGAGATTCTGTAGCTACAATAGACATTTGTGGTTATGTTTGAACTGCCATTTCGTTTAATGGTTGGTAGTTACATCTCATTGATAACAGTTTTAATTCTATCTTCCTCTACAATTCTCAGTAAGTGCTGTTTACATATGTCACTTACTAGACAAAGTCTCATGGCATGTATCTATGCTAATGGAACATGGTCTTTTGATCAGCAATTTATGTAATATTTTATAACAGTAAGATTGATAATATAGGTTCAGCAAAGAAAGATAAGATTTAACTGATTATTAGTTTGATTGCAATGTCATGTCACACTCAAGTTATCAATCAAGTAATCGTGCTCTGACAGCATATGTGTTATGCTACATAAGACTTGATATCATTACACTTTGTAACAAAATTTTTACTTTATCTTGTACCTGGACAGAAAGTGTTATTTCCCAATTGCTTATGCCTAAAGTAAATGGAAAAGACCTATTTTTCTCTTTAAACTTTGCTTTTGTGATCTGGGAGCATATAATGAAAACATGATGATAGACTATATTTGGGGACTGATACGTGAAAGTGATTTACATTACAGTCACAAATCTCGAAAAACTACTCACTTGTAAACATTTGTGTGTAACATTAGTATAAATACATGTAAATCTTGATTCATATGTTGTTTTATTCAGACCTTATGTAAATGAAAATGTGCAAATTTGTTCATTTTTACATATAAAATAGGTTAATTTCTAAATTTCATTATCCAAGTCACAAAAAGCAAAGTTTGAAGGGAATAATGGCCATTTTCTGTACTGTTACAACATAAGCAATTAAGAAATAACACATACTATCCAGGAATAAAATTTGTGTTACATAGTGTAATAACACATACTATCCAGGAACACAATTTGTGTTACATAGTGTAATAACACAAACTATCCAGGAACAAAATTTGTTACATAGTGTAATAACACATACTATCCAGGAACACAATTTTTGTTACATCGTGTAATAACACATACTATTCAGGAACACAATTTGTGTTACACAGTGTTATTGTTATTTAATCCCTCACATCATGGTGTTTCTTGACTCGTCTCAAAGTTTTTCTTTATTTTTCCATTTCAGTCTGAAGAACCAGACGGTACAGACCTTGATGTAGATTACACATTTTTCAACAAATCTGTGTGGCCAGTACTTGCTCAAAGGGTGCCTGCTTTTGAAAAGATTAAAGTATGAAAATTTGTTGACTGACTAATGCAGTGTCAAGTTACCAAATAAATAATATAGCTCTGAATAAATTATGTATAAACTTCCAGAAATTAAAGTTCTGATGTTAAAATACGTGCAATCTTTTTAGCTATTGAGATCTGTTTCTAATAAGTCACAATTTTTCCATGTAAATATATATTTTAGCATGAATGATCGCATAGTGGTTTATCATGGAATATTTGGGATTTGTATCTGAATCTCTTTGAATTTGCAGAAGATTTATTAAAATAAAAATAAAAAGTCATTATATTTATTTCCCTTCCTACTTATTTGGCCATTCTTTCTTTTATTTATAACCAATTAAAACTTTTCACAGTTTCATTTCACTTACGATTAATTAAAATACGTTGAATGAAACATTTGTTTGAAAGGTTGTTTTACTTTGATTGTTGTAGATTTGGACATTGTGTAATTATGAACAGGATGACTTGCAGTGTTATTTACTGTGTAACAAAGAGTTATTTTTTTTCTTATGTTTGTCATTGTGTAAGTAAATAAGATGCATTTCTATGTATGTTGGTCACTGTATAATTAAATAAAAATGATGTGCTATGTGTACTGGTGGACGTGCAAGTAAAAATGTTTTGTAATATTTGTTGGTTACTTTTCAACTAAAATTTTTTTTCTATTTGTGTTGGACAGCATGCAACTCTACTAGGGCTGAGTTGTTTTCCTATATGTCCTTCATGACGAGAAACCTGCTTTAAATAAAAATGTATCACAGAACGGCTGGCATGGCTATTAACACTTTTATTGATAAGCAGAAATAATGTTTCGACCTTCCTAGGTCATCTTCAGGTTAACAATATGTCAAATGAAACATTTGTTTGAAAGGTTGCTTTACTTTTACTTTGTTAACCTGCAGATGACCTAGGAAGGTCGAAACGTTCTCTGCTTATCAATAAAAGTGTTAATACTCATACCAATTATTCTGAGATACATTTTGCTAAAAATGTTGGTCATTATGCAACTAATATGGATGTTTTACTATGTGTTGGTCATCATGCAACTAATATGGATGTTTTACTATGTGTTGGTCATTATGCAACTAATATGGATGTTTTACCATGTGTTGGTCATTATGCAACTAATATGGATGTTTTACTATGTGTTGGTCATTATGCAACTAATATGGATATTTTACTATGTGTTGGTCGTTATGCAACTAATATGGATGTTTTACTATGTGTTGGTCATTATGCAACTAATATGGATATTTTACTATGTGTTGGTCATTATGCAACTAATATGGATGTTTTACTATGTGTTGGTCATTATGCAACTAATATGGATATTTTACTATGTGTTGGTCATTATGCAACTAATATGGATGTTTTACTATGTGTTGGTCATTATGCAACTAATATGGATATTTTACTGTATGTGTTGATCACTCTGTGACTAACATAGTTTGCTATATGTCTTGGTCGTTATATTACTAAAACAGATTATATATGTTGATCATTGTCCAACTGTGATGGAACTCTTTCTGTCTTTTCACAAAATGTTTAGTTTTCTCTATATTTACCATTGTTTTATTATAAAGCTTCTTGATTTGATTTGGAGCATAAATGAATTAAAACTGTACTTAGATTTTTTCTTGTTCCCTCAATTCTCTTCCTGGACTTTTCAGATATTATTACTTTACAAAGGATCTGACAGCTGAGGTTAGGAGTAAAATCAACCACTAAAAAAATTCAAAACATAAGTTACTTGATAAATTATGACAAAACAATGACCTGAAATATTTAAAAAACAGTTAATTTTAAAAGTTCTGTTTTGAATAAAGGATCTGTAACCCAAAGCTGACACACATGCTGTTGCTTTTGTGTACAAAACAAAACAAGTGTTGCACATGCAAATAAGATTATTCGAAAAGTGTTTCTACAATATATAACCACTCTAAATATAATTTAATGTAGATTGACTCTATTTGAAAATTTTTACTTTTTAAGAGATTGATTGTACAAGAATAAAAAATCCACTACTGAAAAAGGTCAAAGAATTCTTGAGGTTTTTAATCATATACTGTTCAGTTTTGAGTATTCAGTCTTTTCTTAACCATGAAACATCTTCGTAAAGTAATTCATGATATATCAAAATATTTAAGCAATGCAAGTTCAGAAGGAGTAAAAATATGGGGTCAGAGGTTAGGTAATTGAAATAAATGGAGAAATTGATGTTCTGCAAATATGAAAGGTTAATTTGAACTATTTAAAAAGTGTTTGAGTATGTGTGGTTTTATTTTTAATCATTGTTACGTGTTTTTGTTTTGATATATTGAGTAAATTTAATCTCAGGATATCTAAATTTGAGGTTAACAAATGTTTTCTGGATGACCTCTTCATTGTTGTAGATAAAGTTTAAATTACCTCACTACTTTTGTTGACCATATTGACTTAACATATGTGTCAGAAAATTGTAATTTTCTCTATATTTTAATGAGACACTACTGGAATACGTCAAGTGCATCTTATATACCAATAATATAACAGTTAAAATGTTCACAAAACATTTGCAAACTACAAGGTTTGTGCTTTTTGTGAAAAAATTGTGTATTGAACACACGATAAAATGTACCCATTTTAAAGCAATATTAATTGTGAACCCTCCATTTGTCCTTATTTCTTAGCAAAAAAACAAGAATGAAACATTGTGACTTTTATAAATTGTACAATATAGCAGATATTGTCAGTTCCCCTTTGAGTTTAAGCATGAAGTTACAATGGAATGAATGTGAAATGAGTGTTCATACTTCATTAATTAGACTAGGCAATGAAAATTTAATTTATATAACTACTTAGTGCTTGATCAGAAGATTAATTCGTCATATTATTTTTCTTTACTTTCAGATGCTGAGTGCATGGGCTGGATTTTATGACTATAACACTTTTGATCAAAATGCCATAATCGGACGACATCCTTATTACAATAACATTTTTTTTGCCACTGGATTTAGTGGCCACGGAATTCAAATGGCACCAGGAGTAGGTCGAGCGATTATGGAATTAATACTAGATGGAAATTATGAGACGATTGATCTTACCCGTTTTGGCTTGGAACGAATAGTTATGAATGAACCACTATTTGAAAGAAATATAGTTTAGTTTTCTTTAATGAAATGCAGCTGTCAGTGTTAATGTTTAAACATATTTTATGTTGTAGTAAACTTATCTGCAGCTGATTTTATGAATGTCCGAGGAAAATTTTAAATCTAATAATAGGTTCAGTGAAGTAAAAAATATCTTTATGCTACTACTACAGCACACAGAGGTGAGATCATCTGTATTACTTGCATAAAAGTAGTTGTATAAATTAACGAGTAATGATTTATAAAAAAAAAAAACGAATTAAATTTTATTATGAATATTGTGCAGTGATTCATTTCATGATATACATTTTGTACATTTCGTATATTGTCATTACTTAAAAGACATTACAGAACCTTAATTATTTAAAACATGATGCTATTCTGGTCATACATTACAAGCAAAAAATAATTAATAGAGAAAAACCATAAAAACAGAGCTTGAAATACCTAAAACATGGTGTTATTCTGATTAGACGATATGATATGAAGTAGTAGATAGAGAACCATGAAAATGGAGCTTGAAATAACTAAAACGTGATGTTATTTTGGGCAGAGTTTTGTTCACAAAACCCGGTAGGGTGACATGAAAATTTTGGTTTTGATTTTATCATATGGTGTACTGTATTAGTTACCGAAATTATATGACTAGTAATGATGAACCATTAAATTTCTAACAATGTAGATAATTGAAATTTCACAAACCTTCTTTTAGTTGCTTGTGAAACTAGGGTTCGTATACAATGTCTCATTTAGCAATAATCATATCTACATTAGATTGATTTTGTGATCAATAACAATTTACAAGATATATTTTACAATACATTTTGGAATTTGGTAATTGTTTCTGTTGACCTAAATTTAGAACACTGACGTTCGTTTCTTACCCTCCAAAATTTGATTGCTATGGTTTTTTAATACCTTATAAAAATACATTTCTTCCTTCTCCTTCAATATTAAACATATCTTCAATATTTTCGTCTTCTCGTTTTCTATAAATAAGTTTTATATATAATTAGTTATGAAAGGGAATTTTTTCCTTAAAAACAACAATTACTTTGTAACTCAGCGGTATGCTTGAGGGTTTATGTCTTTCAAAAATCAGTTTATTATTTGCAATAGGCACAGAATATATTAGCTGTACCGGTACAGTTATTGAAAGTTGTAATATTTATATAATAATTTTTATAATTCAGTTTGTCACTTTGCTTTCAGAATATTTTCACCATATAAAAATCGCAATACTACAGCAAAATTCCAAAACATGACGTTTAAAATGACGGGTAAAAAACTACCATGAAATTACAGCTACAAATATTTTTCTATCGTAGTATCATTCTACATGAGTTTTGTTTCTAGCTTACTGGCTGTTAAAACTGATGTACTTCATAGTCTTTGCTATATTTGAATAGGCCCGACATGGCCAGGTGGTTAAGGCGCTCGACTCGTAATCTGAGTGTCGCAGGTTCGAATCCCCATCACACCAAACATGCTCGCCTTTTCAGCCTGGGGGGGCGTTATAATGTCAATCGCGTAATTCGTTGGTAAGAGTAGCCCAAGAGTTGGCGGTGGGTGGTGATGACTAGCTGCCTTTCCTCTAGTCTTACACTGCTAAATTAGGGATGGCTAGCGCAGATAACCCTGCTGTATCTTTGCGCGAAATTAAAAAGAAACAAAAACATTGAACTATTTTGGTTTGTTTTGAATTACGAGTCGAACGCCTCAACCCACCTGGCCATGCCGGGCCCCAAAAATATTTTAATGATTTACGTATTTTTAACCCTTTTCTATGAGTAAATAATTGTACTTTACAAAAAACATTTTTGGTTTGAAACTATTTATCAAACTGAGGACCAAAGAATGCTAAGACAGAAATTCGAAAGATATATATAAATCAGTGAATTTTTGAAGATTGCTGTGACTTTTACTTGCGGAAGGAACGCTTACAATTGAAACAAGAGAAAATTTCAATCGAAATAAAAATGGAAGATATCTCGCCTCAAAGATCTTAAAATACTTTAAGGTATTGACCACTAGCCTATCTCCTAATCCCTCAATGACTGAAAAACAAACATTGAATGTGAAATTTCAATTATAATTATAACGAAATATATTAAAAATATCGAAATTATGGTTGCATAGTCTGATATACAAGTTTTTACTGTAAGGTAGGATTCGCCCCTTTTATTCGTGGGGGCGTTATTATATATCGACCTATCCAGGGGCGTAGATCCTGGGGGGGGATGGGGATACACCCCTTTCATTTTAGGTGGGAGGTATGGTGCATACAATCATCCCCCCCTACAGTTTGGTCTGTTGAATTGTTTTATTGCATCACAGTCCTACAAATTGTGTGTTTGTTCTTGTGATTTTCGTGTTCTTACCAATCGAATTATATAATTAGGCCTAGATGTAGGGTTTTTCAGTAGCCGAAATGTACATCTTTAATATAGGCGTGCTTCTAAGTTTTTCGATCTAAGCGACCTAAGTTCGTAAGTGTCAGTCAGTAGGCCTAAGTATACATGCAAGTATCGTGGCAACAAGATTACTCTGTGACTGCATGTTTACTTTCAGGTTCACGTAATCAGATATTACCAATTTGCAAATTGAACAGTCCACATAAGTGGTTGCAAAAATCATCCCCCTCATCGGGTGTAAAAAGTCTACGCACCTGGACCTATCCCACGATTCGTTGGCAAAAGAGTAGCTCAAGAGTGGGTGATAATAACTAGCAGTTTTTCACTATTATGTTAGGAACAGCTAGTGCAGTGTAGCTTTAATATTGAGTTGTATAGGTAGTCTACAATAAATTTTGCACAAACAAGTGCTCGAAAATTGAGGAAAATTGCGTAAAACCAAGCCAACGGAAGAAAACGGAAATCTTCAACTGTATGTTTTGATTTCGCGATTAGATCAAGTATTGAGAATAATAAAATGATTTTTCACTTCCTTTATTTTTCGTTTCAAATACGTTGCAATTTGAGCATTTAAATATCGGTGTATTTATCCGCATTCCTGGCGTTTGAAAATATATTTCTTTGTTCAAGGTTAGTTATTCCTACAAGTTAAACAATATTTCAAAATCCATTTGAGCTTAAGCCTACTGAAAGAATAAAGTTATTATTTCTTCAAAAGTGAGTGTAATATTGTTAACACGTGTATGGGGCTTCTGTTGTGTTAGTTTAACTGTATTACATATAAGGTATCAATTATTATACAACTTTTATCGCGGATTACTGACGTATGTACGAGGGCTGTTCAAAAAATACGCGGACTGTTTGAATTGCGCGACTCCAGTTGGTTCCAGGGAAATGCGCTTGGTGTCGCTAGGTTCGCACAGATCAGCTGATTACGACGCCATTTCTCGATTGCAGATATCTTCATTTGTGTATTAGCTACGTGGTTTTAAGGGAATTTCTTGCGATTTCTTCGTTTGGCGGATTTCAGAATGAATGACCTGAAGGAGCAACGACTTGCTGTGAAATTTTGTGTTAAACTTGGAAAATCTGCGACTGAAACTTTTGCTATGCTTAACACGGTTTACGGTGATGTTGCTATGAATCGTACGGCATGTTTCAAGTGGCATGAACGTTTTAAGGATGGTCGACAGTCCATTGAAAATGATGAGCGTCCTGGATGTCCTTCCACGTCAACTGACGACCCACACGTCGACAAAATCAACACCCTGGTGCGGGCAAATCGACGTCTGACTGTCAGGGAGCTTGCTGAAAAATGTGGGATATCAGTTGGATCTTGTTACGAGATTTTGACTGAAAAATTGAAGATGCACCGCGTTGCTGCGAAATTCAGCCCTCAGAACTCGTGAGTTTTTGGCCAAACACTCGATCACTGTTTTTCCCCACCACCCCTACTCACCTGACCTTTTTCCTTGCGATTTTTTCTTGTTCCCCAAACTCAAAAGACCCTTGAAAGGAAGAAGATTTAAGACAATTCCCGAGATTAAGGCAAATGCGACGAAGGAGCTGGAAGACATTACAAAAGTAGCGTACCAGGACTGTTTCAACAAATGGAAACACCGTTGGGATAAGTGTGTGCGTTGGGGAGGAGAGTACTTTGAAGGGATCCCAGACCTGTAACTTCTAAATAAAGTACATTTTGTTTTATGACGTCAGTCCGCGTATTTTTTGAACAGACCTCGTATCTACACTGATAACCATAAGTGTGGGCGAGGTATAAAATATATCAGGTCATCAGGTCGTTTTTTTGGATAGGATAAGTTTAAATGCATATTTCCTGGTTAAGAGAAGTTATTCGCGAAGTCATATACGTTATATGGGAGGACTTGATCGCATCAAGCACAAGTCAATTCGTTTCTCTACTAATTTTTGTTTTATGTATTTTTGAAGCCCCAATTATCATGGGGGCATATAATGTTTTACGAGTTCAGAAAAGGGAAAAGTGCTAAGGAAACTACGCAAAGCATTCAAGAGATGTACGGTAATGACATTCCGAATGTGAGGAAGTGTCAAAGATGGTTCCATAAGTTTAGAACTGGTGACTGCAGTATGACAGATGCAGTTCACATTGAACACCTTGTTAAGTTTGATAATGACCTGCTTCTAGCAACACTCGAGGAGGATTGTGCTGTAACTGTTCAAGAATTAGCCCAGAAATTCAACTCATCTCCTTCCACTATCCATCAACATTTGCAACAACTTGATAAAGTTTCAAAGTTGGGAAAATGGGTACCACACGATTTGTCAGCTGATAATCTAAGAGAAGGAGTAGACATCTGCACATCTCTTCACTCTCGTGAGCTTTAAGTTTCGTTTATGAACCGCTTATTGACTGGAAATGAGAAATGGGTACTCTATTAAAAAGTTAAGCACCGCCGACGGTGGAGTATTGCAGAAGAACCACAGCCAAAAGCGAACGTGCACCTCACGAATGTTTTGCTTAGTATTTGGTAGGATAAAGGTAATGTAATACACTTTGAGTTATTCCAACTAAACCAGACAATCACTGTTGAGAGATACTGTCAGCAACTGGATCAACTGAACACTCCACTGAAAAAAACAACAAAAAACTTTCTTTGGTGAATCAGAAAGGAGCTGTTTTCCACCGTGATAATGCACGTCCTCACGATGCAAGGATCACCTTCTCTTTAACTTCCTCATTCTTTTCAGAAGCTTGCAACGTCAACTGGATGAAAAACAGTTTACTTCCATGGATGACTTAAAAAACAGCCTTTGTACCTTTTGTCTCAAAACCACACGAATTTTGTAAACGTGGTATTGAAAATCTTTTGAGTCGTTGAGTCCGTATGGCCTTTCCTACTTTTGATTTTCTAGACCAGAGCACTCACCTTCAACTATGAGCCTACTCTTGTCTAATTGAAAAGTAACATTTGACCTCTCGCCAGTCCCCAATTTCACTCAGCGGAAAGATTGAGGGTTTATCGCATTTCGACACCCGCAATGGGCAGAGCAGAAGGTAGCCCATTTACAAGCCTTGAGATTGACAACAAACAAACGAATCATTTGTCTGGATGTGCTAGCTACTGGAAACTTTAATGTCTTAAGAATTTATTATATAAAAATACGCACACTCTCTTATATGATAGTAAACCTTTTTATTTGTAGATGTTTAAGAACTTTTTTGCTTTTAAGAACCTAATGAATAAAGACTTAACATTCTCAGTTAAACAAGTAATATGTTTTTAGATATTTTGTACAAGTTTTAAAAAAATAAAATCAGTTTGAATCTTTCATCAAAGTTAAAGATGGCACGCTGTTGCTGTTTTGAATTAAGCACAAAACTGCACAATGAGCTATTGTGCTCTGCCCACCACGGGTATCTAAACCCGGTTTTTAGCGTTGTAACTCCACAGACATACCGCTGAGCCACTGGAGGGCAAGATGACACGCCATAATACAGACAGGAAATCTCATAAAAGGATTTTAATTTTTACTAAACAAGATAATTTGGTGTACATTCATGCGAGATGACAATTTTATCTAAGATGAGTACACCGTCAGAATTTAGGTGTATTTCGCTTTTGTTTTTATTGTTTTGTTTTCATATATTTCCATGTTCTTCATTGATGCAGCGCTTGTATGCAGTATTCCAGAAAATTGGCTACACCTTATTAATTTCGTAAATTTCTACTCAATACTATATAGTATAATTCACAGCACAATGAAAAAGTCTTTAACAAATTTATAGGCTCGGCATGGCCAGATGTTTAAGGCACTCGACTCATAATCTGAGGGTCCCGGGTTCGAATCCACGTCACACCAAACATGCTCGCCCTTTCAGTCGTCGAGGCGTCAAAATGTTACGGTCAATCCCACTATTCCTTGGTAAATGAATAGCTCAAGAGTTGGTGGTGGGTGGTGATGGCTAGTTATCTTCCCTCTAGTCATATACTGCTAAATTAGGGACGGCTAGCGCAGATAGTCCTCGAGTAGCTTTGCGGAAAATTAAAAAAAACAAATAAAATTTTATGTTTGAAATAAAACTAAATTCAACACTATCAGTATTATAGGTAGCATGTTTAAAATATCACTGAAAAGTGTTCATAGTTTGCAACGAGTACCGTTGTTTTTTACTGTTGTATTTTATGACAAATCTACTACAGCTATTTACCACCGTTCTTAAATTTGAACTATTGACCAGACAGAACTAATATTAAGGAACACCTTTATAGCTGTACTAATTAATGACCTAACATCTAGTCCCCTGCAGGTACAGCGGTAAGTCTATGGATTTACATCGCTAAAATCAATGGTTTGATTCCACTCGTTGGACTCAGCAGATAGCCCGATGTGGCTTAGCTATAAGAAAAACACACATCCTCTAACATCTAATTGCAACGCCCCCTACAATTCTATATCCGTTTACACTCTTGTTCCCAAAGACGTGTCTGGCAACAATCAGTTGCTAACTCTTCTTGTTAACCTGAAGATGACCTACGAAAATCGAAACGTTATACTCTACTTTATTTTAACTAAAGTTTCAATACCCATACCAGTCGTCTTGATAATACATTTTCAACTTAACTCAGTGAAGCCATAAGAGTAGATTGGCAATTTACTGACGATCTGTTATTTGTAATGAGGCATTGCAGCTACTTCATGTATTGAAGCTTACATCTATGTAAAAACGGCTCGTTTGGGTTGAGAAAATTTTTTTACGTAGAGGAGTGAACAACTTTTCGACCTTCTTTGGTCATAGTCAGGTTCACAAAGAAAGAGAGAGGTAACTGACCGGAAGCTGACCACATGTTTGAAAGGGGTTGTGTAATGAGTGTCGGAATGTAGAGGGCGGGCTTAGATGTTGAATATACAATTTTATATTATTTATTTATTTATTTTTAATTATTATTTATTATATTATATTTTAATATAGATATAAAGGTGTTCCTTTGTATTGGTTTATTTTAGGCTTGAGTTGTTGTATAAGTAAGGCTTCTTTAATTTTGCGTTTGTTTATGTTTGTTTCTTTATTTAGTATTTGAGTGTTTCTATGGTTATGTTGTGTTTATTTGACTTGCAGTGTTCGAAAACGTGTGAAGGTGACTTTTTATGTTCTTTGAATCTGGTTTCCATTTTTCTACTTGTTTCTCCAATATAGAGTCGTGGCAGTTATCACATTGTATTTTATAAATAATGTTGGTGTGGTGTTTGTCAGTGTAGTTTTTACATAGTATAGACCTCAGTTTTGTGCCTGGTTTTTGAATAAATTTGGTATTAACTGGAATGTCATATTTTGTTACTAGTTTTTGCCAAATGTTGGTTATTTTTCTGCTGATGTCGGGAGTATATGGTATCGTGATTTTTTAATTCGTGAGATATATTTACTTTTGTTGGTTGATTTAGCTTTATGTCTAGGTGTGTGCGTATAATGTTTTCTACGGTTTGTGGAAGAAACTTATTGACGTTGATGAAGTATTGTTTTATTTTGTCTAATTCATCGTTAATTTTATCTGGTGAGCATAGTTTTATGGCTGTGTTTATTTGGTTTCTTAGTATGTTGAGTTTTTGTTTTGTTTCATGTGCTGAGTCCCAAGGAATGTACAATCCAGTATGGGTGATTTTTCGGTGGATTTCTGTTTTGAATTGTGTGTCGGTTCTTGTAATTTTGAGGTTAAGAAATGATATTCGATTACTTTCTTCTTGTTCACATGCAAAGTTGATGTTGGAATGTATAGCGTTAATGTGATTGAAAAAATTAAGTATGTGTTCTGCATATTTGAATCCCGCAATCGTGTCATCTACATATCTGTACCAGTATAGTGGTGGATGTAATGCTGTGTTAATTGCTTGTGTTTCAACTTGTGTCATAAAAATATTGGCTAGAACTGGTGATACTGGGTTGCCCATGCTTAGGCCATTTGTTTGTATATAGTTGTGGTTGTTGAACATGAAGTTTGTCTTTATCGTGGTGAATTCTATGAGGGTTGCTAATTGGTTGCTGGGAATGTCTATAGATGGGTTAGGGTCTCGGATATAGAGTTCTAAGGCTATCTCGCAGGCTTAAGCGGTTGGAACTTCTGTAAAGAGGGATATAACATCGAAACTGGCCATTGAGGCTTTATGATTAAGTTGATTAAGATTAGACTTGAAATTAAAAGAGTCTTTGATGAATGAGCTGGCTAATGTTACATATTTGGAGAATGCCCATGCTATGTATTTACCAAGATTGTAATTAAACGATTCATATGTGGACATTATTGGTCATGATGGACAATCTGGTTTATGAGGTTTGGGGATGCCGTATATTTGTGGTGTGCGTGAGTCGGTTTTGCGCAGGTAGGAATAAAGTGTTTGTGAAATTGTGTTGGCTTTTTTCATTTTTAGTAGTATTTTGTTTAGTTGCGTTTCGTGTGTCTTTGTTAGACTTGTGTGTATTGGTTTAAATTTGTTAGTGTCTGATAGGATATTCTTCATTTTTTGAATGTATTAATTCGTATTCATTATGACTATAGCGTTACCTTTATCTGCTTTTAGAATTTTATGTTTTATCTTGTTTTAGGTTTTTAATGGAATTAATGTCTCTTTTTGTAAGATTATTTTTTAACTTTCTGTTTTGTGAAATTATGTTGATGGTTTTGTGAGAAAATTCTTTAAAAAATCGTTTAAGATGTTGTTTTTAGGTGTTTCTGGGAAATGTAAATTTTTTATTTTACCTGGTAAGTTTGGCTGTTAGATGTCAATAAAATTGTCTAAGTTGTCTTCCTTCTGTTGGTTGTTTTCTTGTTTTTGTTTTCTGTGGAAAGTATCATAAGTCTCCTGGCTAGATTTTCTAAACATGTTTTTATTTCTAAGGTTGGAATGTACCTAGGTGCTATTGAGAAGTTGAGTCCTTTGTTAAGTAGATGTATCTCGTCTGTGTTTAATTGTCGGTCGGCTCTGTCTGAAACAAAATCAAAAACTCAACATACTAGGAAACCAAATAAACACAGCCATAAAACTATGCTCACGAGATAAAATTGACGATGAATTAGACAAAATAAAACAATACTTCATCAACGTCAATAAGTTTCTTCCACAAACCGTAGAAAACATTATACGCACACACCTAGACATAAAGCAAAATCAACCAACAAAGGTAAATATATTTCACGAATCAAAAAATCACGAAACCATATACTGCTGTATACCATATACTCCCGACATCAGCAGAAAAATAGCCAACATTTGGCAAAAATTAGTAACAAAATATGACATTCCAGTTAATACCAAATTTATTCAAAAACCAGGCACAAAACTGAGGTCTATACTATGTAAAAACTACACTGACAAACTTCACACCAACATTATTTATAAAATACAATGTGATAACTGCCACGACTTCTATATTGGAGAAACAAGTAGAAAAATGGAAACCAGATTTAAAGAACATAAAAAGTCACCTTCACACGTTTTCGAACACTGCAAGTCAAATAAACACAACATAACCATAGAAAACACTCAAATACTAAATAAAGAAACAAACATAAACAAACGCAAAATTAAAGAAGCCTTACTTATACAACAACTCAAGCCTAAAATAAACCAATACAAAGAAACACCTTTATATTTATATTAACGTATAATATAATAAATAATAATTAAAAATAAATAAATAAATAATATAAAATTGTATATTCAACATCTAAGCCCGCCCTCTACATTCCGACACTCATTACACAACCCCTTTCAAACATGTGGTCAGCTTCCGGTCAGTTACCTCTCTTTCTTTGTGAACCTGACTATGACCAAAGAAGGTCGAAAAGTTGTTCACTCCTCTAGGTAAAAAATTTTCTCAACCCAAACGAGCCGTTTTTACATAAATGTGTCTTTACAAGTGAGTTTTCTCGACATCACTGAAGCTTACATCTGTTTTACAGATTTTGTAACATAAAAATTAATAAATTAGTATATAGTAACTAGTTTCTCAAAATGGATAACTTACAAATAGTTTTGATAATATTTAAGAGTTGATAGTGCCCAGTGAAAGTGAAACTGTGTAAAAAACACACAAATAACTATTTTAATAGTTTCGAGCCAATAACCGGGTTTCAGTACCCCTAGTGGGCAGAGCACTAACTACAAACAAATAATAGTTTCGAGAGCAGACCTCATCTAGTGATATTAAAATACACTAACTCTCCTATATGTTGTTTCCTATATCATTTTCAAAAATATAATTTTACCAGAAGTCTGTATTAAATAGCACGAATACTTTCTCTAGAAGATAAAAATTTGAAGTTGCTATTAGACATTGAAAAAACATATAAATTATGTGTTATACAAGTAAACTTTCTACTTAATATACTTTTTGATACTAGGATAGGTATCTATATTTTGCACTGGAAGTGTTAACATAACTTAGATTAACTGCAATGTAGTATTTGTGTTAAAAGATGCAAATAAGTCCTGATAATCCAGTCAAGTTTAAAATGAAAACACCTTTATATACGGTAGGTGGCACTAAAGCGCGCTTGACGGGCTGAGTATGTCACGAGTCTACAGCTGTGCAACGGAAGCCTCAAACACATGATTAAAGCTTGAGGCTATGACTGTTTTGTGTTTCATTGTGTTGGATGGCGGGCTTTATTCTTAGTCACGGGGTTTAGGCGTCATTTCTAACCTGTAGGGTTGCGTACGGTTGTTCGATTTCACACAGTTTCAAATTTTGATTCAAATGAAGGACCTTCCAGACTCTCCAGAATCCTGGATATCTGGGGTTAAATTAGGAATAGTTCGTCTAGGTCGAGCAGCTGGAAAGGTAAGAATTATTTGTGTGATCAATATTGCCTTCGAAGTTATGTACTACATGCCTAATTTACTGGATTTCAACGAAGTTTCGTGAGGCTTTCTTTCACCATTACGTCAAAGATTGTAACGTGTGCCGTTGGGCTTTTAGTGAACAAGTGAGGTTTAAGAACTGGTTTACAAAATACACTATTTACAGTACGACTAGACTACCAGTATTAAGCAAGTTGCGTTTCGTGTATATATATGGTTCACTTTTGTTACTTATTTGCTTAAAAAAATAAGCACATTATAAGATGTAGACATTAGTATAAAAACATTTTAACATAATAGCAAGTGTTTAAGTTTCAGGAACTTTAATATTGTAAGAAAAAGTGGCATCATATCCTTCTGATAAATTAATATGTGATTTAACTACTTGTTTTATAAAACTGAAACTTTAACCCGATACTTGTGTCGTGGACGAAAATCATCTTTGCATTTGAGTTTATGCATCAATTTTATATTCTCATTTGAACTGGAATAAGTTATTTTACAACGACGTGATACGATATCATTACAATTTAGTTTTAACCAAACTCGATTTTTTTAAAACTTCAACTTGTTTTTTATTCTGTATTACAATTAAAAAATATCAAACCTTGACTACGATAAAGATTTGAATGATAAGTAAATTTGTTATATGAAACAATGTTTTACCATATTGCTGTACTATGTGCTAGTATAGCCATAATACATGTTCTACGTAGAGAAAAATTGATCGTCAGATGCGGGTTGCTAAAGTGGTGTCACTACCGGAAGGTATTGATCTAACCGTCGAAGTCGGCGTTTAGATCGATGTTTCATCTCGACCACACAACATTCTACTTTACACTTTTGTTACGATTAATAAAGACTCGTGACGGCTAGATAGTTTTGTTAGTTAAGTAACTTAAGCATTGTATTGCAGCTACTTGACTCGCAACATACGGCGGCCAGTGACCTCATCCAGCTACAACGAATTCATGGTTTGCGTCAGGCGTGCTCGCTTGACCGGTTGCCCGACCGGTACCGTGCTGCAGGCGCGGGCGTATAATGGAAAGAAAATTTTCACGCGGGATTATTGTATTGAAAACAAAGGACCATGTTGAAGATAAAACTAGTTATTTACGCTTTAGTCTAATAAAGACGGAAATATTTACTGGAGCTTTAAGTAAGCTGACATTTTGTAATACTAATGATAACTAGAGAGAAAAAAAATGTATACCTACACTCATCGACCTAAACGTACGTCAGTTTGACAAATACATTTTAATTATTTATTAAATGTATAAACGCATTTTTATAACTTAGGCATGTCAAACTGACGAGTAACGAAACATTAGTCATACCACTTACGGGGTTCGTCGTTAAGTATAATGCAATTTCTATCCGTCTATTTGTTTCTTTCGTATGTAAACGTTATTGTGAATTTGACTAATTCGTTGAAAAGGTTCGTATAGTAAATTCATATCAGAAAGACAGTTCGAGTTTCTCGGATACATTATGAAGAAAGAAATTGAAAGTCTGGTCGTGATTCGAGAGAATGAAAGAGACTGTGGAAACCAGAGGGTGGCTTATTTCAAGAGATTATCTAAGTGGATTACTGTATCGACATTAGAAATTCTGTGTTTTTTAAGAAGAGATCTGTGGAAGATGAGTTACCTAGAGAGTCATTTTATATAAATATAATTGTACCATTTGTAAAGGCACAGATAGCGTAGTTGCTTTGCGCCTTGAAACACCAAACCAACTAACCGTTTGTAAAACCAACATTGATGGTTAGGCCTAAGTACGTTTAAGTAGCTTGCGTAATAACTACTCGCCGATTTCATCCATATATTGCATGTTACTATTCCATTAATGATTCTGTTATTAATTAAGAAGTCATTACTGCTAACGAAA
Organism: Tachypleus tridentatus; assembly: GCF_004210375.1. Taxonomy (NCBI): domain Eukaryota; kingdom Metazoa; phylum Arthropoda; class Merostomata; order Xiphosura; family Limulidae; genus Tachypleus; species Tachypleus tridentatus. Next base: position 96,177,479 of record NC_134827.1, on the reverse strand, counting down.
ATTTAGGTGTGAAGTGAGAAGATTATTGTTCTTTTTTTTTCGAAGGCGAACATATTAACCAAACGTATCAAACAATAATGTGAAATGAAAAACAAATACGCTGTATACATCATATAACGTTGCAGGATTTTACTTTTATCAGCTGGCTTACCAAACCATGTTTATTTAAAAAAAATCATAAAATAATGTTATATAGCTTGGTAGATATAACATTTATTGAGTAATCTAAGCCTTGTTATATTATTTTACATTATAGTATCAATATTGGAACAAGGTAAATGAATAGGTGCACAGTGTTCTGAAATGGATGCGAATTTTTCTCTTACTGGACCAAGCAATGGAAACAATTGGCTTCACTTCGTATGCACAGTTGAGCATATCAGGCTTCTACGCTTATAGTACAGATTACCCAAAACAATAATGTTATGTAACTGGAAATTTATATTTTTATGCACTGTAATATGTATCATGAATACAAAATATGAACCTGATTAATTATGTTATTGTTATCACACAAATAGAAAGCGTACTTAATCTGTAACATTCTAAGTACTAAATAGATATTACAACATTGCAGGTAATTGGTAAATGCTTACACAATGCTTGGAACCGTATATCCTTATTGAAACACTTTTAAATGTCTATACTATGCAGGTTATTTGATTAAGTGATATTTTAAACAGCTATTATGCGTTGTGAAACTATTTCGTGTGCTGTTTATGGACGATTATCTCATTGAATTAAGGTTCATGGGGGAAGAGGGGATAATACATTGGAATTGCCTTGATATTTATACCTAAATAAAATTGTAATTTAATATACCGAAATGATGTAACAACTTTAAAATATGCTGAATATCTTGAGGTTATTTATAGCTTATTTATTTTGAGTGGCGCTAGTTTCATAGTTTTTTTTTTTAAATATAAATTAGTAGTATGAAGAGTTACAAAAACAAGGCTTAGCAGTCTGTGGAACTTTTGAATAAAATATTCAAATCTCGTTTTCATGACGCCAAATCTAATTGTTTTCTTTTTCGTGGATTGTCGTAATTTTATAATTATAATGTATACTTCGTTTTGAAGAACTGCTTTCAATTCATGGTACAGAAGGTGTGTTATATTTCCATTCTCCGGTTCTGGAAACTGATTAAAGGTTGGTGTTGGACTGATTATTAGGTTTAAGCATGTTGATGCAAACCTTGAAATAACTTACAATAGTAATGCGTAATGTTACTAGTTGGAAATGAAAGTGCAAACAGGCTCATAGGAATGTTTACTTGAAGAGAAATTATTTTTGAAATGTCTATTGAATTAAATTCTAATGTATGAGGTTATGATTTTTTTCGTTGCTTATTTATTTAACTTTTTGGAAAGTGTTTGCACACGTATCATTGTTTATACGTGTAGTAGTTTGTGATATACCATCGAAATTAGTAATTTTAGGTCATGTTGTGTAACTAAACTCATTACGATTGCTTGTTCCGATTGGATGACCTCAAACTTTGTCATTTACACAGGCGTACAATTCTTTTAGTTTTCTACCATTTTTATATATTAAATTTACGCTCTATATGTGATTTTTTTAGAATATTTATCTCGGCGTTTGGTCTTTTGAACATATTTGTGCACATCTCATTACAACTTAAGTTACAAAATACAGCATTAAAAGCTAAGTTTACATTGCTGTAACATCCTTTTAAAAAGTTAAGCACAAAGGGCTATCTCTTGCCCACTAGGGGTATCGAAACCCGGTTTCTAGCTGGAAACTATTGAAATAGTTATTTGTGCACTTTTTACGCAGTTTCATTTTGATTGGGAACTATCAAACCTTAAGTATTATCAAAACTATTTGTAAGTTATTCAGTTCCAGAAACTAGTTACTATATGCTAAATTTATTAATTTTTGTGTTACAAGATCTGGAAAACAGATGTAAGCTTCAATACATGAAGTAGCTGCAATGTCTTTATAGAACTATCAGATTCATCAGTAAATTGCCAACCTACTCTTATGGCTTCACTGAATTAAGTTGAAATAAACCCACTGGTTGATGGCATTTTAAGCAATGGCTTATTATAAATCTAATATTGTTAGGCCCGGCATGGCCAGGTGGTTAGGTCACTCTGCTCGTAATCTGAGGATCGCGGGTTCGAATCCCATCACATCAAACATGTTCGCCCTCCGTTTGTTATCAGTGATTCGTCGAAGTTTGTTTGTAATTCAGTGATTAGTTTGGTTATTTGTTGAGAAAAGTTTCGCATAAGTTTACTTGTATATTTAATTCGAACGAAATATTCTCAGAACGTTACTTATAACAACTTTTGCTTATTTTATATTTAAACTTTTGAGGTTGCTTAGTAAGCTTTTGTTGCAGTTAAAACTATATTGGTTCGAGCTGCACAAAGATAAAACTTTGATTTTTCGTGTATTGAAAAGTAAAAGGTATTTTATACTGCTTGGCTGGTAACCATTAGCAAAAAAAAAAAGTTGTTTTATTCTTATTGTAGTGGTGTTAGTTCACAGTAAAAATATTTTTTATCTTGTATTTGATAACAAGGACGTAAACGTGTGATGTATGTTTTCATTAGTTTTATTAATTTAAAGGTGGCGTGTTGAACTATAAAGAAAGGAAGAATTTCAGGCGTTTGTTATTTGAAGATATATAGGCTTACTTCCACTTTTAACAGAAAACTTCTCTGGCAGAATGCCGCTTACGAAGCAACTCTTAAAATACTCAGAAATGCATCGTTGAAGGTTCTTTGTCTATATAGCGGATGATGACTCAAGAAAAGTTCCATCACCTGAAGGTCGCCATCTAGCAATATTCCCAAGTCACGTGACACTAATGTATCGGTTTGTGGTTTCTGTGTGCCAAACGACCTTATCTCGCAAATTAAAAGAAATCTTGCTACAACCATTAGCATTTATTTGGTTTTTGCGAATTTTAATATTCTAATTATAATTCATTTAATAGCATATTTGACACTCGATTTTTTTTTTTTTAATGTAAGGGGATGAAATATATTGTAACTTGATGGAAGTTGTTCGATAATTATATTGAAATACATTCGCCAGTTTTTCATGTTTGGCTATATACTTTGTCTTAAATACGAAATTTGTATTTGTACACAAATTTAGATGGCTCCTTGCACGCGTTTTTTTTCTTTGTTCCTTTAAACCAGGGGACAACATAACACTTCCTTTACGATTTGTTCGTAGCTAATTTGTACCAGCTGTTTAGAATTGACCCTAAACTTTGACGTTTTTCAAATTGTGTTGTATAAAAATCCAACAGTGGGGAAGTTGGTGTTGGTTTTCGAATAAAGCGTAGACTGAGCTGCAGTCTTATTCTTTTTTACAACATGATGATTGGCTTTATAGAGGGAGCTGCTGTCAGCAGTAGTGGAGGCCTGTGCTTTTACAAGTGTAAGGAGAATCGGTGGTTTCCTGAAAAGTAAGGAGTGGGTGGGTAACGTCAGCTTTAAAGGATCAAGCGGTCTCTTGCTGCGTGTGAAAAGATCACAAAATGCTTGGTAGTTATATTCTTTAACCTTCAGTTGGTGGCGTGGTAGAATAGAACGTATGTGGTCACCTAATTCTAGTGCGTTATTTAAAGTATTATGAAGTTCAAACTTTTATGGTTTTTTTTTTGTTGTCCAAACCCTTATTTGTAAACAAATAATGAAAGCCTTAGATTATGGCTCACTATATTAAAACATATTTTAGTGGTGGTAAGTCCTTTTGTAGCCATTTGTATAAAATAAAAGCTATTGTGGCAATATCAAGATAGATGGGAAGTAATTAGATATTTACACGAGCGATTAAACGAAGAAATGACCCAAAAGAGGAGATAGAGTAAAAATCTTTTGGTCACAAAAAAACACTCGTAAAATCAAGCAAATAAAAAATCACAAGAAAATAAACTGATCTTACGAAAAATTTATAACCTAAGTAGTCGCGGGGTAAATATATGGCACTTGTTTAAAACCTTACAACACTATTGACGACTGTTTTGTTTGTTTTTGGAATTTCGCACAAAGCTACTCGAGGGCTATCTGTGCTAGCCGTCCCTAATTTAGCAGTGTAAGACTAGAGGAAAGGCAGCTAGTCATCACCACCCACCGCCAACTCTTGGGCTACTCTTTTACCAACGAATAGTGGGATTGACCGTAACATTATAACGCCCCCACGGCTGGGAGGGCGAGCATGTTTAGCGCGACGCGGGCGCGAACCCGCGACCCTCGGATTACGAGTAGCACGCCTTACGCGCTCGGCCATGCCAGGCCTTGACGACTGTAACGTGGACAGACATGCAATTATGGAAGCTACTTAGTAAAGTGCCATCTATCGCGTAGTAACTTATTAAAGAAATTACATGGGGTCATACTTGAAGGTTAAGAGATAAATAACTTTTCGAAGTCTTTCTAGAGTACTTTGAAATGAAAGTCAGTGTATAGTAAGAATTAAAGTAATTTTAGGTAGTTGGTGTAAGCAGATTTATATACTTACATTCGTGTTACTGATGTCTATATAAATATAATGGTACTGTTTGTTGTATGTCCATGTAACTACTTCGCAGTGTGTGAATGGACTTCAACCAAAATTTGTATTTGGTTTATTAAGTCCATACAGTGGCTTATGCACATTTTTAGGTTACCTTAGGGCAACCTATGATCCTTTGCTAGTACAGCGGTAAGTCTACGGATTTACAACGCTAAAATCAGGGGTCAGGGGCTCGATTCTCCTCGGTGGATTCAGCAGATAGCCCGATGCGGCTTTGCTATAACACACACACACACACACAACCTTTCATTAATCATGAATTTACATAACTTCCGTCCAGGGGACAGGTACTGCAGCTCGTTTTGCAATGTTGTTTGACTGACGTTACTAGATATAGCGTTATATATGTTACTTATTGTCTTGGTAGCAGTGTCATGGTCATTTTGGATCTGATGAACAATTACTATTTAGGAGCTGTTTAGTAACATGTTAGTAGTGTATATTCACTGCATAAAAATTTAGTATGTTTCTGATAGAGGCGTTACGAACAACTCACTTACGAACAAGGGTTAAATGAGATATTTAAAATTAACACCTACAATGTTCATACAAAACTTTTATTTTTCATTATTGGATAAACAAGGAATTTTCGCTCGCTTTCTCATATTTTTTATTCGGTTTACTTAATACATGATCCAGTTATTTGCTGTTAAGATAATATATTTAGAGGATTATATTAATATATATTTTAATTATTTGGGCAGTGTATGTGGCTTAATGGAGTCTAGTCAAAGTCGACTGTGATATTTCATTAACGACAGAAACTTCGTGTCAGAAATCATTTCGTGTAGGTGTTCTCGTCTTGCGCAAAAACAGTGACGTAATTCGCTTAGTTTGACGTCAGATTGTGGTTCTGAATTTGTTCACTTGTGGTGACAAATCACTGTTGGCTAATTGGTTTTCGTTAGTCAGTGTCTTAACCGTATTCTAGTTGTTATTGGATACCAAGATGAACAGACACTTGTAGGCATCTTGGACACCAGCAATGGATGAGGGTATAAAAAATGTGAAAACATATGATAGTCAGTTACACCGTACCATGAAAAATATTTAGTATTTCGTTATTAGATGTTATATTGGTCTTAGATAAGCTACATTTGTCAAATGTGCTAATGGTTAACCCTCAGCTATATACGTGTTTTTAAACTCATCTTGAATCACCATTAAGAACATTAGTAAATTCATTATTCGTTACTATTTGATTAACGCTAAAACGATGCCACATAAGGGAGTTTAACGTAATTTGTAGTGTCGTGAAGTCAGTAAAACATGCGCATGCTATGCATCACGAGAAGAATTATGCACTTTGTCGGCTAAAACACAGGATGGCATATGAACTTCAAAAGCAAGAAATAAACAAAAAATGTTACTCTTAATTTTGGTTGTATTATTTATTTACGAAACAGAACAGTTAAGAACTCTGCGGAAGTACATCTAGTCTGTGAGTTAAATTAGGAATATAAAATTCCATACGAAACAAATGGATAGTAGTTTTGTTATTCGCTGTATCATCCATTATAATACCGACATGCGTTTCATGATGCGTATTTTTTGTATCTCTATACCGTCAAAAACGTAGCAGAATTACTGTTACGGCTATGGCAGAATTAAAATTATTGTTATGGCTATGGTAGTATTCAAACTATTGTTACAGTTATGCCAGTGTTCAAACATTTTGTTACTGTGTATTTCTGTTCAGAGGTCTAAAACAATATTTGTATGAGATGATTTACTTTACATGTGTCATACTTGAGTACCAGTTGAAGGCTGTTTTTCTTTCGGAAATAAACGTTTTGACGACTTTAGTAAATTAGGGATATCCTTCATTGAAAAACAACAACAAAAAACTTGGAATTTATTTCAAACATGAAACAGGGACTGAGGACTGACTGTAAATTATCATCGCCATAAAAATTAGGCCAGTTTGTATATTATTTGTCTTCGCATTTTAGTCCTTGGTTAACCGTTCTTTTTGAGAATAAACGGCGTTCGAACAACTAGTTCTCCAGCTTGTGTTAGGACCAATTTAATTGAACACTTAGTTTCTTTGATGCTTTTGCATGATGTGAAATTTGGCAATGATCGGTTTTTTTTTTCTCTAGTAGCACGTTGAAATATTAAAAAGGTTAGTTTAATATTGTCTTAATTAAAGAACTAAAAACAAAATAAATGTCTGAAAAGATTCCATTAAAATTTGGCAAGAAGCGGTTATTTTGGCCAGTTTAGTTCTTTTGTCTGGAATTAGGCCAATTTTCTTTCTCAGCTGTGGTTACCTCATAAGCTCGTCTGTTCTCCGTGGAATATGAAATTGGTTTAATTTCATAATTAACTTCGCGTGCTTCACCACGGAAAATGGATTTCTTTGCTCGTCTTTTAATACTGGTTTACTCACCTCAATGCAAGTCTATTTTAATAATGGACCGATACAGAATTCTATTTGTTATGTGGGGATGGTATTAAGAACATGGGTTTGGAAGACGGCTCAACCTCAAAGCTTCACGCGATGTTTAAATATTAGGTTTAAGTCACGACGAAATAAGTCTATGTATTGTGAAACGTATTTTGAATTATCGTATTTCGTTTTCTAAGGCAAGTTAATTATTTTAACTAGAATTTAAATTATATTAAAGGGAATATTAATTTCCTGTTCAAACTAAATTGGCGAGTTTTTAAAAGTTTACCCTCGACTGTTGTAATTATAACGCTAAATGTTATTTTGTATACGTGTGGGCCTGGTAATTAGTGTTTAACTCGCAATCTGAGGATCGTGGGTTCGAATCCCGGTCACCTAATATGCTCGCCATTTCAACCGTGAGGGCGTTATAAAGTTACGGTCAATCTCACTATCAAAGTAGACCAAGAGTTGGTGGTGGGTGGTGTTAACCAGTTCTTTGCCTTCCCCCTAGTCTATTGCTGCTAAATTGGGGACGTTTAGCGCAGATAACCCTCGTGTGACTTTTGCTTAAAATTCAATACAAATCAGTATATGTATACATATATTATAAATTCTGCCTTTGAGTATATATAAATACTTCATAGCTTTTTCTTTGTAAAACGAATATCTAATAATAAGCAACATAGAGATATGTTAATATTTCATAGCGAATAACTAAACTAAATTATTTTTGCCCATATATATACTATAGTATATACAACCTTTCAAGTGATATTAATCTTGTGTTGTTTTTTTTTTCCATTGTTAGATGAAGTACACTTTACTAGATGAACGAGACATAACTCTAGTCCAAGAATATGCCTTTGAGGTGAGTATTTGTATGTGTACTCTTAAGAGTAAAATATAGTACTGGAAGCAAATAACATTAATTTCGTTTTAAGGGCCTTGTACTTCCCCGAAGGCTTGGAGCAATTTGTTTACATTCAGTGTTGCTAAAGAAATGCGTTTGGTTATCTAATGGCATTACAGAAATATACCCTCTCACGATGTGCGCGGGTACTACACTATGTTATCAGGTACAGTTGCTCGAAAAAAAAACGTTACAAATCCAGATTTTATCTAAGACAATAAATAATCTATGTAATGTTTGCGATATATATATATATATAATATACGTGTGTGTCTGTGTGTGTGAGAGAAAGACATATAAGCGAAAAGTTACAATTGACTATCTTTTTCTCTTTGTCGTTTAAGAAAAAAAACAACTTTCATTGACCCAGTATTTTGCACGGTTCAATATTTAATTGTTTTTCTTCACTTTTTTTCGATAAAGCTAAGTTGAAAGTGAATAGATTTCGGGCCCGTATTACACTTTACGATAAAGTATTAGTTTTATCATAAGCGTTTGTTGGAAAAATCGTGTAATTAATATATATATATATATATATATATATTTAATCATATGGTAGTTGTACCGGAACTTTGTACATACTTTTCGTCTTTCATTGTCTTAGGCCCGGCATGGCCAGGTGGGTTAAGGGGTTCGACTCGTAATCTGAGGTCCCCGGGTTCGTATCCTCGTCGCACCAAACATGCTCGCCCTTTCAGCCGTGGGGGCGTTATAATGTGACGGTCAGTTGCACTATTCGTTGGTAAAAGAGTAGCTAAAGAGTTGGCGGTGGGTGGTAATGACTAGTTGCCTTCCCTCTAGTCTTACACTGCTAAATTAGAGACGGCCCTTGAGTAGCTTTGCGCGAAATTCAAAACAAACAAACAATCATTCTCTTAAGTTACGGATAATGGGGATCTGTTTACCAAAGAATAAGTTTAATAATTTTGTCTGTTGTGTTTAAGACGTGCAGTGGGAGATTTATATGTAATGAGTCAGAATGCAAGTTTTTCTACATTCTGTACAAAACTCTGCTGCCTAATATATAGCGTCAAGGTTACAAACTCGTGACGTCATAAACTGTGAAAGTGAGAAGTAAGGGTGAAGAAGTTGGCTGTTTCTGAGACTTGTTTGGAAACTGGCCAATAATGTTTTTCCTGGTTTCAGTAATCGCGTTCGTTTGGAAATTGACCTGTATTTTTTTTTTTTTTTGCCTAGTTCCAGTAATTGCATTCATATATACTAAAAAGTACGTGATTAACATTTGATATTTTGTTACTTATTTGAACTGGAATCATTAAAACATCAAGTTGAGTATTTTAGACAATATAATAAATCAAAGTTTTCAACTTGAAACCTCAGTTTCAAATACCTGGATTATGGAACGTCTGCTTAATGAACTGGATTCGTCAGTTCAGAGAGAGAATATGGTAACAATTTCATCTACAGGACTGCGAAACGAGATATTTTGTGAGACAAGTTTGATTTACTTAAGAGCTATTTGTGCCAGGTTTGTATTAAAGAGTACGTTAAAACAGATTGTGAATCGTTTGAGCGGTCGCAAAATGAAGGAACCAGTATGGAAGGTTGTCAATCCAAATGAGGAGTTGTGGCCTCAATATAGGGAAAATTGTCAAATTTAGTTTAGTTAAATGTAATCAATAATGCATGTTTATGTCGTGGTAGTTTCAAATTGAATCAGTTAAAACTAAATTTTGCGCATCTTTTGAGTTGGAGTGGGTGTAGAAAATTCGTTAAATTGTATAAAGTAGCACAGTACAAAAGAAGGTACAATGCTCTGAGACTGGATAATATACAAATCGCTTGAAAAACTGATGTATTATTGAAATACATACATTTCGAAACCGTTGTATAATATTTGTATATTTTAAAGCAGCATTTATTTAAGAAGTTTATGTTAATAAGTGAGTTAATGTCGTTAGCGCTTTTAATAAACACGTACTTGATCGCTTTTTCTTCGTTTTCATAATTTATCTTTCACTGAAGAAAGAATTAACAGGTTTCAATTATTAAAATTGCACAGATGGCGCGAGTGTGATTCTTCCTTGTGTTGTGAAGTCTGTACTTCTCGCTACTAACATTGGTAACTTTGACCTCTATGTAAACAAAGAGGAAATAAATATAGTTCCCGCCTTTTCCCCTCCCCTCCTTCTTCGTATTAATGATACACATGTGCGATGAGTCAACATATGGGAAATTTGAACGAAATACCGTGAAGGGAGGGTAGAACGGTCGTTTACTTCTGTGATGCGTGGTTTCACAATCTGTAAGAGATGGTGGTTGTGGTTGTTTACCTGTTGTGAAGAGAAGTAGATAGGAACACTTCTTACCAGTTTTTATGTATTATTTAAACATATCTACAGATTATCGTTTTTAAATTTGTTTATAAATTAGCGCATTAGTATATTTGGCCAAAGGCAGTTTTACTGTTGCTGACAACCTTTTCGTTTCGTCTGTACTTCGTTTTACAAAATTTATCTTCTATAAATCGGCACGATTTTTCTTCAGTGTAAATTTAAGTATGTTATAACAGAATCGTTTCAGAAGTACGTTTTCCTAAAATATAGTACAAAATATATACTGTTGTACTTTTCTAATTGTGTGATATAATTTCAAGTAAATTAGCGCTACTTTTGTTTGTTTAAGGGGATGGAGTCGCAGTACGTACAGCATATAGTGACAGAAAATATTGTATAGAGTTGCATGTGTAATCGATTGTATAGCGTATGGTACTAAAACTTGTGAATATCTGAGGGTATTCAAAGGCTGTAACTATGCTACAATCAATTACATTTCAATGATTATTTTAAATTGTTTTGCATTTTGCTTTAAGTGCATGAATAGGTAGTTAAAAAGACTTAGCCAGGCACTAGCTAAATGTAAAATTGAAAGTTATAGGTGAGAAAATAGTATTTAAATATTTACGTAATTTCTGTGGCCATACGAAATACTGGTTTTTCCCAGAAGATGAACATGCCTACGTTCTGTAGTTTTAAATTAATATACTACAACCCCTATTAACATTTAGTTCATTATCAACAGTGAAAAATAAAACCTAGTTTTCTAGCATATTTCGTTTTTTCTTTAAAGAACGTAATAGGAAAAATATTCGTTAAACAAAGAAACTTGAGATCTACAAAAAACAGAAAACTGTCAACGATTTTATTTGCAAGGCGTGTTTATTTTACCTTAATTGCCATCTATTAAGTGGAAAGAAAACTACATTTTAGAATATTTTTTAAAATTATTTTTGTCAAAAATACTTTGTGGTCAGTTTCAGTAACAGTAGATATGTACTTTTTACAATGCGAGGATTTGTTCTATGTTAACGACGAAATCCATTGAAAGAGGTTTAGCGTTTAATAATAAAATGAAAACTGGTTGGTATAATGCTGTACCGCATTCTATTGTTCGGCGAGTACTTCTGAATTATTTGGTAAAAGTAATATAATATCCAGTCAACGTAACAATTAACATTTATAAAATTTTCTGTAGGTTGCGTTAACTTTTACGAACGTTATAGGCCTAATTTCGCAAAGAATAATTTCATTTTCAACAGAAATATCGTGAAGAAAAAAATACAAAACTTGGAAAGTTTTCTTGCCGGTGGTACCTATTCTTAAACCACTTTGATCGTCAAACAAACGCGTACCTCACAAAGTAACCGAATAGTAGAATAAATGCGATAATTTACTGTCTACACAAAACTGAAACACCTATAGAATCCTGGGTAACTTTGTGTATAAACAATGTACCTTTTCTTCTAGGTACTGCTCGAAATTAATAAATTATTTACGAAATGACGCGCTTCATTAAGCAAGAGTCGCATTTACAGCCTATTAACGGTAAATAAAATAATAATATACCATGTAGTATGATCAATCATGCTTTATCGATTCAGGAAATACTGATAAGAAACAAGAACTCCGCTGTGTAGAGGTTTGTTTATTTTTTATTGGTATGGTTTCCAAAATGGATTCAAACTTAGAGACTGCTAGAAAAGGTGGTTATTATGTCTTTGCCGAATATTTAAAACAAATAAACAATTTAAGAAACTGATGAAAGTGCATTAAATGATATCATTTGCTAAAATATCTTGAGTTAATTTTTTTTTATTTTCCATAATTCTATTGTGGTTTGTTTAGTGTCTATAAATGATAAAGCAAGGTAAATGGTTAATTAGTATTGAAAGAGATGTGTTGGATAGTTCCTGAGAGGATCATTGCATGTTACTATTTGTCAAGAAGTAAGAATAAACATGTATGGAAATAAGGTTTTTAAGTCTAATTTTTTCATATTAAAAAAAACAACACAAGAAACCAACCTCCTATAATTTATATTTTCATCACTTTTTATCTGATGTGTTATCTTGAAGCTACAAAGAAAATGCTATCATGCACAGTTTTCTTTCCTGTTATCTGAAAGCATTGATATATTACTGCAAACATGCTTTGATACAACATAGACAGTGTGTTTGTTTGTTTTGAATTTTTGCGCAAAGCTGCACGAGGGCTATCTGCACTAGCTGTCTCTAATTAATAGACAGTGTGTAAGTGGTTACGCTGATACATTGCTGCAAACATACTTTGATACAACATAGTTTGTAAGTGGTTACATTGATATATTGCTGGAACGCGGCTTTGATACAGTGTAAGTTACTACACTTTTGTACTCTTTGTCCACAAGAAGGCACAACATCAGTTAATTTTTGACTAACACAGTTGAATTAAAGTACATTACATTAAGATATTTTATTTGAAGGAAAGTATAGATACAGTTTCATAGACCAGTTCACACTGGAACAAAACTGTTTACGTGGAAGAAGTTTTGCATGTTAACATGTGTTAAAAATGTGTTGCAGTTTCTGTTTGTAGTAAGTCAAGTTGGAATAGGATTTTGATTGCAGAAGTTTAATAGGAAAAGAAAAATATTACAACAGAAAAAACAAACCCAAAGAAACTTCACATTTAATGAATAGTACAATTTCATTCTGCTCCTGTTTAGGCAAAGTTGGAAATTGATAAAGATGGAAATGGTGCTGAAGTATATGCATTTGCCTATGATCTGTTAAGAGGGAAACATTTTGGAAAATTTGTTCAAGATTTACTGTGGTAAGTAAAATTTAAATAAAACAAAGTGGAGACATTCTTTACTGTAGGCTGATTACTGTATTAAACAGCATGCACTTGCAGGAGAATCTAGTAGTAAATTATGAGCTGTCAAAGCTGTGGAAATAAATTTAGGTTATTTAGCATATTTTATACAGACTTTAGTTAAATAAATGTTTGCATACAATAGGATATTATCAAACCATAAAGATGTTTTATATGATTTGGTCTAGTAGTTTTATTTTAGCAGAGAATTGGTTATTTGTGATAACAAGAAACTCACTTTAAGTGAAAATGTATCTCAGGACAGCTGGTATGGGTATTAAATCTTTAATTGAAATAAAGTACAGAACGTTTTGATCTTCTTAGATTGCAAACTCTTTGTTAACATGAAGATGACCTAAGAAGGTTGAAACATTGTTCTCTACTTTAATAAAAGTTTTAAAACCCATACCAGCCCTCTTGAGATACATTGTTATAATTAATATATGCACGGTTAAGCTTTCCATCAGTTTTATTGTAAAAACTAACTTTTTGATTAACAAAGCAGCTAATTAATATGTATTAACTTTATATGCTGGAGGGTAGATTGTTATAAATGTAACTATTAATTATAAATCTTAAGAAAAATTAGATAAAGTAATTTAAAGTTAATTGTCAGTTCTCAAAAATTGAAGTCTTGTGTTCATTTTGTTTAAACTCCAGAGTAACATCTATCCAAACTAGTGTTCAATAAAAGTTTAGGGGAAAGAAAAGCCTTTCTGATTTTTGTGATGATTCAAAGAAATAACATGGCTCTATTTTTAAATTTTAAAATAGTAGATTCTATAAAATAAATGCTAGCAGTGATCCATGTAACATTTCCAGTAGTTTTCATGCCCTTCACTCATATTCCTCATTCTGTCATTCTCATGCATGTAATTTGAGCTCTGATTTCTTACAGACTTTGTTAGATTAATAAATTCTGGTCTGTTTGGAAAAAAAAAAACGTTTAGGTGGTCAGACAAAGAAACTTGTAGAGACATAACTATTTAATAAAACTACATATACCTAACTTGATTTAATAAAAATACACAAAGTGATCAATAATGTTATTCATATTAGTGTACAGTGTATAAAACGGTTATGAGTGTTGAGTGTATGATATGTTTTTCAGATCAAACAAAGAATAAAACCCATAATAAAGAAAAAGAGTAGCTAAAAGGTGTTTATAGTAAGTAGCCTATAAAGTGAACCGAAGCTAGAGTGTTGTAAACTGAAATGAAGGCAAACTTGTCTGAATGAACTGCACGTGCATATTTTAGATGTAAATTAGTCATGAAAGCCATTAAAATTGTATTTATTGTAATCCTTTTTTTAAGGAAATTATATAAGAGTTGAGTGTTGTTTGTGTGAAATACTTTGCAAATATGAAAAACTAAGGTTGAAATCCAAACCAGATGTCGCAATGACAGCATAATTACGTTGTCATGTAACAAAGTCATTCTATTGAGAAGTCTGACTAAGCAAAATTTAGGAAAGATGCTTTCGATTGAAAAGCCAGTAGTCAATCTGGCCTCCTTGAACAAAGTCTTCTAATGATATGGGATTTGTAGCACTTGATCATGAACTTTTGAGAAGTTCCAGATAGAAAATTGCAAGTGTATTATTTATGCAGATTTATTCCAATGCAAATTTTGAGAAATAAAACTTAAAATGTAACAAATTTTGTTTGTACCATGGTGTGATTTTATATTTATTTTCTGGGCTCAATTCTAGATGTACATTTGTTATCTTACCAAGTAGATGAATGCTTCAACAACAACAGAAAATAGATGTACACTGTAATGTTGTAGATTGTCCATTTATGGTCTTGGTTTCATTACCTAAACATTTGTTTTCTATGCTACAGGGAAAAGCATTATGGAGGTGTTGCTCCTGGATTTAAGGTAGTCCATAAAACAGCATTACTATGGACAATAGACTACAAAACTTGTGTTTAGTTCCTAAAGTTGTCGACTTCCACTGCTGCTAGAGACTCAGAGAAAACATCGAGAACAGTCACTTTATTGGGCAGCCATTCAACAACTTCCCCTGATCACATGGTTGATGAAGTAAGACTCTTGGCTTAAAAGAAGCAATATTCTGTTTAGTCATTTAAAAATACATTAACAGCAGTTTTAAGAGTAGACAAATTCTAATTTTGATGACTCTGTCACAAACTGTGAACCTTGCAGTGTATTATGCACATTGCATTTGATAGTTGATGACTTTATCACAAACTGTGAACCTTGTGGTGCATTATGCACATTGCATTTGATAGTTGATGACTTTATCACAAACTGTGAACCTTGTGGTGCATTATGCACATTGCATTTGATATTTGATGACTCTGTCACAAACTGTGAACCTTGCAGTGTATTATGCACATTGCATTTGATAGTTGATGACTTTATCACAAACTGTGAACCTTGTGGTGCATTATGCACATTGCATTTGTCTATTTGCTCTGTAAACAATTTAGATAACATACTATATATAATTTCTGAAGTTTTCATTAAAACAAAAACAAAAGAATTTATTAAAGAATGCATCCAGAAAACATCAAACAAGAAAACTAATCTCAAAGATGAAAACAGCTAATCTCAAAGATGAAAACAGCTGTGACTTTCATCACTACCACAATTCCTTGTGTCAAATGCATCAGTGAAGACGAAACTGGATCATGGAAATGACTAAATAAGAAACATAATGTTGATATGACTAACATAAACATAGAAAATCCATATATTCATATCTAGAACCTTATTACTAGAAAAAAAAACTACAACAGAAATGAAAACAAAAATGCAATTCATGTAAACACTTTTATACTTTAGAAACTAAAAGAGAAATGAACCTCAGGATTATGGACCGTCATGTGTTTTGAATATTTCAGAGAAACTATTAAAGAAACCAGACATTACTACTAATAAAGTCATAAGCAAAGCCATTGCAAAATTAATGTCCGTGAATTACCTTTATCTATATTAATGTTTTATTCACAAACAAACACCAATTTAATGCTTTCTACAAAAATACTTGCTGACCCCTACAAGTCTGTAATATTTTCTGGAATTCAAATTGCTTTTTTGAATGTAATTCTTACCTGTTGATGACTTGGTGCTTTAAGTTGAAACATTGCAACCATTAAAATCAGAACGTGTCTAATGTAAAAATTGCTGTCATTGTATTTATGAATTAGTTATTCAGTTTGGTAGGTTCCTCAATGAACATAAATTTGTTTTACCTTATAAGTGAGAAAATAATTGACAATAGTTTCTGAAAGCAGGAATAATATTAATTGCTACATTTTCAACAGATATTATTTTTACTAAAAGATTACTAGCTCATAATACAGTTTTATACCTTGCAAGTCGAGAGTCATACAGTTTTATACCTTGCAAGTCGAGAGTCATTGTTCCTTGATCTTCAAATAAAATTAATGAGTAAACAATAGTTTTAATTCTAAGTTTTTTTTAAAATGAGGAAAGTAAACTGATGTTTAAAAATTGTGGAATGAGTGTAGAATAGTATTCATCAGATGTGAAAATTTTACCATGTTTCACTGGTTTGAAATTTTTACTATATGTTATTTCCTGATAGCATAACATACCTGTTTATTTGTTGTTTTTTTTTATTTTAGCATTTTAATGACCATAGTTTGAGTAGACGATATTATAATGCCAATGGTGAACTTGTATATGAAGAAGGTAAGTGGCAATTGTCTGAAATGCTTACTAATAACACCCCATTACGATTCTAGTTCCTTTAGGGGATTACAAAGTAAAAGTATAAATAGTAGTAAAGGCTCCAAAATGCAGCTTTCAAATATACATTCTTTTAAAAATGCAAATTACATGAGTTAACTTTTATCAGAAAAAAATCCATAAATCCTGCATAGGTGTGCTGACATTACATAAGTATTTGCACATAAAATCTTTCTGTGCTGATAAATTGTTTGAAACTCCTGCTTGATCAGAGTTGAAATAGTTTAATATAATGCTTTGGAACAGCAGTGGACTTATTGGTCCATCTTAGTTGATTGAGCCAAATTAAAATTATAAAGACAACCTTAAAGGCAGTCGTTATAATTCATATATTTATCAAGATTTTTCTTAAACACACTTCAGTTTACTGTTTCTACAACATCCAAGGGCAACCCATTCCAAAGGCTAATCACCCTGTCAAATAAATAAAACTGTCTTATCTGAAAATAACTCCTACCCAGCCATTTATACTCATGTCTCCTAGTCCTGACTATTCTCACTGTTGAATATGAAAAATATGCATCAATACTATAAATTCACTTTACAATCTTAAACACCTCAATCAGATCCCTCCTAACTTCTTCTTTTTTTTTCAAGAGAAACAATTTGAGGGTTTTCACATTCTCATGATGACAAACCCTTCACCCCAGGCACCATTCTAGTAACCATTCTCTGGACCCTTCCCAACAATTCAGTGTATTTTCAAAGATAAGGATTCCAAGACTGAACACTACTCCAAATGTGGCCTAACCAGTGACCTGTACAATTGAATTTTATAACCTCTTTAGACTTGTATTTAATATTTATGTAGACACAACCAACATTCCCACTTGTCCTATCACTAGCAACACCACACAGCTTTGGATGTGGCTTTACAGAATGATGAACTATTACATCAGTGTTCCTTTCCTTCCTTAACACTATTAAGGTTATTTTAATACAAGTTATATTTGTAATTCAGCTTATGACAACCCACATGCGTTGTCTTGCTATTATCATAATTAAAACTCATCTGCCATTTATTTGCCTAACCCACTAAATGATCTAAACCCTTTTAAATCAAAAGGATCACAGCTATCAACACCCAAGACATCAATATTATCTGTAAATTTAAGTAATCTATTGACTATTCATTCATGTACATGACTGGTGTAAACCAAAAGAGCAAAGGTCCTAAGACTGAGTCCTGATACCCCTCTTGTGACATTACTATAGTTTGACTGAACTCCATCTTTAACAACTCTGCTTCCTTCCATCCAGTAACTATTCTATCCAATTAATTAACTCATCCCCCACACTTACAGAGAATGTTTGTTTTTACAAGCCTTTTATGAGGCACCTTGCCAAATGTTTTTTGAAACTCCAGATATACCAAGTTTACACTCATACCTTCTTCTAACACAAGCAGTAACCTTTTCAAAGAATGTGAAAAGATTTGTAAGGGAAGATTTTATCTTGGTGAAACCATGTTGACTATCCAACAAAATTATAAACTTTGTTAAATGACTTTGCAAAGTATCTTTTATCAGACTTTCTGAAATTTCACAGATGATGTAAAACTAATGGGTCTATAATTACTGAGAGACAATTTATCATTTCTCTTGAAAGGAGGAATACATTTGGTAACTTCCAATCCTTTGGTACCTGATAGTTATTCAGAAACTAAAAAAAATAGTAGTAAGTGGCTCGCACATCCAATCTTTAACCTCCTTCAAAACTCGTGAAATTATTAGCTGGTCCAGGAGTTTTATCATTTTTTAAACTTCCCAGTTTTTCTTAACCAACTCAAAATTAATGCAGTCATCTTGTGTAATCTTGTCCCATTTATCAGCTGTTCAAGATGTGGAATACTTGCTTAAACCTTCATAAGTAAGAACTAAAGAAAAAGCAAAATTTAATAACTGACATCTCATAACCATCAGATATTATAATCCAGACATGTAATCATTAGGTGTTACAGCCCAGACATGTTGTAATTTAGGTGTTAACCTTTCTTTAACATCCTTCAGGAGTCCTACCCAAACTTTTAACATTTTGTTTTTCCTTAATATATTTAAAGAAATTGGCCAACTTTTGTCATACATCCATTTTGATGTTACAATTTTCTATTTCACCAACTTCCTATAATTTTCTAAGTTTCCTGTCATACAAGTCAGGTTGAATTTCTAAAATGCATGATGCTTTTCTTTAATTTTATGTTTTAAACTCTTTGTGAACCAACCTGGTTTTTACTTACAGCTACTGTTTTCTTTCTATAACATAATATATATATGCGGGATATATATTGAGAATGATTTGACACGCCAGGTTCACAAAGAAAGAGGTAACTGACTGGAAGCTCACCACATGTCAGTTACCTCTCTTTCCTTGTGAACCTGACGATGACCAAGAAGGTCAAACGTTGTTCTCTCTCTATAAAAAATTTTCTCAACCCAAACAAGCTGTTTTACATATATACATTTCTCTACTAGTGGGTTTTATCGACATCACTGATGGTTACATGAATGTTTTAAGAATTTACTTTAAACATTTTCCACCTTTGATCAGTCTACAAATAATTCAGCTGCTTAACTTACAATGGATAATTCTTGTTGCATCTCTTCAAAATTTGCTTTTTAAACTTTTTATCAAACTTACTATTCCTTATCTCCATATACATGAAACATTGAACCTAACATACAGCAAAGGTTAAACTAACATTGAAATAATTTTTATTTGTTTAGTAAATCTAATTCAAGTTATAGTAGAATCTTTGCATAAAAATTTTGTACAGTATATATAATGTGAAATCCTTAAACAGTTTTAAGCTACTTACATAAAACTGAAATAACAAAAGAATTAACACAGAATGCTGGACTTGATAAACACTGAAACAGAGGTGTTAATTGTGATAAATTTGAATCAGAACTGAGGCCTGGAGAATCTGGTAGGCTAGGATTGTCCTAGTGGTTAGCATGATAAGTTGTTGGTCCATGATTTATGTCTGTTGCAACAAAACAAACAAATTGTTCTCTTCACTCTTGGGCCATGGGTGCATTATAAGAGTGATAGTCAAATCCCACTATTTGATTAAAGTAGCCTAGGAGTTTATGGTGGATGCTGTTTACTAACTGTTATCTTTCTAGTTGTTTTATCAGTTTGAGATCTGTGTGTAGCTCTGCTCTAATTAATCAATCAGTTAATTTTAACTGTTTGTGAAACAGCTTCATTTAATCTTCACAATTAGCAGATGCTTATGATGTATTGTATGTAAACGCTAGAAACCTTTGTAGTTTTACTTGTCTTAAAACAATAGCCTGTTTCAATTGTAAACTACATTATTAATGTAGTCCCTCAGGGACTTTCAAGAATTATAACAGTGTATGATAACACTATTTCAGTCACACTAGATTTGTAACATCTATTACCAAATGTGTTTTGCTCATTCTAGGGCTCGTCAGGCCTGCTGGAATACAACAGAGTATAAGACGGAACACTATTTATGTAATATAATATAGTAAAATTATATAATAATTATTTATCAACCTCCAAACATTATACACACAGCAATGATGATTATATGAAATAGCTTATAAAAACTGTTAGATTGTTCTTTTATGACAGATTGAATTTTGAGATCAATGCAGCCTTACATCCACCACTATACTGGTACAGGTATGTTGATGATACAATTGCTGGATTCACATCTACAGAATACACATTTAGTTTTATAACCACATTAACTCGATATATCCCAACATTAAGTTCTTCTGTGAACAGGAAAAAACTAACCAAAACCATTTTAATCTCAAGATCACTAGAACTGATACAAAATTCAAAACAGAAATCCACAGAAAATCACCACACTGATTGAAATCAGCAATGAAACGAAACAAAACTGAACACATTAAGAAATCAAATAAACACAAAACTGTGTTCACCTGATGAAATAAACAAAATAAAACACTTCATCAACATCAACAAATTCCTCAAAAAAACAACGTGGAAAACATTATACACACACACTGAGACCAACAACAAAAAACAAATAAATCCCAAGACACAACAAACTACAAAATCTTGTACTGATACATACCATATGTTCCCAACATCAGCAAAAATATAACCAACATTTGGCAAAAATATAACCAACATTTGGCAAAAATATAACAAAACATTTCAGTAAACACCAAATTTATTAAAAAAAACAGGAACAAAACTAAAGTCCATGCTACTTAAAAACTACACTGACAAATACAACACCAACATTATTTATAAAATACAATGTGATAACTGCCACAACTTCGATATTGAGAAAAACAAGCAGAAAAATGGAAACAAGATTCAGAGAACACAAAAAACACGTTCACACGTTTTGAACACTGCAAATCAAAGAAACACAACATAACCAAAAACAAAAAACATCCAGATATTAAGTGGGGAAACAAATACAAACAAACGCAAAAGAGACCTACTTATACAGCAACTAAATCTAAAATTAAACCAATATAAAGGAACACCTTTATACCTATTCTAGTTAATAACTTAACATCCAACTGCAACGACCCCAGTTCCGTACCCGTTTATACTCTCATCCGTAAGACGTGTCCGTCAACGGTCACGTTCAAACTCTCTTTGTTAACCTGAAGATGACCTAGGAAGGTCGAAACGTTGTTCTCTGCTTATCAATACCAGCCGTTCTGAGATGTATTGTTAGACCGCTGTTCTGTTTATTGTATCTCGGTTCTGGATTGAGCTAAATAAATAACTGACAATGAATATCACAAGTTATAATATGGTTGGAACACTATAATTATACGCTCTTCCCATTTATAAAATTCCTTAGGGACTAGATTAAGGTTGTAATATTTCAAAATTATAATAGGCTTACAGTTATTGTCTTATAACAAGTACAATTGTGTCCTTTCTTTGCCGCCATGTATAAGGTACATACACCATGTCAAACCTTTAGTATCCCGTTACGAGAAAGTGGAACATATATTAGCCCAGAGTTTTGACAGACAAGATTTCCTTAAATTGCCCAAGTAGTTAATTGTAGGAACAATCTAATACTGCTGCTGCGAATGTACAAAGCTGAGCTTAGTCCAAGATATATTAAAATAGTTTGCGTTCTTAAAATAGGTGGCGTGGCGTTAAGAAACTTAGAAGTAATTGATGTAATATGAAGATTTCAAATTGGGAAAATAATTATTTTGAAGTGAGATCTAAAACTGAACATGATACATATTAAGTTTTAATGTAATGGTTTAAAATGTACAACTATTTGCATAATTTATATTTGTAGTATAAATTGTTTGATAATTCAGATCCACCTATTGTTCCTTTAGCTGTAGTACCCTTTTGCATGTAATATTTCAGTGACAAACTAGTTAATCAAATGAATCCATATGAGTAAGATTAAATTTTAGGTAACAGATCTTTAACTTCAAAAGTAAATGATTCGTTCTTTAGTATTAATGGTAGCTGTGATCGATCAGTGTTAATTTTTAAGTATTTATTGAGTAAGTTTGACAAAATGTTTAGAATGATAGTGTTTCTCAGTTTTAACACGTGCGAAAAAATTAAATAATTTTGTATGCTCATCCAAGCTGTTTTGGATTTATATGTTTATAATCTTGGTTTCAGAAGAGAGCACATGTTACTATGAATGCCACTACCCTCCGTGTATAAACCTTGAACGAGAACCTCGAGAATTTAGTATATGTGGGCGATGTCAGGAAGCTCGTTATTGTGGACCAACGTGTCAGCAAAGAGATTGGCCGATTCACAAGAAATTTTGCAAAAAAAATATCATTCAGTGTTGAGGGATCAGTCTCCTGATCGATGACCACCATCTAGTGGTAGATAATAGAAACATTTTTTAGAATTTGTAATAAAACATCATCTTAGATACGTAACTGTTCAAGTCAGTGGTGAAGTGTGATTGATGGATATAATTTCTGTACTCATAATGTCGCATTTTTTTTTCTCCAAACTGTTAAAGTTCAGTTCAGTTTTGGATGTTTTCTTTAAGTATCTAACTTGTGAAAAATTCAAAATTGATTGACAGCAAAAGTGATGTAAGTGTATTATCTGTAAGTTTTTTTTTACAGTTTCGTTTTTTTAGTGTTTAATCATTATACATTTCAGTGGATGGACGTGCTTGTTTTCAATGGATTATTTATAAGGAAGAATTGAGTTAAGTACATAAATCCGAGAATTACATCTTGGACATCCATCAAGTTTTATTACTCTATTAGTGTATTTTACATTGATATTTTACTACTTCTCTTTTGAGTGATTTAAGAAATTGGTTCAGATGAAATTGTTTTAGCAAAGGAATAATTTATTGTCGCTGGTATGTTCGGAAAGAGGTTTGTAGAAAGGTCTGTCAGAAGCTCCCTTGCTGCCAGAAAACCTGAATTTACAAAGAAAAAAATGTAATGGTTCTTGTTCAGTGAATTTTATGGAAATTGTGTAATAAATGTTGTTATAATGTTATTTAATGAATATTTTATGGGGATCTGTGTTGATACTAAGTGTATGTTCCTGCCTTTCTAATGTAATTGTTCTAGTAATCATGACTGCTTTTTCTTACTGAATTTATACATTAAAGATAATGATCACTTGATCTCTTGCCCTATTTCTAGATAGTTGTAAGTTTGGTAGTAATCATATTATTAAGGAAATTTTGATTTTCTTGCAGAGTTAATTTGGTATTTAAACAGGATTTTAAATTTTACGAGTTTTCTTTAAGTCGTGCAACTTTTTTCTCCTTAGTAATTTCTTTGAAGTTCTCTAGTACTATTGCTAAAATTGTTTGAAATCGTGAAAAATATAAAAGTTTACCATTTAAAATTTGTTAATCTTAAGTGTTATAATAGTGCATGGAAACATGAGTAATAGTTTACAATTAACTTTAGTTTTCTTTTTGTAAGGAAAGTTTCTACTTTCATTTTATTGCATTTTTAGAAACAAACTCAACAGATGGCGCTGTTAACCCAATTTATGTCCAATTTTGAGCAATATTTTTTGTCCTTCACAAAAATCAGTTTAAGGATTTAATCAATAATGCCAAGTCAGTAGAAGGTCTGTAATTCATTTAGTTTACATTACAATATTGAATATGTTGTTAACTTTTCTCATCTTATTACCATTCCGATTAAAAATGTAAAAAATAGTCTTCAGAGTTTTGAGTTTTTGAAGGGTTAATATTGTACGCCAGTCTTATTGAAAATTAAAGCAAACTTTTATTTTCACTCGTGGCTCAAGATTGTGGCGAGTTATATTAGTTGCAAAAAGTGTATTATAGTCATTCTTTCAGTTTTTTTTCTTGTAATAGGTATCAATTTTAAGTCGTATTTAAATTACAGTTTGTACAATTTAGATTTTTTGGATTACCAAATGATGGATTTTAAATATCGAAAACTAATACAATTTTTAAACTATTTTCTAAACAAAATATTAAAAGCGTGTCATTGTGGAGTCGTATATTTTCACTGTGCAATGAAACTTGAAATATATTGAACATTAACAATAGTTTAGACGTGCCGGCCAATCAATTTAGAAAACTAAACTCTTAAACGGAGAGTTTTACCTTGTACAGTTGTTAGTGTTATTAGAATACACGCTAAACTTTATATAAATATAATTTTCCTACGTAATGTAGGGAAATTCGAAGTTATTTTCCAATCACATCTTTTCTTTTAATTATATTTATTTTATAAATTATCACCAAGTTTGAAACCCAGAACTCAGCTTGTAATGAAAATTTGAAGTACATGGTTTGTCCAGCTGTTTGTAAAGGGTAAGAAAAGCATAATTTTTTTTATGGTAAGTACTGTCGGGAACAACTTGTTTAATGCAAGAGAAAAAATAATAACATCTGTTACTTCACACGTCTGGTTTCTGTATTACTACGTTGAAGCAATGTAATTACAATGTTTTCTCTCGTGAACACGTACATTTAAAGTTTAGGTAATTACAGAATGTTAGGTTATGAAAAGATTTAATGGTTATTTAGCACGTTTTAAGGTTTAGTTGATATGGGTCAATCTTAAGCTACTTGGAGCTTTGGCATATTGGGAAGAATTCTTTCTGCACTCAGAGATGAGTTCTCTGTATATATGAAAATCGAGTAGGCCTAATGACACCTAAAGAAGCAAACCGTGAAACTTTATGGTTACATTTTCCAAGTAAAAGGCTCAAAAGACTATTTATTTTTCTGTAACAAGTAATAATAACGGATAATATTTTGTAAATACGGTAATTATGTTTTCTGTGAAATCTAAAATTTTATTAAATACATTCCACTAAATACTTATTACCTTAGTTTCTTTCATTTGTAATACCATTAGAAAGCTGTTAAATTCTTAAACACGTAGGCCTAGCTTTCCTGGTTTAGTGGACGTCAACACTAATTTTTTTATAGCTTTGAGTTTTAGTTAAAATACAAACCTTTTCGGTTTTTTTTTTTTGCTTAGTGATAATTGTAGGATAAAAATTAAATTTATGTTGTATTTTTATGTTTGTGAAACATGTTCATGTCAATACTACCATTAATTTCGTAACAACTTTTAGCACATTGTGCATAGCAGTATTACGATAATAGATGAATTCTTGTGGATTTTGTTTTTCCTGTCCCAGTGATGTTTAATTGATTCTAATAAATTTTAAGAGAAGTTTAGCTACAGTGTTGTTCAATTGTCTTCCTCCGTATCATTGGACCTAACCTTCGATTAATGTACAATGTACGTCACTAAATGTAGAATCGATACTTCCAACATTATCGGTGAGTGGTAATGTTGATACAATATTTACCAATATAACTGACACTTCAGTTTGTTCATAACAAAAATAAAATTTATTGGCAGTGTGAAAAAATAATTTAATTGCGAAATTCTATGAACTTCAATTATTTCAAACGTCTGCTATGGCCCGGCATGGCCAGGTGGGTTAAGGCGTTCGACTCGTAATCTGAGGGCCGCGGGCTCGAATCCTCGTCGCACCAAACATGCTCGCCCTTTCAGCCATGTGGGCGTATATTACGATCAATTCCACTATTTGTTGGTAAGAGTAGCCCAAGAGTTGGCGATGGGTGGTGATAACTAACTGCTTTCCCTCTAGTCTTACACTGATAAATTAGGGACGGCTAGCGCAGATAGCCCTCGAGTAGCTTTACGCGAAATTAGAAACAAACAAACAAGCGTCTGCTACTGGAAGCACACAGTTTGATATAAGCGCTATTTTGAACGTTTTAATGCTTTTTATTAATTCTGTCGGTTCGTACTCGCCACGTTCTTTGTTGCACCTTCCTGTTACGTGCTGTTTTATTATTTATCAGTGACGCAACAATTTGTACACGGTTTTTGAAGCTTCTTCGCGTATTTTGTCACAGTAATAAATTGATAAATTTACTCATGTTGTTACAGCACCTGTTGGAGTTTTTCATAACAGTTCCATTTAGGAAACGAACTCTTCGTAACATGGTGGGACAATGGCTAGTCTTCGAATTTACAACGCCAAAATTAGGGACTCGATTCCCCTTGGTAGACAGTAGATAGCCCGACGTGGTTTAACTATAAGAAAATACGCATATTATCTTCGTAACAATTTCATACTATTGTACAGAAATTATATATGCGTCTTTTAATCTATGCGAGATAGTGTGTTTCTGGCAATGAAAATAAAAGAAACATCTATATAAGAAACCAGTGTGTTTCTGGAAAAGGCTTACCTGAAACGTTGGTTACCATATAAACTATTAATGATAGTTATTAGAACTACTAACGTAGTTTCCTCGCGGACATAATGTTACTGGAACTGTTCGTGAACAGATAATCGGAATGATAGTAAAATAATAGTAATAAATATTGGGTGTTGATTAATGAAAATACGCAAATTGGATTGACTCCTATCATCTGATTTAAAACAAACAACTAAATTTAGCTCAAACCATAACAGTTGTTGTGCACAGCAACTAATTATATTAACAGCGTCTAACCCTACGATATCTATCGTATCCCAACCAGCTTGTTGAGTCTTGCCATTGGACAAAAGGACTAGTCGGTACTGGATATAACATATGCAGTGGTTCACATACTCGTATATTCTGCTTTACTTTCACTCGTGAGTTTGTAGAATAACATTTAAATTGGAATTACTGCGTTATGTTCTGGCAAACTGAAGGACATGTTGTCGAGGACTGCAGACAAAATTATTTATGGAATAAGGACTTCTTCCAAAAACCCAACTTTTATAGGTCTTGGAAACCTAACCATTACAACCGAGACTGTGAGGAACCAGCATTTGTTAGTGCACCAAGTAAACAATACGCTTAAGTATTAGTTTTCCAGCCAAAACAGATCAAAGGAACAACATAGAGCCAGCCAAGCATGGAAAAACAAAATTTACTGGCTTATTGGGCAAATTTCAACTGAGAATATTTCATTTACTCCAAATGAATAAAAATTTCATTATTTAAAGAAACCAATCCATGGGTTTAATGAGAGAAAGTATAATACGTAATTTAATAATTGGTTTTACAGCTACAAAAGTTTATCAAAAATTTGTTAATGAAATGGGAGAAATTGTTCCAGAGGTGAAAGAAGAGAAACTGATGCTCAGGAAGTAGACCCAAAGATAGAGGAAGACTGATGCTTACAGGAAGTAGACCCAAAGTTTCATAGAGGAAAGTTGGAAGTTGAGGAGACACGTATGTGAGGTTAGGCCACCTTCATAATCTATGACCAGAAATAAGGAATACATTTATATCTGGTGACTGGACCAGATATAAATAAAATACTCCAGCCTGTCCTGATGAATTAATTTTTGGAAGAACTCGCATGGATCTGAAGAATAGAGATCGCCATTAGGGCCAACGCAACAAATCATTAGATTCAAGTCAAGGCTGAAATGGAATTTGAAGATGGAAATTGTACAGGAAGTACATTACTACATCAGAAAACATATGTACTCACCTTTGAGGCAACGTGGAGGAAGTCTATTGGCAAATCTTCAGCCAATGAGTGATAGAGAACTAATGGTAGTCCTTTGGGCGACCTATTCTAGATGTGTATTCATAACTTGCT